>NC_073395.1:8049463-8767796 GCF_028641065.1 Leucoraja erinaceus
CCTCCTCCTTTTCCTTTTTGTTCTCCAGCCCCCACCCCCCATCAGTCTGAATGAGGGTTTCGGCCCAAAACGTTGCCTATTTCCTTTGCTCCATAGATGCTGCTGCACCCGCTGAGTTTCTCCAGCATTTTTGTGTACCTTTCATTACTATGGGGGTCAGGGCGTCAGGACGGTAAACATTTAGGCAGGCCACAACTGATTTATTTGCTATTGGGATTATTGTGGATGTACCATACAGTACCATAAGTACAAAGCACAAGATACGCACAGCACATAATATAAAGTTTAACATAAACTTCCACCACAGTGGAATCGACATTCCTCACTGTGATGGAAGGCAATACAGTTCAGTCATCTTCCTCCTTTGTCCAACTGTGGTCGGGAGCTTTGGGTTGTTGAATGTGAATGAAACCTCCACCTTCTCCAGGCTGAATGATGCAAGGGCCCCCTGTCACAGTTTATGTTGTGTTATGTTGTATTTTCTAATTGTGTTATTTGCTTCATTGTCACTTTGGCTGCAGGGGGAGATATACAAATCGTTTGTTGAGCTATTTCAAGTGGCCACGGTTAAACCTGCCCCCTATGGGATCTGCAACTACCCGTCATCCCGGGCGATCTATGCCGTCGACCTAATGCTGAAATGGGACGCTGATGGTGATGGTAGGTTTAGTTTTCGTTGGGAGATACTGCGCGGAAACGGGCCCTTCGGCCCACCGAGTCGGCACCGACCAGCGATCCCCGCACACCAACACTATCCTACACGCACTAGGGACAAATTACATTTACACCGACCTGCAACGTCTTTGATCGAGTGTGGCAGCCTCGCCAGCAACTGTCTGTCCTTTCATCCTTATTGTTATTTTTAGTCTGTCTCAAAGTTTGCTTTTGGAGGTCTTTTAGTCTTTTTTTATGTGGGAGGTGGGGAGGGGATGGGGGAACCCGTTCCCCAGTCACTACCTGGTCGAGGATGGTTTTTTTCTCCGAGCCACTTCTTCGCGCCCCCCTCGGGACCTACCATCTGGATTGGCGCGGCCTTTCCTGCTGGAGACCGGCCCGAGCTGCAGCAGCGGCACAGCACTGAATTACCATCGCGGAGCGGGCAATTCCTCACCGGGGATCGCCGTGTTGGAGCTCCGGAGTGCTGGGACTGCCGACTTTAACACCGTGAAGCTGTGGTTTGCGGATCTTCCAGCCGCGGGCGGCGCTGACTTTAACATCGTGGAGGCCTGGGATCTTTCGCCGGGCGGAGCTCCGCCCGGCTCGGCCTGTGGACTTCGGAAGCCGCGGTCTCCGGTAGGAAGCGGCCGATTTGGAAACTCCAAGCCGCTGAGAGTGTTCTTCCGTTCTGACGCCATAGCTCCGATCGTCCGATCATTTCGGCGAGAGGGCCTGAAACATCGTGCCGCCGTTGCAGCGACTGCGGAGGCCTCAATAGGCCCCAACCACGGGTGAACGAGGGGAAGAGGACGGAACTTTGTTGCCTTCCCTCACAGTGGGAAACGATCATTCCGCTATGGGGGGATGTTTTATGTTAAATGCTATAGTGTTGTGTTTATTTTATTTGTGTGCTGCACGGTAACTCAGATTTCACTGCACCAATTGGTGCATGTGACAATAAATGTCCTTTGTCTTTGGAGTGTGGGAGGAAACCGAAAATCTGGGAGAAACCCCATGCGATCACGGGGAGAAGGTACAAACTACACAGATACTGTACGGAGACTCTAGCGCTGTAAGGCAGTAGCTCTGCCGCTGCGCCACCGTGCCACCCGTGTTTACTTTTAAGATGCCAAATACCAGGTGTGCTTTCTCGAGGTCTTTTGTCGTGACAACTAAGACCAGAGGCAGCATCCCTGAGATAGACAAGCATGCAGCATTGTAAAGGCCCTCCGGTGCAGGCTCGAAGGGCCAAATGTCCTCCTCCTGCACCTATTTTCTATGTTTCTTCCAGCCCAACGATCGCCAACACCCATTCTAATAAATCCTGCACCATTCCTTATTTATTCCCCCAGATTTTATTATGTACACCTCAGGGACAATTTATCCCTAGAGATTGGGCAGTAAGTTGCTGCCTCACAGTGCCAGAGACCCTGGTTCGATCCTGATCACGGGTGCGGTCTTTATGGAGTTTGTACGTTCTCCCTTTGACCGGGTGGGTTTTCTCCGGGTGCTCCCAATTCCTCCTGCACTCCAAAGACGTAAAGGTTTTTAGACTAATTGGCTTCGGTGAGTTGTAAAGTCATTCCTAATGTTCGTAGGTTAGTGTGCGGGGTGATCGCTGGTCGCCTGGGACTTGGTGGGCCGAAGGGCCTATTTCCGCGCTGTATCTCTAAAGTCTAAAGTGTCGTGGCCTCCCCTAAAATGTATTTGTCAATTTGATTCTTTAAGGCTGCATAACAAACAGATTTTAGACACAAAATGCTTGAGTAACTCAGCGGGACTGGCAGCATCTCCGGAGAGAAGGAATGGGTGACTTTTCAGGTCGAAACCCTTATTCAGACTGAGAGGCAGAGCAGAGGAAGACTAGAGATATGGAAGGGTTAGGTGTGAAAACAACAGATCAAAGCAGGTGATGGTTAAGGAAAATGTAGACTGGTACATCGTTGGCTGAGAGGAAGATGACATCGATGCATAAAAAGTCAAAGTTTATTCTCCACGTGCACCCGAAGGTGCAGTGAAATGAATTTGCCAGCAGCGATACACTTGGATAAAAAACACACAATACACAATAGAATTTAACAAACATCGACCATAGCATTCTTCACTGCGGCGGAAGACAATCAGTCAAATTAATCCGGAGGACAGTGAAACAAGTCTGGGAACTAGGGTGGGGGGGAGGAATGGAGGGGGAAAGTAAGGGTTACTTGAAGTTAGAGAAATCAATACTCATACTGAAAATAGACACAAAAAATGCCAGGGTAGCTCAGTGGATCAGGCAGCATGTCTGGAGAAGAGGAATGGGCGACGTTTCAACAAGCGGGTGTGTTTGTTTTCCAGGAAGGCGGATCATGCAGCCTCAGATTCTGGAGGTGAACTACAACCCCGACTGCGTGCGAGCTTGCAAGTATCACCCTGACTTTTTCAACGACGTGTTCAGCGTGCTCTTCCTGGAGGAGGCGACCGGACACAATGTCACTCTCTTGAGCTGATCCCGTTCGCAATTGTCACGATCGCACGGCGCAACGCACATCGTCGGGAGAACTTGCAGCTTTGAGGCGGGAAACCGGTCGGCATGTGAAAGACGGCACCAAGTAACGGGGGTAGAATTGGGCCATTCGGCCCATCGGGACTACCCCGCCATTCATCGTGGCTGATCTTATCCCCCTTCTCCTGCCTTCACCCCTGACACCCGTACTAGTAGGAAGATACAGATGTCAGACATCTAGAAATTGAATGAACGAACAGGTTTATTGGCCAAGTATTCACATACAAGGAATTTGCCTTGGTGCTCCGCCCGCAAGTGACAACATGACATACAGTGACAGCAATGACACATAAAACATTAATAATTAACCATTAAAATTCTGCACATTAACACCTTTCGCATCGTTGGAATTTGCGTTTAAGCCTATTTTCAACTTCTATCGCAGTGCCTTTCGTGGGGAATAAAAGCCCTTTATGGGATGGTCATGATTTACAGGTGGTTTGACAATCTCGCATTAAATAAAGAATCTTGCATTGGTGATTTGCGTGGTTTCTTCCCAGGATTAAATGTTGAAGAACAGAAATGTTTCATGTGTAGGAAGGAACTGCAGATTCTGGTTTAAACCGAAGACAGACACAAAAAGCAATAGTAACTCGGCGGGTCTGGAGAAGGGTCTCGACCCGCAAGGTCACCCATTCCTTCTCTCCAGAGATGCTGCCTGTCCCGCTGAGTTACTCCAACATTTTGTGTCGATCTTCGGGTTAGTCAGCATCTCTGGTGAGGAGGAACAGGGGACGTTTCAGGTCGAGACCCTTTTTCGTGGTCAGGCTTGCAAGCTAATTCTTCAAAGATTTATTTGTCATGAGTGGTGACTCGGGGCCAGTTACTGTATCAGTGATATTGTGTTTGTTCGTGTCATGGATTTTAAAACATAGGAACAGGCCCTTCAGCCCACCAAGTCCATGCCAAACCGTTTGCCCAACTTCACTAATCCCAAATCATCTGCATTGTGACCCTATCCTCCTAAGCCTTGCCTCTGTAAACGGCTGGCTAAATGCCTCTTACGTTCATAAGTTCTAGGGGGTGGGAGATTGCAACCTTCACGTGGTCCACCCTGTTTCGAGGAATGCAATCAACCTGGCGTGCACAAACAGAAGATCAAACAGAACAAGTTGTATTACAACTTTAGGCTGTGCATGGCATACGCTAGAAGAAGAAGAAGGTAAGTTCTAGGAGAAGAATTAGGCCATTCGGCCCATCAAGTCTACTCTGCCATTTAATCATAGCTGATCTATCTTTCCCTCTCAACCCCATTCTCCTGCCTTCTCCCCATAATCCCTGACACCCGCACTAATCAACAATCTATCTATCTCTGCCTTAAATATATCCACCGACATGGCCTCCACAACCTTCTGGCAAAGAATTCCACAGATTCATCACCCTCTAACAATAGAAATTCCTCATCTCCTTCTTAAAATAACATCCTTTAATTCTATGACCTCTAGTCCTAGACTCTCCCACTAGTGGAAGCGTCCTCTCCACTTCCACTCCATCCAAGCTGTTGTGTCTTCGTGTTTGATATCCTGATAATAAACGACACAATTCAGGTTGTTTCAGTTGCCTTATTGTACTCCTTTATTCAGCTCCTTTGTCTGTGTGGCGTAGTAATACTAAAGTGCTTACATACCTAATCACAGTGTGTGTGTGTGTGTGTGGTGAGTGTGCCTCATACAAAGTAGTGCAGGAGGTTGGGACTGCTACAATGAATATGTAGCATATGTAACATCCCCCCTTCTCAAAAGAAAGGAACAAAAATTAGTAAAATATCTAAGTTAGTTTGTAACACTAGAGGATTGCCAGAGCGAGGGTGGCAATCCTGTAGCAGATACCGTGGGATTATTCTGCCCACATTCGTGGCATTCTGCTTTCTAATATACTACACAACAAAATATATAATGGAATGCTTGTTTTCTTTCAGGTAGTGCGTAGCCAGTCAAGAGTCATGTCTTGGCGTGACTTGTCCCTTCCAGTGCTAGCGATAACGCGCTGGGGGTAAGATGTTGCTCCTGGATCTAGTAGATCTGGTTGTTGCCTGCAGTGTTGCACTCGATGTATTGGTAACTTGTTGAGTTGTTTCCTGGCCATTGGTTGGTGCTGGTTGACTATATGACTCACTGGTAGCAGTTTGTGAGAATGTGTTGTCATCAATGGTAGGTGTTGCTGCTGCTGTGGGTGGTGTCCTAGGAGTTGCTGGTGTTGTCTTTGAAGTTGCAGGTGTTGACATTTCAGGTGTCGGGCGGATGTGAATTCTGTTTCGTCTCAACTGCCTGCCCGGTTCTGTCTCTATGATATATGATTTTGGGGTTCCAGCCCTGCTGGTGATTTGTGCTGGGGTCCATTTCTTTGTTGTTGGATCCTGAGCATGTACGTTTTGGCCTTGAAATAGTTCAGGCAAGTACTGTGCATTTTTGTTGTATTGTTTCAGCCCCTCCTCCTGGGCAGCTGCCAATTTTGCCCTTGTTTCTTCTTGGTCGATAGGGGGTTGGATTTTGCTTGGCAGGGTGGTTTTGTATTTCCTGCCATTTAGCATTTCTGCAGGAGACTTCATGTCAGCCTTTAGTGGAGTTGCCCGTAAGGATAAAAGTGCCAGGTTTGGATCCTCCTTTGCCTCTCGGCATTTTATTAGTGTTTTCTTGACTGTCTGTACTTGCCTTTCAATAAACCCATGGCCCTTTGGGTAATGTGGTGAAGATGTTGTGATTTTGAACCCGTATTCGGTGGCTAGCTCTCTGAATTCCCGAGATGTGAATGGGGTTCCATTGTCACATACGATCTGCTCAGGTATTCCTTGCTCTGCAAACAATCCTCTAACAATTGACACAATTGTTTTAGCTTTCAAATCCTTTACGTTTCTCACAAATGGGAATTTGGAGTAGTAGCAGGCCATAATCAAATACCATTGCTGGTTCTCTGTGAACAGGTCTGCTCCGATGGTTTGCCATGGCCGGCTTGGGATATCACTGGGTGTCATTTCCTCCTTCTGTTGTGAATTCCTGTATTTTTGGCATATGTGGCATGTAGATACCAGCTTTTCTATGTCCTTGTACATGCCTATCCAGTACACAGCGGATTTAGCACGGAGTCTGCACTTTTCCATTCCTAAGTGTCCCTGGTGGATCTTTTCGAGGATTTCTTTTTGCATGGACTTGGGTATGATGATTCGTGATCCGGCCATCAGGACTCCATTCTCTACCGAAATATCATCACGGATGGTCCAGTATTCGCGGAGGAGAGGCTGAACTTGTTGTCTCTTTTCTGGCCACCCCTGTATTACCATTTGGGTGAGGAGCTGGAGTTCTTCATCTCTGGCTGTTTCCTCTTTGATCTGTTCCAGCTTCACACTTGTCACACTCACAATGTGGTGGATCTTTATGCTCAGCCCTTCCATCTCTTGTTTGTCATGTGTTGATAGTCTGGAGAGGGCGTCAGCTAGCAGCAGGTCTTTTCCTGGCTTGTATCTGATGTTGTAGTCGTAGTGCTGTAGCCTCAGTAATAGTCTCTGTAGTCTGGCTGGTGCTTTGGTGAGGTTTTTTTTTCCGATTTGTTCTAGAGGGTGGTGGTCTGTTTCAATGTCGAAATTTCTTCCATATAGGTAAGTGTGAAATTTCTCGCAGCCATAGACTACTGCTAAGAGTTCTCTCTCTATGTTTGCGTACCTTGATTCTGTAGGCGTGAGTGCTTTGGATGCATACGCAATAGGTCGGCCATTTTGTATCAGTACTGCTCCAACTCCTCTCATGGAGGCATCAACTTGGAGTGTTACAGGTTTCTGCCTGTCATAGTACTGCAGGATCGTTTCTTTGCTGATGAGTTGTTTTATTTTTTTTAAATCTTGGCTATGTGAAGCACACCAATCAAACTCAGCGTCGTCTTTCATCAATTCACGGAGATTTGCTGTGCGATTAGCAAGCTTAGGTATGAAGACTCCCATGTATTGTATGAGCCCTAGGAAACTTCTTAGCTGTTTCTTGTCTTTGGGTTCCTCCATGTGGTTGATAGCATCCACTTTTGTAGGGTCCGGTTTCACTCCTTCTGCAGAGTAAATCAGTCCAAAGAATTTGCACTCCCTTTCTTTGATCATGCATTTGTCTGCATTGAGCTTTATGCCGGCTCTTCGAGTTTTTTCCATAGCCTCATGGAGGTTGTAATCATGCGTGTTTTCATCTCTGCCGTATACTTGGATATCATCTGCTATCCCGATTGCCCCTTTACAGCCTTTGTATGTTTCATCTATTTTTCGCTGGAAGACATCTTGACTCACCTTCAACCCAAATGGGAGCCTGTTGAATCTGAATCTGCCAAATGGCGTGTTGAAAGTGGTGAGCATTGATGACTCTTGGTCTATTTTGATGTTCCAATATCCATTGCTAGCATCCAGCTTGCTGAACACCTTGGAACCGGCCAGTGCTGGTGTGATCTCTTCAAGGGTTGGAGTTGGATAATGGTCGCGCTTCAATGCATTGTTCAGATCCCTGGGATCAAGGCATATCCTTAGTTTTCCGTTTGGCTTTTCTTTGACAACAATTGAATTCACCCAATCAGTTGGTTGAGTTATTTCTGTGATGATGCCCTTTTCTTCCATTTCGTTTAGTTGTTCCCTTAGCCTCTCTTTCAGTTCAAGGGGAACACGGCGGGGTGGGTGGATCACTGGTTTCACACTGGGGTCTACTGTGATATGGTATTCGTATTCCTCAAAACAACCAACGGTATCGTCAAAACACTCTGGGTACATGTCAATCAATTCTTTTTTTGTTCCTGATGGGCGGCCGGTTTTTGATGGGTATGTTTCTGTCAATTCTGCAGGAGATTGTCTTGATTTCATGGTTGATTGACACAATCTTCAGTCTTTGGCACGTGTTCAGGCCGAGAATAGCAGGTCCTTTCGATTTAGTGATGTAGAAGGGGCATTTCACTTCTTTCCCTTTGTATGTTCCTGCTATGATTGTTTTGCCTAGCTGTGGGATTATGGAACCTCCGTATGCAGCTAGGACTACATCGCTACTTCCAAGGATTCCTTTCCTGACGCTGCCATCTTGTGTCATGTGTTCAGGGAATATCTTTCCGTAAAGATTGACTGGTAAGATATTGCTCTGGGCTCCAGTATCAATTTTGAGCCTTCGATTAATCGTTGTTCTTTTCTTTCCCACTTTTTTCTGTAGTTGTATTATAGTATATGCTTCATCTCTGTTGCTATGTGGTTTGTTGTTTCCCATTTCGTGGACGTCAATGGTCCCAACGGAAAGGAATTCTTCCTCAGAGGTATCTGAGGTTATCTCCTCTTCCTGTTGGACGTGTGCGTGTATTTGTTTCCTTCTCGTATTTCTATCGTTCTTTGACCATTGCTGCTTTGGCTTGGTGCTGTATGATTTTGTTGACCTACACATTTTCTTCCAGTGGTTAGGCCTCCCACAGGAGTTGCAGGTAGTCCCGTATGCTGGGCACTCCCTGCGATCATCAAATGCATGCTCTGTACCGCAGTTCCAGCAGCTTCTTTGGCTTGCTTGTTTGTTTGCATGCCTAGAAAATTTCTGCTTTGGAGCCTTTAAGGTGGAGCCAGGGTCACGTTTTGAGAGAGCGTCTATATTCACTCTGGTGCTGCTCTGAGATGAGCCAACTTGAAGGGAGAGGGAGGACATTTGTTTCCTTGTGGCTTCGAAAGCTCTGGCAGCATCTACGGCGTCTTTTAGGTTGAGGGTGTCTTTCCCTATTAGGGACTTTTGGACCTCTTGGTGGGCGCACCCCCATATTAGCTGGTCGACAATTCTGTCATCTTCATCACCAAATCTGCATTTCTTGGCCACGTTCCTTAGTCTCGACAGGAAAGTGTCGGTTGTTTCTTGTGGGTCTTGTCTTAGCCCTTGGAACTCATACCGATGGATTCTGTGGTTTGATTTGGGCTCCATATGGTTCGCAAACCTTTCAAGGACTATTCCCGGATTATTGCAGTCGGGCTCTGTTAAGCTCCAACTGTTAAAAATGTCTAGACCCTTTTCCCCGAGCCATAGTAAAATATAACTGACCTTCTCTTCATCTGTAGTTCCTTTCAGGAACCTTTTGAATGCCAGCTGGCTCTTTTGTTTGAATTTCTTGAACGCCTCCACCACGTCATCGGCGTCCCAGTTCATCGTAGGGTGGAGGTTCATTGCTGCGGCAACAGCCGCTGTGGAGGCCGCCATCTTGTGTTGTTAGGCGGGTGCACAAAGACGTAGTAAAAAAAATCAATTTCTCTGCAGCCGCTGTTCCTAATTCCCAATAGCGATTCACAATAGCGCGGTTTTTTACTCGAGAGTCACCGCTGCCACCATGTTGTGTCTTCGTGTTTGATATCCTGATAATAAACGACACAATTCAGGTTGTTTCAGTTGCCTTATTGTACTCCTTTATTCAGCTCCTTTGTCTGTGTGGCGTAGTAATACTAAAGTGCTTACATACCTAATCACAGTGTGTGTGGTGAGTGTGCCTCATACAAAGTAGTGCAGGAGGTTGGGACTGCTACAATGAATATGTAGCATATGTAACACAAGCCTTTCACTATTCTGTACTTTTCAATGAGGCCCCCCCCTCATTCATCTAAACTCCAGCGAGTACATGCCCAGTGCCATCAAACGTTCTGAATTTATTCAGTAGAAGCAAGGAACTGCAGATTCTGGTTTGCAAAATAGGTCAGAAACTCTGCAGGTCAGGCAGCATCTCTGGAGAACATGGATGGGTGACATTCTGGGTCAGGACCCTTCTGACTGACGTGGGTCTGAAGCAGTGTCCTGACCCGAAACATCACCAATTCCTGTTCTTGGGATTTATTTCACTAGATGTGTTAAATAGGAACACAGATTAAATTCCATCGTAGGTACACAAAAATGCTGGAGAAACACAGCGGGTGCAGCAGCATCTATGGAGCGAAGGAAATAGGCAAGGTTTCGGGCCGAAACCCTTCTTCAGACATATTTCCTTCGCTCCATAGATGCTGCTGCACCTGCTGAGTTTCTCCAGCATTTTTGTGTAACTTCGATTTTCCAGCATCTGCAGTTCCTTCTTAAACAAATTACTTTCCATCGTACTTTTAGACAATTAACCTGCACATCTTTGGAGTGTGGGAGGAAAAGAGCACCAGAGAAAGTCCACGCAGTGAACACAGATGGTCTGCACGGACTCGGTGGGCCGAAGGGCCTGTTTCCATGCTGTATCACTAAAATAAAGTCAGGTCCTGTACACGCTGCAAATGCTTTACTGAGGTAAAGTGCAATTAGCATTGCTGCCTCTCAAGCAATAACTAAACCTCACAATGCTATTGTTAAGAACATCCATCAAATATTTGGGCTTTTCGAATGTGCAGAATTTCAGTTTTATTTCGATGTGAATCTGATGTTTTCTCATAGAAGTCTAATTTTAGTTAGCATGAAATGTTAGTTACAATTGCAGATTAATATACTCTGCAGTTTTTTTTCTAAATTGCAGCTGACTTGATTTAGGCTGGTCGTTGTTCAAGTGGGGCTGGAGAGAGGGTTTGGGAAGCAGGGCCCTTGGCAATAGATCACAGCGAGCTGTGTTTGTAGGAAAGAACTGCAGATGCTGGTTTAAATCGAAAATCGACACAAAATGCTGGAGTAACTCAGCGGGACAGGCAGCATCTCTGGAGAGAAGGCACAAAGTGCTGGAGTAACTCAGCGGGACAGGCAGCATCTCTGGAGAGAAGGTGCGTGTTGACCCTTCTTTATCTGGTGTGTAGGAAGGAACTGCAGATGCGGGTTTAAACCAAAGACAGACTCAAAGCACTGGAGTAACTCAGCCAGTCAGGCAGCATTTCTGGAGAAAGTGAATAGGTGATTTCGGGTCGAGTCCCTTCTTTAGACTGAGAATCTTGAACGAGAGACATGGTCGGTACTCAAGACAAATGAATGGAAGATATGCATCTGCAGTTCATCTCTACACATTTTATCTGCTCAAGGTATGCCTACTTTGAAGAAATTCCCTCTGTTAACGTTATGCATATCTTCTATTAATTTATCCTAAGTACCGTCTGTATCTCTCATTCCGCTTTCCCCTGCCTCTCAGTCTGAAGAAGGAACTCGACCCGAAATGTCACCCATTCCTTTTCTCCAGAGATGCTGCCTGACCCACGGAGTTACTCCAGCATTTTGTGTCTATCTTCCTTGTCTGGTGTCCTTGTACATTTCTTTCAGGCGCCGCTGGAGATAGGTCAGCAATAGAGACAATACCCTCCTTTCACCCAAGGATGGTTTGAACAAGTTCCAAGCTGAGGTAAAGCAATTCAGATTCAGAGAGGAATTTGCTCTCTACATTAAAAAGACATTTATTGAACAATATTTTTTTTCTTGCTTCAATTTTATAACAGATGCAGGTTTCTTGTTGTAGAGCACTACAGCACAGACACAGGCTCTTCAGATCACCGAATCCTTGCTAACTATGTACACAAAGGGACTCGACCCGCAACATCACCCATTCATTCTCTCCAGAGATGCTGCCTGTCCCGCTGTTACTCCAGCATTATTGTATTTATCTTTGGAGTAAACCAGCATCTGCAGTTCTTTCCTCCCCATATTATTTGAATTTAGTTCAGTTTAGAGATACAGTGTGGAAACAGGCCCCTCGGCTCACAGACTCTGTGCCGACCAGCGATCACCCATACACTACGCCACGATATTACTTTATTTATCCCAGGAAGGAAACTGATCTGCCAACTGTCATAAAACACAAGGTACATGATACATGAAATTAAAGTGATGAGTGGAAAGGATTGGAGATGTGAAAAGATTTGGGGGGTGGGAGGGGGGGAGTCAGTCTCGGACTACCCCACGGCAGAAGGGGAGGAGTTGTACAGTTTGATAGCCACAGGGAAGAAGGATCTCCTGTGGCGTTCTGTGCTACATCTTGGTGGAACCAGTCTGTTGCTGAAGCTGCTCCTCAGGTTGACCAGTGTCGTCATAGTTCTATCCTGCACACTAGGGACAAGTTACAAAAGCTGATGAATGCACAAACCTGCCATCTTTGTAGTGTGGGAGGAAACCGGAGCACCCGGACAAAACCCACACAGTCATGGTGGGAGCTTACAAACTCTGTGCACACAGCACCCGTAGTCAGGATCAAACCCCGGCTCTCTGGCTCCGTAAGGCAGCAGCTCTACCCGCTGCGCCACCTTGCCACCAAACTCTCCCCGTGTTCCTCTCGACGTTTCCCAGACGCTGCATCTTGCCCACACCTCAGGGCTCGACTTGCAGGGGACAATCAAATTTGTTCAGGTTCGGCAGCGGCAGGTGTGGGTTTGGTGATTGGCTGAAAGGTAAGCTCTTGGGAGTTTATTTGTGTTCCCTTTCAGGAGCGATTAGCTTAAAGCCCAGCGCGACCAGCTCAGAACACATTTTTTCAAGTTCGGGAGCAGCAGGAGTGAGTTCAGTGATTGGCTGAGGAATTCAATTCGCAAATTGGTTAATTGGCAAATTGTGCAATTTATTTGCCAATGTAAGCAAGGTTTGTTGTCGAGGGAAGTGCTTTGTGAGAAAAGTCTAAGTCTTTGGCTCAGTGCCTTGCAAGAAAAGTGTGAGTCTTTGGATCACGAGTCTTCGGCACGGAGACTACGCAAAAAGCTCAGAGGACGGGAGGCGGTGAAGGGTAAGATGAGGCATTACGATGCTTGCAGGATGTGGGAGGTCAGGGAGTCTCTTGCTGCTACAACTGTGGCAAGTGTGTCCAGGTTCTGCTCCTGAAGGACCATGTTGGGGCAGTGGAGAAGCAGCGGGATGACCTCAAGGCCATCTGGGAAAACGAGAGTTTCCTGGACAGGACCTCCAGTGAGTTTGTCACGCCGAGGTTACGGGAAGAATGAAGGTCTGTGACTGAGAGAAAGGGGAGTAACCGTGCAGGAGTGCAGGAGACCCAGGTGGCTGTGCCTAATGAAAGCAGGCACGCCCTCTTGGGAGCTGTCGGGGGAGACGATGCTTCCAGTCCGAGCGGCGAACACGTCGGTGGCTCCAATCCTAGAGATGGGACTCGGCCGGCGAGACCAACGTTGGGCAGAGCCATAGTGGTGGGTGACTCCGTTGTCCGAGGAGCGGACTGGAGATTCTGTGGCAGCAGGCGAGACTCAAGGAATGGTCTGTAGCCTCCCTGGTGCCAGGGTTCAATATGTCAGAAACCGAATTCAGAACATCCTCGAGAGGGAAGGTGAGCAGCCGGCAGTAGTTGTGCACGTGGACACTAAGGACATCGGGAAGAGGAGGAAGGAGGTTCTGCAATGCCAGTTTAGAGAGTAAGGAAGAAGACCGGAAAGCAGGACTACTGTGGGTATCTCTGGATTGTTTCCAGTACCTCGTGCTAGTGAGGACAGGAACAGGGAGATAGTAGAGTCGGGATATAGGGCGAAGGCAGGAACGGGGTACTGATTGTGGATGATCAGCCATGATCACATTGAATGGCGGTGCTGGCTCGAGGGGCTGAATGGCCTCCTCCTACACCTATTGTCTATTGTCTGTCGAGCTGCACGTCCTTGGGATGTGGGAGTAAACGGGAGAATCCAGAGAAAGATCACATCTTCACAGAGAGACTGCAACATCCCAACAGATAACACTGAAGGTCAGGATTAATCATAGGCTGTGTCTGGAGCTTCCATGTTTTTTATAACAAACTAAAATAACATTTATGTGAAATTAGATGTATATGATTCTTATGCTCATTACAACTAGATTTATATGAAAACAGCCACACTCTCAGCTCAGTTTAAATGCAAGCAATCTGCAAGAGGTGGTAGAAACGAGGAACTGCAGATGCTTGTTGCCATAAAAAAGACACAAAGTGCTGGAGTAACACAGCGGGCCAGGCAGCATCTCTGGAGAACATGGAGAGGTGACGTTTACTATCATGTGTACCGAGGTACAGTGAAAAGCTTTTGGTGCGTGCTATCCAGTCAGCGGAAAGACAATACATGGTTACCATCGAGCCTTTTACAGTGTACAGATACAACAGAACTTTGCAAGCAAAAGGCAAGGGAATACACGTGACAGCAAACTAAATAAACTTAACTGTAATAATCTCAATCCATGAACCACCTCCTGCAGAAGTGTCCCGACCCGAAACGTCACCTCTCCATGTTCTCCAGAGATGCTGCCTGACCCGCTGTGTTACTCCAGCACTTTGTGTCTTTTTTATGGCAACAAGCATCTGCTGTTCCTCGTTTCGACCACCTCTTGCAGATTGCTTGTATTTAAACTGAGCTGAGAGTGTGGCTGTTTTCATATAAATCTAATTTTAATGAGCATAAGAATCATATACATCTAATTTCACATAAATGTAACTTTAGTTAGTTATAAAAAACATGGAAGCTCTAGACACAACCTATGATTAACCCTGACCTTCAGTGTTATCTGTTTTGGATGTTGCACATTCTCTCTGTGAACATGTGAACATTCTCTGGATTCTCCCTTTCACTCCCACTTCTCAAAGGACGTCCTGTAAATCGAGCCCTGATGTGTGGACGAGTTGTGGCACCTGGGAAAAGTCACTAGGAACACGGGGAGAATTTGGTGGCAAGGTGGCGCAGCGGGTAGAGCTGCTGCCTCACAGAGCCAGAGAGCCGGGGTTCGATCCTGACTACGGGTGCTGTCTGCACAGAGTTTGTAAGCTCCCACCATGACTGTGTGGGTTTTGTCCGGGTGCTCCGGTTTCCTCCCACACTACAAAGATGGCAGGTTTGTGCATTCATCAGCTTTTGTAAGTTGTCCCTAGCGTGCAGGATAGAACTATGATGACACACTGGTCAACCTGAGGAGCACCTTCAGCAACAGACTGGTTCCACCAAGATGTAGCACAGAACGCCACAGGAGATCCTTCTTCCCTGTGGCTATCAAACTGTACAACTCCTCCCCTTCTGCCGTGGGGTAGTCTGAGACTGACTCCCCCCCCCCCCCCCCCCCCCCCCCCCTCCAAATCTTTTCACGTCTCCAATCCTTTCCACTCATCACTTTAATTTCATGTATCATGTACCTTGTGTTTTATGACAGTTGGAAGATCAGTTTCCTTCCTGGGATAAATAAAGTAATATCGTGGCGTAGTGTATGGGTGATCGCTGGTCGGCACAGAGTCTGTGAGCCGAGGGGCCTGTTTCCACACTGTATCTCTAAACTGAACTAAATTCAAATAATATGGGGAGGAAAGAACTGCAGATGCTGGTTTACGCTGAAGATAAATACAATAATGCTGGAGTAACAGCGGGACAGGCAACATCTCTGGAGAGAAGGAATGGGTGACATTGCGGGTCGAGTCCCTTTGTGTACATAGTTAGCAAGGATTCGGTGATCTGAAGAGCCTGTGTCTGTGCTGTAGTGCTCTACAACAAGAAACCTGCATCTGTTATAATATTGAAGCAAGAAAAAAAATATTGTTCAATAAATGTCTTTTTAATGTAGAGAGCAAATTCCTCTCTGAATCTGAATTGCTTTACCTCAGCTTGGAACTTGTTCAAACCATCCTTGGGTGAAAGGAGAGTAGTGTCTCCAATGCTGACCTATCTCCAGCGGCGCCTGAAAGAAATGTACAAGGACACCAGACAAGGAAGATAGACACAAAATGCTGGAGTAACTCCGTGGGTCAGGCAGCATCTCTGGAGAAAAGGAATGGGTGACATTTCGGGTCTAGTTCCTTCTTCAGACTGAGAGGCAGGGGAAAGCGGAATGAGAGATACAGACGGTACTTAGGATAAATTCCGGGGTAATAGAAGATATGCATAACTCTTTAACAGAGGGAATTTCTTCAAAGTAGGCATACCTTGAGCAGATAAAATGTGTAGAGATGAACTGCAGATGCATATCTTCCATTCATTTGTCCTGAGTACCGACCATGTCTCTCGTTCAAGATTCTCAGTCTAAAGAAGGGACTCGACCCGAAATGTCACCTATTCACTTTCTCCAGAAATGCTGCCTGACTGGCTGAGTTACTCCAGCGCTTTGAGTCTGTCTTTGGTTTAAACCAGCATCTGCAGTTCCTTCCTACACACCAGATAAAGAAGGGTCAACACACACCTTCTCTCCAGAGATGCTGCCTGTCCCGCTGAGTTACTCCAGCACTTTGTGCCTTCTCTCCAGAGATGCTGCCTGTCCCGCTGAGTTACTCCAGCATTTTGTGTCGATTTTCGATTTAAACCAGCATCTGCAGTTCTTTCCTACAAACACAGCTCGCTGTGATCTATTGCCAAGGGCCCTGCTTCCCAAACCCTCTCTCCAGCCCCACTTGACCAACGACCAGCCTAAATCAAGTCAGCTGCAATTTAGAAAAAAACTGCAGAGTATATTAATCTGCAATTGTAACTAACATTTCATGCTAACTAAAATTAGACTTTTATGAGAAAACATCAGATTGACGTCGAGATAAAACCGAAATTCTGCACATTCGAAAAGCCCAAATATTTGATGAATGTTCTTAACAATAACATTGTGAGGTTTAGTTATTGCTTGAGAGGCAGCAATGCTAATTGCACTTTACCTCAGTAAAGCATTTGCAGAGTTTTCAGGAGCTGAGTTTAGTTTAGTGATACAGCATGGAAACAGGCCCTTCGGCCCACCGAGTCCGTGCCGAACGCGTGGGTTTTCTCTGGGTGCTCTGGTTTTGGACAACACTCCAAAGACGTGCAGGTTTGTAGGTTAATTGTCTTCTGTAAATTGTTCCTGGGGGGTAGGATAGTGTTAGTGCATGAGTTATCGCTGGTTGGCACGGACGGGCTGGGCTGAAGGGCATGTTTCCATGCTGTGTCTCTACAGCTAGAGAGTATAAACTAAAACTACTTTACAGTGGACCCCGTTGCAGATTGAACAAGTACATTTGACACAGCAAAGGATGAGAGATAAGTATCACGAGCAGGTAAAAGAGATTTGTTTATCTGGGGATCTTATAGAAACTTACAAAATTCTTAAGGGGTTGGACAGGCTAGATGCAGGAAGATTGTTCCCGATGTTGGGGAAGTCCAGGACAAGGGGTCACAGCTTAAGGATAGAGGGGAAACCCTTTAGGACCGAGATGAGAAAAAACATTTTTCACACAGAGAGTGGTGAATCTCTGGAACTCTCTGCCGCAGAGGGTAGTCGAGGCCAGTTCATTGGCTATATTTAAGAGGGAGTTAGATGTGGCCCTTGTGGCTAAAGGGATCAGGGGGTATGGAGAGAAGGCAGGTACGGGATACTGAGTTGGATGATCAGCCATGATCATATTGAATGGCGGTACAGGCTCGAAGGGCCGAATGGCCTACTCCTGCACCTATTGTCTATGTTTCTATGTTTTAATCTGGCATCATGTTCGACACGGACATTGGGGGCCTGGATATCTAATCAGAAATGTGGGTGCTTTGGGACAGAAGCATTTCTCTGTGAAAGGAGCTGCTGATGACCTCAGTTTGCAAACTGCAGGACCAGGCTCCACAATGTCTGGAGTTTTGCAGGATTTGGAGGATGTTTCTGCACCTGTAACCTTTTTGTCGACACTCTGTCCGGGGTGTGAAGTGCGTGCTTTTTTGTTATTTTGCAGAGCAAGGACGCTGAATGCACACATATGATTGTTTTAGGTTTCTTAGTTTCTATTTCATTTCAGTGTCGTATCCCGACTACGGGCGCTGTCTGTGCGGAGTTTGCACGATCGCCCCATAACTGCGTGGGTTTTCTCCGAGACCTTCGGTTTCCCCCCACACTCCAAACACGTACAGGTTTGTGGGCTAACTGGCTTGGTATAAATCTAAAAATTGTCCATAGTGTGTGTGTGTGTGTAGGGGAGTGTTAATGTGCGGGGATCTCTGATCAGCGCGGACTCGGTGGGCCGAAGGGCCTGTTTTCACGCTGTATCTCTAATATCGGATGCTAACAAGACGAGACGGATTGTTTTTGAACCAGTGAGAACTGTAACACTTTTAGTACAAAGCATTCTTTCAGTGGAATCCCGTCTGCTTCTAATCCTGTCTCTCTCGTGGACTTCATCTCACATTCCTCCACAAACGCTTTATCTCCGTCGTACATCAATTCTGTGTTCCATTTCTGAGATATTAATTTCATGTTTCAATAATGCAGTATCTATCATAGTACTATGTTGGAGTCGAGCCTTTGGCTGAGTCTGTTTATATACTGTTATCCATTGCTCCTCCAAACTAGAGTTGCCTGAACTCGCATTTCATTTCTGGACCCTGTCCTACTTATTGAGATGTCAGGTTTTGACACATCACTTCTGTAATGTAGTGCTTCTCCTGAAACCTCCCCTTAATTGCAACGAGTTGCGGACGCAGCCCAGACTATCACGTAAATCATCTTCCCTTCCATTGACCCCATAGATCCGGTAGGCGGCGCGACTCTCGTCAGCAGCGACCTCTGCAGCCCGTCCGCGTTTTTATTATTTTTTGTCTCTGTTTCTTTGTAGTTTTTGTTATTTTTTGTTGGGGTGTGTGTGGGGGGGGGGGGGGGGGGGGGGGGGGGGGGGGGGGGGGGGTGGGAGGGAGGGAGGGGGTAACTTTTTAAATCTCTCCCTGCACGGGAGACCCGACCTTTTCTTGTCGGGTCTCCGTTGTCGTTGGGGCTGCAACGAGGAGCGGCCTCCAACAGGAGAAGACCGGGGACTCTGGTGCCGACGACTCACCCTCACCGTCGCGGAGCTGGCCGAGTCCGGAGCGGGTGGAGCGGTGGTGGAGCGCTGCTGCTGCTGCGGCCCGACCTCCGGAGATTCGGAGGCTGCAACTGCGGGTCTGGCGGATGGCGGCACCGGGAGCCCGCGGGTCCCTGGAGGGAGACCGCTTTTCAGGGCTCCTGCAACGGCGACTTCTCCCGCCCGAGTTGCGGGGTTGAAGAGCTCCTGGAGCGGGGCCTGACATCACCGCCCCGCGCAGCTTGGAATGGCCGCGGGACTCTGCGAGCGCACGCCGGGGGCTCTAACATCAAGACCCGGTGTGCGACCTCGCACCACCCGGCGTGGCTTTAATGGCCGCGGGACAATCGCCATCGCCAGCCGGGGGCTTTGACTTTGACTTTGACATCGGGGGGGGGGGGGGAGGGAGTGCAGTGGAGAGATACGTTTTTTTGGCCTTCCATCACAGCGATGTGATGGATATTTATGTAAATTACGTTGTGTCTGGGGTCTATTTGTTTGTAATGTATGGCTGCAGAAACGGCATTTCGTTTGGACCTCAAGGGGTCCAAATGACAATTAAATTGAATCTTGAATCTTGAATCTTGAATCTACACTGCAGGCTGCATTGGAAAGGCCACCGGCATAATCAAGGACCGGTCTCACCCTGGACACTCCTTCTTCTCCCCTCTCCCATCAGGCAGATGTTACAGATGTTTCAAAACGCACACCTCCAGGTTCAGGGCCCGTTTCCTGTCAGCCGTTATCAGGCAACTGAACCATCCTATTACCAACTGGAGAGTGGTCCTGACCCACCATCAACCTACCTGGACATCTTGGAGGGGTGGCATGGTGGTGCAATGGCAGAGTTGCTGCCTTAGAGCACCAGAGAACCGGGTTCAATCCTGACTATGGGTGCTGTCTATACGGAGTTTGCACGCTCTCCCTGTGACGGCGTGCGAGCTCCGGTTGACTCCCAAACGCTTCAAAGACGTACAGGTTTGTAGGTTAATTGGCTTCAGTAAAAATTATAAATAGTCCCAAGTGTGCAGGATAGTACTAGTGTGCAGGGTCTGCGTGGATTCAGTGGATCAAAGGGCCTGTTTCCGCGCTGTATCTCTACAACAAAAAAATCATTCTACCCTGGTACATGTGACAAAGTAAACTAAACTGATTAGCCAGAGATCTCAACCACCTCAATCCATTCTCGTGTTGTCATCTCCAGAGTTAAAAATCTTTCCAGTGTTATACTACGGGACATATTCTCCTTATTGAATGAACTTCTCAACCTGGCATCTCCCATTCCATCCGCCCCCAAGTCTGCTCATTCAAGTATTTAGAACAGAGAACACAACAGCCCAGGAACAAGCCCTTCGGCCCACCATGTCTGTGCTGGTCATAATGCCAATATGAACTAATCTCAGAGATAGACACAAAAAGCTGGAGTAACTCAGCGGGTCGGACAACATCTCTGGGGGAAAAGGAATGGGTGATGTTTCGGGTCGAGACCCTTCTTCAGTCTGCCAGTCAGTGGAAGGGTAAACGAGAGATATAGAACAAATGAATGATAGATATTCACAATGATAAAGAAAACAGGCCATTGTTAGCTGTGACCTAGGTGAAAACGAGTTATAGACAACGAAACTCACCAGGACAACATTGAAGCTGGTACAATGACTGAGTTGGGGGAGGGACAGAGGGAGAGGGGATAACTAATTTCAGTTGCCTATTCCTGATCCCTCCATTCCCAGCATATCCATGTGCCCTCTAAAAGCCTCTATCTTTGTTACCTGGCCAAATATACTCAACTCTTTAAATCCGCCCAAACTCAAAGGCCTGAAGGCAGATCAGTTTATTTGCAAAGTGACATTAAACAAATATAGACAACTGTACAGAGAAAGTTTTATTTAAAATTGCTAATTAGTAAAATAATTTAATCTGATGAATGGGTTATTCAAACAATGAACTCTCGCCTCGCAGTCAAATTTATTTTTCTAAGTAAACCGGCACGGTGGTGCAGCGGTACAGCTTTTACAGCGTCGGAGACTCTGGTTCGATCCTGACTACGGGTGATGTCTGTACGGAGTTTGTACGTTCTCCCCGTGACCTGCGTAGGTTTTCACTGTGATCTTCGGTTTCCTCCCACACTCCAAAGACGTACGGGTTTGTAGGTTAATTGGCTTCAGTAAGAATTATAATTTGTCCCAAGTGTGCATGACGGTACTAGTGTGCAGGGTCAGCGCGGACTCGGTGGGCCGAAGGGCCTGTTTCCGCGCTGTATCTCTACGATAAAAAACAATTAACCTACAAACTATCTTCTCTGAGATAGTTTGTAGGTTAATTGGCTTGCTATTTTTAAGAGCCCTATCTAGCTCTCTCTTGAAAGCATCCAGAGAACCTTCCTCCACCGCCCTCTGAGGCAGAGAATTCCACAGACTCACCACTCTTGGTGAGAAAAAGTGTTTCCACGTCTCTGTTCTAAATGGCTTACTCCTTATTCTTAAACTGTGGCCCCTGGTTGTGGACTCCCCCAACATCGGGAACATGTTTCCTGCCTCTAGCGTGTCCAAACCCTTAACAATCTTGGTATAACTGTGAATTGTCCCTAGTGTGTGTAGGATAGTGTTCGTGTGCGGGGATTGCTGGCTGGCACGGACTAGGTGGGCCGAAGGGCCTGTTTCCGCACTGTACCTCTAAACTAAACTGAACTGAACGAAAATCATCACATGATGTAATAGCTGCCTGACCCGCTGAGTTACTCTAGCATTTTGTGTCTATCTTCGGTGTAACCCAGCATCTGCACAGTTCCTTTCTACACATTTTTGATTTTTGGTTTTCTTTCAACATATGAAAGCCAGCCCATGTTGTGTCTCAATCTCAAGGTTGCTCCATAATCGGCACCAGTATCTGTCGTGTTAGCTTCAATTTTGCACCTGTTGGAGTTGAATAATAAAATTAATTCCAATAAGATTTCACCTTCAAACATTGCATTTATATATTGCGGCTTAATTTCCTTCTGACATAAATCATTTTTCTATACGACAGGCACGCACTGACAATAGGTTAATATTTTCCATACATTTGGGTTAGATCAAGTGTAAATTCTGAAAGAGATTTTTATTCATTCTGAAAGAGGTAAACCAAGGAACTGGAAATGCTGGTTTACACAAGGAAGACACAAGGAAGGCACGAGAAGGCGGCATGGTGGCGCAGCGGTAGAGTTGCTGCCTCACAGCGTCAGAGACCCCAGTTCGATCCTGACCACCGGTGCTGTCTGTGCGGAGTTTGCACGTTCTCACTGTGACCGCGTGGGTTATCTCAGGGTGCTCCGTATTCCTCCCACACTCCAAAGACATGTAGGTTTGCAGGTTTATCGGCTTCTGTAAATTGACCATAGCGCTAGTGTACGGGGTGATTGTTGATCGGTGTGGGCTGAAGGTCTTGTTTCCACACTGTATCTCTAAACTAAACTAAACTAAAAGGAGACAAAGTGCTGGAGTAACTCACCGGGTCAGGCAGCATCTCTGGAGAACATGGACAGGTGATGTTTCGGGTCGAGCTGCCTCTTCAGACTGGAAGCCTCGTGGACCCAAGATGGTGGCACTGCGAGCTGTTAAGGAAACACACATGGATGGGAGAGCGAGTCCAGGTTAAAACATGGTTGTAGAGCCGGAAAGCAGCAGGAATCACAGAGGGGCAGCAGTGAGAGAGGGTCTCACAGAACGCCCATCGAAGAGAGGAGGAAAACATCTTCAAAGTAGGCGGAAGGAATTCTTGCTATTGAGGGAGTGCAGCGTAGGTTCACGAGGTTAATTCCCGGGATGGCGGGACTGTCATATGTTGATAGATTGGAGCGGCTGGGCTTGTATACTCTCGAATTTAGGATTAGAGCCAAGGGCCATAGTTTAAGGATAAGTGGTAAGCCATTGAGAACAGAGACGAGGAAAAACATTTCACATAGAGAGTTGTGAGTCTGTGGAATTCGTTGCCTCGGAGGGCAGTGGAGGCTGGTTCTCTGGATGCTTTCAAGAGAGAGTTAGATAGAGCTCTTATGGATAGCGGAGTTAAGGGATATGGAGAGATGACAGGAACGGTGTACTGATTGTGGATGATCAGCCATGATCACATTGAATGGCGGTGCTGGCTCGAAAGGCCGAATGGCCTACTCCTGCACCTATTGTCCATTGGCTAAAATGTAGAAAGAAAGAACTGCAGATGCTGGTTAATACACAGAAGGACACAGAGTGCTGGAGGAACTCAGCAGGTCAGGGAGCATCTCTGGAGAACATTGATGGTAGACATTTGAGGTCGACGACACCCTTCTTCACATTCACATTTCAGCTCGATGCCCGAGACGTCACCTATCCATGACCTTGAGAGATGCTACTTTAGGGACTGTCCCACTTTCACAACCTAATTCACCACCTTTTTTACTCGTGGACATTTTTCATCAGGCTAGAAAAACGCCCCGACCTACTTGATGCCACGAGTACCTACGACTGACATCACGACCTACCTACGACCTCGTGACGACCATGCTGCGAGTACGAGTCAAGGGCAAACTCAGCAGTGGTCGTGAATTAGGTTGTGAAAGTGGGACAGGCCCTTTAACCTGCTGAGTTACTCCAGTACTTTGTGTCCTATTCTGAATGAGGTAATCATTACATCTTCTGCTTTAAAAGAAACCACCATGGTTTAAAGTTAATGAGCCATGCTTCCATTAAATAGCGGTGTAATTTCCTCAGGTAGAAGGATCTGTACTGCCGTGTGTGAATATGAAACCATCTGTCACTCCATCTACACTTCACGCTGCCTCGGAAAAGCAACCAACACAATTAAAGACTTGTATAGGAAGGAACTGCAGATGTGGGTTTAGATACAAAATGCAGGAGTAACTCAGCGGGCCAGGCAGTCGGAATGGTTGAGAACTTCTTCAAAGAAGGCATATCTTGAGGAGATTTCGCAGTGGAGCAGATGAAATGTGTCGGAAGGAAGTGTAGAGTCGAGACCCTTCTTCAGGCCCGAAACGTCTATGATCAAAGACTTGTCCCACCCCGGTGATTCCTTCTTCTCCCTGCTCCTGTCCAGCAGATGGTACTGAAGCTTGAAAGTGTGCACCACCAGACTCAGGAACAGCTTCTTCCCCTCTGTTATCAGGCTTGTGAATGGTCCTTGCACAAGCTGGGGTACTGTCTGATTCACGTCTACCCAGTGGTGGACATTGGACTTTATCTCTGGAACTGATGCGCTACAATGTTCAAGTTCAAGTTCAAGAGAGTTTATTGTCGTGTGTCCCTGTATAGGACAATGAAATTCTTGCTTTGCTTCAGCACAACAGAACATAGTAGGCATGTACTACAAAACAGATCAGTGAGTCCATATACCATAATATAAATATATACACACATGAATAAATAAACTGATAAAGTGCAAATAACAGATAATGGGTTATTAATAATTAGAGTTTTGTCCGATCCAGGTTTAATAGCCTGATGGCTGTGGGGAAGTAGCTATTCCTGAACCTGGTTGTTGCAGTCTTCAGGCTCCTGTACCTTCTACCTGAAGGTAGCAGGGAGATTTTTTTTTTTTTTTTTTTTTTTTAAATTTCAAAATAGACTTTATTCATTGATAAATATATACAATTCCTGAACCATTCAAACAAACAAAATTCATCCGACATTTTCGGAGACTATACAAGTTTTTTCAGTACAATTTATTTACATTTTTCAAATTTCACCAAACAGTCCACCACCCGTGCCACTGTGGCCCCCTGTATACCTTCCCCTTTGTCTCCACCATTGTATGTAGCACCCGACTGTAGTCCCCCAGCGAGCCTGGCACTTTGGCTCCAAACGAGTCCCTTAGCACGTACTCCTGCAGTCTGCAGTGGGCCAGTTTTGACGGAATGTGCTGGGTTAGAAAGACCAAAAGCGTCTTTGACGAGTTGACCCTTGACTCTATCAGTATCTGATGTTTCAAAGCTGCCCGAGTTCTCGACGGAATATGAGGGAAGCTGTTCCTCCACTCTTTTTGCACTTTAGGTGGGCAACCGTCTCCTCTCGACAGGGAGATGAGTGTGTGGCCAGGATGGTGTGGGTCTTTGATGATACTGCCAGCCTTGCTGAGAACTATATATTCTGCACTCTGTATCTTCCCCTTTGTACCATTGTATGTAGCACGTTAGTACCTGCACTTTGGCCAACGAGAGTTGTTTTCAAATGTGCTATAGAAATAAAATTGACTTGACTTGACTCTATCGTATCTGAGTTTCAAAGCTGCCCGAGCGAAATATGAGAAGCTGTTCCTCCAATTTGCATTTAGCCTGACTCCGACAATGGAGGACACCTAAGACAGAGAGGCCATTGTGGGAATGGGATGGAGAATTAAAGTACACAAAAATGCTGGAGAAACTCAGCGGGTGCAGCAGCATCTATGGAGCAAAGGAAATAGGCGATGTTTCGGGCCGAAACCCTTCCTCAGACTTAAAGGAGAATTAAAGTGTTTAGCAACCAGGAACTCGGGACCAGTTTTACTCCATGTGACGGTGGAGCTGACAGTATTAAGCCTGTTCCAGAACTGCTGCGTCAGAAGCGGGCACTTTTTGAAATTTTCTTCAGTTGCAAATGAAAATTTGATATTTGCATCGGGAACCCACACAAAATAAACAGTTATTGCTTCAGCAGAGTGCTCTGATGGAGACCAGAATCTTTCTTCACAGATGACCTTACCACTGTTTCCAAATGAGCACTTGTGAAATTTTCCCTGTTATATCCCTCACAATTTTCGGTTAGTTTAGTTTATTACTGCCACGTGTACCGAGGTACAGTGAAAAGCTTTTCTTGCGTGCTAACCAGTCAGCAGAAAGACAACATATGATTACAATCTAGCCATCCACAGTGCACAGATACATGACAAAAGGAATAACGTTTAGTGCAAGATAAAGACCAGGAAAGTCCAATTAAAGATGGTCTGAGGGTCTCCAGTGAGGTAGATGATAGCTTAGGTCCAATCTCTAGTTGGTGAAAGGATGGTTCAGTTGCCTGATAACAGCTTGGAAGAAACTGACCCTGAATCTGGAGGGGTGCGTTTTCAAACTTGCCTGATGGAAGAGGGGAGGTGGGAATGACCGGGGTGAGACTGGTCCTTGATTATGCTGGTGGCCTTGCCGAGGCAGCGTGAAGTGTAGATGCAGTCAACTGAAATATTTGGAAGGTTAGAGGAATTAAAGGGGAAATTATTGGTGATGTTGCTGCCTTATAGCGCCAGAGGCCCGGGTTTGATCCTGGCTACGGGTGCTGTCTGTACGGAGTTTGTATCTTCTCACCATGAACCGTGTGGGTTTTTCGCCGAGAGTTCCAGTTTCCTCCCACACTCCAAAGGCGTACAGGTTTGTAGGTTAAATGGCTTGCCACAATTATAAATTATCCCTACTGTGTGTTAGTGTGCGGGGATCGCTGGTCGGCACAGACTCGGTGGGCCGAAGGGTCTGTTGTTTCACGCTGTATCTCTAAACTAAACTGACCTGCAATTACAACACTTAAATTACATTTGGATCATTATAACAAACGGTATCTTCACGATTCTCTGCCACCCGCTACTTCAATTACCTCCTTGAAAGCTCATCATTTCCTTCTCTGTAGGATTAAAGGATTCTTGCAGGATTGGACAGGCTAGATGCAAGAAAAAAAATCCCAATGTTGGGGGAGCCCAGAACCAGGGGTCACAGTATATGTACAAGGGGGAGGCCATTTAGGACTGAGACGAGGAAATTTTTTTCACCCAGAGAGTTGCGAATCTGTGGAATTCTCTGTCACAGAAGGTGATGGAGGCCAATCACTGGATGATTTCAAGAGAGAGTTAGATGTAGCTCTTAGGGCTGAGGGAATCAAGGGATATGGGGAAAAAGCAGAGGTACTGATTTGGGATGATCAGCCATGATCATATTGAATGGCGGTGGTGGCTCGAAGAGCCGAATGGCCGACTCCTGCACCTATTTCTATGTTTCTTTAGAGGTCAAGGGATTGTGAGAACACAGCCAATCTGGATTGAGGATTGACACAGTTTCTGGGGCCTCGTTGATGTCACAAGGTTTGGTTTGTCATTACACAGCATGATGTTGGTTAATTCGAAGGTAGTGTGGCGGTTCCTGGGAAGTAGGCTACTCGCTGGTTTACCCCCCTCGGCACTTAATGGACTGGTCCGGGGGCGGGTCCCAGCTACGAGTATAAGAGGAGTGGCAGTCGGTGCGGCAGTTAGTCTTCAGTCTCCCACTGAAGCAGAGAGTAGTGTGCTGTACTAATTAAAGCCTTTACCAAATTCACCTGGCTCCTCGCCTTCATTCCGGGCTTTCCATGCACTCGCTCCAATGGTGACCCTTGGTTTGTGGACTGACAATTCACTCAGCCACGGCGGCTTGTGGACTCACAGTTCACTCACTCACGGCTTGTGGACTCACAGTTCACTCATTCACGGCTTGTGGACCTCTGGACTCAGGCTCGACTTCCAGACTCAGCGCGACTTCCGGACTCAGCACTTCCGGACTCAGCACGGCTTGTGGACTCAGTTCTGGACTCAACTCTCACTCACGGCTGTCGGGCTGACTGACACATGCCCGACTTCTGGACTCACGCCCAGCCTCCGGGGCTTTATTCTCCTTGCCCGCGGAAGGGGCGTTATCTTCGTGATGATGACAGGCGAGAAGACCAATCTGCTGATCTCACGATTTTTTAAACCGTCATAACTTTTCTAATATTCCACCGATCGGAACAAAACTTGGTGTGCTCGGAGCAGAGGAGAATGGTGAGTAAGGTGGCAAACAAATCCTACCGATATAGGGTACCGTTTTTTGTGCAAATTTAAAAACAACACAGACCGGAAGTGGTCAAGATGAGAGTTTTAGTAATAGTATAGACAGATAGACAGACAGACAGACAGACAGACAGACAGACAGCATGCATCAGTGTGCTGGGTCCAGGAAAGATCTTCGGAAATATGCACGCCCAGGAATAGGAAGTTTTTGACTCTCTCCAATATCGTCCCGTTGATATAAACAGGATTGTGGGTCCTCATCCTTCCTCTTCCAAAGTCCACAATCAGTTCCTTGGTTAAGGGGAGAAGGCAAGAAAATGGGATTAGGAGGCAGAGATCAGCCATGATTGAATGGCAGAGTAGACTCGAAGGGCTGAATGGCCTAATTCTTCTCCTATAACTTGTGGACTGCAGATGCTGGTTTAAACCGAAGATAGACACAAAGTGCTGGGGTAACTCAGCGGGACAGGCAGCATCTTTGGAGAGAAGGAATGGGTGACGTTTTGGGTCGAGACCCTTCTTCAGACATGAGCGTCACCCATTCCTTCTCTCCAGAGATGCTGCCTGTCCCACTGAGTTACCCCAGCACTTTGTGTCTATCTCTACTAGGTTGTAAGCTGCCCAAGCACTCCAGCTCTGTGGCCATCTTGTTCTCCAGAATCAACATCTCGTATTACGTCTGGGCACGTGACAGCCCTCAGTACTCAGCAGTGGTGAATTCAACAATATCTGAAAACCAAACTTTCCAGCTGGAATTAGCTTAGCCATTTAGGCCCGCATTCTACTAATTTTTAAAAACCCAACATCAGGTTTAACTCTGCAATTTAGACTCGACGGCGGGTTTAAATCCCTGATATTTAGACTAAAGTCTAAACTTGTCTTTCTACTAATCGCCAAAGCTTAGACTGACCTTAGACTAGAGTCTAACTTGTGGCAAGTTAGATTGCAGCAGGGGGCAGGTTAAAGGAAGGTTCTACGGAGGAAAAAAATGGCCGACGAGTAGAACGAAGCACTGCGGAGAGCAGAACGATTTGATGAGATCAAAAGGATTGCCCTACAAGCTGGGAGACTGGAGAATCATGTCACTGACTACGCTAATCCTATTTTTAATTTCGACCATGATGCATTCTTGAAAAGGTATTGTTTCACAAAAGAAAGAGCAACATTCATCATCAATGAGCTGACTCCTGTACTCTCTAGGCGAAGGTCAGAATGGATTTCTGATCTGTAAGAAATCGTGGGGGATCAGATCCTTGATAAGCGTACACATGGGTGATGGGTTGGGAGACGGTGGGCCTCCACCCCTTTGCCCCACGCTCTTCTTTTGAGAAGACCACTGTACTTTCGCTTGCAACTTCATTCTCTCCCATTGCTCACGAAGGTCACGAAGATCTCTGCGGCTGCCAAACCGCGACTGGAATTGTGAATAAATCGCATCCCGTGCCTTGTTCTTTTCAATTGTTGCCTGGAAATTGCACCTTTTTTTCCTCGATATTTGTAATTTTATCGGCCAGTAACGTCAGGAGAAATTATTTCTCGCTGGCGTCCCAGTTTCCTTTCCGCTGTTTCTTTTTGTCATCCATGTTGAAGTTGTCGTCTGCTCGTGCTTCTGCAATTGCATTACAAGCAGACATCGTCACCATGGCAACTAAAATGCGGTCTAACTTTAGACTTAGCTAAAACCAAAGTCAAACGTTAGACTTGCCTTAGACTTTAGTCTAATTAAACCTCGCTACCAGTATACCAATTTTTTCTTAAACCGAGCGACGGGTTTAGTTAGACCAAAAGGCAGGTTTAAGGTGAGTTTAAGGAAAGTCTAACTTTGCAGAAACAGGCCCTTCCGCCCACAGAGTCCATGCCGAACATTCACCCCTTAGAAACATAGAAATTAGGTGCAGGAGTAGGCCATTCGGCCCTTCGAGCCTGCACCGCCATTCAATATGATCATGGCTGATCATCCAACTGAGTATCCCGTACCTGCCTTCTCTCCATACCCCCTGATCCCCTTAGCCACAAGGGCCACATCTAACTCCCTCTTAAATATAGCACTATCCTACACGCTGGGAACGATGTACTAGCACTATCCTACACGCTGGGAACAATTTACAATTAACAGAAGGCAATATCAACCTACAAACCTGTATGGGTTTGGAATGTTGGGGGGGACATGGGAGGGGGGGGGGGCATCCGGAGAATACCCATGCAGGTCACAAGGAGAACGTACAGACTCCGTGCAGGCAGCACCCGTAGTCAGTATCGAGCCTTGGTCTCTGGCGCTGTACGGCAGCAACTCGACTGCTGCGCCACTGTGCTGCTCCTGAATGATGTAAGAGCAGAGAATGGTGTGGGTTTGTGACACCCTCCCAGTTCAGTACAACTTAAAGCATAGAGTTCAACGGTACAGAAATGCCTTTGTACAATTCATCTGTACTAACTGTGATGCCCATTTATGCAAATATTATTTGCACATATCTTTCTATATCTAAACCCCTATGCAAATGTCTTTTAAATTGGGTATTTGCACCTGCACCAACGCTTGCCCTGCTTTCTAAATTTTCCCATTCCTATTTTTTTTGTTTTTCAGATTTGCACCGTTCAGTTTTTTTACTTTTTGCCTTGAGAACAATGAGACCAAGTCATTTCCTTCAGAACCTATAACAGAGCCTGCCTGTGTTTTGCCCACATCCGTCTAAACCTATCCTATCCATCCACATCTCAATGTTTCTAATTTGCGGAAGGACATTATTGCAGTGTAGGTTCACCAGGTTAATTCCCAGGATGGCGGGACTGATGTAAGATGAAATAATGGGTCCACTGGGCTTATATTTGCTATATTTAAGAGGGAGTTAGATGTGGTCCTTGTGGCTAAGGGGATCAGAGGGTACGGAGAGAAGGCAGGTACGGGATACTGAGTTGGATGATCAGCCATGATCATATTGAATGGCGGTGCAGGCTCGAAGGGCCGAATGGCCTACTCCTGCACCTAATTTCTATGTTTCTATATTCACTGGAATTTAGACGGATGAGAGGGAATCTTATAGAAACATATAAAATTCTTAGAGGATTGGACGGGTAGATGCAGGAAAAATGTTCCCCATGTTGGGTGAGTCCAGAACCAGAAGTCACAGTTTAAGAATAAGGGGTAGGCCATTTAGGACTGAGATGAGGAAAAACTTTTTCACCTAGAGAGTTGTGAATCTGTGGAATTTTCTGCCACAGAAGGTAGTGGAGGCCAATTCATTGGATGTTTTCGAGAGTGGGTTAGATTTCGCTCTTAGGCTAAGGGAATCAAGGGGTATGGGGCAAAAAGCCAGAACGGGGTACTGATTTTGGATGATCAGCCATGATCATATTGAAAGATGGTGCTAGCTTGAAGGACAGAATGACCTATTTTCTATGTTTCCTCTAATTCTTCCTCTGCCATGGATTTGACCGTAGGTGATGGGCTGTCGGCCATGATTGTCTCACTTCTACACTGCTGTGCTCACCTTTTCCTTCACAATGGCCGAGTAGACGATGGGCTGAATGGCCTAATTCTGCTCCTCCAACTTATGAACATGGGGAGAAGGCTGGAGAATGGGGTTGAGAGGGAAAGATAGATTAGTCATAGATAGACACTAAAAGCTGGAGTAACTCAGGGGGTCAGACAGCACCTCTGGAGAGAAGGAATGGGTGATGTTTCGGGTCGGGACCCTTCTTCAGTCTGAGAGTCAGGGGAGGGAAAGGGAAACGAGAGATATAGACAGTAATGTGGAGAGATGTAGAACAAATGACTTCAGTTCAGTTTAGTTTATTGTCACGTGCATTGAAGTACAGTGAAAAGCTTTTTGTTTCATGCCAACCAGTTAGCAGAAAGACTATACATGATCACAATCGATCCATTTACAGAGTAAATCCATTTAAAGTGTAAATAGTTGAAAGGTATTCAAAAAAGAAACTATAATTAAGGAAACAGGTCATTGATTGCTGTGAGCGAAGTGAAAACCAGTACGTACATACAATGAGACTCAAGAAGATGACTTTGAAGCTGGTACAACTTGGGTGGGGGAGGGATGGAGAGAGAGGGAATGTAGGGGTTACTTGGAAGTCAGAAAAACCAATATTCATACCACTGGGTTGTGATTGAATGGCGGAGTAAACTTGATGGGCCGAATGGCCTAATTCTGCTCCTGTAACTTATGAACTATGTCTGCAGCTTTGACAACAGCAAAAATGATCTGAACAATTTTTTTTTTGAAATATTGTTCAACGTCTCCCATATTCTGTGGCTCTGAGTGCTCTCATAGCAGGTGGGTGCACTGTCTTTAGTCATAGAGTCTTACAATGTGGAAACAGGCCCTTTGGCCCAACTTGTCCCAGCTACATTAGTCCCACCCGCCCGCGTTTGCTCCATATCCCTCTCCTATCTATGCACCTGTCTAAATGTTCCTTAAATGTTATGTGAGAATTAGGCCATTCGGCCCATCAAGTCTACACCGCCATTCGAACATAGTGGATCTATCTCTCCCTCTCAACTCCACTCTCCTACCCATAACCTCTTATTCTTCTCGTGTATGGCATTCACAGCCTAAAGTTGTCGGACAACTTGTTCTATTTGATCTTATTTGATTGTGCAGACCAGGTTGGTTGCATTCGTCGAAACAGGGCGGACCACGTGAAGGTTGCCATCCCCCAATCCCCCCCACCCCCCTCCCCCATAACCTCTGACATCAGCACTAATCAAGAATCCATCAATGTTAAAGAGGGAACTGCAGATGCTGGAGAATCGAAGGTTACAAAGAATCCATCAATCTCTGCCTTAAAAAAATATCCACTGACTTGGCCTCTCCTCAGCCAGTGCCAGTCCCAGTCTCAACTACCTCGTCTACCAACAGCTGGTTCCATGCACCCACCACCCTTTGTGATTGAGGTGCTGAGATTGTGCACTCCAGCACTTTGTGCCTTTTGTTTGTTTGTTTGTTTTCTTGTTTTCCTCCCACTCTCTCTTGTGCAAACCCAGCATCTGCTGTTGCTTTGATCTGGGGACACTGGGCGGGCGTGCGGGCGGGCGCCTGGTCGTGTCGTGTCGTGTCGTGGCGCGGGCGGGCACGTTCGGATTTCGGCCTGAGTAGGACTAATGCCAGGCGCTGGCCCGACCGCTCGGGCGCGTGCACAAGTGCCTGTGCTGCGCGCTGACAGACGGGAGGGACCGACGGCTTCAACCTGTCACAATGTGCCAAACCAACACTCCACTGCGGCAAGCCTCAACGACTTCCGCCCAGTTGCACTTACCCCCATCATCACCAAGTGCTTCGACTGGCCCCTGGCACACCTCAAAAGCTGCCTACCCCCCACACTCGCCCACAGTTTGCTACCAGCACACAGGAGTGCAGCCATCGCAGATACCCCCGGCCGTGCACAGAGCCACGGCCCCTGCCTGCATTCAAACACCATTATTCCTGCCTGCCACCCCGACCTGGGCATTGCTGATCCGTGGGCGAGAGAGACAACCCAGGTAACGTTCCGCTTCAACCCTCCCCTGAACACTCGTCCTCAGGGCTGTTTTGAGCCCCCTCCTCTCCCTCCCTTTTCACCTATTTTGTCCACGCCTGTACATGGTACCCACACCATCATGAAGTATGCAGATGAACAATGATTGGCCTCATCAGCAACCGATGAGCTGGCCTTGGGAGGAGGTCCATGAACAGTAGTTAAAACAAATTAGCAGCATGGTGCGCTTTCTGGCCTTTAACTCCAAGAAGACTAATGGAGCTCATTGTAGACTTCAGGAATTCCAGAGGCGGCACGCACACCCCCATCCACATTAACGGGACGGAGGGGGAACGTGTTTCTAGCTTCAGGTTCCTGGGAGACAGGGAGACCTCTCTTGGTCCCCACTCTTCCAGCCATCAGTCTCCGCGTTTGATTTCTTTGAAAACATCTGTCTTGATTGGTACTTTGCTGTAGTCCCCACGCATCACAAATGGTATGGCAACTGCTCTGCCGACCGGAAGGCATTGCAGAGGGTTGAAAATTGTAGCAATCCACCGGTTCCACGCTATCCTTTGTGTATTCCAAAGCAAGCGCTTGTCAGCATCGCCAGGACTGCTTCACCCCAACCATGGACTGTTTTACCCTCCTACCATCCGGGAGGCGCTACAGGTCTCTTGTTGCCGAACCAGCAGGTCGAGGAACAGCTTCTTTCCGGCGGCTGTCACTCTACTAAACAACGTACCTTTGCCAAACACTGGGACACTTAAAGACAATTTGCTATTCGCTCTTCAAGAAAGCCGTAAAGCATTTGTGTGGGCTTGTACAACAATTGGAATAAAACTGGGAATTGAATTAAAAAGAACTTCTCTCTGCCTAAATAAAATCGACTTGGTCAGCCAGTGCCAGTCCCAAAATACCTGCTCTACACTCAGCTGGTGAGGCACCATACTTTGAGATGAATTGTGCACTCTCCAGCACTTTGTGCCTTTTGTTTGTTTGTTTGTTTTCCTCCCACTCTCTCTTGTGCAAACCCAGCATCTGCAGTTGCTTTGATCTGGAGACACTGTGCGGGCGTGCGGGCGGGCGCCTGGTCGTGTCGTGTCGTGGCGCGGGCGGGCACGTTCGGATTTCGGCCGCCGTGCCAGCGCTGGCCCGGCCGCTCGTGACGTCACAATGGCCGGGCGGAGGGGGAGGGGCCGCGGCTACAATGTTACTTTGCAATGTAACAACTCGCCCACTGTTGCGACCAGCACACATGCAGCAGCGCAGATACCCCCGGCCGTGCATGCCACCGGCCCCCTGCCTGCCTGCCTGCCACCCCGACAATTGCTGATCCGTGGCGAGAGAGACAACCCAGGTAACGTTCCGCGCTTCCCCCCCTCGTCCTGTTACATTTTGAACGTGTTTTGTTTTTTGTCCACGCCACCCCCACCCACCACAGTGAGATTCCCAAACAATTAATCACGCTCCTATAAACTTGTGAACTAATGAACATTTTGAGCCTTTTGTTTCCTGCTTTAACAAAGCTAAAAGTGATTAGTTTACAATTAGTAGTGTGCGGTGGGGGAGGGAGGGAGAGAGATAGGGAGATTTGTCCCCATTCCAGCCCAGTCCGCGTTTGATTTCTTTTAAACTTCTGATTTTTTATATTGCTGAAGTCCCACGATAAAAGGTTGCTGCCTCAACATGTTGTTGTAGCAATCTATGTATTCTTTGTGTATTGAAACAATACATGATTTAAATCAGCCGATTGTTTCTGTGTAGACTTGGAATTATTTGAAGTAACCGATGGCATGTACTTGTAATCAGTGCATTTGAACCCTGGGACTTTAAAGTACACGGATGCCAGTAGATGAGGGTTTGTGGAGCTTGCAAAGGTGAATATCTGCCTCACCTAAGAAAGAACTGGTCCGAGGATGGAGTCGATCGGGGAGGTAGACACAAAATGCTGGATCTCAGCACGTTTGAGGGGCATCTATGGAGATAAGGAATTGCTGATGTTTTGGGTCGAGAGATCCTTCCTCAGACTGATGTCAGGGGAAGGGGGTAGGACAAAGAAAGAATGTAGGCGGAGACAGTGGGACTAGTGGGAGAACTGGGATGGGCGGAGGAAGGGGATGAAGACAAAGAGCAAGGGCTATGGAGATGGGCGAAAATGTTGAGGATTATATGTTGTATACGATGGCTGATGGGGGACCCAGGATAGATGAGGACAATTGGGGGACTCTGGCCCTGTTACGTTTTGGGGGGGGGATAAGGTAGGTTAAGGTGGGGGAGTGAGAGAGGGAGCTGTGATAGATGATCGCCGAGAGCCTTATCTCTGATGTAGAGCAGTTGGGAACAGCGGATGCAGTAGATGAGGTTGGAGGAGGTGCAGGTGAATCTCTGCCTCGCCTGGAGAGACTGTTTGGGTCCGAGGATGGAGTCGAGGGGGGAGGTAAAGGGACAAGTGTTGCATCTCCTGCGGTTGCAGGGGAAAGTACCTGGGGAGGAGGTGGATTGGGTGGGAAGGGACGAGTTGACCAGGGAATTACGGAGGGAACGGTCTCTGCGAAAAGCAGAAAGGGGTGGAGATGGGCGAAAATGTTGGAGGATTATATGTTGTATACGATGGCTGATGGGGTGGAAGATGAGGACAAGGGGGACTCTGGCCCTGTTACGAGGGGGGGGAGGTGGGGGAGTGAGATGTCGGTCAATAGTCTGGCCTTTCCTGCGATGGAGACGGTGACCCCCGTTCTAGAAACGGCAGGGAGATGTCACAGATGGTCAACGTGAATTTGAGTGCATGTAAAAGTTCACTTAAAAAGATAGACATTCATAAGAAAGTACAAATTCTTAAGACCATACAAAGCTTTAATTTAATGTCTGACGGGTGTGGACCTAGAGACCCAGAGGCAACAACTTTACATCTGAATATGCCAGCAACACGCACACAGAAATACCAGAAAACCAGGGTTAATATACCTACAGACTTAATACCAATTGCACGAGGTAATGTACCAAAAACCATCAGCCACCTCCAAATATGGAGTTGTTTTTCACTCTTTGCCAAAAGCCAGTCATCCCAATGGCATCCTCTGGCACCTTCTTATCTGATGAATCTCTTCAATTTATATTAAAAAAACTTGTAAGAGAACTGTGAACTATTCAACTTGCGTTAAAAAAAAACCTTGTCATGGTTTTTTTCTAAATCCCATCATGTAATACAGTTGGTTTTTTACAACAGGAATGCTTAAATATGACAACAATCAATTAATAACTAACTCATTCATGCAGGATGGAAATTAGTGGTGAAGTTGATGAAGAGTGAGTTCTGCATGGGTGCAGGAGGAAGCACCAATGCAGTCGTCAGTGTAGCGGAGGTAGAGTTTGTGGATAGACAATAGGTGCAGGAGTAGGTCATTCGGCCCTTCGAGCCAGCACCGCCATTCAATGTGATCATCGATGATCATCCCCAATCAGTACCCCGTTTCTGCCTTCTCCCCATATCCTCTGACTCCGCTATCTGTAAGAGCCCTATCTAGCTCTCTCTTGTAAGTATCCAGATAACCGGCCTCCACCGCCCAATGAGGCTGAGAATTCCACAGAATCACAACTCTCTGTGAGAAAATGTGTTTCCTCGTCTCCGTTCTAAATGGCTTATCCCTTATTCTTGAACTGTGGCCCCTGGTTCTGGACTCCCCCAACATCGGGAACATGTTTTCTGCCTCTAGAGTGTCCAAACCCTTAACAATCTTATATGTTTCAATAAGATTCCCTCTCATCCTTCTAAACCCCAGACTGTACAAGGCCAGCCGCTCGATTCTCTCAGCATTAGACAGTCCCACCATCCCGGGAATTAACCTTGTAAACCTACGCTGCACTCCCTCAATAGCAAGAATGTCCTTCCTCAAATTAGGGGACCAAAACTGCACACAATACTCCAGGTGTGGTCTCACTAGGGCTCTGTACAACTGCAGAAGGACCTCTTTGCTCCTATACTCAGTTCCTCTTGTTATGAAGGCTTTCTTCACTGCCACGGATAGGGCCAGTGTATGCCTGGAACAGGGATTGTTCGTTGTACCCTACAAAGGCAGGCATAGCTCGGGCCCATGCAAGTGCCCATAGCTACGCCTTGGATCTGGAGGAAGTGAGAGGAATAGAAGGAGAAGTTGTTATGGGCAAGGACCCAAGGGGGGGGAGCAGTAGGACCCAGCGCAGTCAAACCACGTGCTGTGAGAGTCTGCATTGTGGAGACTTCGGGCCCGGTGCTGATCCTGGGACTCGGGTAAGGCGACGGCAGCAGCCGGCTGGTGGGCGGTGGAGTGGCGAGGGTCGGCATAGTCCAAGGTCTTCGGTGGTCTGGGCCTGAGATCGGCCAGGAAGGCGGTGAGTGTTGGTGATGCTCGTCGTGGCAGCAATGGCAGCAAATCGACTGTTGGAACCTATAGTCCTGTTTGCGTCTGAACTGTGATGTCTGGAACCAGAGCTGGATTCCACGAGGTAAAAGATGGAGGCGCAGGCAAGTTCCGAGAAAACAAACGTGGCTGTGGTAATGGGTCTGGGTTAAGACGTGAATGAGGAATCACGGAGAGGGGGGGGGCAGTGATAGAGGAGGTTGCTAAACTGTCTTCGGAGAGAGGAGGAGAACTTCTTCAAAGTAGACATTCCTTGAGGAGATTTTGCAGTGGAGTGGACGAAATGTTTAAGATAGAACTGCAGATGCTGGTAAAATGGAAGGTAGAATATGGGTATTTGTTTGTTTTCATATTATACTAGACCAACTGTGACCCGTTGGGTCCCTGCCACACGGGAGGCCTGGTTCCCCCAACACAACCCGTTCCCCAACACAATATTCCACCACTCACCCATAGCCCACAGGCCTGGTCCCCCATTGCAACCCGTTCCCCAAGGCAATATTCCACCACTCACCCGTTTCTCCAACACAACCCGTTCCCCCAACGCAATATTCCACCACTCACCCATAGCCCACAACTGCACAGGGGCTGCTCACTGTGCCTTATTCATCCTCCCTCATTTTTAAACTTTAAAGAAAAATGCAATTACACTGGCTAGCAAGTGTACTGTGACTTAAAAAAATTGCAATTGCACTTGCTAGGGCTAGCAGGACTCGGTGTACTTGGAGAGCAACAAGGTTGCGAGCAGGGCTACAATCAGGGAATAAGCGAAAGACAATTGTTTTTATTTTAAAGTTTTGTCAGATATTTGAACATTTTCATTAATAACTCGAGAACTAAAGCATGACATTTTCAGATAAGGCGATTTCTGGCTCCAGGGAAAAAATCTCTACCGGAATATGTAAAAATTCTACCGTGAGCACGTAGTTTTTTCGAGAAGTGATTATACACGAACAAACAAACACACACACGAACAAACACATCCACATCCAAGATCAGACTTTTAATAGGTGTATATAGGATTCCAATTGCACCTCCCCTGCCTGCTGCAGCAGTTCCAATTGCAATACCATTTGGCGCTCCCCCTCCTGTTGAATTCGCCCTCCCCCTCCTGTTGAAGGACTAAGTTCAGAGTGTTCCTGTCTTGCAACTTTGTATCGAATTGTGTTGGAAGCTGTGAGGAATAATTTTAACAGTAAAAATCTTGTGAAGGTTGGCATTTTTAAAAGCTTTAATCACGAATAACTTGTGAAATATAGGATCTTAAGTGAACCTGATCACTGCTTAGAGGGGAAAAATGTTAATCAGAATATGTAAAAATCTTATCGTTACTACCTAGTGTTTTTGCGAAAATCTAAACAAACACACACACACACACACTCACACACACACACACACACACACACACACACACACACACACACTCACACACACACACACTCATATACACACTAATATACACACTAATATACACACTCATATACATACATACAAGATGAGAGTTTTAGTTATTACTAGACCAAGTGAGACCTGTTGGGTCCCATCCCGTCAACACGCAGTTGCACGTGGGGGGGGTGGAGGTGGCCGGCCTGCGGCGTCGCACACTAACCACACTAACCACACCCCCCCCCACATACACTAACCACCCTCCCCCCCCGATATTATGTTAATATTGTTCATTCGCTCCTTTTCCCCATCCCCCGCCCTATCCACTCACGCGTAGCCCCCAAATGCGCTGGCGCAGCTAGAGAAGGAGGGGGTAGAGAGAGATGGTGAGGGGGTTAGAGAGGGAGGGAGGTAGATAGTGAGGAGTAGAGGGGGCGCGCGGCATCACAGGGGAGGGTTGGTCCCGAACACAATATTCCACCACTCACCCATAGGTCCTAATACTCACCACTCCCTAGAGAGGGAGGGGGGGAGAGAGGAATTGGTGGTGGAGGGAGGGGGGGGGGGGGGGGGGTTAGAGAGGTGGGGGCAGAGATGTATGTGTCTTTAGATTTTCCCAGAAACACTACATGGTAACGATAAGATTTTTACATATTCTGATTCTGATACAGATCGGGGTTTGATCCCGACTTGCCTGTACGGGGTTTGTACGTTCTCCCCGTGACCGTGTAGGTTTTCTCCGTGATGTTCTGTTTCCTCCCACACTCCAAAGACGTTCAGACTTGTTGGCTAATTAGCGTGGTATAAATGTAAATTGTCCCGAGTGTGCGTAGGAGTGTTGATGTGCGGGCAACGCTGGTGGGCTGCCAACTCTACCACTGCCACACCCAGGTGGAGAGTGAAAGGAGGATTTTCTGAATTGGTGATGTTTAAATTTAGGAGAAACTGCAGCTGCTGAAACCTGTGTGGAACTGAGTGCTGAACTAATTCAGCGGTCAAGGCAGCATTTCTGGAAGACGTGGATAGGTGACGTTTTGGGTCGGGTATCATTTCCTCAGGGTATGGTTCCACCAGTATGTTCACTGTTGATGTACGACTGGGATTTGTTGCTCCAGTGGTCTTTCAGTTGTGAACACTACCCTTGTATTCTTCAGCAAACACCAACTTATGGACAATTAATCACGGGTATCCTACTCGTAATCAAGTATGTTTCGCAACAGACGAGGAATTTCATTTGCTGTACAGTTATATCAATAAAACGCAACAGAACACACAAAATGCATTTTAACAAAAACATCCACCACAGTGACTCCTCCCCATTCCTCACTGATGGTTCAATCTCTTCCCTTCTTTGTTCTCCCGCGGTCGGGGGCCTCGAGCCTTCCGTTGACGGGGCCATCTTGGCTCCTGTCGCCAGAGGCATTTGGGCCCTCGCGTCTGGGCTATCAAGGGGGGGGGGGGGGTAGAAATCTTAACTCTCCCGCGCCAAGCGATCTGACCCCGGATCAGGGTTTGTCAAAACCTTCTGTATCATTTGGAGCTTCCCAACATCGGTCTCTACCGGAGACTTTGGGAATGACTGGGTTAACATATGAGCGTTTGATGGCACTGGTCCAGTACTCGCTGGAGTTTAGGAGGATGAGCAGGTACCGCATTGAAACTTACCGAATAGTGAAGGGCCTGGCTCGAGTGGATGTGAAGAGGATGTTTCTACCACTGCGAGAGTCTAGCAGCAGAGGCCATAGCCGCAGAATAAAAGGGCGTACCTTCAGAAAGGAGACGAGGAGGAATTTCTTTAGTCAGAGGGCGTTGAATTTGTGGAATTCTTTGCCACGGATGGCTGTGAAGGCTGATTTTGGATATTCACAAGGTGGAGATTGACGGAATCTTGATGTGTACGGGTGTTGGGGGGTTATGAGGAGAATGGGCTTGAGAGGGAAAGATGGATCAGCTATGATTGATCAGCAGAGTAGACTTGATGGGTCGGATGTCTAATTCTGCTCCTATATCTTTGAACTGGAAAAGCCACCAAAACCTCTTTTTAAATGGGTTGGTAAGGGAGCCGTCGTGAAACATCCCCTATCGATGTTCTCCAGGGATGCTGCCTGGCCTGTTGAGTTATTTCAGCACTTTGTCTTTTTTGAGGAGAAAAAAAACTGCACCTGCAGTTCCTCGTTTCCACCTTTTAAGTGGGTAGATTGAAACATCATTCAGCTGTGTGTGGAATCTGGATTAGGCTGTGGTCCTGGGTACTGTCTGCACTGCAGGATGATCCTGGCACTGGTGAATGTAGGTCCTGGAGTTTGCAAAAGGCCATTGCTTCTGACTGAAGAAGAACAAGGAAGAAGAAGAAGAAGAGGAAAAAAGTGTCTGAAGGATGGTCCTCGTGATAAAGTTCGCTGCTTAAAACAGACAACAACACAAATGGTTTAAGGCAAACCAAGCCAAGCTTTAATCGATCATCAAATGGGAGTGGAGGGGACTAGTGCAAAGAGTATACAACTATACTCAGCACTCCACATGCTTCCACTCAGAGATACAGCATTTTTACAATTTCTTATCTACTGCTCAAATCGCCCTTAGGCGATCTTTTTTTTTTTTTTGGGCGACTGCCACTGACTAGGCTGTCATCAGCGGAGTGCCGCCTGTATGGTCGTGAGTAGTATTTGGTTGCAGCTGGAATTTTAACGCTGAAAATTTTTCGGAGACGGTCGGCGAGTGTCGATTTGACGCCAATGAGCGTAGCTTGACTTCTCCTGACGTAGGCGCTGTCGTAGTTGTCACCAGGTGACGTAGGTTGTCGCTGGTGCTGACATTTTTGGGTTGTTAAAGTAATGATTCTATTTCAAATTTCATGTCGAAGGAGGGTCCAGTTGCCGCTTTATCGGCGACCTGCTACGACTATGACAATCGCAGGCAGTCACTTAAAAATAACCTAAATCGGACAGGCCAATAATCATTTTTCCAAGAAACGATTTCAAAGAATCACCTGCCGATATCCACCAGTGAGCCCGTTCCAGGTAATGTTATGCCATGGTTTTTCCGAGGATTACAAGTTTAGGCTACGCCCACATGGGTTATCAGTATTTTTCCACTCTCAACAATCGTGAAGCTACATAAGCGTACAAACAAGCAGGTGTGCAGAAAATGGTCACTTACCCCATCATGCTGAGTTAATGGACATTTCACTCTTTCACTCACCTGAAATGTCACCTGTCCATTTTCTCCACAGATGCTGCCTAACCCGCTGCGTTAAACCTCAGCACTTTGTTTTTTTTTTAAAGAAAAACAAAATAGCATCGGGGTGGCACGGTGGCGCAGTGGCAGAGTTGCTGCCTTACAGTGCTTGCAGCGCTGGAGACCTGGTTTTGATCCTGACCACGGGTGTTGTCTGTACGGAGTTTTACGTTCTCCCCGTGACCGGCGTGTGTTTTCTCCGAGACCTTCGGTTGTCTCCCACACTCCAAAGACATGCAGGTTTGTAGGTTAATTGGCTCTCTATAAATATAAATTGTCCCCAGTGTGTGTAGGATAGTGTCAATAATAGACTATAGATGCAGGAGTAGGCCATTCGACCTTTCGAGCCGGTACCACCATTCACTGTGATCATGGATGATTATCCACAATCAGTACCTCGTTCCTGCCTTCTCCCCATATCCCCTGACTCCACTATCTTTAAGAGCTCTAACTACCTCTCTCTCGAAAGCATCCAGAGAACCAGCCTCCACTGCCTTCTGTGGCAGAGAATTCCACAGATTCACAACTCTCTGGGTGAAAAAGTTTTTCCTCATCTCCATTCTAAATGGCGTACCCCTTATTCCTAAACTGTGGCCCCCTGGTTCTGGACAGCTAACAATGTGTGTGGATCGCTGGTCGGTGCGTACCCGGTTGGCCAAAGGGCCTGTTTCTGCCCCGTATCTCTAAACTAAACTAATCGTGCAGTTCATTTAAGGTAGACAAAAATGCTGGCGAAACTCAGCGGGTGAAGCAGCATCTATGGAGCGAAGGAAATGGGCAACGTTTCGGGTCGAAACCCTTCTTCAGACTCCTTGTTTCCTTCCACCTTTCTAAATGGTCAGATTGAAAAATCATTGAGTTGTGTGGAATCTGAAATTGGCTACGCTGGTGAATGTAGATGCTGGAGATATGTGAAGGGTCACAGCTTGTCTGAAAAAGTTCAAAGAGGAGAGAAAAAATATGGGTCTTAAGATGGGTCCCGACCCAAAGACGTCACCTGTCCATTTTCTCCAGAGATGCTGCCTGACCCGCTGAGTGGGTCACTAACTACAACATTCTTAAGGGGTTCGACAGGCTAGACGCAGGAAGATTGTTCCTGATGTTGGGAAAGTCTAGAACAAGGGGTCACAGTTTAAGGATAAGAGGGAAGTCTTTTAGGACCGAGATGAGAAAATCATTTTTTATACAGAGAGTGGTGAGTCTGAAATTCTTTGCCACAGAAGGTAGTTCATTGGCTATATTTAAGAGGGAGTTAGATGTGGCCCTTGTGGCTAAAGGGATCAGGGGGTATGGAGAGAAGGCAGGTATGGGATACTGAGTTGGATGATCAGCCATGATCATATTGAATGGCGGTGCAGGCTCGAAGGGCCGAATGGCCTACTCCTGCACCTATTTTCTATGTTTCTATGAGTGACTCCAGCACTTTGTGTCCATCATTGGTATAAGCCAGCTTCTGCAGTTCCTTTTCTATTACATTTTCACAGCTTCGGTGCTGCTTGTGAGGCACTCGAGTTAATGAGCTACAGAAGATCCTTGCAACCAATTAGTGAATCTCAAGAACTACGGCACCATAGATATCATAAAACTGTCAGCCAATAAATTAAAGGAGGATCGACAAAAAGTGGGTGAGGGATGGAGAGAGAGAGGGAAAGCAAGGGTTACTTGAAGTTAGAGAAGTCAATGTTCATACCAAAGATCCTATAGCGGCCTTTTTTTCATCCATTTCCATAACCGGACCCGACCCGACTCGCAGTGTAATCAACGTTGCGGGGGAACAGTTTGTGTTAATAAATTTAAATTCTGAAAATGAGGAGAAGATTTTTACCAAATAACATTGATTTTTTACGAGGATGTTTCCGTCACTGGCTTCCATCTCCGCGCTAGTATCCTATGGGATCTTCGGTACGGAGAAGGATGCCGGTTACGGAAATGGAGCCGAAAATTACCCATGAATCTGCCCATGACCGTACTACGTCTTTTAAGTCGAGTGATCTATCTTGCTTGCTACAGGATCTTTGCTTCATACCCCTGGGTTGTAAGCTGCCCAAATGTTTGTTGCAGTGATTTAAGATATGTGGTGCCCGAACACGCAAGTAAACATTAACTTAATGAGAAGATGCTTTTTTCCTCCCCACACTTACACCATTGTCAAACTGATTTTTATGGGGGGGTAATTACAGCACTAAGTATTTATTTTTGTTCTGGGATCATTGTAGGTTAAAGCTGGGATATTTGGTTCTTTTGGTTTATTACTCCGAATTTACAAATTTCACCTCCGACTCTTCCTATGGTTTTGAAACCAGATAATAAAATTCCCCACACCAGGTGGTAATCTCCAAATTACAAGGACGTACTATATTGTCCTCTTATCTGTAAACCACAGACACAACTAAGGTTCGTTCTCGCCACCAGGTTTTGCCCTGTATTTGTAACACTTTCTTAAAGCAGGAGATTTATCATTTAGACTGGCACAGTGTAGAAACAGGCCCCTCAGCCCAACTTGCCCACACCAGCCAACATGTCCCAGCTACATCAGTCCCACCTGCCTTAAACATTGCGATAGTGCACTGTAGGACTTGTGAAGCTGTCTGCGTTGTTGATGAACGTACAAGGAACTGCAGATGGTGGCATTAGTCACAGGAAAGGTTGAGATGGATATGGGCCAAATGTGGGTAAAAGAAGGGTCTCGACCCCCAAACATCCTTCTATCCAGAGTTGCTGCCTGTCCCGCTGAGTTACTCCAGCATTTTGTGTCTATCTGTAGGTAAACGAGATTAGCTTAGATGGGGCAATGGGGCATCTTGGCTGACATGGATGAGTTGGGCTGAAGGGCCTGTTTCCGTGCTGTTCAACTCGAGCTGTACGAGAGTCACCAGGATGCTAGCATGGCATGCAGGCTTGAGTTATAGGGAGAGGTTGGATAGGCTGGGACTCTTTTATCGGGTCGAGTAGGTTGGACGTCGATAGGTGACGTGCAAGACTGTGAGCGGCACGGATAAAATGAAAGCTGTTTTTCCCCCCTAGATTCAGAGGGTTCTAGAATGAGAGGGTGTTGGCTTAAGGTGAGAAGGGAGAGCTTTAAAAGGGGAACGTTTCCACTTGGATGGGAGACAATATTTGCAATGAGTTGCCAAAGGAAACTGCAGAATTTCTGAAGAAGGGTCCCGACCCGAAACGTCACCCATCCTTTTTCTCCAGAGAAACTGCCCGACCAGCTGAGTTGCCCCAGCACTTTGTCTATCTTCAGTATGAACCAGCATCTGCAGTTACCTCCTGCACATTGGTGCATGCGTGTTTCCACAGCCACCATCTACAACACCTTGGCACGGAACTCCGAGGTAATTGCTGGCATTTGGTCTTAATAATTTCTCCCTAACCCGAGAGGAGGGCGTAAATGTCCAGTTTGACTAAACCTGTCCATTTTCAGAAGTAGTGGTGTGTATTTGGTGAACAGGACAGAATGTCTAGCAAGGAACTGCAGATGCTGGTATACACCAAAGATAGACACAAAATTCTGGAGTAACTCAGTGGGTCAGGCAATATCTCTGGAGAGAAGGAATGGGTTTAGTGTGGACATGGGCCTTTGTGCCCACCGAGTCCACACATACCAGCAATCCCCGCACATTGACACTACCCCACACACACTCGGGACATTTTACACTCGTACCAAGCCAATCAACCTACAAACCTGTGCATCTTTGGAGTGTGGGAGGAAACCAAAGATCTCGGAGGAAAAAACCCACGCGGTCTCGGGGAGAAATTACAAAGTCTGCGCCCGTAGTCAGGATCGAACCTGGGTTGCTGGAGCTGTGAGGCAGCAACTCCACCCCTGCGCCACCGAGCTGCTGGCGACGAGGACAATTTTGTTTAATTGTTGTGCTATCTCCTTGTTCTCCAGTAATCTCTCACTCTGGCACTAAGCGGTTCACATTGTCGTTTCTGTTAATCTGTTCCTTTTTGCTTATCGATTGAAGCTCGAACGGTCTGCTTTGGTTTCTTGCAGCCTGCCCTTGTTTTCTGCTTTCTCTTTCTCTTATCTATGCCTTCATCACCCTTTCTTTAGGCTGTGCACGCCATACACAAGAAGAAGAAGAAGGCGCCCTTTGTATTCTGACCTTTTTCCCTCCCTCGGGCTTGTCTCTTTGGCAAAGTTACACTGGTTCAATGGTTCATTTTGCGTATACAAAGCACAATTACATTGTTTTGCACATTGGTGGTAGAGTTGCTGCTTCACAGTGGCAGAGTTCGATCCTGACTATGGGTGCTGTCTGTACGGAGTGTGCACGTTCTCTCCCTGTGACCTGTGGGTTTGCTACAGGTTCTTCGGTTTCCTCCCACACTCCAAAGACGTACAGGTTTGTAGGCTAATTGGCTTGGTCTATTTATTAAATGTCCCTCGTGCATGTAGGATCGTGTTGGTGTGCGGGGATCGCTGGTCGGCGGGGACTCAATGGCCTGAAGGGCCTTTTTCGTGCTGTATCTCTAAACTAAACCACAAATGCAGTCACCACAATTTTGGTGCCGTTTGAGCTAAAAAGGAAAAGAAAGAAAAAAACTGAAAACACAAAACAGTCCAAAGTGCAAAATAAAAGCTTTTTTTCCCCCCTTGCTGTCTCAAGACCACAAGAACAGCAAGTACGTGTGTGAAATATTTAATCAGCCCTGCTGAAACCTAAGAGGCACTTCAGACACTAAATGGCCACTAAGAGGCGGCTGCAACATAGGGAATGGGGTTTGGAGGGGGTGGGGGTTTGGAGACCTGGAGGTTTGGAAAATTCATGATCAACATCCAGACCAACCTCCTGTAACGCAGTGGTTTTCTCAGAGTACCTTAATGCATGTATGGCTTATTCCCAAACATTTGAAAAAAAATATTTTTAAACGCGTCGAAAGCAGATTTAAGGGTTTGGCGAATTTATTTTTATTCTTTTTTAATTAATTTTTTTTTTTTTTTTAATGAATTTTTATTAGAGGCATCTGCATATCATAATCCAAACCAGTACAGACTTTGTTTAACGGTTACATATTAAATATCCAGGTTTCCAGGGACCCAGTTACCTAAGTAGCTGGAATCCCCCTTTATTGGTTACCTATTAACATTGCCTATAATTATTTATTTATTTTTATAGATAGGAAAAATCCTGTGGTGCAAAAAAAAATGTTGCGATATTTGAGGAAACGGCGCGCGTCAATACGTCGTCACGCCGCGACTTTTTCGGTGACCCGATATGTCGGTCAATGACGCCAGCAGTCGCCAAGTGGGACAGGCCCTTTAGAGATTCAGACTCCGAAGAAGAGTCTCGACCCGAAACGTCACTATTTCATTTCTCCGGAGGTGCTGCCTGATCCGCTGAGTTTCTCCGGCTCTTTGTGTCTGTCTTTGGTTTTAATCAGCATCTGCAGTTCACAAATTACCGGAATAGAATGATCCTAATCTCCTAATCCCATTTTCCTGCCTTCTCCCCATAACCCTTGACACCCATTCTAATCAAGAATTTGTCTATCCCTGCTTTAAAAATATCCACTGACTTGGCCTCCACAGCCCTCTGGCAATGAGTTCCACAGATAAACTACCCTGTGACTAACTCCACCTTCTTTCTAAAAAAGCGCCCTTTAATTCTGAGGCTATGACTTCTGGTCCAGACTCCAATCAGTGGAAACATCCTTTCCACATCCACTCTATCTATGCCTTTCATTATTCCGTAAAGTGCCTGTTCCACTTGCCGATTTTGTTCGGCGATTGACGTATCAGGTCACGGAAAAATACGCGGCGGCGACACGGCACGATGACGTAGTGACGCGCGGTGTTTTTTGAAAAGTGTCGCAACATTTTTTTTGTCGCTGCTGGATTTTGAAATGTTCAAAATATTTTGGCGACACTAATATGAGGCCGGCAGTTGCCGAAAAATTCGCCAAGTGGGACAGGCCCTTAAGTTTCAATGAGGTCACCCCAACCTTCTAAACTCCAGTGAGTACAGGCCCAAATGCTCATCATATGCTACCCCACGGCCTACTCATGGCAGAATGTTGGATTATGATCGTGGTGTTCAAATCCTTGTACTGAAATAGAATAGAATACGTTTATTGTCATTGCACAATACTGTGCAACGAAATTCCATTGCAAACCGTTGGCGCTCCACAACAACACAGATTGGACAAACAATATTCACCTCGCAATGAGTAAGTGGCAAGTAACGTCTGTGCCAGACAATGATCATCAAAGTTGAAGGCCAAACATAGAAAATAGGTGCAGGAGTAGGCCATTCGGCCCTTCGAGCCTGCACCGCCATTCAATATGATCATGGCTGATCATCCAACTCAGTATCCTGTTCCTGCCTTCTCTCCATACCCCCTGATCCCTTTAGCCACAAGGGCCACATCTAACTCCCTCTTAAATATAACCAATGAACTGGCCTCAACTACCTTCTGCGGCAGAGAATTCCAGAGATTCACCACACTCTCTGTGTGAAACCACTCCTTGACAAAATGGCTGATCCGCTGACATCAACATGTTGGGCATCATTGACTAGATGCTTAACTGGGACAGCACTTCAAGGTCATAAGTGACGGGAGCAGAATTAGGCCATTCAGTCCAAGTCTACTCTGCCATTCAATCATGGCTGATCTATCTCTCCCTGCTAACTCCATTCTCCTGCCTCCCCATAACCTCTGACACCCGTACTAATCAATAATCTATCTATCTTTGCCTTAAAAATATCCATTGACTTGGCCTCCACAGCCTTCAGTGGCAAAGAATTCCACAGATTCACCACCCTCTCTGACTAAAGCAATTCCTTCTCGTCTCCTTCCTAAAGGAAGGTCCTTTAATTCTGAGGCGATGACCTCTGGTCCTAGACTGTGCCACTAGTGAAAACATCTGCTCCACATCCACTCTCCAAGCCTTTGACTATTCCAACAATAAACACTGGCTAAATAAAATAGCAGGGCATTGTTTTGAAACTGGAGAATCAATTATTGGTCCTATTATTGGTTATCTTTCATAATAGAGAAGAATCCCTCCCCCCCCCTCTCCCCTCTCCCCCCCCTCCCCCTCTCCCCCTCTCCCCTCTCCCCTACATTACACTCCTCTGTGATCATGTTGTGCTTACAAACAGGTCAGGGTAGTCTCATGCCTGAAGTATGCCTTTGTTCAGTTAAGGCCTCCGTTGCCATGGCGATGCTACTACTGCAGACAAACTAATTAACCACATTCCACACAGGGGCCTCCCGTTATCTCATGTATGCTGGAGTAACTCAGCGGGACAGGCAGCATCTCTGGAGAGATGGAATGGATGACGTTTTGAGTCAAAACCCTTCATCACATTAATCCTTCAGCCAAACCTGAAATGTCACCCATTCCCTTTCTCCAGGGAAGCTATCTGTCCTGCTGAGTTGCTCCAGCATTTTGTGTCTGGAGGAACGGCATCTCGTGTATAACTTGGGCAGCTCACAGCCCAGTGGCATTGATTGATTTCTCTAACTTCCAGTAACCCCCAGCGTTCCCTCTCCCTCCATCCCTCCCCCACCCAAGTTGCACCAGCTTCTCGTTTTCACAATGGCCTGTTTCCTTTATCATCGTTACTTTTTTGCAGATCTTTCATTCATTGTTCTTTATATCACTACATTATCGTCCATATAATCTCCCTTTCTCCTGACTCGTCTGAAGAAGAGGCTTGGCCCAAAACATCACCCATTCCTTCTCTACAGAGATGCTGCCTGACCCGCTGAGTTACTCCAGCTTTTTGTGTCTTCTCTTCGTTTTAAACCAGCAACAGCTGTTCCTTCCTACACTACCTGTTATATCACTTAATCCATCGACCAGATACGAGTTGTGCAGGAGAGTACAAACATTGTCTTGCATATAACGAACGCTTGGTGTAAGTTATTGGGGAAAGTTGATGCTGCGGTGTTCTGGTTGACTTTCATATGACTTTCCTCAATCCCTTTCTAGGAGTTACTCCAGCATTTTGTATCTATCTGCTTTGTGTAAACTGCCTTCCTACACCTCGTTATTTAAGGCTGGGTTATGATGGAAAAACCTCCATGCTCCTGGACAAGTTCAGCTCCAGCAATTTTTAAGATGCTTAAAACAGGGCAGTGAAAGTCCTTGAAAGTGCTGGACTTTGAAACTGTTTTCAAGACCTTGAAATTTCACTTTTTATGATAAAAGTATTAATTCATGTAGAGTAATGTGGCGTTTTTTTTCATCGCTTATATTGAGTATTTTTTATTAAATGTTGGGAAATATTGTTAGATATGTTTGCTAACGCCATTCCCTGTAGGATGGAGGGAGGAGCACCAGGATCCAGCAGAAACAGACCACATGCTGTCTGCATGGTGCAGGTTGTGGTGGGCCTGGTGCTGAACCTGGGGAACTCTGGTGAGGTGACGGCTCTGGCCCGCTGGTGGCCGGCGGAGAGGCGAGGGTCGATGGAGTGAAAGTGTGTGGGAGTGGGAATGTGTGTGTGAATGGGGGTAAGTGTCAGTGTCAGTGTCTGTGTCCGTGTGAGATGGCCCAGGGCTGCGGGAGAGTCAGGGCGAGTTGGTGCCAGGCCGGCACCTCTGTAAAAATTGCTGCGGCTCCACCATCTTCAATCAGAAGATCAGGGCGGCACGGTGGCGCAGCGGTAGAGTTGCTGCCTCACGGCGCCAGAGACCCAGGCTCGATCCTGACGACGGGTGCTGTCTGCACTGATTTTGTTTGTTCTCCCCGTGACCTGCCTGGGATTTCTCCGAGATCTTTGGTTTCCTCCCATGCTCCAAAGAAGTACAGGTTTGTAGGTTAATTGGCTTGGTGTAATTGTAAATTGTCCCTAGTGTGTGTAGGGTGGTGTTTGTGTGCGGGGATCGCTGGTCGGCACGGACTCGGTGAGCCGAAGGGCCTGTTTCCGTGCGGTATCTCTAATCTAACCTAAGATGGCACAGATACTCCACGCTGTTGAAGGCATCCCATCAGGTATCTTAGGCATTCACACCCACCCTCACTAACAACCCGACTACACTATGGGAGCATAAGCCTCAAATACATCAAAAAAAGCCTTTACTGTTGAGGAGGTATGGTAAAAGATGCTTTTTTCACAGAGGGTAGATGCTGTTTTTTTCTCATGCATTACATAATAACCAGTCAAGTGGAATGCATGGATTAAATCATTCGGTTTTTTCAAGAAACATTTTAATATTTTCTTTAATTAGACTACACAGCAGCAGGACATGCCAAAGCTGCAGTCCGTGCGGAGTTTTAGTTTAGAGATACAGCGTGGAAGCAGGCCCTTCGGCCCTCCTGAGTCCGTACCGACCAGCGATCCCCGCACACTAACACTATCCTACACTGGAACAATTTGCAATGATAGCAAGACGAATCCTGATCGAACCCGGGACTCTGGTGCTGTGAGGCAGCAACTCCACCGCTGCCCTCTTTTGCTTTTGCTTGAACTACAATTAAGATACCAATTAAAAGCAAGTTGTTATCCAGTCCTAACCAGTGATTTAAATTGTTTTCTCTGTGTATTCTCTCCTGCTTCTAGAACCTAGGTCATTGTATACGTTTTTACAACAATGACTTGTCACTGGTACAGATAAATATGTGCTTTTTAAAAAAAAAACTGTACAATTTAATATTGCCTTTTGTTGCATAGTTGCCAAAATGCATCACTTTGCATGTGATGTTGGTAATAGGTTTTGTGTGGCGTAGGCTTTAAACTGACTTTCCCCCCCTCCCACTTTTATTTTGCAGATATCCTCCGTTCATGCTGCGTTGCAACTCACCGAGTTTAATGCCGAGGGCTTTAACTAGCCATCGGCTGATAATGATTTGAGACCTGGGGGCGGGGAGGGGAAATGAACCCTTTTGCCCGCAACCTCGACGAGAGAGGAATTCAAGGTGCCTTCAGAAAAGAGGACGCCCCTCAAGACCAGGGGACGGCGACTTGGATCAATTCTGGCGCTGCATCTGGCCAGGTTTTCGGTGGGGGTCGGCCAGCTTTCGCCAGCCACGCCTCGGTTCCCGCACGCGCCCACGCAAGGGCCGACACTTCCGGGCGGTCCGGACCGGCGGTCAACTCCGGCACTCGGCAACACGGACCTCGTGGTATCACCGACGGCTTCTCGCCGCCGAGATCCAACGGGCAGAAGAAAATGGCGCTTGCCCGAGTCACTCCCATGCCCCAGGGCTGTCGGAATTTGCAGCAGGGTCCCAACGCGCTCCCAGCGACGGAGGCGAAGAGCGTGCAGGTCAGAGATGCCCCGACGCATCGCCCGTCAGGAAGCGGTCAAACGGCCGGACCGTTCAGCGATGCCGTCTCGACTTCAGAAAGAAATATTGAAAATAAAATGGCCCCCGACCCTGAGCTGTCCGCTGGGAGAACAATCGCCTGGAGAAACCAACACAGCAGACAAATTTTGCCCCATTTGCCCCGACAACAAAATGTCCTTAACATTCACTTCAATTATACGCCTGCAACAGCGGGCGAACATTATATTGTGACCTCTCCACTGTCGCCCTCTGGTTTGAAAGCTCAACACAACGTCACCGGCCCAGGTATTTATCTCCTGGCCGCTGGCGCAGGTTCAAAGGATCCAGCCACCTCCCAGCTGTCTCCTTGGTCGCTGGGACGCAGCAGCCTTGGCACTTCATCAAGCGGTTTGGATTTGGTCACCCAACAGAATGGCGTAGTACCTCCAGTTGAGGTTGGGGGTTTGTGTGATCAGAATGTGCCGACACCTTCAGATTTGATGAGAATGTTGAACTCTGTGTTCAGGCTGACAGCCAACGACGATGGAAGCCAATCGCTCCAAATGGTTCCAAATCCTTCTGTGGGATTCAACGGTGAAAGTTGTCAACCCTCGTCTGCTCAGCTGCCTGCCAGGGATGAGGGGGGGAGGCAGAACACAGCGGGTCTTCTCCTTGTCATTCCCCCGGTGATGGCGGTCCGTGATTGTCAAAGTCAGGGAGGCGGCACGGTTTACCCCCCTCCCCCCACACCAACTCGTGAAGCCAACGGCGGCTCATTGAATGGGAACGTAGGCCTGGTCGAAACGTCCAGCATAGTCAAGGAAACGCTGGCCTCCATGTCGGAACTATCTAAATATTCAGCGGCGTCGGATGCTAATCTCCGGCCCGCGGTCGGGCGGCACTGCGAGGAGATGTCGAATCGTGGTTCATCAACAGCGGACGGTGGTGGCGGACAGCAGCAAAGTTGTGCCAATTCATTGCCGCCGTTCCAGGAGATGTCACCATCCAAAGATTTGTCTTCACTTTCTGAATTAAGAGGAAAAAAGAGAAACTTAACTGAGCGTACAGAAATGTCTCCGATTGACAGTGCCCACCGCGATCCGACGTTTTGCGATGTACGGGAACGTTTGGAGGTGATTGATAGTCCACCCGCAAAACGATTTCTGGCTCCTGCCCTGGAAGATGCGTCGCAAGATGCACACGGCTGTCAAAATGCAGTTCCCCCTCCCAACAAGGAGGGGGCGAACTCTCCGGAGTTGATGCACGGCAAACCCCCGGATAAAGGTGACACTGCCAACGTGGCTCGCCCTGATGTGGGAGGCAAAGAGGATATCTGCATCACCGGAGTCTTTTCGCTCGAAGATGACACGGGACAGTGGGAGCTTGTCCAGCCGCCTTCTCCTGCTCCTCTGGGGGTTGACCCCGCTAACCCTGCCAAGGGTTCAGCCAGTCTCGCTGCTGACCAGGTGAACAGTTTGTCTGCTGCTAGTGGACCGTTAACTTCGGCGTCCATTTTGACTGACAAAACAAGTCCACGCCACACCGTCGTCATGGAGGAGCACTGCCAAACGATGGATAAATCTCCCACTAACTTGGAAAGCCGACCATGCCCTTTGGTAACCGAATCTCCCGCAGTAATACACACGCAGCCAGTGGTGAGAAGTTCGACCGCTGGAGAATCGTCTTGTGATTCAAGTGACATCGCCGACATTTCAATTGATCTAACTGCAGACGAAGAGTATTCTTCCCATCCCGTGTTGCCATCCACCCTCTCTGAACACAACCCCAAACTGGTTTCGGACGAAAGCCTTTTGCCTTTAGATGTCAACGGGCAAAATCCTGCCTTGTCTCTCGACAAGGAGACTCAGGATCTCGACGGGCTGCTGTGTTCGATCGAGGTGGCCATCGAGGCTCTGCAGGACTTCTGGAACCCCAATCTTCCTTCACGCGCTGACAGGTTGGTTTGCACGGATGAGACTTTGCAAGGAGGGAGTGCGGGGTGCAAAACGCCCAGAGTTGAAGAGAGGGCATCGAGTCGTTGCGGAGTTGCACGAGCTGAAGATCAAACGAATAGACTTGAGGATCCTAATTGTGGCCGGTCTACTGACATAAAAGTGCTGGGACATGCTGAAATTCTGAGCCTGCTTGCTGAGATATCGAGTACAAATTCAAAGGCGAGGCTGCCTGTAGACGTGGCCACGCCTGGACCATGCACTCGCTCCACAGTGAGCGTGAATGAGGGAATGCAGAATGCAAGCCGCATTGAGTCTGTTGAAAGCAGTGCCAAGTTTCCGGAGTTAAAGGAATGTAGAAGCGGGGGAGAATGGAACAGCGCTGCCTCACAGGGACTTGGCAGCAGGAACGGAGCGATGAAGAAAGGGAGACACCAGAAGAAAATATATTGCTGCATTAACGCCTGGCTGGTTTCCTCTGGGGTGCTGGGCGTTTATTGCAACTGTAAGCCGTCGCAGGGCAGTAAAGCTGAGAGCCAGGCTGAGTTGGCAGCCGCCGGGCACAAGGCCCAAAGTGGCAGCGAGAGGAATGGTCAAAACTATGCTGTGGTTCAGAAGGAGACGTCGCCCACGTTGAACGGCGTGCCGCTCGCAACTCGCGACAACGCCCTGTGGAAAGCCATGGCGGGGCACGCCGCTCCCGGTACTCTCCACAAACACCGTTGGGAAGGTGCGCCGCGTAAAACTTGGGGTGTGGAGGCGGCGCTCAGCGGCATGACGTGCCGCGACGTTGGAGCGAGGGCGGCGGAAGGAAACTTCCCACGCGAGCGTGGCAACGTAAGCCCAAGTGGCTCCGGCGCAGCGGGGGGCTCCGGAGGGTTGGTCGCCATCGTCGCTCCCGAGGGAGGACTTCCACGACAGACAACGGAGCAAGGCAAAGGCGCTTCTCCAGCCGCTGCAGAAACGGGAGCAGATAAAGAATATTGCAACGTTGCTTTGGCCAAGGGGCTGAATGAAGATAAAACCCAGACTGTGACAAGGAACGCACCTTCTCAGAATGTACTGAGTGAGAAGGCCAGTGATAGGACTGAGGCACTGCCGTGTCATCAACATATGGTTCAGCTGGGATTTCAGGGTATGAGCATCTGACTCGTTGATTGGGGTCTTTCTCGTGGTAAACATGCACTAAAGTCTCTGGTTGTCTGCAAGTTAACTTATTTGCAGAAGACTCCTTGGTACGACTTTTTCCCACTACACCGACTACTACTGACTTCTTCCCTCGTCTACAGGGAACAAAAATCACAACTGAAGCTACATTTTATTGAGACGTATGGAAATATCTTGGTCTTGTGTAGTGTCTGTCCAACTATTCCTCATGCACTTTACATCCTCTGCTGCCTTGATGAAGAATCTTTTTTTTAAATGTAATTTTCTAACTTTTCAGTCTATTCATGTTTGGGCGCCTCTTCATTAGTTTAGTTTATTGTCACGTGGACCTAGTTACAGTGTACAGCTTGTGTTGCGTGCTAACCAGTCAGCGGGAAGGCAATGCATGATTTCAATCGAGCCACCCACAGTGTACAGGAAGGGAATAACGTTTAGTGGAATGTAAAGTCCGATTAACGATGGTCCGTGGGTCTCCAGTTTGTGTTTAGTTTCTTGTCACGTGTCCCGAGGTTTTGTTGCGGGCTAACCAGTCAGCGTAAAGGGCCTGTCCCACGTTTACAACCTAATTCACGACCTCTGCCAAGTTTGCCCTCGACTCCTACTCACAGCATGGTTGTCACGAGGTCGTAGGTACTCGTGGCATCAAGTAGGTCGGGGCGTTTTTTTTAGCATGATGAAAAATGTCCACGAGTAAAAAAAAGGCTGTGAATTAGGTCGTGAAAGTGGGACAGGCCGTTAATGACAAAACAAGATTACAATCGAGCCATTTACAGTGTACAGATGCGTGGTAAAGGGAATAACGTGAATATTATTTAGTGCAAGATCAAGTCCAGTGAAATCCAAAGATAGTCACAGGATCTCCAATGAGCTCGAGTCCTCCCTCCAATTGTTGATAGCATGGTTCAGTGGCCTGATAACAGCTGGGAAGAAACTGTCCCCGAATCTGGAGGTGTGCGTTTTCACACTTCTGTATCTCTTACCTGGTGGTAGAGGGGAGAAGAGGGAGTGAGCGGGGCGTGAGATGTCCTTGATTATGCTGCTGGCCTTGCCGAGGCTAAATCTTCACCAGCAGCACTGTGGATGAGAGTTAAGTATTTAGCTGCTTGGGTGATGTGTACTCATCTCCACGCTGTCTTTAGATAACCCTTGCAGCCAAGGACCTCTTGCTACGGTTCTGACAGTTGAATGAGGGGGAAGGAGGTGAATGGATCTTGGAATGGATGTGGGAAACGGGTCCTTCAGCCCACCAAATCGTTACAGACCACCAATTACCGATTTACACTAATCCTACATTTCATAAGTGATAGGAGCAGAATCAGGCCACTCGGCCCCATCAAGACCACTCCGCCATTCAATCGTGGCTGATCTATCTCTTCCTCCTAACCCCATTCTCCTGCCTTCTCCCTATAACCCCTGACACTCGTACTAATCAAGAATCTGTCAATACATCCATCTTAAAAGTATCCATTGACTTGGCCTCCACAGCCCACTGTGGCAACAAATTCCTCAGATTCACCACCCTCTAACTTACCACCCTCCATCTCCCTCCTAAAATGAAACATCCTTTAATTCTGAGGCTATGACCTCTGGCCCTAGACTCTCCCACTAGTGGGAACATCCTCTCCACATCCATTCTATCCGGGCCTTTTCACTATTCGGTAATTTATCCCATTTTATAATTCACAGAATCTTCCCCCAACCAGACTCTGGCACTTAGTTACGACACGATGGGCAATTTATAGTAGCTAATTAACTTATTAGCTCTCCAGTGCAAACACGGGGTCAGAATTGAACCAGTGTCTCTGGCGATGTGGGGCAGTGGCTCTACCAGCTGTGCCATCCACCGTGCCTGCCCTTTGCCTCTTGCATGCAACACATATAGGGAAAAGGAGAATTACTCTGTTATCAGGCAACCAAATCGGCCCACAACAACTAGAAAGCCCTCCTGAGCTACTATCTACCTCATCAGGGACCCTCAGACTATCCTTTGATCGGACTTTACTCTGGCTCTGTGGGGCAATGGTTCTACCAACTGCGCTGCTGTTCCACCCATGTCCTTGCCCTTTGTTCCCTTGCGTACAACAAGGACAGATAAAATTAGATCATGGATTATTTAAGGGGAAAGTGTGCCGATATATACTAGCAATCCATAGCAAATTCCCTTGATGGAGTGGGTATATGGAGGAAGGTGTTGGTAGCCGGCTGATGTTTAGAACTACGGGCGGCAAGGTGGTGCAGTGGTAGAGTTACTGCCTCACAGCGCCAGAGACCCGGGTTCGATCCTGACTACGGGTGTTGTCTGTACGGAGTTTGTACGTTCTCCCCGTGACCTGCGTGGGTTTTCTCTGAGATCTTCGGTTTCCTCCCAAGCTCCAAAGACGTGCAGGTTTGCAGGTTAACTGGCACTGTATAAATGTTAAAAAATTGTCCCTAGTAAGTGTCGGGATAGTGTTAATGTGCGGGGATCGCCGGTCGGCGAGGACACGGTGGGCCGAAGGGCCTATTTCCACGCTGTATCTTTAAACTAAACACAAGGCTGGAAAGCAGGAGATGGGAGGATGCTGTGGATGGATTTGCAATTGAAAATTGCCTGAGACACTAGAAAAGGAATGGGTGTGCAGATGGCAGAAGTAGGTTTGATACAACCCCTTTGCGGACTAGGGGAAATGTCCTGGCATTCAACAGGAATGAGTGGGAGAGGGGGGAAGATGAGAGTTTTAGACTATCCAGCTGCAAAGCAGACGTGGCTTAGGAGAGAATCAGAGGTGGAAGCGGACCAGTTTTGGGAAGATGGCTGAATCAGCTTTCTAATTGTATGGATGCTCATCCAGACAATTATAGGTTGTTCCTTTAGGAAGTAGATGAAGAAGAATTTCTTTAGTCGGTGGTGAATCTGTGGAATTCATTGCCACAGAAGGCTGTGGAGGCCAAGTCAATGGATATTTTTAAGGGCGAGATAGATAGATAGATTCTTGATTAGTACGAGTGTCAGGGGTTATGGGGAGAAGGCAGGAGAATGGTGTTGAGGGGGAAAGCTGGATCAGCCATGATTGAATGGCGAAGTAGACTTGATGGGCTGAATGGCCTAATTCTGTTCCTATACTTACAGTATGAATGTCCTGGGATTGTGATTTAAGTAGATAGTTTTACCACTTGGGCTTTAGGGCCTAACATGGAGTTATAGAATCGCACAGCACAGAAATAGGCCCTTAAGCCCAACTTGTCCACTCCAGCACAGCACATTTGGCCCATTTCTCTCTAAACGTTTCCTATCCATGGATAGCTTTTAAATAGTACCACCTTCAACCACCACCTCTGACAGCTTGTTCCGTATACCCACCGCTCTCTGTATGAAAAGGTCGCACCATCCTAGTAAATCTCTGCACTCTTTCCAGCTTCATGGATACCTTTCCTATAGCGAGGTGATCAAAACTGAGCATAATACTCCAAATACGGCCTCACTAATTTATCGTGCAACCGTGACACAGCATTCCAACTTCTATACTCAATACCGTGACTGATGAAGGCCAATGTACCATAAGCCTTCTTGACCACCCCATATACCTGAGAAACCACTTTCAAGGAACTATGTACCTGCACTCCTGGATTCCTCTGGTCTACAAAACTCCCTGGGCCCTGCCACTCATTGTGAAAGTCCTGCCCTGGTTTGACTTGCCAAAGACCAGCGCCTTGTAGGGTTCCTTAACCCTCGAGCTTCTCCCAATTTTGCTAGCCCTTGCTGTCTCCTCCCCTTCCTTAACCCTCGAGCTGTCTCCTCCCATCCCCCCACCTTCGGGCTCCTCCTCCTCCCTTTTTCCTTCCTTCTCCCACCCCCCATCAGTCTGAAGAAGGGTTTCGGCCTGAAACGTCACCTATTTCCTTCGCTCCATAGATGCTGCTGCATCCGCTGAGTTTCTCCAGCATTTTTGTGTACCTTTGATCTTCCAGCATCTGCAGTTCCTTCTTGAACGCCTTGTACTTATCTGCATTCATTTCCATTATTCATTCCTCGGCCCACGTGCCCAGCTGATCAAGCTCCTGCTGTAATTTCTTCACTACCATCCATCCTCACAGTCCATGACACCACCTACTTTAGTGTCATCGGCGAACTAACTACTCCTGCCTTGTACGTCCTCATCCGAATCGTTGATATAAAACCCCAAACGGCATTGGGCCTGACATTGACTCCCTGAGGCACATCACTAGTCACAGGCCTCTGGTCCAACAAACAACTTTCCACCACCACCCTCTGCTTCCTTCCATGAAGCCAGCATCTTCCAGAGTAAATGAATATCACTCGCTAGATGGTTAAAATAAATATCTCTCTTGGGGAGATATGAAGGGACGTGAAATCTTCATGTGATTGTGCAGGCCATCTCATTAAATGTTCCATTCTACGTTTTCCTTGATCTCTGTCCCCTTTGATGTCTCGTTTTCACCCCTTCCCCTTCCATATCTCTGTGTCTCCCTCTCCCTGGCTCTGTCTGAATAAGGACCTCGACTCGAAATGTCGCCCATTCCTTCTCTCCAGAGATGCCCCCTGTCCCGCCGAGTTACTCCAGCATTTTGTGTCTAAACCGGCATCTGCAGTTCCTTCCTACACATTAAATATTGCACATGGCTGCAAGAATGGGAAGGGACATTTTAATTTTGTTAGCTAAGTACTATGCTGGTTTCAATAGGAGGTTTAAGCATAGAAAATAAAAATACTAATGTTGTGTATTTGGATGCTTGGAACAGACTTTAATAAGGCTCGGACACGGGAGGAAACTAACAAACTTCTTTATTCCAGGACGCCACCTTGAGTCTCCCCCGCACATGTGTACTTGCACAAGACATCACATATACTAATTAGATATGCTAATTATCACATACCTCCCCCTTTAACTTGGAGGCAGGTAACACCATTTCTATTACCATATACCGCACTCCTCCCCTTTTAAGTCAATTTCACTTGTACGGTACCTACTCTTTTCCTACATATCATTATTTAATACACTGTTGCACAATGGTATTATTACTTAAACCAAATACATTACCCCTTGCTTTATGTGTTGTCATTTTCTGGTTCATGTATTTGATTTATTTTCCTCTTTGTAGGTGGGATCTGACCCATGGCTGCAAGTTTTCGTTTTCTAGCAGCTTCCTCTGCTGTTCAATTTCCATTCTCTGCTTATTTATCTGCTCTTGTTGTTTAATGAGATTCTGCAATGCATAACCATTTGTCCATTGCTCAGTGAAGGAGGCTCCATGCTGGACTATACTGAAGTGTCTTAATCGCAATCGGTCCTGCATACTTTTGTCTTGACCGACAAGCCTCTCTTCTTTAGACTTTTCTATTAGCAGCTTCCTACTCATTGTCACACATTTATTTAACCTTTCTTTGTATCGTTTAAGCCTTTTCTGTTGTTCATCTATTTGTCTTAAGTCACCTTTCTGGTTCTTCATCAAGAAGTAGGATCTATATTGTCTTTGCAATACAACACTGGCTTTGATTTGTGCTCTGTTTAGTTTTCTTGCTTCATAAGCAAGGTAGTGAGACTGCATTACAATTGTTGTATATTTCAGTTTGAGGAAGTCTTTCCTATATCGTTTAAGCCTTTTGTATCGTTTCAGCCTTTTCTGTTGTGCCTCTATTTGGCTTCTTAAGTCTTTCCGATACCAACTCCTACGGAGTACTGACTGCACTTTTACAGTAGCTCGCTTTTGCTTAACCCACTGCATAACCATCATACTCTTGTAGGCAGCCTGAATGGTAATAGTTGCATACCTCATTGACTGATATTGCACAAACTGGGAATGGCCTATTTTGCATGCTTTGTACCATCTCTGGATCGAAATGACTGCTTGACGCACAGCTCTGTTGCGTACCCTTAATCGGTAACCATGGTATGAAGCTTGCAGAGTGACTACAGCTGCCTTTTGCATCAAGAAATGCTTTCTTGTAATGCACATTCTTATGAAATTACTTAATACGGCATGCTGCCTTGATTTTTTCAACCAATACTCTGGCTTTTACCCCGCAGTATAAGGCCTGAATACAAACCACTGCTTTTCTCAAACTATTATACTGTCTCACTTGGACATGTCTTACCTGGCAAGCTCTGTATTGTTGATGTACCACAATGGCAGACCAGCGTAGTTTCTTGATATACAGTTTCTTGATATACTGACGTTGTTTATGCATCTGATAATAAATCTGTATGACCTTGGCAGATTTGTGCATGCACCGCAATTGCTTTCGAACATGCATTCCTCGGGAGGCTGCCTGAAGCAGCACAACGCCGCTGCATGTCTTCATGTAAGTTTTGCGATCACTTTCCATTTGAAGGTGTGCCCTATAATGGGTTTGCACTATTATAGCTGCCAATCTCATTGCCTTGTATTGGCGGTATACTCTGTGCATTCTAAATGCTGCTTGTATTACCGTTGCTGCCTTCTGTTTGTACCTTCATACCCCTGAATGCAGCTTGAATAGCTCGGGTTGCCCTCTGGATGACAATGTCCCTTTGCACTTGACCATTGTCCCTTTTGACCTTTGCCCTTTTGCACTTGACCTTTGCCCTTTTGCACTTGACCTTTGCCCTTTTGCACTTGACCTTTGTCCCTTTGCACTTGACCTTTGTCCCTTTGCACTTGACCTTTGTCCCTTTCCCTTTGCACTTGACTTTTGTCCTTTGAGGGACTCCCTGCCCTCTTTAGTTTAGGCTTCTTGCCTCTGGATGCCCTTGGAGGTTTTGGCGAGAAATGAGCCATTAATGCCTCCTTACACTCCTCGTACGTTTTATCCGTGGGCTTTGCTGGCCGCGGTAACGTACGTAAGGTGTGATACTCCTCTCTTCCTAAGCCGAATATGAACCATGCTCTCTTCTGCTCTGCAGTGATATAATTGGAAATGAACAAAGCCTCCAAGACTTCAGTCCAGTTCTCAAAATTGCACCCAGAATCTAACTGGGGCAACTTTCCTACCCATTGAATAGCCATGCTACCTGTTGCTATTCAGGTGCTCCTGTACAGCCAAAACACTGATTACCTCAAGATAAGAAAACACATATCCCCTGTACAGACAAAACACTGACTTTTCCAGGATAAGCAAACATAGTTCTGTATTAATTAGCTTTAGAAACAATCACTATTATTATATATTACTTAATCTTATAATAATAGATTTATACTATTAACCAACATTTTCTGTTAATAGGCAACTAGAACATTTTAACCATATTCCTTCAGAATGCATTAGCAAGGCTTTTATTGCGAAGGATTTCACCGGTCCAGCTTTTATTGTGACGGCTTCCACCGCTCCAGCCTGTCGGCCTGTGGACTCTGGTGCATCCTCGACCTCCCGAGCTGTCCCCCCTCCCGGTACCTTTGCTGATGGCCTCACCGGACCCCCGCTTTTGCTGCTTTTGCTGGCTCCCTCCGGGCCTCACCGTTACTTTTAAACCCTGCTCACTCTGGACCTCGGATGCTGCCGCTGGCTCAGCCGTTGCTGTTGCTTCCGCTGGCTCGCTGCCAAGTCGACACCCGCTGCTCCGCCGACTTGCCTGCTGTCTTCCTTGGACGCCCTGCTGAAGGTAAGTCACTTCTAGTTTCTGCTGCTGGTCCCCGCTGCTCCAAGCGTCGGGACTTTGCTTCTCAGCTTTCTCCGCTTTCGGCTGTCTCCCGCGACCGGGCTATCTTCGCTTTCTCCCGCGACCGGCTGAGTCTGCTCCTGACCGGGCTGACGTGCTTGAGTGCTGTGTCCCGCTTCTCTTGCGCGAACCCACTCTTCGCTCGGGGCCGAACTTCCTTTCACATCCGGGCTTTCCCCGCTCTCGGCCGTCCCTTGCGACAGGGCTTTCTCGGCTTCTCTCGCGGGCCTGGTCCGCTTTTCCGCACACGGTCGGGCTGACTCTACTCCCGGCCGAGCTGAAGACTCAGCTTCTGTCGGTGGCTTCTCTGGACCAGTCCATGGCCTACACGGTACTAGGCCCTCACCCGACATCTGTGGCTGCCACTGGGGCTGTCCGTGGGCTACACGGTACTTGGCCCTCACCTGACGTCTGTGGCTGCAGCTTGGGCTGGGCTGTGGGCTGCACAGCCCTGGAAAACGTTCCAGGTAAGTTGACACCATGCTCGGTGACCCTTACTGCCCCGCTTGTCTTGCCTACCCATTCCAACCTTTTTTATCCAAAACCATTTGGCGCCAAATCGTTTGCTTGGTGCTGTTCCACTTTTTTCCCAAAATACAACCTCTATTTTTAATTTGTTTTCGATTTTCTTGGCTGTCCTTGTTCTTATCTTCTTTGTTCTTTTATCCTCGTCGCTAATTGTTGTGTATTTGGATGCTTGGAACAGACTTGGACAAGGCTCGGACACGGGAGTGATCTAACAGTCCTCTTTAGTCCAGGACACCACCTTGAGTCTCCCCCGCACATGCGTACTTGCACAAGACATCACAAGACATCACAAATACTAATTACATATGCTAATTATCACATACCTAACAACTAATATTCTTGAAATCTGATTTCGATTCATTGAATTTTGTTTTTAGTAACAACAAGAAAAGCCGACGGTTCTCATTGCTGGACTCCACCGAAGAAAAGGAAGATCGGTGTTCAGGGTGAGGCTTTTTAGTTGTAAACTTTTTTCTTAATGGTAAACTTTGAAAATTGAAAATTAAGTTTACCAAACGAAAGGAAAGAGGTTGCGTTTACGATTGTATTTCATAAGTGATAGGAGCAGAATTGGGCCATTTTTGCCCACCAGGTCTACTTCGCCATTCAATCGTGGCTGATCTATCTTTCCCTCTCAACCCATTTCTCCTGCCTTTTCCCCATAACCCCTGACACCCGTACCAATCAAGAATCTATCAATCTCTGCCTTAAAAATATCAATTGACTTGGCCTCCGCAGCCTTCTGTGGCAATGAATTCCACCAATTCACCACCCTCTGACTGAAGAAATTCCTCCTCATCTCCTTCCTAAAGCAATGTCCTTTAATTCTGAGGCTGTGGCCTCTGGTCCTTCATTCTCCCACTAATGGAAACATCCTCTCCACATTCAATCTATCCAAGCCTTTCACTATTTGGTAAGTTTCAATGAGGTCCCTCCCTAATTTCATTGGAAGCAATCCAGTGGTTCTCCAATTGGTGGCTGTAGTTTCTCTGGCTTTTAACTTCAATTCATTTGATTTATCTTCCAATGCACTAACATTAATGCCGTTTCTATTAGGGAAAAAGTCCACTTAAAGTGAATGGGTTTGATTCCACAAACGTCATGCTTGAGCACTCACTCTATGAGCACCAAACTGATTATCTTGCAATTCTTCGGCTTTTGTTGCCCATTTATCCACCATTGAATGGTGCTGAAATAATGAGACAGAATCGGACTCTGAATTATGAAACTATATAAAATACGGTGGCGCAGCGGGTAGAGTTGCTGCCTCACAGCGCCAGAGACCCGGGTTCGATCCTGACCACGGGTGCTGTCTGTACAGAGTTTGTTTGTTCTCCCTGTGACCTGTGTGGGTTTTCTCCAAGATCTTCAGTTTCCTCCCGGACTCCAAAGATGTACAGGTTTGTAGGTTCATAGATAGGTTGATAAATGTAAAATTGTCCCTAGTGTGTGTAGGATAGTGTTAATGTGCGCTGATAGCTGATCGGCACGGACTCGGTGTGGCGAAGAGCCTGTGTCCATAATCGGGGCCTCTGAGAGGAATTTTACCAGTGGGTACAAAATTTCTTTCGGGGCCCCCTTCCATTCTGCATTAGTCATCCTGTTTTTATCCACTATGGTTTTATGCCATGAGTTGTCGCCTGTAAGGCCAAAAGGGGTATGTAAGATGAGAGAGGGGTGGAATGGAGCGCTCTGCGGATTTTCTGCATTTAGAAACATAGAAACATACAAAATAGGTGCAGGAGTAGGCAATTCAGCCCTTCGAGCCTGCACCGCCATTCAATATGATCATGGCTGATCATCCAACTCAGTTTCCTGTACCTGCCTTCTCTCCATACCCCCTGATCCCTTTAGCCACAAGGGCCACATCTAACTCCCTCTTAAATATAGCCAATGAACTGGCCTCAACTACCTTCTGTGGCAGAGAATTCCAGAGATTCACCACTCTCTGTGTGAAAAAGAATTTCCTCATCTCGGTCCTAAAAGATTTCCCCCTTATCCTTAAACTATGACCCCTTGTTCTGCATTTGAGGCCTTATGCTCCTGTACTCCCTCCATGATAAATATAAATACAATACAATACAATACAATACAAATTTATTGTCATTTGAGCCCCAGTGAGACTCAAACGAAATGTTGTTTCCACAGCCATACAAACAAAGACAATGTCCTACAGACATACACACAATTAAATTCACACAAACATCCATCACAGTGAAGCCACTGTGATGGAAGGCAAAGTCTTTTCTCTCCCCTGTTCTCAATTTCTCTCCCGATGTCCAAGCCCCCAGGCGGGTGATGATAAGTCCCACGGCCATTTTAGGCCGCGCGGGGCGATTTACTGCCCCGCTCCCGGTCTGAAAGTACAAGGTTGGAACCCCCACGGGCGATGGTGAGTCCCACGGCCATGAAGCCGCGCCAGGTGATGTACGGTCCCGCTCCGGGTCGTTCCAACCCCGCGACACGGGCTGGAGAAGTCGCGTTGCGGGAGCTCCGGGAAGCGGTCTCTCCCCCCAGACCCGCGAGCTCCCTATGTCGCGGTATAAATACATATAAATAAAATAAAAGGGTCAGAGAGAAGAAAGCACATTTGTTTTAAACATCCTTGTTGATGCTACAATACAGATAAGGAGAAAGAATTGACATTGAAACATTCTTTTATATTTCAATGCAGATCAGATCGTCCGAGGACATAATTATTAGCAAAAATTAAAAAAGGTACAAAGGCTAATGCCCCTGTCCCACTTATGAAACCTGAACGGAAACCTCTGGAGACTTTGCGCCCCAACCAAGGTTTCCGTGCGGTTCCCGGAGGTTGCAGGTGGTTGCCGGAGGTTGCAGGTAGTGTAAGCAGGTAGGGAGACTGACAAAAACCTCCGGGAACCGCACGGAAACTTTGGGTGGGGCGCAAAGTCTCCAGAGGTTTCCGTTCAAGTTTCCCAAGTGGGACAGGGGCTTTAGTATTTACTTTAAATAAAGAGCTTTCCTGGCCTTTTTTTTTGTGAAAATTTCAGAATCACAGCATGAAAATGTATTGTTCTGGCAATGTTTGATTCATTACCTAGCCTGGCCAAATCCACAAGACGTTCCTGAGACATTGTAGACTTTAAATAATTCTTAATCAGCTTGAGTTTGCTAAATGACCTCTCTGCAAAAGCTACTGTTGCTGGGAATTGTTAACAGTATTCTTAAGCTAACACAAACATTTGGAAACAGGTCACCAAGACCGTACTGTACCTCCAAAACTAAACTAAAACCAAATAAATAGTAGTGATAGCTAGCGTTGGTAAAGAATAGTGAAGCCTACCAAGAACTTTTTGATTTATGAAACCTGGTGCTTGCAGGAAAGAAAAAATGTGGGAGGAATCAAGGGCGACAGACGAACAGCCATAGTTCTCAGCGGAAAACAAAGTGTGACACTGAGGGTGAGGATTTTATCATTTATTACATGCAACAATACGAACAAATGTATTGGGTGTAGAAATCTCGATGAGGTCATAGTTGATTGCTGCCTTAGCTCTGTATTCTGTTCCCCACCTCCCCCCCCCCTCTGCTACCTGCAGTACCAGCCCTCCTTGCTTATTATCTTATCTATCTACGTCAACCTGAAAGATATTCAAAGACTGTGCCGACCTTCAGAGAGGGAGAGACGGAGAGAGAGAGAGAGAGGGAGAGACGGAGAGAGAGAGAGACGGAGAGAGAGAGAGAGAGAGAGAGAGACGGGGAGAGGGAGACGGGGAGAGGGAGACGGAGAAATAGAGACGGAGAGGGAGAGAGAGAGAGGCAGAGAGAGAGAGAGAGAGAGAGACGGAGGAGAGAGAGAGAGAGAGACAGAGAGAGAGAGAGAGAGATGGAGAGAGATAGAGGATAGAGAGAGAGAGAGACGGGGAGAGGGAGACGGGGAGAGAGAGACGGGGAGAGGGAGATTGAGAGACAGAGACGGAGACGGAGAGACAGACAGAGAGAGACAGAGAGAGAGACGGAGACGGAGAGTGAGAGAGACTGAGAGAGAGACATCCAGCACAATTAGACTTTGAAGGGACGTTCCTGCTTTCTTTTAAGACAACTGATCAATAAGCCTTAGTGAGTGCTAATGATTGTTTTAATCTGTGACAGATGCCAAAGTTCTACCTGATTATAATTGTCGTATTCTGATCCGGGATAAGACCTTCTCTTCGTCGGGGGAGCGAGTGGTTCTTGTCAACCTTCTGCCACTTTCTGGACAACCCTTTAAACCAAAGGAGAAAATCCGAATCAAATCGTAATAACTGTACCACAAAGTCTCTTTTTCTGTTCCTCTTCCTGCCTGGTTAACTTTAATTGAGTTTTTTGTTTCACGAAAGATTGTTCAATATAGGAGGCGCCATCGTGTCGCCATGTTAAACCGTTATTTTACCCTTTAGTTATGAACCCGCGTTCTTAATGCTATCCTCCTCCAATATTAGAATTGAGGAGGTTTATTGTCCATTTGACCCATTATGAGGGCGACACGGTGGCGCAGCGGTAGAGTTGCTGCTTCACAGCGCCAGTGACCCGGGTTACGGGTGCTGTCTGTACGGAGTTCGTCCGTTCGTGCTCCCAGTGACCTGGGTGGATTTTCTCCGAGATCTTCGGTTTTCTCCAGCACTCCAAAGACGTACTGGTTTATGGGTTAATTGGCTTAGTATAAATGTAAATTGTCCCTGGTGCTGTAGGATGGTGTTTATGTGTAGGGATCGCTGGTCAGTGTGGACCTGGTGGGCCGAAAGGCCTGTTTCCGCGCTGTATCCCCAAACTAAACTAAATGAACAATGATTGCAGTCATAGGGTATGATGTTTACACCATGAGTATATGTTATTGCCGGCCACATCCTGTTTGGGACTGTTGCCATTATTCCAGTGTTGTTCATAAGCTAAGAAAATTTACCTCACTTTGATTTGTCTTGTACCTCAATTAAATTGTCCGAGGTTATTGAGGTTTAAGCAAAACAAATGAAACCATTTTCTCTTGAGTATTAAGCTATATTTGCCTCCGTTATTATGAATAAAGAAACGAGAGGTTACATTACTTCTCGTTGTTGAACACTGTATAATCTAATTTGATAAATCGGCTTGTATATTAGTTTAAATGTTCTGAATGTTACTGTTTTGACATTAGTTTTTTTTTTTAACCTGTGTAATTATTCCAGTTTTCAATATGTTTACATTCACCTGTACTTGGGTTGTAGTAATTTGCTTTGTTCAAATGGCCATTTATTAACAAATATTGCCTGTTATTTCAAACTTCTAATTTCCCACTGTGGGGGAAAAAAAATACTAAAGGTGTTTCTTATTTTTCATGGTTCCGCTACTTATTAATGTTTTCAGGAATCCTTCTTATCATTGGTGTTTATTTCAAAGCCTTAAGCTTTCAAACCCAGCTTAGCTGTGTCTTGAAATACTTTGAAGATAGTTGGGGAATGGACTCGTAGACCATAAGACAAAGGGGCAGAATTAGGCCATTCGACCCATCGAGTCCATTCTCGGTGACTCGGTGGGCCAGAGGGCCTGTTTCCACGCTGTATCACTCTATGACTATGATTTAAAGTGTGCAGTAATATCCCCCTCCCCACTACAATCAGTCAGAGGAAGGAACAAAACGTCCCTTCCAGAGATGCTGCCTGACCCACTACTTTGTGCATTAATGGTTTGCCATGACCAGAGATGGGCTGTAATTTTAATGTGGGCCCTCGACTGCCCTCATGTGGAAATTAGTATATTAGGGGCGATATAATGATATAATAACATGGTACAGGTGCAGGGGATGGGAAAGATGAGAGAGGTAGGAGGGGATTAGAAACATTTGGGGCAGCTAGTGAAAATTCATAAGTGATAGGAGCTGAATTAGGCCGTTCAGCCCATCATCTACTCCGCCATTCAATCATGGCTGATCTATCTTTCCCTCTTAACCCAATTCTCCTGCCTTCTCCCCATATCCCCTGACACCCGTACTAATTATCTCTGCCTTTAAAATACCCATTGACTTGACCTCCACAGCCTTCCGCGGCAATGAATTCCACAGATTCACCAGAAGAAAGAGTCGTGAAGGAAAAAAGCAGGAAGGGCCGGGTCCCGGGAAAGTGGGGTGGCGATCAAGTTTGATGGTGTGTGAGAGAGGGTAGGGAGAGTGTAGTGCGAGGGTTAAACCAGACAATCTTAGCTAAAATGTAAATACGGAGTTATCATCTGAATTAGCAGGCACTGCATTCTAAACCCTTTGAAAACAGGATTCAAACACACTTGGTTCCCCAAATACGCGGTAATGACCTTGCCCCTGTTCCCAATTCTGTGGGAAAGTGTGTTATCAAACACAACAGTGAATAGTTGGTGGAATGGAGGAGGGGTGAGCAGGGTCTGCGAGAGGATCTAAAGGATCCTACATATGATGAAAGAATGGGTCGACTGGGCTTATATTCACTGAAATTTAGATGGATGAGGGGATCTTAAAGAAATATCTAAGTCTCAAGGGATTGGACAAGCTAGATGCAGGAAAAATGTTCCCCGTGTTGGGGGAAGTCCAGAACCAGGGATCACAGTTTAAGCATAAGGGGTTAAACTTTTTCACTCGGAGAGAGTTGTGAATCTGTGGAATTCTCTGCCGCAGAAGGCAGTGGAGGCCAATTCACTAGACGTTTTCAAGAGAGAGTAATAGCCCTGTCCCACGGTATGTGTTCTTTCCAAGAGATCTCCCGAGTTTACCCTGATTCGAACTCGGAGATTTACGGTAATGGCCACTAGTCGGTACTCGGGGCTCTCAACGGGATTCATCATGTTGAAAAATCTTCACGTCTTCCCGTGCTTACCTGCCGTTCGCAAGTCTTCCCGAGTACCTGCCGTTAGCGTTAAGCGACGTCCTCGAGCTCCGACGTACCCGCTACGTTCATTCTCCGTGCTTACCACGAGTTTGATTTTTTTTTAAACTCGGGAGAGCTCTTGGAATGAACTCGCACCGTGGGTCGGGGCTTTTAGATTTAGCTCTCGGGCCTAACGGAATCAAGCAGGAATGGGGTACTGATTTTGGCTGATCATGATGAATGGCGGTGCTGCCTCAAAGGGCCGAATGGCCTACTCCTGCACTGATTTTCTGTGTTTCTAATGGGTGGAAATCCAGAGATGAGGATGAAGAAGGGTTATGGATATTGTGCGGGAGGGATGGCTACACAGTAACGGCAAGAGCGCCGTACATCAAATCCGTGCCATCGCAGAGATTGGAATGGAATTGTGCTGGTCAATAGATAGAAGCGTGAAAAAAGCACGTCTTAATGAGAATGTAGAAGAATATAACACACAGGCCCACAATGTTAGTCCCACAAATGATGCCAAGACCAAATCTTATGCATCAATATCCTTCCATTCCCTGCAGATCCATCTGCCTATTCAAACGTCTCTTAAGTGCCACTATCATATCTGCCTCAACAAGTAGGGTTCGAAGTATCGACCATAAGTGATAGGAGCAGAATTAGTCAATTTGGCCCATCAAGTCTACTCCACCACTCAATCATGGCTGATCTATCTCCCTCCTAATCCCATTCTCCTGCCTTCTCCCCATAACCCCAGACATCTGGACTAATCAAGAATCTATCTGTCTCTGCCTGAAATATATCAGCTGACTTGGCCCCCATAGCCTTCTATGGCAAAGAATTCCACACTCACCATCCTCTAACGAAGGAAATTCCTTCTCATCTCCTTCCTAAAAGAACGCCCTTTAATTCTGAGGCTGTGTCCTCTGGTCCTAGACTCTCCCACGAGTGGAAGCATCCTCTCCACATCCACTCTGTCGTTATTCTGTAAGTTTAAATGAGGTCCCCACCTCATAGAAACATAGAAATTAGGTGCAGGAGTAGGCCATTCGAGCCAGCACCGCCATTCAATATGATCATGGCTGATCATCCAACTCAGTATCCCGTACCTGCCTTCTCTCCATACCCCCTGATCCCCTTGGCCACAAGGGCCACATCTAACTCCCTCTTAAATATAGCAGTTCTAATACCTCTAAATACCTCGTTCTAAACTCCAGCGAGTACAGGCCCAGTGCCGACAAACGCTCATCATAGGTTAACCTGCTAGTTCCTGGGATCATTCTTGTAAACTTCCTCTGGACCCTCTCCAGATCCAGCACATCCTTCCTCAGATATTGTGTCCAAAATTAGAGATTAAACCTCCTCTCTGGTTCTTTTGGACAACATGGGTCGTTGTCATGTAATTGTTTTCATCCCCACCAGAGGGCGCTGGTGAAGAATGCACCACTGTTATTTACTGGAGAAGTCCCCAAATACGATATATAGGGATCATAACGCAGAAAATATTTAATGGACCCGGGTTCAATCCCCACCATGGGTGCTGTCTGTACGGAGTTTGTACGTTCTCCCCGTGACCTGCGTGGGTTTTCTCCGAGATCTTCGGTTTCCTTCCGCGCTCCAAAGACGTCCAGGTTTGTAGGCTAATTGGCTCGGCATAAAGTGTAAATTGTCCCTACTGTGTGTAGGGTCGACTTAATGTGCGGGAATCGCTGCTCAGTGCAGACTCGGTGGGGCCTGTTTCCGCTCTGTATCTCTAAACTAGACTAAAATATAACAAGGTAGACGACCTCTATAGTGAAGTTCATGCTCATGCAATGAATTATGACCAAAAGCAGGCCCTTCAGCCTTGCTGACTGTCAAGTATCTCTAACAATCATGTTTTCCACCACTTGGGGGTGTATATCCTTCTTTGCCTTGGTGATTCTAATGCTTGTCCATATATTTACTTTAGACATTAGATTTAAGAGATACAGTGCGGAAACAGGCCCTTCGACCCACCAAGACTGTGGTGCTTGTGGCAAAAATAATAATCTAAACTACACTCACCACTAGGACGAGAACTACTATTACTTTGTAACGTACACAATTTCTCAGTCAATTCTTATTCTGTTTGCAAACTGGTCACTGGATGGCACTGTACAAGGATAAAGGCTGTGAAATCCAGCTTTTCATCCGTGACTTTGTCTCACTTTCTTTCACCTTTGCATCTGCGGCAACAGTTCCTTGACTTCTGCCTTAGTCCATAGGTGTTGTACACAGATGGTCGGATGTCCCACCATGCACAGAACAGCTCCCGTGGATCTGGACGGTGTCTATGATCACAGGAACCACGATACTCCATAGCCATTCCTGCCCGCATCCAATATCCACACGAGAAATCTTGACGTCATGATATTACCAGAGAGCTGGAACTGTGCGGCACGGTGGCGCAGTGGTAGAGTTGCTGCCTTACAGCGCCAGACATCCGGGTTCCATCCTGACTATGAGTGCTGCCTGTATGGAGTTCATACATTCTCCCCGTGACCTGGGTGGGTTTTCTCCGAGATCTTCAGTTTCCTCCCACACTTCAAAGATGTACAGGTTTGTAGGTAAATTGGCATAGTATCATTGTAAATTGTCCCTAGTGTGTATAGGATAGTGCTAGTGTATAGCGATCGCTGGTCAGCATGGACTCAGTGGGCCGAAGGGCCCGTTTCAGTGCTGTATCTCTTAATTAAATCATAATAATCATCAACTTATTTTATTAGCCAAGTATGTTTTGCAACATTCGAGGAATTTGATTTGCCGTACAGTAATACCATTAAAAAGCAACAAAACACACAAAATAAATTTTATCATAAACATCCACCACAGTGACTCCTCCGCATTCCTTACTGATGTAAGGCGAGAAAAAGTTAAATCTCTTCCCTTCATTGTTCTCCCACAGTCGGGGCAGGGGGGGGGGCTCGTGTCTTCCGTTGATGGGGTGATCTTGGCTCCCTTAGCCGGCAGTCGGTCCCTGCATCGGACGGGATTCTCAGCTCCCCGTGCAGGGAGATCGGACCGCGGGTCGGGACTGGTCCAACCTTCTGTATCGTTTGGAGCTTCCTGACATCGGCCGCGGTTGGGGCGTCGATCCCAGGCAAGGGGTCGGCTCCGATGGTAAGTCCACGGCCCCGCGGTGGGGCTCAAAGCAAGGCCTCCAGCTCCATGATGTTAGGCCGCAGAGCAACCGGAGATACGATCCGGAAAACAATCGCATCTCCGGCAAGGTAAGAGATTGAAAAAAAGTTTTAACGTCGATAAATCCCTTCGATGGTGGGGAGGTCAGAACCGGTGATGGACTGGGCAGTGGTTACATCTTTTTGCGGACTTTTCCGCTCCTGGACGTTCAAGTTGTCGAACCAAGCCACGATGCAGCCACAGAAGACCGTGGAGGCCGTCAATGGATATTTTTAAGACAGAGGTTGATAGATTCCTGATTAGTACGGGCGTCAGAGGTTATGGGGCGAAGGCAGGAGAATGGGTTAGGAGGGAGAGATAGATCGGCCATGATTGAATGGTGGAGTAGACTTGATGGGCCGAATGGCCTAATTCTGCTCCAGTCACTTATGACCATTACGGAACAAGGAATTTCATCGTACCCAGCTGCTTGTAATAATAAACTAATCTGAATCTGAATCTGAGAAAGGTGAGGAAATATTTAAAAAAGTGTGGACCTCTTCAATGGCATCTGACCTCCGGGAGAAAGAGGAGACACTGAAATCTGATAGCCCAAACCAGCAGGTATCTACCTGCTGATAATCCGAGCTAAAGACTTGTGAGTTCTCCAGAATTAGAAATGAGAAAGGACGGATGAAATACCATCCCTGTAACCAACGCACAGATGGTGAAGGCTTCACAATGCATGTCAGTGATGACTGCATGTGAGGTTGTTTACTGCCAAGGAGGACATTTGGTTTGATCTTGTGGAAGTGATGCTGGAGTGGGATAGGAGTGAGATAAGGAGGAGTTCTTGAGTTTAGTTTATTGTCACGTGTACTGAGGTACGGTGAAAGGCTTTTGTCGCGTGCTAGCCAGTCAGCGGAAAGACAACACATGACTACAAGTGAGCCATCCAGAGTGTGCAGACACAGGATAAAGTGAATAGCATTTAGATTCAAGATTCAAGAGAGTTTATTGTCATGTGCCATGTGTCTTAGATAGGACAATGAAATTTTTGCTTTGCTTCAGCACAACAGAATATTGGAGGCATAAATACAGAATAGATCAGTGTGTCCATATACCATTATATAAATATATACACACATGGATAAATAAACAGATAAGGTGCAAATAAGCAGATAATGGTCGATTAATGTTCAGAGTTTTGTTTCATTTGAGTTTAATAGCCGTGTGGCTATTAGAAGGCTGTGGGGAAGTAGCTATTTCTGAACCTGGACATTGCAGTCTTCAGGCTCCTGTACCTTCTACCTGAAGGTAGCGGGGAGATGAGTGTGTGGCCAGGATGGTGTGGGTGTAAGGTCAAGCCAGCAAAGTCCAATCAAAATGTCTCAAATGAGGTAGATAGTAGCTCAGGGCCCCTCTCTAGTTGTTGGTAAGATGGTTCAGTTGCCTGATTACAGCTGGAGAGAAACTCCCTGAATCTGGAGGTGTGCGTTTTCACACTTCTGTACCTTTTGCCGGAGGGGAGGAGAGGGAGTGGGCAGGGTGCGACTGGTCCTTGGTTATGCTGCTGGCCTTGCCGAGGCAGCGTGAAGTGCAGACGGAGTCAATGGAAGGGAGGTTGGTTTGTGTGATGGTCTGGGCTGCATGATCATATTGGCTGCTTTTCCGAGTCAGCGTGAGGTCTGGATGGAGTGCAGTATCCAGAATATCGCTGTGAACTCAGGCAGAAGCCAATAATGACAAATTGACAGTGGAAGCTAATGAGAACATTGCACAAGAACATCTTTGGTGTAAACTAGCATATGCAATTCCTTCCTATACAGGTCTGTAGTTTAATTGGCGTCAGAAAGATTGTAAATTTCCCCTAGTGTGTAGGATAGTGCTGGCGTGGTGGGCCGAAGGGCCTGTTTCCGTGCTGTATCTCTAAACTAAACTAAATACCAACTATGCTGTGGGCTCGTTAAAACCTCTAAGAATCCTAAGTTCATCTTGTGCATAATTCTACTTAGCAAACCCTGCAAAACTGCAACTAGCTGTCGGGCAGGTACGGATCAAATCAGATTGTCGGTGTATCAAGTCCTTATTGTTAAGGGGAGTTATCGAGCTGACATAACTCTCCAGAACGGTGGGCAGTGGCAGAGACCCGGGTCCAATCCTGACTGCAATTGATTTAGTTTCAGTTTCTGTCACTGTTTGGTTCTGGAGCAAAGACTTAAGGGCCTGTCCCACGAGCATGTGGCAAGCGCGACCAAACTGGAAGCGGGGCCGCGCGGAGGTCGAGTGAGTGACGTGAAGTTCGAGCGAAGTTCGCGCTTGACGTACGGTGTCAAGACGTGCGTACGGCGTCAAGACGCTGCGTCTGCCCGTCGAGGCGGTGCGTGAGGCATCGAGGCGGCTGCGGGCCGGCAGGCCGTTGCCGCGCGGAATTTTTGAACACGGTCAGTTTTTCGGAGCCCAACTCCATAAGGCTCTGGCGATCGAAGTGGGACCGGCCCCGCGAGGCCGTACGGCTCAAGCGACCACGTTGGGCCGCGCTTGCCGCATGGCATCGCATGCTCGTGGGACAGGCCCTTATCTCAGCAGGTGAGAAAACCTCTGAAATAAAGGTGAATCTAAAATGAGCACCAGGGTAATGAGGCCGATACAGAAGGCAAGCCGTCGCAGTGCAAGAGCTCTGATGTTGCAACAGATGGCTTCTCAAATGGGCTTATTCAAATGAGGGAGTCCCCCTGGGGGATAAAGGGCATTGCCTCTTGTATGTTGCAATAATCAGGTACAAAATGGACCCTGGCTTCAGCTAATGGTCTACTCTGCTTTGCAGAAATGATTATGAGGTATTAGCTTTGCATCAGATTTGTGTGCGTGTATGCGTATAATCCCACATGGACTTGACACATCGATGAAGGAAGGGGTAATGCATGTGGACTGCAGTGCTGTTTTCTCTTATCCACTAAATGTCACCAGATCTAAGCAGAATGCTGTATCTGTTAACTGTTTCAACCCCTGATGCTTGTGAAGTAGGTGCCTTGAAATAGGCGAATAATGAACGGGTTCTTTCCGGAGAAGATGGCCTGGGTAGAGAGGATGTTTCCACCAGTAGGAGAGTCCAGGACCAGGGGTCTAGGACCTAAGAACTAAAGGACGTTCCTTTAGGAAGGAGATGAGGAGGAATTTCTTCAGTCAGAGGGTGGTGAATCTGTAGGAGGCTGTGGAAGCCAAGTCAATGGATATATTTAGGACAGTGATAGATAGATTCATGATTGGTATGGGTGTCGGGGGTTATGGGGCGAAGGCAAGAGAATGGGGTTGTGAGGGAGAGATAGATCAGCCCTGATTAAATGGCACAGTAGACGTGATGGGCCAAATGGCCTAAGTCCTTCTAGAACTAATGAACTGATGGAGAAAGACTGGCTTGTTTCCACGCTGTATCTCTGAACATCGATGCCCATCAAGTCTACTCCGTCATTCAATCATGGCTGACCTATCTTTCCCTCTCAACCCCATTCTCCTGCCTTCACTCCATAACCCCTGAATCCCTTATTTCAGTAAATTTATAATTTAGTCAATCTCTAAATGTACAGAATCTAATTTTCAGGATTGCAGTGCATTGTAGAGCACTGTTAATAGACAATAGACAATAGGTGCAGGAGTAGACCATTCGACCCTTCGAGCCAGCAACGCCATTCAATGTGATCATGGCTGATCATCCCCAATCAGTACCCCGTTACTGCCTTCTCCCCTGACTCCGCCATCTTTAAGAGCTCTATCTAGCTCTCTCTTGAAAGTATCCAGAGTGTTCAGTTCAATAGACACCGTCCAATGCCCACAATGGCGTGAATCGAACGGTATCTAGCTTATATAAAAATGTCAACTGGAAGCAAGAACGGAACTCACTATCAAAACATGGAGGGGATGGGGGACACAATTTTTTGGCGGCCGCGCACGCATACGCACACTCACGCGCGCGCGAGGCTTCGGAGGCTCAATCCAGCGCTAAATGCAGCTCAACTGCGTGTCTCACCGGGTTCACTACAGCCCTGTCTGGACTGACGGGACACCAGCGCTGCTTCTCCGTGCTGGCCATATTTCCCGCAAGTCCAGGCAGGTTAACCTGGCGGGGATGTCGCCCACCTATCAAAACATGGGGGGGGACGTGTCCCCTCTGGCCCCCCCGCGGTTTTCCGCCCCTGCCTGGAAGGGAAACAAGATTAAAAAAATGGGAACTTTGGGCTCTTTACGTTCTCTTACACCCAATATTAAGTTGCATGTGAGAATAAAAAATGTTTGTAAATAATCCCTTAAAATGACTACTATTTGTAGGAAGGAACTGCAGATGCTGTTTTGAACCAAAGAGAGACACAAAAGGCTGGAGTAACTCAGCGGGTCAGGCAGCATCTCTGGAGAAAAGAAATAGGTGACGTTTGTGTCGAGATCCTTCTTCAGACTAGTTCTTTATTAATAACTGGACTGAGTGGCGTAGTGGTAGAGTTGCTGCCTTCCAGCGCCAGAGACCCAGGTTCGATCCTGGCTACGGGCGATGTCTGTACGGAGTTTGTACGTTCTCCCCAAGACTGCGTGGGATTTCTCCGAGGACTTTGGTTTCCTCCCTCACTCCAAGGACATACAGGTTTGCAGGTTAATTGTCTTGGTAAAAATTGTCCCTAGCGTGTGTGTGTATGATCGTGGCATTGTGATGGGATCGCTGGTCGGCGCGGACTCGATGGGCCGAAGGACCTGATTCCACGCTTTATATCTAAACTAAACTAAACGAAATAACTGTTATTCAGCCTGAAGAAGGCTTTCGGTCCGAAACGTCGCCTATTTACTTAGATCCATAGATGCTGCCTCACCCGCTGAGTTTCTCCAGCATTTATGTCTACCTTAAAAACTGTCAATATTATTTCCACAAATTTGCTGTGGTAATAATGTAAGATTTTAAAGAAGGAAAATCCTTGACACGTTGAACTACAGTTATCAAAGCCCGATGGTTTACAGGGCAGTATATGTCAGTGGAAAAATATAGCCAGAACAACAGATAATTCAATTTCCAGAGGGGCATGGGGAGAGTTGCTGTCAAAATAATGAGCAGCGACTTGTAAGAACGGGGCTGTTTTTCCACAATCAGATCCATCAATGAAAGTCTTTGACCCCAGTGCCACATTTTTAATCAGACTTGTCAGGGTTATTTAGGCCTGGTTCGATTAATCAGCGACACAGTCACCAGTGGTCACAATAGGTTGGGGCCAGCATTGTTCGCAGACTCGTGCCCTCTGTGCATTGTAGTTGTAAGTTTTAGAGATACAGTGCGGAAACAGGCCCTTCAGCTCACCGGGACCACACCGACCAGCGATCCCTGCACACACAACACTATCCTAAGCTAGGGACAATTTACACTTTACACTTACACCCCTCAAGCCTGCACGTCTTTGGAGTGTGGGAGGAAACCGGAGCTCCCGGAGAAAACCCACCCGGTTATGGGGAGAACGTACAAACTCCGTACAGACGGCACCCGCAGTCAAGATCGAACCCGGGCCTCTGGCGCTGTGAGCGCTGTAAGGCAGCAACTGTAGCACTGCGCCACCGTGCTCTAACTCATTCCGCCAGTGGGTGACGGTTCGAAGGTCGCACACAGAAAAAGCTGCACCTGATCGAAAGAAAACATAGACAATAGGTGCAGGAGTAGGCCATTCGGCCCTTTGAGCCAGCACCAGCTGGCGGTTATAGAGGTTATTTACTAACATATTTTATTCGCACATGCTCGAGGCCCATTGTCTGTAACTCGTTTTCATCTATCCCACACCTATGTGGGTCACCTATTCCTTCGCTGTCTGGCCCCCTGAGTTACTCCAGCCTTTTGTGTCTATCTTCAGCAGAGCATTGAACCTTGGTTGTTGTTGGTGTTGTTCTTCTCCTCCTTCTCCTTCTCCTTCTCCTTCTCCTTCTCCTTCTCCTTCTCCTTCTCCTTCTCCTTCTCCTTCTCCTTCTCCTTCTCCTTCTCCTTCTCCTTCTCTTTCTTCTCCCCCCCCCCCCCCCCCCCCTCCACCAGGGGGGCGGACAACAGCCCAGTCGAAAATGCCGTGCTGCTGCTGCTGCACTGTTTGCTGGTCTGCTCCACACACGCAGGCTGCTGATGAACGCAGGCAGCCCCCCCGGCGATGCATGTTTGCCATTGAACCGGCCGACCCCTGTAAGGAGCCGGTTCAAGGCGACCCACTCTTTGCGGGAGGGGCAGGTCCGTGCCGGGTGGGGCTGTGGTGTTCGGTGCAACAGTGAATTGCGGAGGTGGCGAAGTCTGTTCCCAGCTGGGTTCTCCATGCACCTCGTGTGTTGAAACCTTGGTTCAATGCTCTGGACATGATTCTGGACAATACACAGACAATAGGTGCAGGAGGAGGCCACTCGGCCCTTCGAGCCAGCGTGATCATCAATGCGATCATGGCTGATCATCCACAATCAGTTCCTGCCTTCTCTCCATATCTCTTACTCCGCTATCCCTGAGACCTCTATCTCACTCTCTCTTGAACAGGCACACTTTGGACAGGAACACTGCAGTTCTCCGATTGCTTAAGATATGACTTGATATGACTTACTTGGTACACAGAGGGTGGTGAGTGCCTGGAGCCCACTGGTGGAGGCAGATGCAATAGTGGCATTTAAGAAGCTTTTAGATAGAGACATGGATATGAAGGGGGTATGAATCACTGGCAGGCAGAAGAGATGAGTTTAACTTGGCATTAAGTTTGGCATGGACTCTGGGCCTGTGTTGTACTGTTCTATGGTCTGCGTTCTGGCTGAAGCTTCTGAAATATATTATGAATCAGATATCTCTTCAAAGGATTAAAAAGCCTTCTGAGACCCCCTATGATTTAATTTGTCCAATGAATTGCTTACAGGTAAAGGTCAAACAGAATGTCAGAATAATTTGGAAATGATAAATTAACCTCATTAATTCAGCGTTTCAGCAAACAGATGCCAGGAAGATTTGCAATGTAAATCGCTCAGTGTGGTCTCCTGAAAAATCAAAAACTTCCTGGTGATAAATTGGATAGTTATATGGACGAGAAAGGAATGGAGGGTTATGGTCTGAGCGCAGGTATATGGGACTAGGGGAGAATACGTATTCGGCACGGACTAGAAGGGTCGAGATGGCCTGTTTCCGTGCTGTAATTGTTATATGGTTATTATATGGTTATACAGGAGTCGGATCTTTGCTGCATCCTAATGGCTTTGGCAATGCTCCATTTCATTCCTTAGTTTTTTCTCTAAAGATGTTAGGATTTGAAAACTTGATCGTGGAGTGTTGTGGATTGGAGGCTGAAAAACATTCCTTAGGAGTCTGCCGCCTCATGTTAAAGTTTTAGTTTAAGGATACTGCCGGAAACAGGCCACTGAGTCCGTGCCGACCAGCGATCCCCTCCCGCACACCAGCACTATCCCACGCACACCAGGGACAATTTACAATTTTTACCTAAGACAGATTTATTATTAATGTTTAATGTTTTTTGTATTATTCCTATAACTGTCACTGTATGTCGTGTGGTCACTTGCGGGCGGAGCACCAAGGCAAATTCCTTGTATGTAAATACTTAGCCAATACGCTTATTCATTCATTCAAAGGTACGTCCTTTTATCCCGAGATCGTGCCCTCTGGTCCTAGTCTCTCCCTCCACTAGAAACATCCTCTCCACTTCCAGGCCCTTCATTGTTTGGTAGGGTTAAATGAAATTCTCCTGGTACTTCTAAACTCCAGGTACAGGTCCAGAGCCATCAAAGGTTCCCCATACGCTCATTCAATTACAGCTGAATCAGCACCAAATTGTAGCCGAGTGCTGTCTGCACGGAGTTTACATGTTCTCCCTGTGACTCGTGGGTTTTCTCCGGGTGCTCCGGTTTTCTCCCACTTTACTAAAACGTGTAGGTTTGTAGGTTAATTGGCACGGAAGCAAGCCCTTCGGCCCATCGAATCCATGCCAACCAACGATCACCCTGTACACTAACACTATCCTACACAAACCAGGGACAATTTACATTTTTACCAAAGCCAATTAGCCTACAAACCTGTATGTCTGGAGCGTGGGAGGAAACTGGAGAACTTGGAGAAAACCCACGCGGGTCATAGGGAGAACGTGCAGACTCCGTACAGACAGCACCCGTAGTCAGGATCGAACCCGGGTCTCTAGCGCGGTAAGGCAGCAACTCTACCGCTGCGCCACCGCGCCACCCTATTTTCATGATTGGTGAGGAACTGCAGATGCTGGTTTACACCAAAGATAGACACAAAGTGCTGGAGTAATTCAGCAGGTCAGGCCACATCTCTGGAGAAAATGGATGGGTGGCATTTCGGTCCAGAACCCTTCTTCAGACACGATTATGTATGTCAGAGCCACTTGATACTCTCAGAAGTACTAAATTGTCATTATCAGTTTTCTTGCTACAAGCATTGATTGGATTAATATCAAGGGCAGGAAACATATTTATAATCTGTCGAAAACATGCACTCCATCAATATCAAATATGGGTTCTTTGATTTCATGATTAACTGTGTTACAGCTTATCATAAATAAAACATGTTGGGGGAAAAAAACATGATACTTGAATCATCGAAATTATTCAGTAATGTGACACTCAAACGTCATAAGTATATTTTAAGTGATCTGATCCGACTGGACAAAATGCTTATCATAGATAGACACAAAACGCTGGAGTAACTCAGCGGGGCAGGCAGCATCTCTGGAGAGAAGGAATGGGTGACGTTTCAGATCCAGACCCTTCTTCAGACCTGTAAATCCATTTAGACAATCTTCACCATTGTTTCACGCTACATTTTACATAAAACTGCAGCGCATATTTAGCACCTGGGAATAAGATACCAATGTGTAGGAAGGAACTGCAGATGCTGGTTTAAACCGAAGATAGACTCAAAAAAGCCTGAGCAACTCAGCGGGTCAGGCAGCATCTCTGGAGAGAAGGAACAGGTGGCGTTTCAGGTCAAGACCCTTCTTCAAACTGTTGTCTTTCTGTTTAAGAAGGAACTGCAGATGCTGGAAAATCGAAGGCACACAAAAATGCTGGAGAAACTCAGCGGCTGCAGCAGCATCTATGGAGCGAAGGAAATGGGCAACGTTTCAGGCCAAAACCTCTAATTTGCCATAGTTTTTCACACAAAGGGCGGTGGTTGTGTGGAACTAGATTAGATTAGATTAGATTAGATCCTTTATTTGTCATTCAGGCCTGAACAAAATGTCGTTGCCAGAGGAGGTAGTTGAGGATGGGACTATCCTAACTTTTAAGGAACAAGTTAGGCAGGTAAATGGATAGGACAGGTTTGGAGGGATGTGGCCCAAACGTTGGCAGGTGGGACTAGTGTAGATGGGACATGTTGGCGGGTGTGGGGAAGTTGGGCCAAAGGGCCTGTTTCCACACTGTATAACTCTAAACTAAACTAAATTAGATTGTTAATGTGGTAAACCCAGAAACGGGGGTCACATATTGATAATAGCTGCATCCAGCGCACACTGTTAACGAACAGTTGACTCGATGACTCTGTGCTACTTTGAATGTTTATGGTGTTTTCATGATTAGAGCAGCTCATAATGGACAGGGCTTGAAACAAGATGAATTCTTGCCAAGGGATGATGCCCAGTTAACCGTATACCATTTGCCTATTGACTTGCAGAATGCGATAATGCACCTCTGCAGCCCTGAAACCTCCCTGGCAGCCTTGTGGCCATGGCAACCGTTGTACCATTGCTCAGGAGATCGTCTGCCTGAGATAAAAGGAGGGGGAGAGAGAGCTCCTTTGTTACAAGACCTCATTAGGGAAAGAAAGCACCTCGGTACACAAGCACAGTTTGAGCCTCGGCCGTGTGCCAATTCCTTCACCCATTCCGTGCGTGACAGCAAATGCCGTAAACGAGAAAATAATACAGAATTTAAAACACTCTGGAAGATTATAATCGAAGAGAGAATTTCTGCCTTTAATTTACACTTGGAGTTTCCGTGTTGTATCTCTAGTTTATTGATATAGCTCAGAAACAGGCCCTTCGGCCCACCGGGTCCGTGCCGACCAGCGATCCCCGCACATTAACACTATCCTGTACACACTAGTGACAATTTTACATTTATACCAAGCCAATTAAGCTACATACCTGTACGTCTTCGGAGCGTGGGAGGAAACCGAAGATCTCAGAGAAAATCCACGCAGGTCATGGGTGGAATGTGCAAACGTTATGACTACCTACGGATCTTAATGGGCATAGTCATTGAGTGATAGAGTGATACAGCTTGGAAACAGGCCCTTCGGCCCACCTTGCTCACACTGACCAACATGTCCCATCTACACTAGTCCCACCTGCCTGCGTTTGGCCCATATCTCTCTAAACTTACCCTATCCATGTAGCTGTCTGCTTTGGTTTAAACCAGCATCTGCAGTTCCTTTTTACACATGTACCTGTCTAATTGTTTATTAAAATCTGTAATAGTCCCTGCCTCAGCTGCCTCCTACAGCAGCTCGTTCCAGACACCCACCACCCTTTGTGTGAAAAAGTTACCCCTCAGATTCTTATTAAATCTTTTCCCCCTTCACCTTAAACCTGTGTCCCCTGGTTCTCGATTCCCCTGCTCTGGGCAAGAGACGGTGTACGTCTACGCAATCTATTCCTCTCGTGATTTTGTACACCTCTATAAGGTCACCCCTCATCCTCCTGCGCTCCAAGGAATAGAGACCCAGCCTGCTCAACCTCTCCCTATGTCCCAGACCCTAGAGTCCTGGCAACATCCTAGAAAAATACCACCAGCTAAAAATAATCGAATGTGCATGTAATAAATTTTTAATAGCTGATTGTTGATATTATTATCACATTCCCCTTAATTGCAATCCTGCTGAGCAAACGTTAGTGTTTTCAGTATCCAATAATAGTCATCCAACTTGCTTTAAAACAAGGCTAGCAATTTAGCGGCAACCCTGACAAGGCCTATTACTTTAGTCTAATAGCAAGATATTTTCTTTAGCGTTTCGATGTGTATTAAGCTGTAATTTTTTTTTTAATTAATTGATTTTGTAAAGTTGCAGTAATCATGCAATGATAATCCAAAGGGTTTTGTTTCAGAAGCAGGTTGACAGAGCATGCAACACAACCTGCTTCTGGTAATTGAAAGACACATCATTTAAATTATTTACATTTATCAGGCAATGAATTATCAACCTGGAGGCAGCCCAGACCATCACACAAACCAACCTCCCTTCCATTGACTCCATCTACACTTCACGCTGCCTCGGCAAGGCCAGCAGCATAATCAAGGACAAGTCACACCCCGGCCACTCATTCTCCCCCCCCCCCCTCTCCCATCGGGCAAAAGGGAAAGAAGTGTGAAACCGCACACCTCCAGATTCAGGGACAGTTTCTTCCCAGCTGTTATCAGGCAACTGAATCATCCCACCAACAACCAGAGAGTGGTCCTGAGCTACTATCTACCTCATTGGAGACCCTCGGACTATCTTTGACCGGACGTTACTGGACTTTATCTTGCACGAAACGCTATTCATGTTAATCCCTTTATCATGTATCTGTAGACTGTGGACGGCCCGATTGTAATCGTGTATTGTCTTTCCGTTGACGGGTTAGCACGCAACAAAAGCTTTTCACCGTTTCTCGGTACACGTGACAATAAACTAAGCTCTACTCAACTCAACTAGACCAGTCTTGGGCGACTATCTACCTCATTGAAGACCCTCGGATTATTCTTAATTGGACCTCACAGGACTATACATGATTACAATCAAGCCGTCCACCGTGTACAGATACAGGATAAAGGGAATAATGTTTAGTGCAAGATAAATTCCAGCAAGCTCCAATTAAAGATTGGTCATGGGTCTCCAACGATGTAGGCGGGAGTTCAGGACGGCTCTTTCATTGGTGATAGGGTGATTCAGTTGCCTGATACAAGTATGCATTTTCTAACCTCTGTACCTCTTGCCTATCCATACCTCTGGGCCCCGTATCTGAGGAAGGATGTGCTGGCTCTGGAGAGGGTCGAGAGGACGTTCACAAGAATGATCCCAGGAATGAACAGGTTAACCTATGATGAGTGTTTGTCGGCACTGGGCCTGTACTCGCTGGAGTTTAGAAGAATGAGGGGGGGACCTGATTGAAACATACAGAAAGGCTTGGATAGAGTGGGTGCGGAGAGGATGTTTCCACTAGTAGGAGAAACTAGGTCATATCCTCAAAATTAAAGGACTTTTGTAGGAAGGAGAGGAGGAGACATTTCTTTAGTTAGAGGGTGGTGAATCTGTAGATATTTTTAAGGCAGAGATAGATACATTCTTGATTAGTACGGGTGTCAGAGATTATGGGGAGAATAGGGATAGGAGTGAGAGATAGATCAGCCATGATTGAATGGTGGAGTAGACATGATGGGCCGAATGGCCTAATTCTACTCCAATCACTTATGACCTAATGACGTTGTGATGGGAGAGAGAAGAGGGGGTGACTGGTGTTAGGTAGGCTAGGACTATATACCTTGGAGCGCAGGTTAAGCAAACTGGACCTACACATGACAGAGTTTAAAAGGAGGTGAGCTCGGCTCATTGAAACATAAAATATTCCCAAGGCAAGAAGATGCAGAGCTGATGTTTCCTTGAGATGAGCTCTCTCAAACTGGGCTCGCAATATCAAAGGAAGGGACCACCATTCAATGCAGAGATGAGAAGGGCGGCACGGTGGCGCAGCGGAAGAGTTGCTGCCTTACAACGCCAGAGACCCGGGTTCGATCCTGACTACGGGTGCTGTCTGTATGCAGTTTGCACATTCTCTCTGTGACCATGTGGGTTTTCTACGGGTGCTCCGGTTTCCTCCCACACTCCAAAGACGTACAGGTTTGTAGGTTAATTGGCTTTGGTCAATTGTAAATTGTCCCCAGTGCTTAGGGCAGTTAAGTTACAACTTACGGAAGCCAATTAACTTACAAACCTGTACGTCTTTGGAGTGTGGGAGGAAACCAGAACACCTGGAAGAAACCCACATGGTCACAGGGAGAACGCACAACCTCCGTACAGACACTAATTTACAACTATGGGGTGATTGCTGGTTGGCAGGAACCTAGTGGGCCGAAGGGCCTGTTTCCGCGCTGTAAATCTAAAGTCTAAAAGCCTCAAGTCAGAAAAGAGAAGAAATATCTTTACCCAGTGAGAGTTTTGAATTCAGTGCCCAAGGGAGCTGTGGAGAACGTCCTCTAAGAATATTCAACCTGGAGATCAATAGACTTTGGTCATTACGGGAATCAAGTAACATTGGATGAGTGCAAGAAAGTGGAGCTAAATTAAAAGATGAGCCATAATTCTATTAATCGGGGGAGAAGACCATCATGTGAGTCCAAGTGATCTATTCCTCCTTCTATATCTTATGTTCTTAATATACGTACATGAGAAATGCTGGTTTACTGTGAAACACCATAGGCGGTGAATGCAAGTTAAATGCTTTGGGTGTCAAATGATGAATTGCAGCTCCCCCTGCTAGGGACAGTTTAACTAGCGATAAGTGCAGATTACAAGTGATATTCCGCTGTGTGGCTCATGCCTTTCACAGCTTTTTGTGTGTGCTCGTAAAATATGATTTCTCCCTGCAATTTTTATGAGGTATCTAACAGCTCTCGTGAAGGCTAATGCATGAAAGGGTATTTTTATGAACATTCTTCTGGGATGCTTTGTTCCCAGTGACATACGTACACTAGAACCTTTGAAGATAAGGCAGTAGTTAAAGGGTTGGACAGGCTAGATGCAGGAAGATTGTTCCCGATGTTGGGGAAGTCCAGAACAATGGGTCACAGTTTAAGGATAAGGGGGAAATCTTTTAGGACCGAGATGAGGAAAACATTTTTCACACAGAGAGTGGTGAATCTGTGGAATTCTCTGCCACAGAAGATAGTTGAGGTCAGTTCATTGGCTATATTTAAGAGGGAGTTAGATGTGGCTCTTGTGGCTAAAGGGATCAGGGGGTATGGAGAGAAGGCAGGAACAGGATACTGAGTTGGATGATCAGCCATGATCATATTGAATGGCGGTGCAGGCTCGAAGGGCCGAATGGCCTACTCCTGCACCTATTTTCTATGTTTCTATGTTTCTATATCATCCAACATTTGTACTGAAGGGATTAAATTCTGAGGTAGGGGGAGAATGTAAACTGCTAGGCCAGAAGTAAATTGATAGTTGACCTGCCATCCCCTGATAGGCTTTTCCTACACTGACTTTCCCTGCTCCTTTTAGTTTTAGTTTAGATATACAGCGCGGAAAGAGGCCCTTTCGGCCCACCGGGTCCGTGCTGACCAGCGATCCCCGCGCATTAACACCATCCTATACTCACTAGGGACAATTTTAACATTTATCGAGCCAATTAACCTACATACCTGCACGTCTTTGGAGTGTGGGAGGGAACTGAAGATCTCGGAGCAAACCCTCACGCAGGTCACGGGGAGAACGTACAAACTCCACACAGACAGCACCGGTAGTTAGGATCGAACCTGGGTCTCCCGCACTGCATTCACTGTAAGGCAGCAACTCTACCGCTGCGCCACCGTGCCTAATTCAGTCGTAAGCACTTCTTATTCAAAGATAAATCTCAATGGTTCAATGGTCCTTTATTTGACACGTACGCAACTGCACAGTGAAGTTCTTGTTGCGTTTATTACACTTGCGGGCGCCGCCACTTTTGGTGCCATTATTCAGAGTCCAACATCCAGTCGGCACGCGCGCTCCATGTACCGGAGCGATTCCCGTGGACCCACATCCCTCTCTTCTCCCCGCCTGGCCATCTTTGTGTCCTGGGGGCGCCTCCTGTAGTCGATCTTGGAGCCATTACTCCGCTTCAGCCTCCGGACCGGCCCAATCCGAACGTCTATTATTGAAAACGCTGTGTAGATCACACGTTGTTTGCTTACTGGCTACACTTCGAATTGTTCGGATAGATTTCCGATGCACTTTGTCAAACTTCCCCTAATGATCACAGGCCGATTGTCTCTGTTCTTGATGTTGGGGGAGTCCAGAACCAGGGGCCACACTTTAAGAATAAGGAGTAAGCCATTTAGAACGGAGACGAGGAAACACTTTTTCTCACAGAGAGTTGTGTCTGTGGAATTCTCTGCCTCAGAGGGTGGTGGAGGCAGGTTCTCTGGATGGTTTCAAGATAGAGCTAGACAGGGCTCTTAAAAATAGCGGAGTCAGGGGATATGGGGAGAAGGCAGGAACGGGGTACTGATTGGGGATGATCAGCCATGATCACATTGAATGGCGGTGCTGGCTCGAAGGGCACCTGCTACCTGTTGTCTATTGTCTCTGCTTAGCTTCATGTGGTCAACTTTGGAAGGCTGAAGAAGGGTCCAGAGATGCTGCCCGACCTACAAACCTGAATGTCGTTGGAGTGTGGGAGGAAGCTGGAGCACCTGGAGAGCACCCACGTGGTCACAGTGAGAACGTACAAACTCCATACAGACAGCACCCGCGGTCAGGATCGAACCTGGGACTCTGGCGCCGTGGGGCAGCAACTCTGCCGCTGCGCCACCGTGCCGCCTTTAATAAGAGGCAACAAGTCAGTTTGCAATAGACCACATGACAATATAATCCACCATCAACTCCATTGTCCACCATTGTTTGATGTAGTTCTTTAGTGTCGTGTTTGGTTTTATTCAGCTCTTTCGAATTAAATATTCCTTGTAACTATATCTTTAGAGTATCTGTTGTCTTGCCACACAATAACTAGTTTCCAGGTGAATGAGGCTCGAACAGTAGAGAGCAGTTTAATTATCAACGAACCATTAGTTGGTAACATTATCATTTATAACCCCAAAATTCAATTCGGGTCGATCTACAAACAGAACAGGCCTCGGGCTGAAGGTGTAATGATTGCTGTTGTAAGCTAACAAACTTCTCAAGACTTTGATACACTACTGTATTTATTATTAAAGTTTGTTCGCTTATCCCGGTTAGTATTACAAAGGATGCATTCATTTTACAAGGGGTACCGGAGGAACATTAATTGAGACCTTTAAACTTTGTCCCTTCCACAAAGGACCTATTCCCTGGAGACCATCATGGATCGTCAGGAAGCAGCTGCTAGCCCTCCACCATTGCTGCCTTGCATCCCGCCATATGGCGAGCACAGTGGGTGGCACGTTGGCGCAGCGGGTAGAGCTCTTTCGAATTAAAATTATGACATTCTTGCCATAGAGGGAGTACAGAGAAGGGTCACCAGACTGATTCCTGGGATGTCAGGACTTTCATATGAAGAAAGACTGGATAGACTCGGTTTGTACTCGCTAGAATTTAGAAGATTGAGGGGGGATCTTATAGAAACTTACAAAATTCTTAAGGGGTTGGACAGGCTAGATGCAGGAAGATTGTTCCCGATGTTGGGTAAGTCCAGAACAAGGGGTCACAGTTTAAGGATAAGGGGGAAATCTTTTAGGACCGAGATGAGAAAAACTTTTTTCACACAGAGAGTGGTGAATCTGTGGAATTCCCTGCCACAGAAGGTAGTTGAGGCCAGTTCATTGGCTATATTTAAGAGGGAGTTAGATGTGGCCCTTGTGGCTAATGGAATCAGGGGGTGCGGAGAGAAGGCAGGAACAGGATACTGAGTTGGATGATCAGCCATGATCATATTGAATGGCGGTGCAGGCTCGAAGGGCCGAATGGCCTACTCCTGCACCTATTTTCTATGTTTCTAGTGTGCATCATAGTGCCGGTGCACGGGGACCGCTGGTTGGTACGGACTCGCTGGGCCAAAGGGCCAGTTTCCGTGCTGTCCAAACTAATCTAAACTAAGTGGGGCTGACGAATGGCAAATGGAGTTTAATTCAGATGTTGTACTTTGGGATGTAAAACCAGTGCAGGATCATATTCAGTGAAAGGTAGAGCCTTTATAAGTGTTATCCTGGGATCTGGGAGAATAAGAATGTAGTCTCTAATGTAGTCTACTCCTGCACCTATTTTCTATGTTTCTATGCTGCCTCACCCGGGTTCAATCCCGACTGCGGGTGCCCGCCCGTACAAAGTTTGTACGTTTTCCCCGTGACCGGCGTGGGTTTTCCCCGGGCGCTCCATGTGGTTTCCTCCCACACTCCAACGACGTACGGGTTTGTAGATTAATTGGCTTTAGTTTTTTTTTGTTTCATTGTAAGTTGTCCCTGGTGTGTTTGATAGCGTTCGCTGGTCGGCACAGACTCGACCCTCGTCCTTCAACAAAAGCTTTTCACCGTACCTCGGTACACGTGACAATAAACAAAACTGACTGTCCTCCCGCTGAGGAGGCACAAAAGAGCGGTGCAGCGGGTAGTGCTGCTGCCTCACTCTGGCGATCATTCAGAATGCTGACCGCTCTGTTTGAGGCTTCTTGTAAATTGCTAAAGGTTCTTGCTTCTTCTTCTTGGGTATGGCGTGCACAGCCTAAAGTTGTCGGACAACTTGTTCTTGTTTGCTTGTGCACGCCGGGTTGATTGCATTCGTCGAAACAGGGCGGACCACGTGAAGGTTGCAATTTCCCACCCCATGATTTTGCGAAACCATGGTAAAGAACTCATCACACGGTAATATATCTCATTGGAGATCCTCGGACTATCTTCAATCAGACTATACTGGACTTTATCTTGCACTAAACGTTATACACTTTATCCTGTATCTGTATTCTGTGGACGGCTTGATTGTAAACATTGTATAGTCTTTTCGCTGCCTGGATAGCATGAAACAAATGAGCTTCTCACTGTGTCTCGGTGCAGGTGATGATAATAAACTAACGCTTTTACCACGGCATTGACATGTTTGTCAAATTTCAACACTGAGTCAAATATCATGCCAAGGTTTTTGACGTGAGGTTTGAGTAATGGGGTAAGGATTCCAAGGCCTCCACTGGCTCCCTGTGCGGTTCCGAATAAATTTCAAGATCCTTCATTTTGCTTACAAAGCCCTTAATGGGTTTTGTAAACGAGTTTCAGTAATTGAGGCGGGAGGAGATAAATTTGAGGATGATCTTCCAGCTTCGGACGATAGGTAAAAATGAAACAATTCCTCCAGTTTGACGACCTCGAAAACATCATCCTCACATTTATCTCCTCCCGCCTCGATTACTGAAACTCCCTTTACACTGGCATCAGCCAGTCTTCCCTGTCCCATCTGCAACTGGTCCAAAACGCCGTAGCGAGACTCCTGACGGGCACCCGAAAAAGGGACCACATCACCCCGATCCTGGACTCTCTCCACTTTGACTTGTTTGTCAAATCTCAACACTGAGTCAAATATCACGCCAAGGTTTTTGATGTGAGGTTTGAGTAATGGGGTAAGGATTCCAAGGCCTCCACTGGCTCCCTGTGCGGTTCCGAATAAATTTAAAAATCCTTCTTTATGTTTACAAAACCCTTAACGGGTTTTCCCCCACCGACATCAAAAGTCTGTTTACCCACCACACCACCTCCAGGCCCCTCAGATCAGCCGACTTGGGGGTTACTGTCCATCCTGCAGTCCAGGCATAAGCTCAGGGGTGACTGCGCCTTTGTGGTTGCAGCTCCTAGACTGTGGAACAACATCCCTCTTCCCATCAGAACTGCCATCTCCATCGACTCCATTAAGTCGAGACTTAAAACTCATCTTTACTCTCAAGCATTTCTTGACATCCACTGAGTGAGGGCTATATGTATGTATTTATGTATGAACTTAATCTATGAACCACTGTTGTATAACGTTAGTACCTCCACCAATGTAAAGTACTTTGGTCAACGAGAGTTGTTTTTTAAATGTGCTATAGAAATAAAAGTGACTTGACTTGACTTCCCCTTCAAGTTGTATCATCGTCCTCGTGAACACCATGAGCTTCCGGTGCAGAGATGTTTGATATCCAACCTTTAGCACAACAAAGATGCTTTGATGGGAGGAGACAGTTGAATCTTATCAGCCCTTTGAAAGGTTATGAATTGAGTTGACTCTGATATCCATCTCTTTCAAAAAAGCCCGCAGGGATCAGGCAGTGAAGTTTGAAGAATGATCAAAGGACGCTCGTAAAGTAACGTTGCAAGGAAAATAATACTGGGAAAAAAATGAAGAATTTACCAAACAAATACAAGCAAATGAAAAGAAAAGTGAAAGTGGAATATTGGGACAGCCTAGTGAGAAAAATAAAGTCAGAGAGTACAAACTTCTACAGATTAAAGTGAAAAGTTTAGCAATGCATAATGGACTGAGAGAAGAAAAATTATATTGGGAAATAAGAAAATGGCGGAGAATTTATTTTGTGTTGGCTTTCACGGAGTTAAAGTGAGGGAAACCTGGGCTGGAGGTAAACGTAAAGACAGTTGCATCAGTGAAAAAAGTAGCATTGGGGAAATGTAAGGAATTGAAAGGACGTGATGAGTTGTATCCCAAGGTTTTTAACGAGGTGGAGATGGAGAAAATGGATGCCAAAGATTCCAAAGGTTCATGAAGGCCTCCCACAAATCCCACAACGGGCAACACGGTGGCACAGCGGTAGAGTTGCTGCCTCATGACCCGGGTTGGATCTTGACTACGGGTGCTGTCTGTACGGAGTTTGTACGTTCTCCCCGTGACCGCCTGCCTTTTCTCCGGGTGCTCCAGTCTCCTCCCACTCTCCAAAGACGCACAGGTTTGTTAATTGAACATAGACACAAAATGCTGGAGTAACTCAGCGGGACAGGCGGCATCTCTGGAGAGGGGAACGAAGATCTTCTCTCCAGAGAGGCTGCCTGTCCCGCTGAGTTACTCCAGCATTTTGTGTCTAAATTCGATTTAACCCCCAGCATCTGCAGTTCGTTCTTACACAGGTTTGTTAATTAATTGGCTTTGGTAGCCAGTGCCTCCACTGAGACCTGAGACTGGCTTGAGCAGGCCTGAGACTGCTGGAACCTCTTACCTGGGTACGGACGATGCGGGACTGTGCCCAAAGACTAAACTGTGTGGAAAAGACAAACTGCCAGTGCTGCATCTTCAAGCCCAAAACAGAGCTGCCAGGCCCCCATGTGGACCCAAACTTCCCTGTTACTGTAAGTAGAACATATCACTTGAGTTCGCCCCACTGTGTGTGTTGGTGTGTTCATTGCTGAACCTGGTGTCATCCCTGATACCACAAGTGAAATATCTTATGTTCAAAAGACCTTTGGCAAGGGGTTATTGAAGAAGCTTGGAATATGTGGAATGGGGGGATAATATGCTGGCATGATTTTGGAGGGGATTGGTTAATGGGTGGATAACAGAGTGATGATCAGTGGATCAGGCAGCATCTCTGGAGAACATGGATAGGTGACGTTTGAGCTCAGGACCAATCTTCAGACTCTGGCCTGAAGACAGTGGTCTGAAGAAGGGTCCTGATCCGGAATGTCATCTATCCTGCTCTCCACAGTTGCTGCTTGACCTGCTGAGTTACTCCAGCACTTTGTACATTTTTTTTTTATAAACCACCATCTGCAGTTCCTCGTGGCTCCATTCTGGTGAGAACAACTCTTCTTCATTCAGGTTATTGTTGTAATAAACACAATGAGCCTTTGCAGAAGTGAAATGACTGGAAATTTAGTTGCAATTTTTTTAAATGAATGGAACCAGAGCCAAGAATTAAACGTATTTAACCGGTTCACTTTTTCAAGTTGACTGGCTGCTATGTAATTCATGTAGGGTTTTTGGATTCGAATTTATCTCGGGTGCACAGGGATGCACAACAGGATAAACATACACTATTGACCCAGAACCTGTGATAACTTGGTGGAAGCTGAGAAACTTCAAGTAATTCAGTAAATCTTGATCTTTAAGAGAATGTTAGTGTCAGGAATGGCAACTGTGAACTTCCTGGGTTGGCATAAAACCCAACTTTTTTAGTTTTAGGGATACAGCGCGGAAGCAGGCCCTTCGGCCCACCGGGTCCGTGCCGACCAGCGATCCCCTGCACATTAACACCCACTCGGGCCAATTTTTACATCTACCAAGCCAATTAACCTGCAAACCTGTACGTCTTTGCGGTGTGGGAGGAAACCAAAGATCTCGGAGAAAACCCACGCAGGCCACGGGGAGAACGTGCAAACTCCGTGCAGGCAGCACCCGTAGTCTGGATCGAACCGGAGTCTCCGGCGCTACATTCGCTGTAAGGCAGCAACTCTACCGCTGCACCACCGTGAGTGACCACCCTAGTCGACTGATGACTTTCACCTCTGCCTTCATTCTCTGCTTGGGCCCACTGTTGGACCCACGTTGTGAGTTCACTTAGGGACCCATCTACAATGTGGTTGACAAAGGCAGTGAAAATGCATACAGTCCTGTATGGTGTTCCCAGTTCTGGGTGCATGTTCCATTTAGGGACTACACTCCCCAGCAGTATAATTGTATCCTCTACTAGTTTAGCCTTGGGCTACAGCTACAGCTTATGTAAAGTCTCAGTTTAATAAACAGTTACAGTAGAAAGACTTGTGTGTGCAGTAAGTCATTTTACATGGTGTCAGAAGTGGGATTTTACATGGTGTCAGAAGTGGCAGTAAGTCCCATACCTGAGCGCACCCTCGATTAGCAAGTGTAGAAATAGGCAACTGAGTAACTCGTGCAAGTGGCGTCATGTCTTGGTGCCATTTTCAATGTCCAGTCCACACTCTAGTTGTTATGAGTGATATGCCCAGTATTAGAGTTTTTAATGCAATGAAATGAAAGAATTGGAGCAAGTGTATGTGGCGAGACACAATCGGGGCAGCTATATAAATAGGATATGTTTGACTTGTTGAGAAAATTGGCTCGCAGTAAGTTTGCAGGAAAATAATCCTTACAGAACATCGCACAGCACTAGGTCGGGCCCTTTGGCCCATAATGTCCATGCAGAACATGATACCAAGTTTAACGATGTGGTCCAAGGGTAACCTATGATGTTGGCGGAGTAGTGATTTAAGATTACAGCGATTGTAAAGGGCGATTGCAGATGCACTTCTGTGACTAACACACAAAGAGTCATCTGGTTGGGAGCCATCTTGGAAATCAAAGACCAGTGGTTCTAGATCCTCCCTGATATTGATGCATAGATAAATACAACTGGGCAGTGCATAAAACAAGTGTTGGATCCCGTGGTCTGGCTGGATGGGATTGGTGTTGGTCTGCACTGTGTAGCGTTTGGTTATTTATGAATTCCATCGAGATTTCCAAATTCCTTTTTAAAAATGACAAAAGCGGATTTTTAGTCAACATCGATTTGGCGCAGTGGTAGAGTTGCTGCCTTCCAGTGGCAGATACCCAGGTTCGATCTTGTCAACGGGGGCTATCTGGGCGGTCGGTAGAGTTGCCGCCTTACAGCGAATGCAGCACCGGAGACCCGGGTTCAATCCTGACTACGGGCGCTGTCTACATGGAGTTGAACGTTCTCACCGTGATCTACGTGGGGTTTCCCCAAGATCGGTTTCCTCCCACACTCCAAAGACGTACAGGTTTTTAGGTTAATTGGCTTGGTAAATGTAAACATTGCCCCTGGTGGGTGTAAGATAGTGTTAATGTGTGGGGATCGCTGGTCAACATGGACCCGGTGGGCTAAAGGGCCCATTTCTGTGCTGTATCTCTAAAGTCTAATTGAGCAGATGATATTCTCTGATACTTGGCTTGGCACACCATTGTGATTCAAAGACCTTCATTGGATAGCTGCAGTTAGATTTTTTTTTTCCTCTTGGTGAGGAGAATAACAGGATGCAAAACTGAACATTTTTTTCCCGGGGCCCTTGGGCAAAATTATCTGGCACAGTAACATTATTTGTTGCATTCATATCTTAATTGCAGTAGGAATTGCTTCCTGTTGTCAAAGTGTTAATTTGTGAGTGTTTGCACTGTAGAGTATTGTAAAGAAAGGTTGTTGCCTCGATTTTAATATATAATCCTGGTAATAACACAAATTATTGATAGTCATGCAATTAGGTGTTTGTGGATGGGGAAGGGCATTTAGTCCGTTTTAATTAACCATCTGTATAGACCCCAGAGATCTCTCAATTCAGCAATCATTGTTCTTAAACGACTCCAAGCATTTTACCACCTCCACAATATTCATTCACAGCTTGCTCAATGTTTTAAATAATCACATTTCCTGAGCACTCTTTAAAAAAAATGTGTTTTTCTGATTTTCTCTTAAATTTATGCAAAGATTTATCTGCGGAGAGAGAAGCAGAGACCTCCGTTCATCAGTCTGAAGAAGGGTTTCGGCCCGAAACGTTGCCTATTTCCTTCGCTCCATAGATGCTGCTGCACCCGCTGGGTTTCTCCAGCACTTTTGTCGACCTTCGTTCAATATTCTTAGCTCAAGGAAAATCACAGTGACTCTGCTGATGAAAGATAACAGGCCCGAAACCATATGTGTGGGAAGGAACTGCAGGTGTTGGTTTAGATCGAAGATGGATACCAAAAAGGCTGGAGTAACTCAGCCGGGTCAGGCAGCAACTTGAAAGAAAAAGAATAGGTGACGTCTTGGAAGGTTCTCAACACAAAACATCACCTATACCTTTTCTCCAGAGATGCTGCCTAACCTGCTGAGCTACTACAGTTTTTCTTTGTGTCCATCTTAGTCCTGGAACCATAACCTTGTTTCCTTTCCACAGATGTGGCCTGATCAGCTGAGTGTTTCCAGCACTTTCATTATTTTCATTCCATTCCATCTTGGGAAGTCAAAACCAGGTCGGACCAGGCCCTGGTGAGTAGGTGGTATTGTGGATAGCAAAGATGGTGATCAGATATTTCAGCCGGATCTTGATCAGCTGGGCTGGTGCGCTGAGGAATGGAGCCAATGACATTTATTGCAGATAAATTCAAGATGTCTCATTTTGGGAAGTCAAACCTGTTAAAGACCTTCACAATGAATGGCAGGGCCCCGGGGAGTGTTGTAGAGCAGAGGCTTCAAGGTGTACAGGTACATAGCTCCCTGAATGTGGTGCCACAGGTAGATAGGCTGATACGGAAGGCTTTTGGTACATTGGCCTTCATCAGTCAGGCTATTGAGTATAGGAGTTGGGATGTTATCTTGCAGCTGGTTGGTGTGGCCACATTTGGAGTATTTCGTTCAATTTTGGCCACTTTGCCACAGGAAGGATGCCATTAAGCTGGAAAGAGTGGAGAGAAGATTTACAAGAATGCTGCCAGGTCTTAGAGTGCCCGTGTGATAGGGAGAAGGTTGAGCAGGCTAGGGCTCTATTCCTTGGAGCACAGGAGGATGAGGATTATACAACCTTATGGAGGTGTATAAGATCATGAGGAATGGATCGGGTGAATGCGCAGCCTAGGGGAATCAAGAACCCGAGGACATAGGTTTAAGGCGAAGGGGGAAAGATTTAATAGGAACCTGGGGGGAGAGGGCAACTTTTTTTTACACAAACCGTGGTACGTATAAGTAACGAGCTGCCAGAGGGGGTACTTGAGGCAGGTAGTATCATAATGTTAAAAAAACATTTGGACAGGTACATGGATAGGTTTACAAGGATATGGGCCAAATGCAGGCAGAAGGTATTCATGTAGATGGGCAAACTGAAGATAGACACAAAATGCTGGAGTAACTCAGCGGGGGAACAGGCAGCATCACTGGAGAGAAGGAATGTCACCCATTGTGTCTGTCTTCGGTATAAACCTGCATCTGCACTTCCTTCCTGCATACAGTGTAGATGGGCATTTTGGTCGGCATGGGCAAGTTGGGCCGAAGGGCCTGTTTCCATGCTCTATGATTCTATGACATTGGAGTCCTTGCACTAACCAGTCTTTGGCAGGTGGTTTAATTTAAATCATTTTCCTCCGTGTTCATCCACATATCCGCTGACGTGGTCCACTGTCACAGTCGGAGGCTGCGCTGGGCCAAAGGTCCAGTCATTATGTTAGCCATCTGCTGGGAAGCTCCATCTGCTTGAGTGATTCTGCCAGACTCCAGCATCTTCCAAGCTTCAAGTCTGTCTTGACTGCAAAAACCTTCTTCATCCAGAAATCATCTTGAACTAATCTCATTCCAGCGGTGTGCAATTTATTTCAAAGTCTCGGAAAGAACTTACCTATATATTCCTGATCTTTTTTTTAAAATCAAAAAATAATTTATTTAATTTCAACACGATACAAAAAACAAAATGAAAACAAAATCGTGGTGATGTTACAAAATCATCAAAGAACTATTTTACAAATATTCTAATAACTAATATACAACCTCGGTGAAGGGGCAAGCATCTGGCTCGGGCAAAGCCATCTTCCGCCTGGCGCCGTGACTCGTGGATGGCCAGCTTGGCCAGGACTAGGAGCAACCCAACCAGGACATCTTCAGCCCTGCCTCCTGGCTAGATCCCATCACCAGTCCTTTGGTCACTAGCAGCAGAGCCACTCCTCCCGTTGTGGACCTCCGGTGGAGTGGCGGTGTTCCTTGCCCTCCGGACCCTGGCTACAAGGGACACTCTACTTGTTGCTATACATTCCTGTTAGTGGCTTCTTATTCCTCTGCTTTTATGCTTTAAAACTGCTTGGTTTACTTTGGAGATGCAGCACAGAGGCCCTTCAGCCCATCCTGCCCATGACAACCAGCATGCGCAAGTTGGTTCAGCCCACCGAGTCCAGCAAGCGATCCCCGTACACTAGCACCATCCTACACACTAGGGACAATTTACAATCATCATGGGCTGAAGGGCCTGTACCTGTGCTGTACTTTTCTGTGTTTAAGAAGGAACTGCAGATGCTGGAAAATGGAAGGTGCTGGAGAAACTCAGCGGGTGCGGCAGCATCTATGGAGCGAAGGAATAGGTGATGTATCGGTTTGTGACCCTTCTTCAGACTAAAGAAGGGACTAGAACTGAAACGTCACCTATTCCTTCGATCCATAGATGCTGCCTCACAATGATGCTGAGTTTCTCGAGCATTTTTGTCTACCTTCAGGCTTGTAGGTTAAGTGGTTTTGCTAAAATGATAAAATTGTGTAGGATAGTGTCAATGTATGGCACCAACACCATCAGACACAAGTGCTGGCCGGCACAGACAAGGTGGGCTGAAGGGCCTGTTTCCGTGCTGTATCTCTAAAGTTGTCCCCCTGCCTTCTCCCGCAAACTTTGACGCCTAATCAAGAATCTCGCAAACTCTGCTTTAAAAATATCCATTGACTTGTCCTCCACAGCCGTATATGGCAATGAATTCCACAGATTCGCCACCCTTTGACTTAAAGAAATTCTTCCTCAACTCCATTTTAAAGGTACTGTACGTCCTTTTATTCTGGTCTGTGCACTCTGGTCCTAGACTCTCCCACTAGTGGAAATATCGTCCCCAAATCCACTCCAACCAGGCCATTTGTTATTCTTGCTGGGTGATATCAGAATGAGATTACGAACGACAAGGCTTCATCTGACGAAGGAATGTAATTTATGAAAAATCAGGGTATTAATCAGAGTGAAAGCTTTACATAAAATATTTATAAATGTGTACGTTTCACATCGTAGAGTGGATTGGAATCGATGATGCGTCATGTCTATTGATGGAATCTTCTACCAAATCTCAGCATTATGGTTCAAGACCTGAATAATCAACAATTAAGCGAAATACCCTTCACCCACTCTTGTCCACAATCATCACGTTTTAATTGAATTGAAAGATACAGCATGGAAATCTGCATTGAATCTGCACTGCCCGTCGATCACCCATTTACCCCAGTTCTCTGATGCCCCCACTTAGTTATCCACTCTCGACACATTGTACACATTAGTGGGCTAATTAACAATAGACAATAGATGCAGGAGTAGGCCATTCGGCCCTTCGAACCAGCACCCTCAAGTCCTAGTCTGCTCAACCCCTCCCGATAGCTCAAGCCCACGAGTCCTGGCAACATCCTCGTAAATCTGCTGGCAATGTGGTATCTTTGTGATCAGTTTCCAGTGACCTTTTCCTAATTTTTAAGAATTGAAGCCAACTGCTTTGGTGAGATTTTGAATGCACCACATAAATAAGCCAAAGATAGACACAAAGGCCCCCCTAGATCTCGAGGCCCTAGGCTTAAGCCTATGAGGTTTGTACGTAAATCCGCCCCTGCACAAAGTGCTGGAGTAACTCAGCGGGACAGGCAGCATCTCTGGTGAGAAGGAATAGGTGACGTTTCGGGTCTCGACCCTTCTTCGGATTGATGAAGGGACTCGACCCAAAACGTCACCCATTGCTTCTCTCCAGAGATGCTGCCTGTCCCGCTGAGTTACTCCAGCTTTTTGGTTACTCCAGATCTTCGGTTTAAACCATCATCTGCAGTTCCTTCCTACGCATTATGAAGCCAGTCCACTATGACAACAGTATCACAGTCATATATTACCGTACCAGTTATGAAAGAGTTGTTTATGATTCTCTGGAAATATCAGATGCTCTCAGTTGTCATTCGTGGATATTGTTACTAATAATTCAGCATTATGCAACAGAACTCCATGAGATATGCAGGCTGGGACCTTTGGTTGGTGGGTTCAAGTGACATATTAGATACAGTTGGATCTGTCTCCTCAGATCCTGGTGAACTTCTACCGCTGCACCATCGAGAGCATCCTTACCAACTGCATCACAGTATGGTACGGCAACTGCTCTGTCTCCGACCGGAAGGCATTGCAAAAGGTGGTGAAAATTGCCCAACGCATCACCGGTTCCTCGCTCCCCTCCATTGAGTCTGTCCAAAGCAAGCGCTGTCTGCGGAGGGCGCTCAACATCGCCAAGGACTGCTCTCACCCCAACCATGGACTGTTTACCTTCCTACCATCCGGGAGGCGCTACAGGTCTCTCCGTTGCCGAACCAGCAGGTCCAGGAACAGCTTCTTCCCTGCGGCTGTCACTCTACTCAACAACGTACCTCGGTGACTGCCAATCACCACCCCCCCCCCCCCGGACACTTATTATTATTTATTCAAATCATTTGCTATGTCGCTCTTCCAGGGAGATGCTAAATGCATTTCGTTGTCTCTACTGTACACTGACAATGGCAATTAAAATTGAATCTGAATCTGAATCTGAATAAACATGAGAAATGTATTGACATGCAAGAAAAGCAAGTGATCCTGTAGTTCAAAATGTGTATGAAGGAACTGCAGATGCTGGTTTATTTCATTCGATAGACACAAAAAAGCTGGAGTAACTCGGCAAGAAAAGGATTAGGTGACGTTTGGGGTCGAGACCCTTCTTCAGACTGAGTGTCAGGGGAAAGGGAAGCGGGAGATATATATGGGAATATAATAATAATAATGAACCTTATTTCGGACTCAAGGTCCACAAGGAACAACCTTACATAAAAATACATTGCATATAAAAACATCATCAAATACACAATACACACAATACAATTTATTTGTCACTTGAACCTCATAGAGGCTCAAATGAAATGTTGTTTCTGCAGTCATACACACATGAAAAAAAAAGACCCAAGACACAACACAATTTATACAGACATCCATCACAGCGCATCTCCTCCTCGCTGTGATGGAAGGCAAAAAAACTTATCTCTCCCCTGCACTCCCCATTCCCCTCCTGATTTCAGAGTCAAAGCCGTCGGCGGGCGATGGCAATTGTCCCGCGGCCATTAACGCCGCGCCGGGTGATGCAAGGCCGCGCTCCGGGTCTTGTTGTTGGAGCCCTCGGCGGGCGCTAGCAAAGTCCCGCAGCCGTTGGCTTACATATAACATCTTAGTAGATCACTTGATAAAGCATCATAAATTATAGAGATGAGAAGAACTTTTTTCACACAGAGAGTGGTGAATCTCTGGAACTCTCTGCCACAGAGGGTAGTTGAAGCCAGTTCAATGGCTATATTTAAGAGGGAGTTCGATGTGGCCCTTGTGGCTAAGGGGATCAGGGGGTATGGAGAGAAGGCAGGTACGGGATACTGAGTTGGATGATCAGCCATGATCATATTGAATGGTGGTGCAGGCTCGAAGGGCCGAATGGCCTACTCCTGCACCTAATTTCTATGTTTCTATGTTTCTATATATTAAAAACCCCCCACAATACATGAATTAAAATCCAGAATGATAATTAATGATCAATATCCTACAATGAGATGACGATACCAGTGCCTCCACAACTGGGATTCGTAGCGTGCAGTGCTAAACCGTACGTTTGACAAGGCCACAATAATCACATTTTTTTTGAGAGAGATATAGGACAAATGAATGAACAATATGCAAAAGAAGTAGCAATGGTAAAAGAGACAGGCCATTGTTAGCAGTGTGCTAGGTGAACATGAGTTACAGACAATGAGACTCAACAGGACGACTGAAACTAGTACAACAACTAGGGTGGGGGGGAGGGGGCTGCAAGAGTTGCACATTATACCATACAATGGTTGATCTTTTTTTCCCTCCATATCCCATTCTCCTGGCCTCCCCACAACCTTTAACACCCTTACTAATCATGAATCTATTAATCACCCCTTTAAAAATAAATTGGCTTCCACAGCCGTCTGTTGCAATGGACTACACAGATTCGCTATCCTCTGATTAAAGAATTTCCTTCTCATCGCCATTCTAACAGTACAGTACTTCCTTCTATTCTGAGGCTGTGCTCCCTGGTCCTAGACTCTCCCACTACTGGAAAAATCCTCTCCACATCCATTCCATCTAGGCCTTTCATTTTTCGGTAGGTGTCAAGGAGATCTTCCTTCATCCTTGTAAGCTCCTGAGACCTGAGGCTGTGAGAATCAAGTCCTATCTGCTCAGTTGATCTCTAGGGGCTATTACAATGAAGAACAATATTTATATCTTAACATGTGGAAGAAAGGTTATATCTTAACCTTTAGAAGATTGAGGGGGGATCTTAGAGAAACGTACAAAATTCTTAAGGGGTTGGACAGGCTAGATGCAGGAAGATTGTTCCCGATGTTGGGGAAGTCCAGAACAAGGGGTTACAGTTTAAGGATAAAGGGGAAATATTTTAGGACTGAGATGAGAAAATCATTTTTTACACAGAGAGTGGTGAATCTCTAGAATTCTCTGCCACAGAAGGTAGTTGAGGCCAGTTCATTGGCTATATTTAAGAGGGAGTTAGATGTGGCCCTTGTGGCTAGAAGGATCAGGGGGTATGGAGAGAAGGCAGGTACAGGATACTGAGTTGGATGATCAGCCATGATCATATTGAAAGGCGGTGCAGGCTCGAAGGGCCGAATGTCCTACTCCTGCACCTATTTGCGATGTTTCTATGTTTCTAGCATACTATTTTTGTCATCACAATGCTGTTTGCAATATCTTATTGTGATCTGGTTGACTGCTGGAATATCTACATCACAATGGAGACAGCAATTCATTGGTCATAAAATGCTTCAGTTAACATAGAGATTGTAAAAGGCAATATATACATACAAGCCGGCTCTTCCACTGAATGAAGGCTTGTTTCCATTAGGTGAGCGCAAAGTAAACAAAATAGGTGGCAGCACAATGGCACAGCGGTAGAGTTGTTGCCTTGCCGCGCTTACAGCGCCAGAGACCCGGGTTCGATCCCAACCACGGGTGCTGTCTGTACGGAGTTTGCACGTTCTCCCCATGACCGCGTGGGATTTCTCCAAGATCTTCAGTTTCCTCCCACACTCCAAAGACGTGCAGGTTTGTAGGTTAATTGTCTTGATATAAATGGAAAAACAAGTGTCCAGAATGTGCGTAGGGTAATGTTAATGTGCTGAGGTCGCTGGTCGGTGCGGTGCCATAAGGCTTGTTTCTGCGCTGTAACTCCAAACTAAACTAAGGTCTTTCTGTTTCTTGCACACCACATGTCAAGTTATTGACTTTACCTTCTGTGAATATACGACACTTTGCTCCTTGCCGGTGAATCTCACAATAATCGCATTAATAACAGAATGGAAGCATAAAATATTGGATGTGGATGCCAATCATGTCATGGTATTTATGAATCGTTGTTGCTCCGGCAACAGGCTAGAATCATACAGACGACTCCATCTCAAAGTGGATCTCACCAAGGCTGGCCATTGAATCGAAGAGAACCAGATAAGGGAACGCTTTCTGTTGATGTCAGCACCATAACTCGGTAGACTTTTTACTTTAGAGATACAACGGCAGTCACGGTGGCGCAGCGGTAAAGTTGCTGCCTTACAGTGAATGCTACGCCGGAGACCTGGGTTCGATCCCGACTACGGGCGCTGTCTGTACAAAGTTTGTACGTTCTCGACGTGACCTGCGTGGGTTTTCTCCGAGATCTTTGGTTTCCTCCCACACTCCAAAGTCAGGCTTGTAGGTTAGTTGGCTTGGTAAATGTGAAAACTGTCCCTAGTGGGTGTAGGATAGTGTTAATGGGCGGGGATCGCTGGTCGGCGCGGACCCGCTGGGCCGAAGAGCCTGTTACTGAGCTGTATAAATAAACTAAACACGGAAATCACCCCGTACACGCATGTTCTTGTCTTGTATGGAGAAGTCATTCCAGTTTCCTGTTACTGAGCTGTATAAATAAACTAAACACGGAAATCACCCCGTACACCAGCACTATCCTACACTCGCCCCAATTCCAACGTACGCATGTTCTTGTCTTTTATGGAGAAGTCATTCCAGTTTTTGTGGGGGGGTTTTTCTTCCCGTTTTCAAAATGGATGAAAACATTTCAGGTTCATCACCATTTACGCCTTGATTAATGTTTTGTGGGTTTCAGCAAGAGAAGCGGCAATGATGGTGCAGCGGTCGAGTTGTTGCCTTGCACGGCCAGAAACACAGGTTCAATCCTGTCTGCGGGTGCTGTCTGAACGGAGTTCGCACAATTTTACAATTTTAACAAAGCCAATTAACCTACAAACATGTGCAGGAAGGAACTGCAGATGTTGGTTTAAACCAAAGATAGACACAAAATGCTGGAGTAACTCAGCGGGTCAGGCAGCATCTCTGGAGAGAAGGAATGGGTGACGTTTCGGGTCGAGGTCCGGTCTGGGGAAGGGTCTCGACCCGAAACGTCACACATTCCATTTCTCCTGAGATGCTGCCTGACCCGCTGAGTTCCTCCAGCATTTTGTGTCTAACCGACAAATATGTCTTTGGAGTGCGGGAGGAAACCGTGGCACCTGGAGAAAAGCCACGTGGTCACCGAGAGAATGTACAAACTCCATATAGACGACACCCCTAATCGGGATCGAACCCGGGTCTCTGGCACTGTGAGGCAGCAACTGTACTTCTGCGCCACCGCACTGTCGTACAAGATGAAAGAAAAATGATGGTGCTGCTTCTGAGGAAGTGACAAAGAGACTAACTATCCAATGTGAAATACATTTGATAATGAATGGACAACTGTATGATGAGTATTAACTCAACAAAGTATCCATTAATGGAATGCTCGTGCCTTGACTGGTTCTGTAATAAGAGACTTGGAATTTCCTGGAGCGGCTAAGATCCACATAGAACGGATTGATGCCTCTTTACATTGAATCATGCCATTGCATAAACAACACTTGTTCTGACATAGGTCACAGGAAACCCTCCGCTCGCCATGTCTTTGACCCAGTTATCCACTCTTATTTTGGGATTTGGGCATCGCAGGCAAGGCCAATGTTTTGTATTTTCCTCAAGACATCAGAGGAGGTCATTTGACCCATTGATTCAATGCTGCCTCTCGGAGAAATCCCTTTTGCCCCACGTATTCGCCCCCCCCCATTCCCCACTCTCCCCCCACATGCCATCAAGTCTGAAGACTCGAACGTCGCCCGTTCCTTCTCTCCAGAGACACTGCCTGTCCCGCTGAGTTACTCCAGCATTTTATGTCTGTCTGCCATCAAGTCACGCCTGCCTCTCGTCTTACCTTTTCTTAAATGTTCTTGAGAAGGTGATAGTGAGGCATCGCAATCTTCCACACTCCAACCCTTCCTCGTAAGACAACCCAGGTACAGAGGACCTCTCCACGTGACAAGATTCTAATCATGGATAGGATGTAAAGGAGATGGGAGCAGTGAAGTAGAAGTCTTTAGACTTTAGAAATACAGCGCGGAAACGGGCCCTTTGGCCCACCGAGTCCGTGCCGACCAGCGATCGCCCCGTACACTAGCATCATCCTACACACACTAGGGACAATTTACAATTTTGTCAAAGCCAATTAGCCTACAAACCTGGGCGTCTTTGGAGTGTGGGAGGAAACCGGAACACCCAGAGAAATCCCACGCGGTCACAAGGAGAACGTACAAACTCCATACAGACGGTACCAGTAGTCGGGATCGAACACCGGTCCCTGGCGCTGCAAGGCAGCAACTCTACCGCTGCACCACTGTGGCGTGTCTCTTGTTGAAACCTGCGACACATTAACCAAAGCATAAATGTTGATGAACATGAAATGTATACGTCCCTTTTTAAATATGAGAGAAAAAATAAAACGGGAAACTGGAATGAGTTCTCCTAAAAACAGTTTATCCACGAGTAGTTGCTCTACTCAACAACCAAAAATCTGTAGCCTCGCGTTGATCTGGTATTTTGTTGGTTCACATGCTTGATCAATGGTGTTTTATCATTAATGTTTTATTATTATTAATGTTTAGTGTTTTCTGAGTCATTCTTAATTGTCACTGTATGTCATGTTGTTACTTGTGGGCGGAGCACCAAGGCAAATTCCTTGTATGTGAATACTTGGTCAATAAACTTACTTACTTACTTACTTACTTAAAACACAAGATTATAAGACAATTGGAATTTGGGCAAGGTCACCTCGAGCCTCTGGTGTCTACGGCACCTCTTGTTGGCTGATCTGCCCGGACTTCAACTCCTTGTCGGTGTTTGATTCTCATTGCCCCTCAAACCCTCTGATCATTCAATATTTATTGACCTCCAATTCTAAGCACTGGCCGTTCATCTTCTTTGGATTGGGATGGGAGGAGGGAGCAGGGCAATGGGTGGAGAGGTTTTGTTGGCTGCAGGAAGCACAGCCAAAGACAGCAGGCTACATGCAACCAGCACTTAATGGTGGCTCTGTGCCCTTCACACTAGGTTGACTTCCATGCATCATTGCAGGATGATGGTCCTGGCTGGTAATAAGTTACGGGTAGAAGCCGATGTTAATTCTCACCTACTCATATCACTGGGCATCAAATCTAAATACAGTGGTTAACTCGTCCAACAGTGTCCAAAGGCAATGTTTTGCCCAAGGATGAAATGAAATTTGAGTCACATTATTCTGCAGCGTTATAAAAGATTGCCAATTCCAGAATTCTGTGCATGAGGCATATTGAATCATTCCAGTGATTTGAAAGAAGACAACGCAAACAGTAAATGAATAATTAATTCACGATAAACATAGTGTGGCACAATGCCGCAGCGGTAGAGTTGCTGCCTGATAGCGCCAGAGACCCGGCTTTGATCCGGCCTACGGGTGCTGTCTGTACGGAGTTTGCACGTTCTCTCTGCAACCAAGTGGGTTTTCTTCAGGTGCTCCGGTTTCCTCCCAGGCTCCAAAGGCGTGCAGGTTTGTAGGGCCAGATGTCTTAGCCTCAGAATTAAAGGATGTTCCATTAGAAAGGAGATGAGGAGGAATTTCTTTAGTCAGAGGGTGGTGAATGTGTGGAATTCACATTGCTGGAGACCGACATTTGGGTGCACAAACCGCGGGAGCCTGCGGACTTAACGTCGTGGAGCTGGTGGCCCTTTGGTTAGGGATTGACCTCGGGAGCTCCAAATGCAAGAGCTTCGACCGCCCGGACTGTGGATGATTCGACTGCCCCGACCACGGGAGAAATGGAGGGAGGAAGATAATACGTTATTGCCTTCCATCACAGTGCGCTGCGGTGGATGTTTACGTTAATTTTTATGTAGTTGTGTGTCTTGTAGCTTTTATGGTATGGCTGAGTGGCAAATTAAATTCTTTGTAGGTTTTTACATACTTGGCTAATAGAACAATTACAAGTACAATTACAACGATGACAAATCTTTGCTGTTCATCAGAAGAATGAAGCCTTAAAGTCCTGTCCCACGGTACGAGTTCATTCCAAGAGTTCTCCCGAGTTTGCCCTGATTCGAACTCAGAGATTTACGGTAATGGCCACTCAGGCTCTCGTGGACATTTTTCAACATGTTCAAAAATCTTCACGAGTCTTCCCGTGCTTAGCTGCCATTAGCGAGGCTTCCCGAGTACCTGCCGTTAGCGGTACGAGCCGCTAAGAGACGCCCCCGAGTTCCGATGTACCCGCTACGTTCATTCTCCGTGCTTACCACGAGTTTGATTTTTTTTAAACACGGGAGAGCTCTTGGAATGAACTCGTACCGTGGGACAGGGCTATGAAACAGTGCAGTTGTGTACATAATTCCAATTCCAATTCAACAGTGCATAATTTGGAGTGGAGTCCCTGCCATCGACCTCTGCTTTCTCTTCCAAGGTGGCAGAAGGATTGAGTTCGGGTGAATCCTATCAAATCCTGAACACACTTGTGCGTTGGAGCGCCCAGACATAATATACAGAATATCACAAGAAATGACCCAGATTAACACGGGTGAGATTGCCAAAAGAACTCTAGACTTAAAAGTTCAATCATGTATGCTAAGTAGAAGTAGATTTTGTAATAAATTTCTGCAAAGCAGGATTTGGAACATAAAGGGATAAAAGATTATACTGCATCTCAGCGGGTGGTTGAGTGATAGAAATGAGTGCGAGTCTATTCAACACAAGTGGTGATTAACAAGTTGGCAACAAAGGATGAGGAAATGAATTCAAATCAGAAAATTAAGCAGAGCACGGGAGCCAAGCTGAGTGCATATTATAGTCTTAAGTTCGTCTTAGTGTAGTTTAGTTCAGAGATACAGCGCGGAAACGGGTCCTACGGCCCACCGAGTCCGCGCCGACCAGCGACCCCCCACACGCTAACACTATCCTACATGCACTAGGGACAATTCTACAATGATACCAACCTAATTAAACTACAAACCTGTACGTCTTTGTAGTGTGGGAGGAAACTGGAGGAGAAAACCCACGCAGGTCACGGTTGGGGGGGAGGTACAGATTCCATACAGGCAGCACCCATAGTGAGGATCAAACCTGGGTCACTGACGCTGTAAGTCATCAACTCTACCGCTGCGCCAATACGCCATCTCATTACTTGGGATGGGGCCTTTATTTTGGTGGTACAAAGTGGATACGGGCCCATCAGTCACCCGAATCCACACCGACCATCGATCACCCGTATAATCTCGTGTGATGCTATCCTACTTGCTCACCCACTTTTTGAACAGCATTAGGTCAACCTTGTTTTAAATGCGAGGATATGGCAGATTTATCATCAAAATAGAGTTGCGATCGATAATGGACGACGCAATTACTGGAGATGATTTACGGCAGGATATAACCTGCAGAAGTTGCAAATCTAGGTCTGTATTCCCCCCCCCGAGCAGATTACGTCTTGATTTGGTCGTGGTGCTAAAGATGGTGACAGGTTTCGGTGTGATCGAGTAGAACAGCGTTCCCTTTGTGGGATACGCCAACCAAGGGGTGCAATCTTAACTCCAAACACTGATTGTTCAGCCATGATGTTGCACTTTTATTTCCCGCACAAAGCCGAGTGAAACCATTCCCCACAACAACTCCCTGTGGAGCTGTCCATGTTCTCCAGGGATGCTGCCTGACCCGCTGAGTTACTTCAGTGCTTTGTGTCGTTTTTCCTGAACCAGCACCTGGGGTTCAATGCGTCCCCAACAGGTCCACGGAAACAAAGAGATTTTCACTCCGCAAGGTGATTCGGGGATATCGAGCTGGGAGTGAGGAATGGAAATATGTGATTATAGAACAACATGTCGGGGAATTGGTTCCTATGCTTGTACTTGTGGTTTCATCACTTAGGATGGGGTAACCATCTTTAGCTTAGAGATGCAGCGTGGAAACGGGCCCTTCGGTCCACTCAATCCATGCCGACCATCGATCACCCCGAACACTAGCACTATCCTACGCACTTGGGATGTACAATTTACAATTTACAGAAACCAATTAACCTACAAACCTGCTCGTCTTTGTAGTGTGGGGGAGAATCCGGAGAGCACGGAGAAATCCCACACAGGTCACGGGGAGAAGGTACAAACTCCGAACAAACAGCACCCGTAGTCATCATCGAACCTGGGTCTCTGGCACTGTAAAATGCCCCTGTCCCACTTAGGAAACCTGAACGGAAACCTCAGGAGACTTTGCGCCCCACCCAAGGTTTCCGTGTGGTTCCCGGAGGTTCCCAGAGGTTTTTGTCAGTCTCCCTACCTGCTTCCACTACCTGCAACCTCCGGCAACCGCACGGAAACCTTGGGTGGGGCGCAAAGTCTCCAGAGGTTTCCGTTCAGGTTTCCTAAGTGGGACAGGGGCATTAAGGCAGTGACTCCAGTGCTGTTCCACCCTGCCAATGTCATAGATGCCACATTCAAAACCGCTCCTGCATGAGTTTGTGCAAAGAGCGTGATTAGAGGGATGGATGCTACAAAAAAAAAGATGACATCGATATTGAACAAACATTTAATTCAGGATCATAATCCATCAGTCTGTTCAATGGGACCATGAGCAATCTGGCAGAATCTCTTCTCGACAGAAATCTAAATACATCCCAGCTGCTTGTGTTTCTGAAGGCAATAATAGCTAACTTGACATTTTACATCCTTTTCAATGACGTGACATTTTGGCCTTGACTACAATGAGCTGGGCACTCAATGGGACTTTGCTGTTTGTTTGAGAGAAGGTCAAGGATCAAACGACAGCTTACGAAAGAAGATGGCATTTGTGAACTGCGTAAGAGCAGGAAAGCCCCAGGCATGGTCCACTTCCCTGGTGTCACTTCCCTTTGATCTGGTATTTTGTTGGTTCAAGTCAAGTCAAGTCAAGTTTATTTGTCACACATACACATACAAGATGTGCAGTGAAATGAAAGTGGCAATGCTCACGGACTTTTGTGCAAAAAGACATGCTTGATCAATGGTGTTTTATCATTAATGTTTTATTGTTATTAATGTTTAGTGTTTTCTGAGTCATTCGTAACTGTCACTGTATGTCATGTTGTCACTTGTGGGCGGAGCACCAAGGCAAATTCCTTGTATGTGAATACTTGGCCAATAAACTTACTTACTTACTTACTTAATGTATTTAGTTTAAAACCTCACTGGCCTGTTCAATGCGGTTCATTGACTCGCAATTAGTTGCAGAATTCTGACCTGGTTGCCCGATTCTTAACCGATCCCAAAGGATACAGTAATATTTGGCAGCATAGAACATAAACACTACAATCTGAAGAAGGATCTCGACCCGAAACGTCACCCATTCCTTCTCTCCAGAGATGCTGCCTGTCCCGCTGAGTTATTTTGTGTCTACCTTCGATTTAAACCAGCATCTGCAGTTCTTTCCTACATATAAATGCTACAGGGTCGGGACCTTTGGCCCACAATGTTTATGCTGAACATGATGCCTAGCTGAACTGATTTCATCCATATCCCTCTATTCCCTTCATTTTCACAGGCCTATCTAAAAGCCTCTTAAACACCACTTTTAAAAAAAAAAAATAGACTTTATTCAAGTAATAAATATATATAATACATGAACCGTGCAAATAAATCATCATTTTCGGAGGCAATACAGACATTCAATAGTTTACATACATTGCTGAACTTTCACAAATTTCTCCCCCCCCACCCTGGCCACTCATGTGGCCCACTGGCCTCGAATCCCTTCCCTTATTTTGAGGGGCGTCTCCACCACACTCTGCCCCCCATGTCCAGCAGCGGAAGGGCCCTAGACTGTGGTCCTCCCCCACCGAGCCTTGGCGTTGGCTGCACCGAGCTTCAGTGAGTCCCTCAGCACGTACTCCTGCAGTCTGCAGTGGGCCAGTCGGCAACATTCCCCGACGGACATCTCGCTCCTCTGGAGTTGGTGGAAATGTGTCAGCCTCGATAACAATCAGCACGGGAGCACCTCAAGGCTGCGTGCTCAGCCCCCTGCTGTACTCACTCTATACCCATGACTGCGTAGCCAATCACAGTGCGAAGTCCATCATCAAGTTCGCTGACGACACCACTATTGTGGGGCGTATCACTGATGGGGATGAGTCAGATTATAGAAGAGAGATCGAGCAACTGTCCATATGGTGCCAGCGCAATAACCTGGCCCTCAACTCCAGCAAAACCAAGGAACTGATTGTGGACTTTGGAAGGAGTAGGAGGGGGACCCACAGCCCCATTAATACCAGATCAAAGGAAGTGACACCAGGGAAGTGGACCATGCCTGGGGCTTTCCTGCTCTTTAGTTATGCCATTCGAGGGACTCAAATATCAAAGCTAGTAGACAGAATGGGAGCAGGAACTCAAAGGGAAGTACGTGGACCAAGAAAAGAAAGGAAAAATAAACTGGGGCTTAAAGCGTATTGTGAGCCACAGTTCACCATTATCATATCAGAAACGGAAAAAGTTCGGACATGGTTGAAAGGGTCAAGAGCTTCAAATTCCTGGGCGTGCACATCTCTGAGCTTAGAGTCTTTCCTGGTCCGAGTGAAACACTAATGCAATTATCCAATGCCGTTGCTTCAGGTGTGATAGAATCATCAGCGCCTCTACTTCCTTTGGAGGATAATTGATTCACGGAGCTATTTGGGTCGGAATTTGTCAAGGTGTAGACTCTCTCTAACTTCTACAGTTTCACACGGGTCGAGAATTGGAAGAGCATGCTGAGCCGGTTGCATCATTGTGGGGCTTTCAACTTTTCTGGCAATTTGAGCGCCCTGGAGAGTAAAATGTGTGCAGGAAGTTTTTTGCAGACTAGAGGTAAAAAGCAGACCTCCTGTTAGGAAAAACACTGCCCAGTCCATCACTTCGGCTCTGACCAATACCCTTCCATCAAGGGGATTTTTTATTCGCAGATGCGAGCTGCCTCAACTGGGACATTTTGTTTTATGGAAAGAGTAGAAATCATAAAGGGGAAATTTTAAGACCCAGAATCCATCCTGGCCACACACTCATCTCCCTGCTACCTTCAGGTCGAAGGTACAGGAGCCTGAAGACTGCAACGACCAGGTTCAGGAATAGCTACTTTCCCCACAGCCATCAGGCTATTAAACCTGGCTCGGACAAAACTCTGATTATTAATAACCACTTTTTGTTATTTGCACTTTATCAGTTTATTTATTCATGTGTGTATATATTTATATTATGGTATATGGACACACTTATCTGTTTTGTAGTTCTAAATGCCTACTATGTTCTGTGTGCTTAACCAAAGCAAGAATTTCATTGTCCTATACAGGGACACATGACAATAAACTCACTTGAACTTGAGGTCAACAATGCTCGGTCAGAACAAAGAGGGTCTTTCACCGAGAGATGACATAGAAACATAGAAAGTATGTGCAGGAGGAGGCCATTCAGCCCTTTGAGCCAGCACCGCCATTCATTGTGATCATGGCTGATCGTCCCAAATCAATAACCCGTGCCTGCCTTCTCCCCATACCCCTTGATTCCACTAGCCCCTCGAGCTCTATCTAACGCTCTCTTAAATCCATTCATTGATTTGGCCTCCACTGCCCCTCTGTGTGCAGGGAATTCCACAAATTCACAACTCTCTGGGTGAAAACGTTTTTTCTCACCTCAGTCTTAAATGGCCTCCCCTTTATTCTAAGACTGTTGCCCCTGGTTCTGGACTCGCCCAACGTTAGGAACATTTTTCCTGCATCTAGCTTGTCCAGTCCTTTAATAATTTTATACGTTTCTATAAGATATCCCCCTCATCCTTCTAAACTCCAGTGAATACCAGCCTAGTCTTTTCAATACAAGCCTAGTCTTTTCAATTTCAATGACCTTCCAGGAGCACTCGATGCCAGTCTCTGAATGCGTATCTGCCTCCACCACCACCCTCTGTGTGTAAAATAAATTGTCCACACATCTCCATTAAATTTATCCCCTCTCACTGCTATCCACTCCCTGGGGAAATGGTTCTGACTGCCTACTCTAAGTGTGACTCATAATTTTATATACTTTTGTCAAGTCTCCCATCGAGCTCCAACAGGCCCAAAAATATTGTGGGGCAATAAAATATAGGGATGGTCCAACCCAGGGTGGGGAACCTGCGGCCTTAAGGCTGCATGTGGCCTTCTAGGCCATTAAGTGCGGCCTTTTGAATGAATCCAAATTTTGTAGAACAAATCTTTTAATTTTTTTATTTAAGAAGGAACTGCAGATGCTGGAAAATCGAAGGTTTAAGGAAAAAGATAAAAGACGAACAAAAATAGGGCGAAACAGGGTCCTGAAGAAGGGTCTCGACCCCCAAAAGTTGCCTATTTCCTTCGCTCCATAGATGCTGCCTCACCCGCTGAGTTTCTCCAGTGTTTTTGTCTACCTTTGATTTTCCAGCATCTGCAGTTCCTTCTTAAACACTATGTTGTGGTCTGATGGAACGGATTTAGAACAAGCCTAACATCTGAAGATCAAGCATCAATGAACCAATCACTAGTACCCCCAATGTATGCCTTCATTGCCTGGCCTATTGCATTACTTAAGTATATAAAATGATGGAAGGCGTTAATAAGGTATATAGAACTTTTTTCCCCGGCTGGAAAGATCAAAGACCAGACAGCTTTAAGGTGAGTGGGACAAAGTTCACACGTCAATACAATACAATATACAATACAATTTATTTGTTGTCATTTGAAGCAGAGGTTCAAACGAAATTTGGTTTCTGCAGTCATACAAACAAGACGAACCAAGACACAATTTACACGAATGTCCATCACAGTGAATCTCCTCCTCACTGTGATGGAAGGCAAAGTCTTATCTCTCCCCTGCACTCCTCCTTCTCCTCCCGATGTCAGAGTCAAAGCCCCCGGCGGGCGATGGTAAATAAGACCCGCGCTCCGGGTCTTGGTGTTGGAGCCCCCGGCTGGCACTAGCAAGTCCCACGGCCATTTAAAGCCGTGCCGGGCGGTGATGTAAGGCCCCGCTCCAGGTCATCCTCAACCCCGCAACTCGGGCGGGAGAAGTCGCCGTTGCGGAAGCCCAGAAAAGCGGTCTCCCAGCAGGGACCCGCGGGCTCCCGGTGTCACCGTCCACCGGGCCGGCGGCTGGAGCCCCCGAATCTCCTGGGTCGGGCCGCAGCAGCGCGCCACCACCGCTCCTCCCGCTCCGAACTCGGCCAGCTCCACGATGGTGGGTAAGTCCACAGCTCTGCGACTGGAGCCCCAGGTCGTTCCGGTTGGAGGCCGCTCCACGGTGCTAGGCCCCAACGACAACGGAGTCCCGACAGAGAAAAGGTCGGGTTCTCCGTGCAGGGGAATGATTTTTAAAAGTTTCCGCCCCCCACACACATACCCAGTTTAAAAAAAATAAAAACTACATACAAACGGGACAAAACAAACCAAAAAACGACAGAAGGACTGCAGAAACCGCTGCGACGTGAGTCGTGCCGCCCACCCACAAGGCCCTTGTCGATGTTGATTATTTTATTTATTATTGTCTTTTACCTACTAATGTCACGTTTATCTTATCTTTTTTTACCTTAATTTTATCCTTGTAGCATCACTTCTGAGGTGACCCATTGTCTTATCAAACACATTTCATTGTACAGTTGACCCTGTGTTAATCTACATATCACAAATAAAACGGAACTGAACTGAAGTTGAAAGGAAATGGTTGGGACAAGTTTTTTTCCTCAGAGGTTTGTGGGTGCCTGGGATAAATTTGCTCCCGACCTGTAACATCTCCCATGCTGATCCTTCAGAGCTGGTGCCTAACCCGCTGTTATTCCAGCACTTTGCCTGTTCTGTTCAGTGAGGAATATAGACACACCTCGCAGCTTTCACTCAATCCATTTTTGTAAGGGCAACAAACCAGCTTGCTTTTGAAGGGCAAGGTATATTTTTGAAAAAAAATGTAGTTACTTTATCTTCACTTGAGTGACTTGACTTGAGAGTTACAGCGTTGAAACAGGCCCTTCGGCCCACCGAGCCCATGCCGACCATCAATCACTAGCAGTATCCAACCCTCTGCAGACAGTTTACAGATGGCGACAGATGGCGCAATGGGCTAAGTGTTCGGCTGGCAACCTGAAGGTGGTCGGTTCGAATCCTGCTTGGAGTGTGTACTGTCGTCGTGTCCTTGGGCAAGACACTTCACCTACTTTTGCCTGGGACTAGAGACGGAAATTAGCTGCTGATTAGCTACAATCTCGCATATTTACATGCAAAATGTTAATTAATATGCATTGTCCCTATAAACAAATCGTTATTATTATTATTATTATTATTACAGAAGCCTATTAACCAGGCAAACCTGTATGTATTTAGAGTCTGGGAGGTAACCAGAAAAAACCCACGCAGGTCACGGGGCAAACATACAAACTCCATAAAGACAGCTCCCGTAGTCAGGATCGAACCTGGGTCACTGGCGCTGCAAGGCAGCAATTCCACTGCTGCGCCACTGTGCCAGCCTACTTGACCTCTTTACCAATTCTGTGCTGCAAATTGCAATTGTAAATCAGAATTAAAAGTGCAGGAATCTACCATCTTGCCCTGCTTAATTAGTAGTAAAAGTTCTTAGGTCAAAGTTGCGGATCTCGAAAGGGGTTTGCATTGTTCCAGCATTTTCAAAATTCTTTCACATTTATTTTTAGCTATTGGTGAACTGTGCCCTCACCAATGTAACCCCGGCGTACCTTCAACTTGCCTGGTATCCCTAGCGGGTCACGGTAACACAGGAGGGTTTTTTTTGTTGTTGGATGCAGGGCCTACTTCCAAAGAAATTGGCCTACTTTTCTGAAAGGAAACAGATGAACAAAGATGAGTTTGTTACTTCTCCTGATTGAGCTGGGGAGGCACTTTGTTCCCTTAGACTCCGCACATGCATTGTAGGTTTGCCAATGGTGATAGCTTCCCGAGCAGAAAAGAATAGTAAGCGGAAATCCACCAACAAATGAAACGGCAGAGACAGCTGGCCTGTGGCTGCGTCTGCACTTAGCTGAAACCCCCTCTCTCTCTCACTCTCTCTCCCTCTTCCTCCCTCTCCCTCCCTCTCCCACTCTCCCTCCACTCTCTCTCTCTCCCTCCCTCTCCCTCACTCTCCCCTCCTCTCCCCCCTCCCCCTCTCTCTCACCCCTCTCTCTCCCCCTCTCTCTGTCCCCTCTCACTCCTCTCCCTCTGTCCTACCTTCCTCTCTCTCCCCTCTCTCTCTCCCCTCTCTCACCCCCACCCTCTCTCTCTCCCCTCTCTCTCTCCCTCCCTTCTCCCCTTCTCTCTTCCCCTCTCTCTCTCTCCCCTCTCTCACTCCTCTCCCTTCTCTCTCTCCCCTCTCTCACTCCCTCCCTCCTCTCCCTTCTCTCTCTCCCCTCTCTCACTCCCCCCCTCCCTCCCCCCTCCCTCTCTCCCCCCCCCCCCCCCCCTGTCTCTCCGCCAACTCTCGTCATTTTTCACAGGGCTAAATGAGAATGGAAGAAAGGGGGCTTTAATTAACGAGTGGGGCTTGTGATTTGTGGAGTGGAGCTGTCGAGCCAGATGCAGCAGTAAAGAGGATTAGATGGTCCCTGCCATGATCCATTGAATCCATCCCTTTTCCCCACCATTACCTCCCCCCTTCCCCCCCCCTATTGAAGCCAGGCTGCCTTTAGTGTTGCGATGTGTCACTGCCAAAGAAACTGTTGTGCTGGGGGTACAATGGAGAGTTCTCAACCAGCCAGACTGAATATGTGAGAGGGAAGCTAATACCACATAAAGGCCCCCAGAGCCTGGGTTTCATTATTCAACAGCATCCACGCTTTCCTTTCAGCCTGCAACGTTGTGAAAGTCAGCAGTTTTCCGATACGTTTCAACGCGGTCACTTTGGGGGCGTTTAGTATGCAACGGGTCGGGGGGCATCTGTTAACTCCATTCTCTTTCGACTCCTCGTGAAGCTCGAGTCTTGTCTCGCACCTTCAGGCGCAGAGGCGATGGTATTTCCAAATTTGAGCTGCAGATGAAATCAATGGGATATCACACATCGGTGGACACAGAATGCTGGAGTAACCCATCGGGACAGGCAGCATCTCTGGAGAGAAGGAATCTCCAAAGATGCTGCCTTTACCGCTGAGTTACTCCAGCCTTCTGTGTCCACCTTTGATTTAAACCAGCATCTGCAGTTCTTCCCCACACGGAATGGCACAAGGCAGATATCAAACAAAAATGTGTAGGAAAGAACTGCATTTCAGATTTTCAGCGGGACAGGCAGCATCTCTGGAGAGAAGGAATGGGCGACGTTTCAGGTTGAGACCCTCATGACACAAATGCAGGTGAACGCAGCATTTGTACCAAAGCTGTGTTAGTTTCTTCCCTCTCCACGGAGTGCTGGGCGCATATTCACGTTATTCCCTTCAACCTGTATCTGTACACTGTGGATGGCAAGATTGCATTGTCTTTCCATTGACTGGTTAGCAGGCAACAAAAGCTTTTCACTGTACCTCGGTACACGTGACTATACACTAAACCAACTAACTAAAATGCATTATCAAGGAGAGTGTTATTAATATTGTGTCAATTAGCACACTTCAGGTAAGGGGGGGGGGGGTGGGGAGGGGGGGGAGGGGGGTTGAGGCCGAGCTCAGACGGGGCATTGAATGCTACGTGGAACATTGAAATTATGATCTTAGGAATGTTGAAGCCAACTGCTGAATGTGTTACAAGATTGGTATTTGATGATAGACACAAAATGCAGGAGTAACTCAGCAGGTCAGGCAGCATCAATGGAGAGAAGGAATAGTCGACGTTTTGGGTCAGAACCCTTCTTCAGAGTGAAAGATAGAGGAGGGAAGCCAATTAACCCGCAAACCTGTACGTCTTTGGAGTGTGGGAGGTTGGAGACAGGTGGGAGAGGTTTAGAGGGAAACAGCCAAACGTTGGCAGGTGGGCCTCGCGTAGATGGGGCATCTTGGTCACCATTGACATTAGGCTGAAGGTCCTGTTTCCTTGCTGTATGACTCTGTGACTAATGGGAGTAGATTATTTAGGCCCCTCAGCTACAGTATGCTCAGCCATTCAACACAATGGCTAACTGGGTCTATTCTCTACCCAACACTTTTAACATTATATAGATATAATAATCATCATGAGAAAGATCTGTGAAATAAAAAGTCTAAATTAACATGTCGCTTGGCTTATAGCCCAACAGTATGAACGGGAGGGACACTGATTGTGGATGATCAGCCATGATCACAGTGAATGGCGGTACTGGCTCAAAGGGCCGAAATGGCCTACTACTGCACCCATTGTCTATTGTCTGATAGCTTTTTAGGTAAAAAATAGTTAACCAATAATATCATGTCGAAACAAGAAACTGCAGATGCTGGTGTAAGGAAAAAGACATAAAGTGCTGGAGTAACTCAGCGGGTCAGGCAGCATCTCTGGGAGAACATGGATAGGTGATGTTTGGGACTGTGAGGTGAAGGAACAGTACATCGTATTCCGCTTGGGTAGCCTATAGCCCAACAGTATGAACATTGATTTCTCAAATTTTTGTTAACATACCTAACTTTCCCCTCTCCCTTCTCACATATACCTCCCCCTCCCCTCCCCCCCTCTCCAGTGCCACACCTGGACTCACATCTATGCCTCCTCTCCCCCTCCCCTTCCGCCTACATTCCTTCCTCTAGCTTCACAATTCGCAACTCTTCAATCCTTTAGTATCTCATCTTCTGTCTTGTCATCTCGGGCCTTTGTCCAACCATCTGGCTATCAAAAAGCCCCTCCCCACCAGTATCAAATTATTACATGCCATGCTTTTTCCTGCCCCTCCATTCTTTAAGCTTCCCCCCCCCCCCCCCCCCCCCCCCCCCCCCCCCCCCCCCCCCCCCGCGCGCCTTCACAATCATTCTGAAGAAGGATCCCGACCCGAAACGTCACCTATCCACGTTCTGCAGAGATGCTGCCTGACCCACTGAGTTATGGCCCTGTCCCACTTAGGCAACTCTTTAGGCGACTGCCAGGGACTAGTTTTAATGGGATTCACCTACGACACCAGGTGCCAACCTACAACTGTGTGGCAATCTCCTGAGGTCGCCTAAAAAATCGCCTAGGTGGGACAGGCCCATTACTCCAACATGTTGTGTTTTTTAATCTCATTGTTACTATGGTTTTAATCAATGATCTAATACAGAACAGGGAGAGCAGTACAGGCGCACCTAAGCGAGACATAGACACCTGAAGATGACCTTCACAGTGGTTTGAAATTTGATTGTCAGAATCTTTGTTTGAATCTCTTTGCACTTGTTGAGGATTCTCTCCAGCTCACTCACCGTCTCCAGAGAAATACCATTATTCTGCCTTTAAATTTGCTCATGCTCTTATTACAATCTAATGGTTTCCAACTAACAAGGACTTATTAAAGGAAACACGCATTATGTTTCTTGTTAGACAAGATTTGTAAGGCAGAGACAGCTTCTGGCCAAAAACTAGATAAATAAACCAATGATCTCTCTCAGAACAACGCCTGTTAGCTGGAGTTTTCCCATCGGGATGATATTGAACGCCGAGAGTAAACAGAATCCTTTAGGAGTCCAATGCGATGAGTCAACCTGGTCTGTTGTCAAAGCCAAGTTACTGTAACTCCAATGAATTAAACAGAACTGATAGAAACATAGAAACATAGAAAATAGGTGCAGGAGGAGGCCATTCGGCCCTTCAAACCAGCACCGCCATTCATTGTGATCATGACTGATCGCCCCCTAACAATAACCCGTGCCTGTCTTCTCCCCATATCCCTTGACTCCACTAGCCCCTAGAGCTCTATCTAACTCTCTTTTAAATCCATCCAGTGATTTGGCCTCCACTGCCCTCTGTGGCAGGGAATTCCATAAATTCACAACTCTCTGGGTGAAAACGGTTTTTCTCACCTCAGTCTTAAATGACCTCCCCCTTATTCGAGGACTGAGGCCCCTGGTTCTAGATTCGCCCAACATTGGGAACATTTTTTCCTGCATCTAACTTGTCCAGTCCTTTTATAATTTTATATGTTTCTATAAGATCCCCAGAATACAAGGCTAGTCTTTTCAATCTTTCCTCATATCACAATCCCGCCATTCCAGGGATCAATCTCGTGAACCTACGCTGCACTGCCTCAATCACAAGGATGTCCTTCCTCAAATGAGGAGACCAAAACTGTACACAATACTCCAGATGTGGTCTCACCAGAGCCCTATACAACTGCAGAAGAATGAAATGTCTGTTGCCGGTGACCAGAGCACCCAGAGAAAGGGAGAACATCACAGGGAGATCGTGCAAACTCCACACAGACAGCACCCGAGGTCAGTATCAAACCTGGGTCTCTGTGTCGCAGCTCTACCCGTTGCGCCACCGTGCCGCCCGAGGGGGTCTTTAATATTGACAGTGCAAAATGTGAAAGGTTCACAGTGTAACTGAGGGAAATAGATCGGATAGATGCACAAAGTCTTTTACCCAGAGAAGGGGAATCAAGAAACCAGAGAACAGAGGTTCGGGGGTGGGGGGTGGAACGAGAGGGAAAGATAGATCAGCCATGAATGAATGGTGAAGTAGTCTTGATGGATTGAATGGTCTAATTCTGCTCCTAGTACGTATCAACTTATAAACATGGGTTTAAGGTATGAGGCGGAAGATTTAATAGGAACCTGAGGGGCAACGTTTTCACACAGAGGGTGCATAATCTCCTATTGCTAATGTCCAGTGTAATGAATGAGATCAACAGGGTTACTTTCATCTCAAAATGCCCAGATAACAGGGCGACACAGTGGTAGCTACTGCCTTACAGCGTCAGAGACCCGGGTTCGATCCTGACTACGGGCGCTGTCTGTACGGAGTTTGTACGTTCTCCCCGTGACCTGCGTGGGTTTCCTCCGAGATCTTCGGTTTCCTCCCACGCTCAAAAGACGTGCAGGTTAATTGACTTGGTATAAGATGTAAAATTGTCCCTAGTGTGTGGTAAGATGGTGTTAATGTGCGGGGGTCGCTGGTCGGCACGGTCTCGGTGGGCCGAAGGGCCTGTTTCTGCGCTGTATGTCTAAACTAAACTAGAATAATTCTGCTGCAGTTACTGAGCAACAAGAAGCACCTTATTATGTGGTTGTGGCAATGCTCAGTTTTCATTGGAATCTTAGACATGAAGGATGAGCTAATGAATAATACAGTATGAATGATTGAGTCAAGAACAACCATGAGTGTCATTCATGCATTAAATAATTTTATTCTGTTAAATATGAACAATATATGACATAATGTAAAAGAATGTGGGTGGCATGGTGGCGCAGCAGTATAGTTGTTGCCTCACAGCGCCAGAGACCCGGGTTTGATCCCTGCCTACGGGTGCTGTCTGTGTGGAGTTTGCACGTTCTCCCCGTGACCTGCGAGGGTTTTCTGCAGGATCTCTGGTTTCCTTCCACACTCCAAAGACGTGCAGGCTTGAAGGCTAATTGGCTTCGGTGAAAATAAAAATTGTCCGTAGTGTGTGTGGAATAGTGTTAGTGTGCGGGGATCGCTGGTCGGCGCGGATTCGGTGAGCCGGAGGGTCTGCGCTGTATCCCTAAACGAAACCAAAACTAGAACGATAAACGAAGATTACAATTCCTTGAGAAATGTGATCTAAGCATTAAATTTGACGCTAGCTTCAATAGAATTCACTTAAGGGCCTGTCCCACGAGCATGCGACGCCATGCGGCAAGCGCGACCTAAAGCCCGCAGCCGCCTCGACGCCCGTACGTACGGAGTTCGAGTTAGTGACGTGAAGATCGAGCGAAGTCCGACGGGCGCGGAATTTTTAAACACGGTCTGTTTTTCGGAGTTCCGCGCGATGTCGGGACCAGCTCCGCACAACTCCATACGGCTCCGGCGATCAAAGTGGGACCGGCCCCGCGAGGCCGTACGGCTCAAGCGACCATGTTAGGTCGTGCTTGCCGCATGGAGTCGTGCTTGCCGCATGGAGTCGCATGCTCGTGGGACAGGCCCTTTAGACATATACTGCAGTCCCTGGCATTAAAATAATAGTCAATTTTAAGCCGTATGAATGAGAGACTGTTGATAAAAGCTTACAATTTATTTTACATTGTCCTTACAATTAATTTTAGAAAACATAACTATGTTTACCCATTGGCTGAGTGCCAGGTTGGTATCATACACTTCTGTCTTTTTGATTGATGCCAAAATGCACTCAGTATCCCCTTAGGCAGTCGACCCAATAACTCCTCTCCCCCCCACCATCTCCACACCTCCCAAATTCCCCGAACTATCAATTATTTTCATATGCAAGAATCCCATTAAATATTTAATGCATCTCCAGTCTGTGATTTATGCCTGTACGCTGAGCAATAAGCTTGGAAGGACTCTGATAATGACCAGATATTGCACTGCTTCCTCATTGATGGCTGGGATTAAGAATGATTTACTCCTGTGATTTGAGCAGCAAAAGTGAGTGCTGTGTGCAGGAAAGCCTGAGATAAGCTCCCTATTCGGGAAGGGGGGAAAAAAAACATTTTTCAACAGCCGATAAAAGGTCAGGTTTTATTTCGATCATATCTTTGGCTTTTGGTCATTAAACCACGGGTGCTGCCTGTACGGAGTTTGTACGTTCTCCCCTTGACCTGCCTGGGTTTAATCCGGCAGCTCCAATTTCCTCCCACACTCCAAAGCCGAGCAGATTTGTAGGTTAATTGGCTTGGTAAAATTGTGAACTGTCCCTTGTGTGTGTAGGATAGTGATAGTGAGCGGGGATGGATGGTCGGTGGGCCAGAGGACTTGTTTCTACGCTGTATCTCTAGACTACACTATACTAAACTAAACACGTACAGTATTTCAGGTGAAGTAATGCCTGAGGTGGATTTAGTGTAGATATATATATATACGATGCACCTTGCTATCACTCTAGCTCTGAGGTTCAGCGGCCCAAGGCTCAATCCAGCCTTGGACAGGATGGAATGAAGGATTACTGGTGAGCAGCTTTTCTGACAAGTCATTGATAGCAGTGTGAAGTATCTGTCACAGGAACTAATGGACAGCATTTTCCCCAGAGTCCTGGACATCCTTGACCTTCAGCTGACTATAAACACCCATCTCTCACCATGTAATGGCTTCACAGGGCGGTGGAGGCCGGTTCTCTGGATACATTCGAGTGAGCTAGATAGGGCTCTTAAAAATAGCGGAGTCAGGGGATATGGGGAGAAGGCAGGAACGGGGTACTGATTGGGGATGATCAGCCATGATCACATTGAATGGCGGTGCTGGCTCAAAGGGCCGAATGGCCTACTCCTGCACCTATTGTCTATTGTAATAATATTTCTGGAGGTGCATGATTAGGAATTGTGGATTTAGAGTCAACCTTGGGAAAGTATCACAAATAGACGGCACGGTGGCGCAACGGTAGAGTTGCTGCCTCACAGCGCCAGAGACCCGGGTTCCATCCTGACCACGGGTGCTGTCTGTACGGAGTTTGTACCTTCTCCCCGTGACCTGCGTGGGTTTTCTCCGGGCGCTCCGGTTTCCTCTCACACTCCAAAGACGTGCAGGTTTTGTAGGTTCATTGGCTTCGGTATAATTGTGAAATTGTCCCTCTTAATTAGTGTGCGGGGATCGCTGGTCGGCATGGACTCGGTGGGCCGAAGGGCCCGTTTCCGCGCTGCATGTCTAAACTAGACTGCAGAAAGGAAAATACACAATACTGTTTGGAGGAATTATATTGGGAAAGGGAAGAACTTGATGTTGCAACAACGCTTCTAATTTGGAAGGAATTAATTTTTGTATCGGCAGTTTCTAACGATTGGTGTACGTTTCCCCATGGCAACAAACACAGCAGAGAATTGATGAAATATGGATTTGTATCCTTGCCATGAGCAGTTGGAGCTTTACATACAGTCACAAAGTGATACAGTGTGGAAACAGGCCCTTCCGCCCAACTGTTCCCACACTGGCCAACATGTCCCAGCTACACTAGTCCCACCTGCCCGCGTTTGGCCCATATTCCTCCAAACCTGTCCTATCCACATATAAGAGGAATCATTCACACACACCATAGGATGGTGGGAAATACAGCACTCTATGTAAAGTAAGTCTCAAAATAGTGAAGAGACAAGGAACAGCAGACGCTGGTTCACACAAAAGGACACAGAGTGCTGGAGTAACTCAAGGGGTCAGGCAGCATCTCTGGAGAACATGGATAGGTACATAGTGTTGGAGTAACTCAGCGGGTCAGGCAGCATCTCTGGAGAACATGGACACAGAGTGCTGGAGTAACTCTGCAGGTCAGGCATACCTTTTGCATACCTTTCATTCATTTGTTCTATCTCTCTCTCTCTCTCTACTTTTTCTCACAGAGAGTGGTGAGTCTGTGGAATTCTCTGCTTCAGAGGGCGGTGGAGGCAGGTTCTCTGGATGCTTTCAAGAGAGAGCTAGATAGGGCTCTTAAAAATAGCGGAGTCAGGGGATATGGGGTGAAGGCAGGAATAGGGTACTGATTGGGGATGATCAGCCATGATCGCATTGAATGGCGGTGCTGGCTAGTAGGGCCGAATGGCCTACTCCTGCACCTATTGTCTATTGTCCATTGTCTACATCAGCATCTGCATCTCTCATTTCCCTCTCCCCTGACTAGTCTGAAGAAGGGTCTCGACCCGAAACGTCACCCATTCCTTCTCTCCACAGATGCTGCCTGACCCGCTGAGTTACTCCAGCATTTTGTGTTTATCTTAAGTGTAGGTAAGGTACTGCACATTGCTGGACAATTTTCTAATCCCAGTCCAACCAAAATGTAATCAACATTTGTTTCTGCCTTGTGTCGTTGATCAATTGGATCAGATATTACCCCTGAGTGAAGCAGCTTTCCTGCGTCTGTTACAAGGTTATTTTACTTTTTATGAATGAAGCAGCTCTTTAAATAATTTCCTCCCGTACAGTTTTGGTCACCTTGTCATAGGAAAGATGTTTCGTTTAGATTAGTTCGGAGATACTGCATGGAAACAGGCCCTTCGGCCCACCGAGTCTGCGTCGACCAGCGATCCCTGAACATTAACACTATCCTACACACACATACACCAAGCCAATTAACCTACATACCTGTACGTCTTTGGAGTGTGGGAGGGAATCGAAGATCTCGGAGGAAACCCATGTGTTCACGGGGAGATCGTCCAAACTCCGTACAGACAGCACCCGTAAACGGGATCGAACCCGGGTCTCCGGTGCTGCGAGCGCTGTAAGGCAGCAACTCTACCGTTACGCCACCGTGCCGCCCTTTGTTGTCAAGGTGGAAAGAGCGCAGAGAAGATTTACGAGGATGTTACAGGTACCAAGACTTGAGGGCCTGAGTTACGGGGAGAGTTTGGGCAGGCTACGACTTTATTCCTTGGAGCGCAGGAGAATGAAGGGTGATCTTCAAGAGCTGTATAGGATCATGAGGGGAATAGAAAGGGTAGATGCACAGATTTTTTTTTAACCAAGTACAGGGAAATCAAGAACCAAATGACATAGGTTTAAGGGAAAAGGGAAATAGACAATAGACAATACACAATAGGTGCAGGAGTAGGGCATTCAGCTCATCGAGCCAGCATCGCCATTCAATGTGATCATGGCTGATCACGAAAGATTTAATAGGAAACCGATAGGCACCTTTTCCACACAGAATGGTGGGTATCTGGAAGGAGCTGCCAGAGGAGGTAGGCTTAGGTTTACTACTGTCAAAAAAGGACAGAAAGTGCTGGAGTAACTCAGTGGGTCCGGCAGCATCTCTGGACAAGATGGATAGGTGACGTTTCAGGGTTGGGAACATTTTAGACTCTTATTGTCACTTGTACTGAGGTACAGAGAAAAGCTTTGTTTTTGCATGCTACCCATAAAGGACTGAAGAAGGGTCTCGACCCGTAACGTCACCCATTCCACCTCTCCGGGGATGCTGCCTGTCCCGCTGAGTTACCCCAGCATTTTGTGTCTATCTAAGACTTTATGACTCCAATGAGGCATCCGATGACACAGGAATGAGTGTCGGAAATAGGGCTGCAGAAAATTCAGAATGCTTCAATCTTCAATAACTGAAAATGCCATTCAGTTCTCTTGATTTTTAAGAAAGTTATGGGCTTTTGACTGTCCACGATCACAGCTTTTGTGTTAAGTCAAGAGAAAAGCAATAGGGAACAAGATGCTAATTTCCGCGTATGAAAATGGCCATAACTTTCTTAATACTGAAGATATGAAAGTGAAATAGGTGCCAAATTAATCTTCTTTTTATGCTTTACCCGATGGGATAAATTGCAGACTTGATTTTTAAAATCTCAAAATGTTGTAACATTTCTGAGAAATGTCAGATAGCAAGTCAGGAGTTAATGCTTGAGGGAGGTGATGAGCATGTTTTATGCAAGTGTCTTCACTTTATTACGGCAAAGTAGGTGGGGAAGAGAAAGCTGAAAACCGATCGATCATCCGCTGACACTCGGTCTACGGGGTCAAGGAAAGAGCGTTCACGTCGCGGCCCTGTTTCCACCAATCTTTCCATCACCGTGCACCAGAAGCAACAAGACAGACACCATTGTATGCGGATGCCGAGAGGTGTGTTCAGCTCTGGCTGAACAACTTCGAATCTTGTGTGTGGACTCAATGAGAAGACTAGCTCCCTCTTTGTGCGTCCACTCTCTACGCACCAGGAGCAATCTACAGCAGCCAACTCACCTACAAACCCACACATCCTTGGATGTGTGAGGAAACCGGGGGCACCCGGAGGAAGCCCACGCTGTCACAGGGAGAACGTGCAAACTCCACACAGCCAGCACCCATGGTCGGGATTGAACCCAAGTCTCAGGCGCTGCAGGTCCACCAGCTGAGCCACTGTGCCACCCAAACACCTCTGTTCCAAGTATCTGTTGCATTGAATTCATATGGAATTTCTTGTCAAGTCAAGTCACCTTTATTTATATAGCACACTTAAAAAACAACTCTCGTTGGCCAGAGTGCTTTACATTGGTGGAGGTACTACTTGTCACACTTCATCTGAGAAGAGTATCCTTAAACACGAAGACCACCAAAACTCTGAGCATTGATCAAAGGCCTACCGGGTTTTGAATTGTGGAAGAAGGGAGCTGGCAGCCTGAAGTGTCCCTGCAAGAAATTGGCATATAATCCCTTCATCTGAATTCCAACTTGAACTTGTTTTTGGATGATCAGCCATGATCATATTGAATGGCAGTGCTGGCTCGAAGGGCCAAATGGCCTACTCCTGCACCTGTTTTCTATATTTCTATGTTTCTATAAGTCTCACTTCAGCTTTGTCCTGATCTATCGTTAAGGATTCTACAGAATTCATTGTTGTTCGGTAACAAATGACAGTCCAGTTCAAAAATGGACTAGAAATTATTGTCTTATTGAAATTAAATTTCATATTTCAACAAGGAAATCAAATATAATGTACTCTACAATTTATGAAGAACCATGCCTTTTATTTTACCAGCTAAACCTACACCTGTGATTCATTTAGGACGGTGATATTTTGTTCCCCCTTGAGCTCCTATCCCTGTTTAGAGATGAATTTAACTGGAGAATTAGGATCTATTCTGACTTCACACTTACAAAAACCGGGCTGGGAGATTGCGAACCTTCACGTGGCCCACCCTGTTTCGACGAATGCAATCAACCCGCTGTGCATAAACAAGATCAAATAGAACAAGTCGACCTACAACTTTAGGCCGTACGCAAGAAGACTTACAAAACCCCTTGTTACCCTAGAGAGAAAATACTTGTATTACTAGATAGAAACAAAATGCTGGAGTAACATTTGGACAGGTACATGGATAGGATAGGTTTAGAGGGATATGGGCCAAGCGGGCGCAGGCAGGTGGGACTAGTGTAGATGGTGCATGTTGATCGGCATGGGCATGTTGGGCCGAAGGGCCTGTTTCCATGCTGTATGACTATGATAATGTGCTGAAATAATCCAGTAGGTCAGGCAGCATCTCTGGAGAAAATGGACAGGTGACGTTTTGGGTCAGCACCTTTCTTGAGAATTTCTATTGTTATTATCATTAGATTATTGTTGTGTTATAATAATTATTATTATTATGATTATTGTATTTCCATTTTGGTTTTCACATCGTCAAGATGCTCAAGAGAGTCAAGAGTTTTTAAAATTGTCACAGGAACCAAAACGTAACAATGACATTCTTACTTGTAACTCTTACAAGTATGACAGGTCTGTAAACACAATACCCAATAGATAACCTATCGAACAGACATTTAAAAAAATCAATGCATATAAAAACCCAATACAGTCCAAAGGAAAGCCCGAAGTCCCTAGTGCAACCAAAATAGTTTGGAGTTTCGAAGGTACACAAAAATGCTGGAGAAACTCAGCGGGCGCAGCAGCATCTATGGAGCGAAGGAAATAGGCAACGTTTCGGGACGAAACGTTGCCTATTTCCTTCGCTCCATAGATGCTGCTGCACCCGCTGAGTTTCTCCAGCATTTTTGTGTACCTTCGATTTTCCAGCATCTGCAGTTCCTTGTTCCATCTAACACCAAGACCCGGTGTGCGACCTCGCACCACCCGGCGTGGCTTTAATGGCCGCGGGACAATCGCCATCGCCAGCCGGGGGCTTTGACTTTGACTCTGACATGGGGGGGGAGAGTGCAGTGGAGAGATAAGTTTTTTTGGCCTTCCATCACAGCGATGTGATGGATGTTTATGTAAATTATGTTGTGTCTTGGGTCTATTTGTTTGTAATGTATGGCTGCAGAAACGGCATTTCGTTTGGACCTCAAGGGGTCCAAATGACAATTAAATGTATCTCGTAACTCGTATCTCGTATCTCATATCTCGTATCTCCTTCTTAAACAAATAGTTTGGAGTTCGTAGTTTGGAGTATAGTTGGAGTTTGTGGCGTTCAATAGCCTAATGGTTGCTGGAAAGAAGCTGTCCTGTCATACACAGGTGATAAATTAATGTTGAATGCAGCCATTATTACACTGCAGGGATAAAATGCAACAGAAACCTGCGAATCAAAATTCAGTGAGGATTCCCCCAGCTGAAAATCTACTTTTAAAATTATGCCCCTCATTTGTTTTTTAAAGTGCAGATTCTTTACTACTTCCAGGTCAGAGCAGCATTTCCTGGTTAGATTGCATTAGGCTTTTCTTTCAGCCAGCAGATGGCAATAACCCATATCGGTACCTGTACTGTTCCTCCAGATGTTACCCTTGGTCCTGGGTTCAAGTTCAGAAGACTCAGAGGCAGGTAAGATAAGACACGATGGGCCGAATGGCCTACGGCTGCTCCGGTAACTTATGAACTTTTGCTGCCAAGGAAGGTGGTGGAAACAGATATAAGAGAGCGGCACGGTGGCGCAGCGGTAGAGTTGCTGCCTTACAGCACTCGCACACCAGAGACCCGGGTTCGATCCTGACTACGGGTGCTGTCTGTACGGAGTTTGTACGTTCTCCCAGTGAGCGCATGGGCAGTCTCCGAGAACATCGGTTACCTCCCGCACTCCAAAGACGTACAGGGTTGTAGGTTAATTGGCTTGGTGTATGTGTACAGCACGGAAACAGGCCCTTCAGCCCACCAAGTCTGCACCTACCAGCGATCACCCACACATTAGCATTATTCAACACACAATAGGGACAAATTATGGGTGGCACGGTGGCACAGCGGTAGAGTTGCTGCCTTACAGCGCTTGCAATGCCAGACACCTGGGTTCATAGAAAAACATAGAAAATAGGTGCAGGAGTAGGCCATTCGGCCCTTCGAGCCTGCACCGCCAGGTTCGATCCTGACTACGGGTGATGTCCGTAAGGAGTTTCCCACACTCCAAAAAACTTATTGGACAGTTTTCAATAACCAAAGACGTACAGGTTTGTAGGTAAATTGGCTTGGTATAAATGTACAATTGTCCCTAGCGTGTGTAGGGACTAGTGTGTAGGGACGAGTGTTAATATGGTCGGTGCAGACACGATGGGCCGAAGGGCCTGTTTCCGCGCTGTGTCTCTAAACTTATCTGAAACTAAAGTGATCAACCAACATGCAGGTCTTTGGGAGGTGGGAGGATATCGGAGCACCCGCAGAAAACCCACATGGTCACAGGGAGTGCGTATAAACTCCATACAGACAGCACCCGTAGTCAGGATCGAACCCGGGTCCCTGGCACCGTGAGGCATCAACTCTACCGCTGCGCCACCGTTCATGAGACAAAGGGGAATTAGCAGCAGCCCTTTCAAATTCACCGGGCCTTTATCCTACAAACAGTAGAATCCAGCAAGTAAAGTCTGTGGAATTAATTTGAGGTGCCTGAACTATCCTCACCCCTTGTACATCCTTGACATTCTAATCTTTGCCAGTCCACTAATCGGCAAAGGGAGATGTCAAATAGAATCCACTGATTTGTTTTACAGATACAGCATGGAAACAGTCCCTTCGGCCCATCAAGTCCACACCGACGTCAATCACCCCCATTCTCACTAGTTCTATGCTATCCCACTTTTGCATCCACTCCCTGCACATTTGGGGGGGGGGGGGGGGGCAATTTACAGAGGCCAATTAGCCTACAACCCCACATGTAGTTGGGAGCTGGAAGGAAACCGGAACACCCGGGGTAAACCAACGCAATCACAGGGAGAACATGCAAGCTCCACACAGACAGCACCTGAGGTTAGGACCGAACTGGAGGTTTCTGGCGCTGTGAGGCAGCAGCTCTACCAGCTGTGCCACTGTTCAGGACTGCACAATGGAAACAGTCACAGGATGTAAATAGTGAGGTGGGAATAAAGATGGTGTAACTGACTTTGAATTCATTAGAAAACACACTGGAGAATGATCTTTTAAAATGATTTAATACCAAAGGTTAACGTCACAGGAGCGATACGTTCTGCCCTTGCTTTTAAAAAAAAACTGTAATACTAACTGGTTTCCACCAGCAGGGATCATTTAATTTCTCAGCTCCTGAGTCTGGCTGAGAATCGATACACACATTGCAATAGAAAGAAGTGGATAAACTGAACCTATAATTCGGCCCCCCCTGGACAATCTGACCAGTTACACCTCGCCATCGTTAATTAGAGTTTCCAGGATCTGAAGCAACTTGGTCTCCGTCCAGTTGCGATGGTGTTCGGAGAGTCGAGTTCATTTCAGGCATTAAACCGACTGGTTTTTTTTTTGCTGCCACAGCAGATAATTGCATCTGCATTTTATGCACAGATGCAGGATATCAGTGGGAGAGAGCAGAAATCTGTGCAGTGACAGACACTTCCAGTGTTCACACTGAGAGTAAGTGCTGTGTGAAAGGTACTAGCATCACGTCGCTTGCATATATATTGAGGGCTGAGTAATTGACGTCTTGGTTTCCCTCGTTGGCGAGGATTGGGAAAAGGATTCATTCTCAATGCTTTCTGCTGTGTACTTTCTTGACTCTCAGAGGCTGTTTTTGCTGCTAATGGATGTGAACTGGTTCACTGAGGTTGTTTTTTCAAAGACTCTCGGCTGAGATTTGACTCGCCGCCCAAGTTTCAAACCCCATTCTCTAAAGCCCCAAAGGTTTAGGTATATTATGATTGTCACGCGTACCGAGGTACAGTGGGAAGCTTTGTTCTTGCACGCTCTGCAAAACAAAAATCGGGTGATGCTATTCCTAAATACAATGAAGTCTTGACTGGGATTTTCAAAATCTCCTTCAACGATCCAAAGATATTAGCTACAGGGAGAGTTTGGGCAGATTTTGATTATTTTCTCCAGAATGGGGGAGGTTGCTGTGTGACCTGATCGAAGTATATATTATGGGAGGCACAGAGTGTGGAGACAGTCAGAACCTTTTCCCAGGATGGAAATATCAAATACTAGAGGGCTTAGCTTTAAGGTGAGAGGGGCAAAGTTTGAAGGAGATGGGGCAAGTGGGGCAAGTTTTTTTTTCAAGGTGGTGATTGCCTAGAATGCACTGCTCGGGGTGGTGGTGGAGGCAGATGCAATAATGGCATTTCAGAGTTTGTTGGATGGATGCATGGATATGCAGGGAATGGAGGGGGTATGGGTTATGTGCAGGGAGATAAGAGTTTGTCTTGGCATCAAGCTTGGCACAGACATTGCGGGCTGAGTGGCCTGTTTAGTTTATTTAGTTTAGTTTAGTTTAGAGATACGGCGCGGAAACAGGCCCTTCGGCCCACCAAGCCCGCACTGACCAGCGACCCCCCGCACATTGGCAATATCCAATGCATACCGGGGACAATTTGCACTTATACCAAGCCAACTAACCTACAAACCTGTACGTCTTTGGAGTGTGGGAGGAAACCGAAGATCTCGGAGAAAACTTACGCAGGTCACGCAGGGAGAACGTACAAACTCCTTACAGACAGCACCCGTAGTCGGGATCGAACCCGGGACTCCGGTGCTGCATTCGCTGTAAGGCAGCAACTCTACTGTAATGCCCTCACCGTGTTCCTGTTGTGTACTGTTTTATAATAAAGGGCAATCCAACTGGGGTGCTTCAGGTGAAGGAGGTATTTGGTACGAGGAAGGCATTTGCTTGAGTGGCTGGGTTCAGAGGGCTTTGGATAGTTGTGGGGGCCACAGCAGGAGTGTTCCCGTCGCGGCCCCTGTCAGATTCTATAAGTATATGTGGCTCGTGCTACACACGGTATCTATCGCTACCAACTAATATTGCCCAATCCAGAAGTGGGGATATGCTGAAGATGCAGCAGAGTGCGAGTGTGGACGGGGCCTCCAAACTACCTTGCAGAGGCCAAGGACCTGACACTAACATTTGCTCGCTGTTGGCAAACGGTTGTGTGATGACATGAAAAAAAAAAGAATAGTCGTGAGAAACCTGCTCCCACATAAGCAATAGTGGAACTTTGCATCTAAAATGTTCCCCTAAAATATGTTGTGTTTAGGATAACTTGAAAACTTGAAAACTTCAAAAACAAAGATGAATGGGTTTGTGTTGGATAAGTGGCACGATGGCGCAGCGGTAGAGTTGCTGCTTTACAACGCTTGCAGAGCCGGAGACCCGGGTTCGATCCTGACTAGGGGCGCTTGTCTGTACAGAGTTTAGATGTTCTCCCCATGACCCGCGTAGGGGTTTCCCCGGGTGCTCCGGTTTCTTCCCACGCTCCATAGGCACAGGTCCCTAGTGTGTGTAGGATAGTGTTATTGTGCGGGGATCGCTGGTCAGCGCAGACTCGGTTGGGCTCGTTTTCGCGCAGTATCTCTAAACTAAACTAAACTAAACGTCAAAACACATCATTAGTCCCCCATGGTCTTTACTAAATCAGTTCAGTTTAGTTTATTGTCACGTACACCGAGGTACAGTGAAAAGCTTTTTGTTGAGTGCTAACCAGTCAGCAGAAAGACAATACACGATTACAATCAATCCACTTACAGTGTATAGATACATGATAAGGGAATAACGTTTAGTGCAAGGTAAAGCCAGTAAGTCCGATCAAAGATAGTCCGAGGGTCTTCAAAGAGGTAGATAGTAGTTCAGGACCGCTCTCTGGTTGTGGTAGGATGGTTCAGTTGTCTGATAACAGCTGGGAAGAAACTGTCCCTGAATCTGGTGGTTTGCGTTTTCACACTTCTATACCTTTTGCCCGATGGGAGAGGGGAGAAGAGGGAGTGGCCAAGGTGCGGACACGTCCTTGATTATGCTGCTGGTCTTGTCGAGGCAGTGTGAGGTGTAGATGGAGTCAATAGAAGGGAGGTTGGCTTGTGTAATAGTCTTCGCTCTGCTGGTATAGGAAGTTCCGAGCTATTAGGGTTGTATCATTGTCTTCTGACATAATGGACCACACCACGATAGTGGCATTTAAGAGACCTTTAGATAGGCACATGGATATGCAAGGAATGGAGGGATATGGATCATGTGCAGGCAGATAAGAGTGTTTTGTTATCATATGTTTTGGAACGGAACAATGAATCTTGTTTGTAGCAAAGACAGACATACTAATTGGTGGAATATCTCAACGGGTCAGGCAGCATCTCTGGAGAAAAAGGATGGGTGCCATTTTGGGTCGGGACCTTTCATCCTATCCTATTTTTCCAGAGATGCTGCCTAACCCGTGGAGTTACTCCACCTCACTTTGTCTACCCTCCGTATAAACCGGCATCTGCAGTTCCTTCCTGCACACTTGGTGAAGAAGGGTTTCGGCCCGAAACGTCGCCTATTTCCTTCGCTCCATCGATGCTGCTGCACCCGCTGAGTTTCTCCAGCAATTTTGTGTACCTTGACGGTATCATGTTTGGTGCAGTCAGTGTGGGCTGAAGGGTCTGTTCTCATGCTGTGCAGTCTATGTTCCACGACGTTTCTTGTGAGAAACTCAATGACTCCGTTGCAATCAAGGCTACATCCTCGTCTTGTGCTTCTTGCCAAATTGAATATAATGGCAGCTTTGATTGATTCCTTCAATGATTGACCTCATGAACCTGTCTAATTGCACAATCCGAAGTCAGTACCTCGACAGGTCTTTGAGTGTGACAATGTAATCACTCGATGTTTGCCCGAGCTTGTGATGCGTGTGTGGAATTTACAGCTTTCCATTAAAACCGGAACTTGTGGTAGCCCTCCAGAACGGGACTACATCAGTAAAACACTCTGCTTTAATCTTCTCAAAATAGTAATGGTGAGTGTGCCATAAATGTCGGAGCTGATTAGCACGATGTTTCTTCCTTGTGTTCCCACATGGTAGCGTTCAATGCCTGTGTATTTCCAGCACTGTCATCTTTCGTTCAGGATTTCAAATGATGTTTTCTCTACACTGACTGCGATAAAATCCCACCTCATGTGGTACTTGTGGATATATATAGAGGGACTGTCATATGCTGAGAGAATGGAGCGGCTGCGCTTGTACACTCAGGAATTTAGAAGGATGAGAGGATATCTCATTGAATCATATAAGATTATTAAGGGTTTGGACACACGAGAGGCAGGAAACATGTTCCCGATGGTTACACAAAAAAGCTGGAGAAACTCAGCGGGTGCAGCAGCATCTATGGAGCGAAGGAAATAGGCAACGTTTCGGGCCGAAACCCTTCTTCAGACTCTCCTTCGCTCCATAGATGCTGCTGCACCCGCTGAGTTTCTCCAGCTTTTTTGTGTAACCTTCGATTCTCCAGCATCTGCAGTTCCTTCTTAAAAACATGTTCCCGATGTTGGGGGAGTCCAGAACCATGGGCCACAGTTTAAGAATAAGAGGTAAGCCATTTAGAACGCAGATGAGGAAATACTTTTCCACACAGAGAGTTGTGTGTCTGTGGAATTCTCTGCCTCAGGGGGCGATGGAGGCAGGTTCTCTGGAAACTTTCAAGAGAGAGAGCTAGATAGGACTCTTGAAGATAGCGGAGTCAGGGGACATGGGGAGAAGGCAGGATCGGGGTACTGATTGTGGATGATCAGTCATGATCACATTGAATGGCGGTGCTGGCTTGAAGGGCCGTATGGCCTACTCCTGCACCTATTGTCTACATACATTGGTAAAGATGTTGGAATTGTGGATGCAGCCCAGTTCATCACACAGACCAGACTCCCCACCATTGACTCCATCTATACCTCACGCTACCCTGGGAAAGCAGCCAAAATAATCAAAGACCTGTCCCACCCCAGCCAGTTCGGCAGAAGGTACAGAAATTAGAAAGTGTGCTTCACTAGATTCAAGAATGGCTTCCATCCATCTGTTATCAAACATCTGAACGGTCCTTCCATGAGCTAGGGTACTGTCCTGATTCTCCAAGCTACCTCATTGCGGACATTGGACCTTGTCTCTACAGCAGTCATGCTACAATGCTGAGGAACTGTACTCTGCAATCTGGTATTTATCTCGTTGCTCTCCCTGTTGTACTTGAGTTTAGCTAGATTGTATTCATATATAGCATTATCTGGAATAGATATATAGTATTGATTGGATAGGACGCAACCAACAGACAATAATAAACCTAAACGTAACCACTACCTCGGTACCTTGGGCGGCACGGTGGCGCAGCGGTAGAGTTGCTGCCTTACATTGCCAGAGACCTAGGTTCGATCCTTGATACGGGTGCTGTCTGTACAGAGTTTGTACGTTCCCTTCATGACCTGCATGGGTTTTCTCCGGGAACTCAGGTTCCTTCCCACACTCCAAAGACGTGCAGGTTTGTAGGTTAGTTGGCTTGGTATAAATGTAAAATATGCCCCCAGTGTAGGATGGTGTTCATGTGCGGGGATCGCTGGTTGGTGCGGACTCGGTGGGCCAAAGGGCCTGTTTCTGTGCTGTATCTCTAAACTAAACTAAACTCTTTTCACCACATAGTTGGCTTACATTTACCATTTGCTATCTACACAGTGCAATAGGCAAAATGGATGGCAGCTGGCCATAATGTTAACTAGCTGTAAGCTGAAACTCTACTCCAGGTTACTTCAAGTGACCCTTCCATCCCCTTTCTCTCCGTCTCTCCCCCCCACTACTGGTTTGCATTGCTCGTTATCACCTTCCCCACATCCAACAATGGACCATTGTGGGCTCCACCTATCCTTGATCATTGTTGCTGGCTTTGATCTGTCAAACTTGTCCGCACTGACCATCATGCCCTATCTATACTAGCCCCTCCTGCCCACGCCTGGCTCGTATCCCTCTAAACCTGAACTATCAATGTACCTGTCCAATTTTTTCTTAAAGGGCCTGTCCCACAGTGGCGACCTAATTTGCGAGTTTAGAAGAGTTTAGGAGAGTTTGAAAAAGTGTCATGTTGAAGACCTCCTTCAACTATGTCGAAGACTAGCTTTGACTAGCTTCGGGAAAATTGGACACCGAATAGTGGAGAGTGGAGACGACCTCCTTCGATCTCCTTCGACCTCCCTTCGACTATGATGAAGACTATCTACGACTACATTCGACTACCCTCGATTACCTACGACTAACATGCCGACTTACTACGACCTACTTCGACTAAACCTACGAGTAAGAAAAATATCGATTTTTTCCATGGCGACCTTTTTTTACTCGCGGGCATTTTTCAGCATGTTGAAAAATACGCCGCGACCTAGCTGAGGCCTCGAGTACGCGGGGACCGCTCTTGAGAATGAAGGAGAGTGACAAAGACCTCCTAGGACCTCGTGTCGACCATGCTGCGAGTATGAGTCGAGGGCAAACTCTTCTGAACTCGCGGATTAAGTTGCCGCAGTGGGACAGCCCCTTAAACGGTGCGATGGTCCCCACCTCAGCTCGTCCCATCCACCCACCACCCTATCTATGAAAAAGTCACCCCTGGTTCAAAGTTGACATCCTACAGGCTTCTGCATCAGGCTAAACTGGACAGATGATTTATATAATACATTGACTATGGTTCAATCAGTGTCCCAAATTCCATTCAAAAGATCTGGTCATCTAGTGACAAGTTGCATTGAACCGAAACGCACAATCATATATCATTCACTCTCAGTGGTTAATTCTTAAACTGTTCACTATAAAAGGGAAGTATCTTGTTAATAATTTGGTTGTGCTTTAGCCCTTGAAATGTCTGTTGTTGTTGTTGATTTGCCAACGTTAATCCCTGCTTCCTACATGTAGATTCTGGTTTACACCAAAGATAGACACATAGTGCTGGGGTAACTCGGCAGGTCAGGCAGCATCCTCGGAGAACATGCATAGGGGACGTTTCTTTGGCACCAACCCGAAAAGTCACCCATGGTCTTTCTCCAGCGATACTACCCGACCCGCTGAGTTATGCCTGTCCCACTTAGGAAACCTGAACGGAAACCTCTGGAGACTTTGCACCCCACCCAAGGTTTCCGTGCGGTTCCCGGAGGTTTTTTGTCAGTCTCCCTACCTGCTTCCACTACCTGCAACCTCCGGCAACCACCTGCAACCTCCGGGAACCGCATGGAAACCTTGGGTGGGGCGCAAAGTCTCCAGAGGTTTCCGTTCAGGTTTCCTAAGTGGGACAGGGGCATTACTCCAGCACATTGTGTCTGTCCCTGCTTTCAACACTTTTGTTTCCAGATATATGTTCACTTTCTCCGACTACTGCCCATTGGCATTGGCATATATCAGCATGTGTAGGGTATTGAACAATACAGCACAGGAACAGGCCCTTCGGTCCACAATGTCCGTACCGAAAAAGATGTCAATTCGCACTAATGTCCTCGGCCTGTACATGATCGATTAGGAAGATTACAGTATTGACAGATTCTGAAAGCTGTGTGCTAGTTCTATACCAAAGTTTGGTTTAGTGACACACTGTGGAAACAGGCCCTTTGGCCCACCGGGTCCGTGCCGACCAGCGATCCCCACATATTAACACTACCCTACACACACCAGGGACAACGTTTACATTTACCAAGCCAATTAGCCTACAAACCTGTACGTCTATGGAGTGTGGGAGGGAACCGAAGATTTGGGAGAAACCCCACGAAGATCACAAAGTGAATGTACAAACTCCGTACAGACGGGGGCCTTAGTCAGGATCGAACCCGAGTCTCCGGCGCTGCATTCGCTGTAAGGCAGCAACTCTACCGCTGCGCCACCGTGCTGACACAAAGATCGACACAAATGACATGGCGTTGTAGATTTGGTGGACTAATTCTGTTCCTATGTCTAATGGCCTGGACATCACTAATGGCATCAGTTTTAATAGCAAATGGCTATTTCCCTGGTATAACCAATAATCCATGTCAAGAACGGGGCACTTGGAAGTGGTGAAGTGGCAATGCTCAATTGCCTTTAGAATGAACCTTCCAAAAACACACACACACACACAAAATGCTGGAGTAATTCAGCAGGCCAGGCAACATCTCTGGAGAAAAGGAAATGGTGACGTTTCAGTGGAGAACCCCTCTTCGGACTTCTTTTGTACGTTGCTTTCAAGCTGACACTGAGGGCTGATGCCCTTCAATGGAGCGGGCACAGTGGCAGAGTCACGCACCACAGGCAGGGTGGGTAGCGTAGACTCGGTAACCATCGCATTACACCAGCGACTTGGAAGCGAGGAGAGGCTTGGCTCGACTGCACGCTTGGCACCGCGGGGGAGAAACGCAGAAAAGGAGAAATGTCGCTTTGTAGAATGTCTGTGGATGTGAAGAATAGATTTTGACAGAAGTCTGGCATGGGAAGTCCTGAGAAACAATCCGGAATAAGTGTGAGTCACCAGTAAATCATTATCATGCCCCTCGAGCCTTGCTTTCCCTCTTCTTCTTCTTCCCTTACAGATACAAGTTCCAACAATAAATCCTCAACAAAAAAAAATATTGTAATAGCAAACGGAATATTTCAAAAACTTCTGGTTTATCACTGCCCATTTCTTTCAATGTTTTTCACCAATAAAAGACTATTAATGATACATTTATAAACCCCAATGGCATTTGGTCAAAGACTTAAAATGGCGTTTTAAGTCTTGCCCGAGAGAACGTGGGGTTTAATACAATTAAATTAACATACGCACTTTTTACAGAATCGTAGAATCTAGTTTTATGTTACCAAATTCATCAAAGCCTTCAATACTTTGAAATCTGACGCCTAATTTTCTCTGCTCCAAGGAAAGCAATACTAGTTCCTCAAACTCTCCGAATAAAGAAAAGTCTACTGCACTTGCTATCATTCCAACAAATCTCCTTTCCATATGCAGAAAGGGCAAGATATCTTTCTAAATAAATGGTGCGCAGAATTGGCCCTAAGTTGGGAGACACAAAATGCTGGAGTAACTCAGCGGGACAGGCAACATCTCTGGAGAGAAGGAGCGGGTGACGTTTCGGGTCGAGACCCTTCTTCAGACCTCTCGACCAGAAACCTCACCCATTCCTTCTCTCCAGAGGTGCTGCCTGTCCCGCTGAGCTACTCCAGCTTTTTGTGTCTATCTACAGCGGTATGAACATTGACTTCTCTAACTTCAAATAGCCCTTGCTTTCCCTCTCCCCACCCCCTCCCCCTTCCCAGTTCTCCCACCAGTCTCCGACTACATGCTACCCTGGCATCAGTCTGAAGAAAGGTCTCGTCCCGAAACGTCACCCATTCCTTCCCTCCAGAGGTGCTGCCTGTCCTGCTGAGTTACTCCAGTATTTCGATTTAAAACAGCATCTGCAGTTCTTTCCTAATCACTTAAGTTGGGATGTCAGTTCTTGTGGTTTGTGGAGCAAGGCTGGTCATGTTTACAGGAGTTGGCTTTCCCTTCATTTTGACTTTGTCTTTTTGAATTTTTCTTGAGTCACATTGGAGCCAAAACAATGGTTCAATGGTATTTTATTGTCAAGTGTACCTAAGTCCAGTGAAAATCTTTTTCTTGCTTATCACTTATCAGTGACAATCCTACATACGTTAGGCACTATCATACTAAGTATAAGATGTATTCAGAGAGAGATTTAGCTCTTAAGAGCTAATGGAATCAAGGGACATGGGGAAAAAGCAGGAACGGGGTACTGATTTTGGATGATCAGCCATGATCGTATTGAATGGCGGTGCTGGCTCAAGGGGCTGAATGACCTATTTTCTTTTTTTTTTTAAATGTTTCTAAGATAGTAGACCACACTGAGTCCGTGCACAAGAGTCTCCACGTTTTAGGCACCATCCTGTAGCCTTCAAGTCTGAGACTTTAGACTTCAGAGATACCCGCGCAGAAACAGGCCCTTCGGCCAACCGAGTCCGTGCCGACCAGCAGCCACCCCCCGTACACTAGCACTATCCTACAAACTAGGGACTATTTACAGAAGGCAATTAACCTACAAACATATACGTCTTTGGAGTGAGGGAGTAAACTGGAGAAAACTTGCGCCGTCACGGGGAGAAGGTACAAGCTCTGTACAGACAACACCCGTAGTCGGGATCGAACCTGGGTCTCTGGCGCTGTAAGGCAGCGACTCTACCCGCTGCACCACCGGCTGATGTGATGAGCCAATCAACTTTAACACGGTTTCCTTATTTGAGGCAACGCAGTGAACAATTTCTGTTTCCTTCGTTAAAAATCTTGCTCTGATCCTTCACATAAGGTGCCCCCATCGCACTCCAATGTCACCCTCCTAAAATGCCATTCCCAGTCTATATTGTGCTTATATAAAGCCAAGCACAACTATAATGACGATGGATTAGGGTTAATCAAATTGCTTCATTGGTTACAAACTGTAAATTTCAGTTGGATAGCATTTTCCCTTATTTTAATGGGGCCGTAATTAACAGTACATGGTGCTTTAGGAGCTAATAGAGAAGAAATCATCTTGAGCTTTGGGTTTGAACCAAGTATATGCAGCATAAATAACTGAGTTGCTAACTCTTCTTTGGATGTAATTTTTCAACCGAGGGATTGATTTTGACCATCAGCAAGAGCGCGGCACGTTGGCGCAGTGGTAGAGTTGCGGCCTTAGAGCGCCAGAGACCCGGGTTCAATCCTGACTATGTGCGCTCTCTGTACAGAGTTTGTATGTTCGCTCTGTGACTGCGTGGGTTTTCTCTGGGTGCTCTGGTTTCCTCCCACACTACAAAGAGCGTTTTTTGTACGTTCTCCCCGTGACCACTTGGGTTTTTCTCCGGGAGCTCCGGTTTCCTCACACACCCCAAAGACAAACAGGTTTGTAAGTTAATTAGCTTGGTATCATTATAAACTGCGTATGTGTCGGATAGTGTAAGTGTGCTGGGACCACTTGTCGGGACAGAGTCGGTGGGCCGAAGGGCCTGCTTCCGCGCTGAATCTCTAAACTAAACTAAACTAAACTAATTAGGAAAGTGGAGGGTTTGAAACACGAGGAATTGTAGATGGCGAACCTTGAGCTAAAAAACACAGTGCTGGAGTAACTGGATGCATTTGGCAACGTCTCTGGAGAACAAGGATGGGTGACATTTCGGGTCAGGATCCTTCTACAGACTCGAGACGTTTCGAGTCAGTGAGGTTCCTAACCCAAATCGTCACCTATCCGTGTTCTCCAGAGATGCTGCCTGACCCGTTGATTTACTCAAGCACTTTGTGTTTTTTGAAGTCCACTAAACATCTGAACGAAGGCTGAGCTGAAGAAAACCAGAATGTACAGAGAAGCTTTAGGATGGTCGAATGGCCCAGCAGAGAGTATGTTGGAAGCTGAATCACAAATTCACTTTCAAAGGCAATGTGGATAAATGATCTGCAAATTTAAAGGACAAAAGGACTGAAATGGGAAGTTGGCACTGGCATAGTTGGCCTTAAGTTTGAATTTTGGACGATCCATAGACTGAGGATACAATGATTTCATCTGTTAGGAGTTTTGAGGCATAGAGAGCCAGTGTGCCCATCATGATGGGACTGGCACTCTGAACAGGCTCTGCCTTTCCCCTGTAGACATGTAATTTCACCTCCTTCAAATATTTAACCAGTTCACGATTTTGGCCAGTGGATATTTTTCGGTGGATGTTATTAAGGCAGATGGACAAATTCTTGATTAGAACGGGTGTCAAGGGCAATGGGGAGAAGGCAGAAAAATGGGATTAGGAGGCAGAGATCAGCCATGATTGAATGGCAGAGTAGACTCGATGGGCCGAATGGCCTAATTCTACTCCTCTAACTTGTGAACTTGTGACATGGCAAGTGCAAATATTGGGGGGGGTCTCAGTTTACCCCGAGACAGAAAGGGGAGGGGTTGTACAGTTTGATATCCACATTATTACTTTAATTTCATGTTTCATGTATTTTGTGTTTTTATGACTGTCGGAAGATCTATTTCCCTCCTGGGATAAATAAAGCTCTATCATATTGTATCGTATCGTGGTCCCACCTGCCTGCGTTTGGCCCATATCCATCCAAACCCATTCCATCTATGTACCTGTCCAAATGTTTCTTAAACGTTGCAATAGTACCTGCACTCCAGCACTTCGCTAACCAAGGTAATGCTCAGGAGAATCTGCAATGCATATTTAGCTGAAAGAGGAAAATATATTCATTGATTTCACATTCTTGGAATTTTGTTAAATTGTTAAATGTTCTCTTCCTTCCCCATACATGAAAAATTCAGAAAGCTTCCTAGCTGCTTGATGTCAGCATCGTAGTGGCATTGATGTAACGAGTAAATCAGCTGAATTTATTTCATTCAAAGATGTCCTAGTTCTCGGAATAAAGAGGAGCCATAAATCAAAAAAATGTTTTCCCTTCAAATGTTTCGTGAACATCTAGAGTATCTGAGTTAAGCCACTACATTTTTGGCTATTTTTGGTACTGTGTATAACTAAAGCAATAAAGAGTGTCACAACAGTTGGGGAACTATCCTAAATGTATATTTCTTTATTGTGTCATATTCTCCCTGTTACCTGCGTGGGTTTTCTCCAGGTGCTCCGGTTTCCTCCCACATTCCAAAGACATAGAGTTTTGTAGGTTCATTGGCTTTGGTAAAAAATTGCGAATTGTTCCTAGTAAGAAGTCCCTAGTGAAGAAAGACTGGATAGACTCGGCTTGTACTCGCTAGAATTTAGAAGATTGAGGGGGAATCTTATAGAAATTCTTAAGGGGTTGGACAGGCTAGATGCAGGAAGATTGTTCCTGATGTTGGGGAAGTTCAGAACAAGGGGGTCACAGTTTAAGGATAAGGGGAAAATCTTTTAGGACCGAGGTGAGAAAAACATTTTTCACACAGAGAGTGGTGAATCTGTGGAATTCCCTGCCACAGAAGGTAGTTGAGGCCAGTTCATTGGCTATATTTAAGAGAGAGTTAGATGTGGCCCTTGTGGCTAAAGGGATCGGGGGTATGGAGAGAAGGCATGTACAGGATACTGAGTTGGATGATCAGCCATGATCATATTGAATGGCGGTGCAGGCTCGAAGGGCTGAATGGCCTACTCCTGCACCTATTTTCTATGTTTCTAGTGTGCATCATAGTGCCGGTGCACGGGGACCGCTGGTTGGTGTGGACTCGCTGGGCCAAAGGGCCAGTTTCCGTGCTGTCCAAACTAATCTAAACTAAGTGGGGCTGACGAATGGCAAATGGAGTTTAATTCAGATGTTGTACTTTGGGATGTAAAACCAGTGCAGGATCATATTCAGTGAAAGGTAGAGCCTTTATAAGTGTTATCCTGGGATCTGGGAGAATACGAATGTAGTCTCTAATGTAGTCTTCAAACATGGCATCACAGGTAGATATGGTGGTGAAGAAGGCTTTCGGCATGCTAGCCTTCATTAGTCACTGAAAACCTTCATTCTGAAGAAGAGTCGCAACCCGAAACGTCACCAATCCTTTTTTTTCTCCAGAGATGCTGCCTGACCCACTGAGTTACTCCAGCACTTTGTGTCTATCTTTAGAAGTTGGGACTGTTTTGTTCCTGTTTTAGTTTAGAAATACAGTGCGGAAACTAAGCCCTTCAGGCCATCGAGGCCGAACGGACCAGCGATCCCCGTACATTGACAAATGCGAGGGACAATTTACACCTATACCAAGGTAATATAAAACCTACAAGCCTGCATGTGTTTGGAGTGTGGGAGGAAACCGAAGATCTCTGAGAAAACCCACGTGGTCACGAGGAGAACGTACAAACTCCGTACAGACGAACACCCATAGTCGGGATCGAACCTGGGTCACCGGTGGCACAGCAGTAGAGTTGCTGCCTTACAGCCACCAGAGACCCAGGTCAGAGGAGATTTACTAGAATGTTGCCTGGGTTTCAACAACTAAGTTACAGAGAAAGGTTGAATAAGTTAGGTCTTTATTCTCTGGAGCGCAGAAGGTTAATGGGGACTTGATAGAGGTCTTTAAAATGATGAGAGGGATAGACAGAGTTGATGTGGACCAGCTTTTCCCTTTGAGATAGGGAAGATTCAAACAAGAGGACATGACTTCAGAATTAAGGGACAGAAGTTTAGGGGTAACATGAGGGGGAACTTCTTTACTCAGAGAGTGGTAGCGGTGTGGAATGAGCTTCCAGTGGAAGTGGTGGAGGCAGGTTCGTTGGTATCATTTAAAAATAAATTGGATAGGCATATGGATGAGAAGGGAATGGAGGGTTATGGTATGAGTGCAGGCAGGTGGGACTAAGGGAAAAAAGTTGTTCGGCACGGATTTGTAGGGCCGAGATGGCCTGTTTCCGTGCTGTAATTGTTATATGGTTATATGGTTACAGTGCCAGAGATCCTGACTACGAGTGCCGTCTTTATGGAGGTTGTACGTTCTCCCCGTGACCTGCGTGTGTTTTCTCTGGGATCTTTGGTTTCCTCCCACACTCCAAAGACGTACAGGTCTGTGGGTTAATTAGCGTTGGTATCATTGTACATTTCCCCCAGTGTGTGTAGGATAGTGTAAGTGTGCGGGGATCGCTGGGTGGTGACGACTCGATGGGCCGAATGGCCTGCTTCTGCGCTGTACTAAAAAAGTAAACTAAACAAAGTTATGAATGAATCTGAGGGTTAACTTTACAGTAGGCAAGGTAAGAAAGATTTTTTAAGAGGTTTATGGCATCAGGAATATACTGGGACAACAATAATTTGATTAATCTTGTGGTCTGTATGATAACATCAATAAAATTACCTCAATTTAATTAATTCAATTGAAAATGAAATGAAATCAGATGAATATATCTGCCTTGTAAGAATACTTTATAATTAAATCCTGCCCCATCAGCCTTCTGTTGCTAATGGCTGAAATAGAAATGTATTACAAATCAATGATTAAATCTGCAGGGTATAAAAGACAAAGTCGTTTTACGCCAACAGGACTTTGATGGAAAAATGAATCATATTAACATATTCTGAGAGACTGAAGTGTTTTATGGTCATATGTCCCAGTGGGTATTCTACAGCCTCAACCTCCGCCAGTATCCACCAATCACTTGCCAAGATTTGTCCTGCTCCCACTGCTTTTCCAGCTTTCTCCCCCCGATACAATTACTCCCGACCCGAAATGTCACCCGTTCAGATTCTCCTGAGATGCATTTCATGCAAATGCATTTCGTTGTCTCTGTACTGTACACTGACAATGACAATTAAAATTGAATCTGAGATGCTGTCTAACCAGCTGAGTTATTCCAGCACTTTTTTGTAGTAAACCAGTATCTGCAGTTCCTTTGTGTCTACATTGTCCAAACCCTGTTTTGTTCTCTAATCCCGAGAGTTTTCTAAAACAATTTTGTGAGAGGCTGCTTATTAATGGACAAATAAATAGTTGGGTTTAGTTAGACAAAAATGCTGGAGAAAATCAGCGGGTGAGGCAGCATCCATGGAGCAATGGAAATAGGCAATGTTTTGGGTCGAAACCCTTCTTCAGACCCGAAACGTTGCCTATTTCCTTCGCTCCATAGATGCTGCCTCACCCGCAGAGTTTCTCCAGCACTTTTGTCTACCTTCGATTTTCCAGCATTTGCAGTTCTTTCTTAATCAGTTGAGTTTAGTTCATTGTCAAAGGTAAAGTGAAAAGATTTTGTTGCGAGCTAATCAAATAAATAGTAGCAATAGAATAGGGACAGAGTTGTTCTTACACTATATAATGACCGCTAAATCTTTGGAATCAGAATTAGAGTGTGCAACCAATTTTTTTTTGCAAGACTGGTGTCCAATGGCCCTCTGGAAGAGTGGCCGTCAAAGGGAGAGGAAATCCATCCAAGATTCCCACCGGAATACCTGACGTTCTCTTGCTGCGTTGATTGTCCCATGGAGTATGGAGGTTTGGAGGTCATGTGGCAGTTGTGTAAGACGTTGGTGAGGCCGCATTTAGAGTATTGTGTTCAGTCCTGGGCACATGAGTTATAGGAAAGATGTTGTCCAGCTGGAAATGTTGCAGGGCAGATTTACAAGGATAGACACAAACTGCTGGGGTAGCTCAGCGGGGCAGGCAGCATCTCTGGAGAGAATGTTTCGGGTCGAGACCCTTCTTCAGAATGATGTTGCCCGGGCTAGAGGATCTGAGCTACAGGGAGAGGTTGATAGGCTGGGACCATATTCCTTGGAGCGCAGGAGGATGAGGGGTAATCTTATTGAGGTGTATAAAATCATGAGAGGAATAGAAACATAGAAACATAGAAATTACGTGCAGGAGTAGGCCATTCGGCCCTTCGATCGGAATAGATCGGGTAGATGCACAGAATCTCTTGCCCAGAGTAGGTGAATCGAAGACCGGAAGACATAGGTTCAAGGTGAAGGGGAAAAGATTTAATAGGAATCTGAGGGTCATCAGTCTGAAGAAGGGTCTCGAACCGAAACGTCATCCATTCCTTCGTTCCATAGATGCTGCCTCACACGCTGAGTTTCTCCAGCTTTTTGTCTGCATAGCAATCTGAGGGGTAACTTTTTCCACACAAAGGGTGGTGGGGGTGTATGGAACGAGCTGCCAGAGGAGGTAGTTGAGGCAGGGACTACCCCAACATTTAAAAAACACTTAGACAGGTACGTAGCTAGGACAGGTTTGGAGGGATATGGACCAAACGCAGTCAGGTGGGACTAGTGTAGCTGGGACATTTTTGGCCGGTGTGGGCATGTTGGCAGGAACATTGTGTGTGTCTATGATATAGCAATAACTCGCATTTATATAGAGCATTTTTACAATGCAAAAAAACTAAAGGTGCATCGACAAATAAAATAAGACTAGACCACCCACTTCTTGGAATGTTTAAAGAAGCGTTCAAGAGCAGAAGAGAATGGCGATGTATTGAGAGATGGGACCAATTAAGTACAGGATTGCCCATTAACGAAGCTACCTAAATCAGGTCATAAATCAATTTATTTTATTGCCCTATGTCTAGAAACGGAGCAATGAAGATCTTTCTTGCAGGGGCACAACAGACAAATAAGCAAACGAAAATAGTACCTGATCAAAAGCAATGCTCCCAAGTCTACATAGTTCAGAACTTATTTGGAGGTTGTAGCGTTTAATAGCCTGGTGGTTGTCGGGAGGAAGCTGCGCCTGGATCTGGATATTTCATTGTTCAGGCTTCTATACCTTCTTCCCGATGGCAGGAGTGAAATGAGATGTGGTGAGTGATGCCAGGCTGGTGTGGGTCCCTGATGATGCTGGCAGCCCTTTTTGAGCCAGCGATCCCTGTAGATCCCTTGGACGGTGGGGAGGTCAGTACAAGGTTCAACACGATACAAGAAGGTTCATGAGCACTAGATGCAGGCGAATTCAACCACCAGCAACGGGAAGCAGGTTAACTTTCAGAGGCAGCTAAATTGAATTGAATTGCGTACTTTATTGTCACATGTGACATGTCACAGTGAAATTCTTCGCTTGCTTACCCAAGGTATGCAAATAGCTGCCACATAAAGGGCACGGACAAAGTTACAAAGTATCCCACGCCAGGTCCCCCTCTGTTCTACCCCCTCCCCCTTCCCCTCCCCCTCCCTCACGGTGGTCCCCACACACCGGGTCCTCCTTTGTTCCTTCCCTCATCCAAACCTCAGGCAGCAAGCTACAAAATGTACCGGCTCCACTGTTCACAGCTGAGGCGATTTAAAAGGGATCAAATTCAAGACAAAGTGACCACTTGAATAATTTGTATAATATAATATAAATAATGTACTGCAATGTTGAACTCCTGGGCCATTGTCCTCTGCCAGAATTGGAAGCTGCCCAGATTTCTGTTCTCATCTGTACCACTGGAGAGGCAGAGAAAAGGAGAATAAGTGAACTCCTGGCCAGTATGGAAAGTCTGACATGAGATGAGGGTTCTTAGTTTAGTTTAGATATAGCGTGGAAACGCCGAGTCCACGCCGACCAACAATCTAACCTACACTCTAGGGACAATTTACAGAAGCCAATTAACCTACAAACCTGCACGTCTTTGGAGTGTGGGAGGAAACCGGAGCACCCGGAGAAAACCCACGCAGGTCACGGGGAGAACGTGCAAACTCCGTCCAGACGGCACCCCGTGGTCTGGATCGGAACGGCTCCCTGGCGCTGTGAGGCAGCAACTGTGCCGCTGCGCCTCCCTTGATTACATCACAGACCCGTGGTCCCTGCCAGGAAGAGGTTGCCACGGCAACCCCATTGGCCGGGGCGAGGGATGGATGACAAAGCTCCAGCAGAAATTAAAAAGAAGGAAATTGAAAGAGTCCCACAAGAAACTTGAAAATTTATGCAAAGATTGGAAGATAAAGGTACAACCCAACAGTTGTGCGATCTGAGGGTTAGTTTGTTCAGTCCAATTACAAACTTGGCCAGTGAAGAGCCCTAAGCCTTCCTATTGTACACTTCTGCCTTAACTTGGAGGATAGTCCACTGAATGTATGCAGCACAAAAAAAAAAAACTGTTTCTGTGCTGCACCCAGCAGCGCTGCCTGTTTTCCACAAGACCATTAGCTGGACCTTCACAAATCCGGACAGAAAATTGAAAGGGCTTTTCAGCAGTGGATTCCAGCAGTTGTCATGGCATTGAAATCGGTGGTGAAAAGTGCTGTGTCTCCTCTTTCAGCTCTCCATGTTGAGTGGGATCAGTGGTGAGCTGTCTGCTGGTATTTAGCAGCCAGTCATTCACTTTCTCAGTCTCCATCGTCGAGCTGCACTAAAGGCAGTCGCTACGCACGTCCACGTCTGTCCACTACTAAATAACCGCATTAAATAACTTTTTTTTAAAATCCATCACGAAAATTGAGTGACTTTGCCGCTAGGTTAAGGGCATGTCCCACTTTCACGACCTAATATTCACGACCTCTGCCAAATTTGCCCTGGACTCGTATTTGCAGCATGATCGTCACGAGGTTGAAGGAGGTCGTAGGTAGGACATAATGCTAGTCGAAGGCACTCATGGCATCAAGTAGGACGTGGCGTTTTGCAGCCAGGAAGTGTCATCTTGACCACTTCCTGTCTGCGCTGTATATTGATTTTAGTAAAAATGCTACCATATATCGCTATGATTTTTGGCCATCTTACTCACAGTCCTCCTCTGCTGAGCAGGCCCTGAGGATTTTTCCCATCAATTAAAAAAAAAAGTTATGAGTGTTTAAAAAAACCTGAGATCCTCTCGCCTGTCAATCACCACGATGAAGGTAATACCCTGCCGGGGGGAGGGGGGGCAGGACTATAAAACCCTGGATGCCTGGACATGATTCAGTCACTCTGCAAGATCGCGAGGGAGAGGCTACGACTCTCATTCTAAGCTGTGAATCAACTGAACTGTGAGTCTGCAATGTACTTGCAATAAATTATTTGTTATTCCTTAATGAAAATGAAATGAGTTGTTTGGCCTGCCCTGTGCTTGAAACTGCAATGGCAATGGAAATGAAATGAAAATGCAATGAGCTGTTTGGCTGCCATGTGCTTGAAACTGCAATGGCAATGGCAATGGAAATTAAATGAAAATGCAATCGGCTGTTTGGCCTGCCCTGTGCTTGAAACTGCAAAGGCAATGGAGATGAAATGAAAATGCAATGAGCTATTTGGCTTGCCCTGTGCTTGAAATTGCAATGGCAATGGAAGTGAAATGAAAATGGGATGAGCTGTTCGGCCTGCCCTGTGCTTGAAACTGCAATGGCAATGGAAGTGAAATGAAAATGCAATGAGCTGTTTGGCCTGCCCTGTGCTTGAAATTGGAATGGAAATGAGTTCTTTGGCCTGCCTGAAACCACTAATTTCAGCCCACAAAACCCTAATTAGCCGCGAAACCAGTCCCTTTTGCTCAAAATGCCCTTATTAGCCCAGTAGAAACATTTTGGCCCAAAAGGCCCGTGCCAGGCCAGGAAAAGTCCAGAAAAAGTGCCATTTTAACTCAGATTTTTTTAAAGGAGCCCCTTCTGCCCATCAGGCCTGTACTAGCCCAGGAGGACTCCCTTCGACCCATCAGTAAATATTCCCCCTGCAGGTATTAAACCTCACCCCAGTATTTTTCTCCCTCCTTTCATTGGCTCCTTGTGAGATCCAGGCCAGGATAGACTTTCCTCCTTCATTACTGTGATCTGCAGAAAAATATGAAAAATGTCTAAAATTCATTCTCCACCCTCTCCCCTTCTCTCTCACAGTCTCTCACCTGTTTTGGGAAGAATTTCTGGCATTTTCTGAGCTGCCGGCCACCAGGCTTGAGTGACTGAGCTGCCAGCCCACCAGGCTTGAGTGACTGAGCTGCCAGCCCACCAGGCCTGAGTGACTGAGCAGCCAGCCCAAGAATCCATTCGGCCCACAATTTCCATACTAGCGCTCTGGAAACCAGTCCCTTTGGCCCACAACACCCATACTAGCACTCCAGAAAGCCCCCCCCACTGTCCACCAATATTGGAATTAGTGGAGAGGTGGAATATTGCGCCAGGGGACTTTCCCCTGCATGTGTGATCTGGAGAAAAATGGGTCCCTCTTAGTCTATTCTCCACTATATATATATTATATACAGTCTCTACCTGTTTTGGGAAGTGTGTGTGGTGTGTGTGTGTGTGTAGCCACCTGCCTGAGTGATATGAGCTGCCTGCCCACCAGGCTTGAGTGTATATGAGCTGCCAGTGTGTGTGTGTGTGTGTGTGAGCGTGCCAGGAGAGAATCCATTCGGTATACAATATTATATATGCTCTGGTGTGTGTCCCTTGTGTGTATATATCTGTATACTAGCACTATAGAATGTGTGTGTGTGTCCACCAATATATGGATATTAGTGGAGATATATATATACACACACACACACACCAGCCTTATGCATATGAACATGGATATATACACACACGGTCACACATAGTATATATATATATATATATATATGTGTGTGTGTGTGTGTGTGTGTGTGTGTATATATGTGTATATATATGTGTATATATATGTGTGTGTGTGTGTGTGTGTGTGTGTATATGCGTATGTGGAGATGTGTGTGTGTGTATATATATATATGTGTGTGTTATATATACTGTATATAATCTAATTTAGATGATGCTGATTAATAAATTCCACTTTTTTAATGTATGTACATACACACGCATATGTATGTTTGTCTGCATATATGTACATAAATGAAAAAACAGTGCAACAAACAATAGGTTTATTCATCAACATTATCTAAATTAGATCATTTGAAGCTTTCTTCTCATCACCTGTCTTTCACCTTGTACTGTCACTTAATCTGAAGGTCTACAACAATGCGTGTTCTTACAGAAACAGCTGTATTTTACGAGCATGCCTTCAGGCACTCTGAAGGTGAGCCGAGCTAGCAGTTGCCGGGATGATGTCGGGTATTAATTCATAAGCTCCTTATTTCTTTGTGCGGTAAATGTGTTCAAAATAACTCTTCTAATTGGATCCAGCTCATTGAAAAGGCACATCTTCCCTGTAACAATCCAGGACAGGGATCACAAATTGAAACATTAGTGATCGTATTACCATAATAATTGTTCTCCAAAATTTTAAACCTCTTAGTCTTAGTTAAAAAAAAACCCTCGCAGGCTCCTCTGCAGAAATTTATAGGCCTCTGCTGTGCTTATTTCTTATCTTTGGTCTTAAACAGAAAGGTGGGATGACTTTACAACGTATTGAGGCTGAGGTGTTAAACCACTGGGATAAGCTAGCAAAGTGCTTGCAGAATCTGTCATTAAATAGCTGCACCAATAAAATGAACAGAATATTAAGTAGAGTGTTAATGATCTGCCCTTTCATGGCTATTTTTTATTTTAATATGACATCACACTTAGTGGTAAATACCTTTGAGCTGTTCCTATCCCCAATCACTAATTTTCGCTGGAAGCGTAAAATAAATCTTGTGTAGTTCAATTACAAATATATTGCTGACAATATTTTAACGTCGGTATGGGGACGATTCCAAGGAAATTCCGAGAGTGTGCTATAAAGTAGCAGATGTGCAGGTCAACAGGCACAAAGTGCTGGAGTAACTCAGTGGACACAGTAACTCGGTAATCTGCAAACGTGTGCGTCTTTGGAGTGTGGGAGGAAACCGGAGCGCCCGGAGAAAACCCACGCGGTCACGGGAGAATGTACAAAATCCGTACAGACAGCACCCGTAGTCAGGATGGAACCTAGATTGGTGTAGGAAGGAACTGCAGACGCTGGGTCAAACCGGAGACAGATACAAAATGCTGGAGTAACTCAGCGGGACAGGCAGCATCTCTGGAGGAAAGAAATAGGTGACGTTTCGGGTCGAGACCTTTCTTCGTAACATGGATAGGTGATGTTTTGAGTTAGGGCCATTTTTCAGACTGATTGTGGAGGGGGGGGTGGGGGGGGGGGTGCTGGAAGAGAGGTGGGTGCAGAGCAAAGTCTGGCAGATAATAAGTGAATACAATGAAGAGGGGGGGGAGGGGTGGGGCCTTGAGGAGCAGATAGTGGGACTCAAGAGGCTGAGCTTGCAGCTCAGATGCGGCCCGCAGCGGCACGGAATTGTGGAGCAGCGGTGGAGGGCACCATCAACTGCGATTGGCCAGGACAACTCTGCTACACCACCATGGCAATTGTCCTGCATGGCCATGTTAAAAAGACATTTGTAACATCTTAAGGCCCTGTCCCACTTAGGAGACCCAAACAGCAACCTCTGGTGACCTTGCCCGCCACCCAAAAAAAAAAATCAAGGTCGAGGTGACCTGCAACCTCCTACCACCTCCCACACATATGTTGAAAACCTTCCTCGACTATGAAGAAAACCGGCTTTGACTAGACCTGCGACTAAAAAATGATCGATTTTTAAAACGGCAACCTATTTTTAGTCGAGGCCGGTTTTATGATGAAAAAATGCAGCAACCTCGATGAAGCTTTGACTACGTGGAAACCACTTCCGACCATTAGGGAGAGTGACCAAAACCTCCGGTGACCTCATGGAAACCTTGGGAGGCGGGCAAGGTCACCAGAGGTTGCTGTTTAGGTCTCCTAAGTGGGACAGGGGCTTTGGAGTTTAGTCATGAAAAATGGCAGGAAAACATGCTGAGCCAAGAGGTTTGAATAGTTTAGACTTTAGAGATACAGCGCGGAAACAGGACCTTGGGCCACCGAGTCTGCGCCGACCAGCGTTCCTCCCGTACACTGGCACTATCCTACACACCAGGGACAATTTACAATTTTACCGAAGCTGGCTAACCTCCAAACCTGTACGTCTTTGGAGCGTGGGACGAAACCGGAGCACCCGGAGAAAACCCACGCAGTCGCGGGGAGAACGTACAAAATCCGTACCGACAGCACCCGTGGTCAGGATTGAACCCTGGTCTCTGGCGCTGTTAGTCAGCAACTCTACCGCTGTGTCCCCGTTGTACACGTTGACACGTGTAGCACACTGCTTTCATCTGCCCTGGCAAAAGACCATCAAAAGCCCTGCTGCTATCCATCGCCTCTTGGGCTTTGAAGGCAGCCTTGGAAGACGGTCCTCGGTCAATTGCTCTTGTAAATCTTGGGAGTGGTCCGTTCTTCTGCCCTTCCATTTCCTTCCCTTCTCCGAGTCTCATCGAGCTGTCCCTGGACTAGTCCATACCAAAATGTGTAGAAAGGAACTGCAGATACTGGTATATGGAAGGTTCCCGACCCGAAACATCACCCATCCTTTTTCTCCAGAGACGCTGCCTGACCTGCTGTCTTAATCCAGCACAGTGTGTCTATCCAGTCCGTACCGAGTTACTCTCCCTTCCCTCTGCCTTCTCCACTCATATTTTCAAGGGACCCACCCCCTGTTCCCTCAGATTCAGATTCAATTTCAGATTCAATTTTAATTGTCATTGTCAGTGTACAGTACAGAGACAACGAAATGCATTAGACAACGAAATGCATTGCCTTACTCATCACATTAGCTGATTGTTTTCACTCCGAGTATTACCCCCTCTCCTACAAATTTAACATCATCACCCCTCGTATTATGAACACATTTATCATTGCTATTCACATCCGCTCCATTTCCTCCCAAATCCTTGATCATGTTGGCTCCATATCTGTGCCCATATTCCCTACTCAGTGCTTTGACCCCTTCCACATAGCTTCCACCCTATTGTAGTGTATCACCCCTCAAACACCCTCCTGCTTAATTGTGACTGTGATGAAACCTCCCTCCTGGTCTCCTGATCTTCACCAGGCCTCCGGTACACCATCTTGGTCTTGTGATGTAGCCCAGTCCATCACATAGACTAAACTCTCCACCTTTGACTCCATCTACACTTCTCGCTGCCTCAACAACTAAGGTTATTGGCTGCAACCTTCCCTCCATTGACAAACTGTACACTGCAAGGGCCAGGAAGCAAGCAGGCAAGATCATCTCTGACCCCTCTCACCCTGGCCACAAACTCTTTGAATCACTTCCCTCTGGAAGGCGACTCCGGACTGCCACAGCCAGACATAAAAACAGCTTTTTTCCACGAGTAGTAGCTCTACTCAACAGCCAAAAATCTGTAGCCTCCTTTTGCTCTGGTATTTAATTTAATTCACATGTTTAATCCATAATGTTTTATTATTAGTGTTTAATGTGTCTTTCCTAACTGTCACTGAATGTCATGTTGTCACTTGCGGGCGGAGCACCAAGGCAAATTCCTTGTATGCGAACACTTGGCCAATAGACTTATTAATTCAGGAAAGCAGCCAACCTAATCAATAGCCTTTCCCACCCCCATCACTCCTCCTTCTCCCCAATCCTATTGGACAGAAGATACAGAAACTGGAAAGTGTGCAGCACCAGACTCGATCCATTTTGGAGTGTTTCACCTGCAAACAAGATTAGAACTGTTTACATTCAAAACAGCCATTGTTGTGTTTAATGACTTGTTCCCTGCACATGGAAGTGCAGGGACTAGAGGGATATTGGTTATGTACCGGCAGATGAGATCCATTTAACGAGGGCGGCACGGTGGCGCAGCGGTAGAGTTGCTGCCTTACAACACCAGAGTCCCGGGTTCAATCCTGACCACAGACGCTTGTCTGCACAGAGTTTGTACATTTTCCTTGTGACCTGCGTGGGTTTTCTCCAAGATCTTCGGTTTCCCCCCACGCTCCAAATTGGCTTGGTATAAATGTAAATTGTCCCTGATGCTAGTGTGGTTGGTGTGGACTCGGTGGGCCGAATGGCCTGTTTCCGCGCTGTATCTCCAAACTAAACTAAACTAAACTAAAACCAGGCATCGTGCTCGGCACACGCATGGTGGGCTGAAGGGCCTGTTCTTGTGCTGTACTCATCTCTGTTCTATGACCCTATAAAGTAAAGAACTGGTTAAGTGTTTGCTCTGTGATCAAGGATTAAATACCATGTTGCTATTCTTTCTCATGACTGACATTCACTGATCACAAGCTGTGCACAGTGCAGTCTGTGTCCAACCTTCTTTAATAAAATACAAGTCTCCTGTCTTTCAGGGTTTAATTGTTGAAAAAGGATCAAAGGAAGAAAATCAGTGGCAAAACCAAATGTTTGTACGTTGGTCTTTAATCGGATTAAATAAGTAAAATGGGTTCAGAATGAACAGAGGAGGCTTTTTTTCACAAATTCTTGCCCAAAATGTCATGTTCCCAACACCTCTCCTTTTAAAAGGTCGATCTATCATTGCTGCTGATGCAGGCAGCTGATGTATCCTGGTGATCAGAGTAATTGTGGATCAAATGCTTCCCAGCTGCTTATATTTTTGGTTTAGTGATGTTGTTTGGATTTTGGTTTGACATTCCAGTATTGGGTGGAGGCAAAATTTAAAGAATAGCAACTTTTCAGCACCAAACTAATGTCAGTTAAAATGAGATGACTATTTCTGGGTTGAGGCCTCAGTACAATGAGCTAAAATCTGTAAAGAGCTGGGGAAACGAGGAACTGCAGATGCTGGTTTACAAAAAAAAAAGACACAAAGTGCTGGAGGAACTCAACAGGTCAGGAAGCATCCCTGGAGAACACGGATAGGCAGTGTTTTGGTTTGGGAACTTTGTTGATGCCGACTGTTTATGCGGAAGGGGGAGGGGGCGAAAGGGGGAGGGGGGAGAGAATGAACGCTGGAATAGAGGAGGGGCAGGACAGAGCATGGCAGATAATAGGTGAACACAAGCCACCAATCGCTGGTTGGTGCGGACTCAGTGGGCTGAAGGGCCTGTTTTCATGCTATGTCTCTAAAGTCACACAGTTTCTCAGTTCACTGATGCCACCTAACCTGCCGACCACTTCACCCATCCCTATCCCCCAGCAGCCGGCCATTATACATCCTCCACATAACTTGCGCTGCCATCCAGTTTTGTTTCATTGTCAAACTCGGGAAGATAACACCTGCTCCTCTCGTTCAAATCATTACATCAGGCAACTGAACCATCCTACCACAACCTAGAGAGCAGTCCTGAACAACTAGCTACCACATTGGAGACCCTCGGACTATATCTGATCGGACTTTACTGGCTTTACCTTGCACTAAACGTCTTGTACGGAGTTTGCACGTTCTCCCCGTGACCTGCCTGGATTTTCTCAGAGATCTTCAGTTTCCTCCCACACTCCAAAGACGTACAGGTTTGTAGGTTAACTGGCTTGGTAAATGCAAAAAAAATTGTCCCTAGTTGGTGTTGGACATTGTTAATGTGCGGGGATCGTTGGTCGGCGCTGATCCGATGGACCTGTTTCTGCTCTGTATCTCTAAACTAAACTAAAATATAATTTTCTCATCCCTTGCTTCACTATTTGCTGTTCCTACATTATCATTTTACTGCACCTATGACCTACATCTTCACAATACCTAAATTCATGTTTCTGACATCCTGTGCATACAATAGTAATCCCACCACCCCACCCCATCTTAACATGACCCATGGAGTTAAACCAGTGCAAGTAAGTAGGGCAGTGGGCTCGAGTAACTTGTTCCGTGCCCACGGTTATGGATCTTCTAGGAGAAGGTTAATAATGATGCTAAAGTGTTACAACTACCATTATTTTAATTCATAAGTGACAGGAGTAGAATTAGGCCATTCAGCCCATCAAGTCTACTCTGCCACCCAATCATGGCTTGATCTACTGGTACTTCCAAGATTACTTTATATAATTATATATTATTATTATATATTATATATTAGAAACATAGAAACATAGAAAATAGGTGCAGGAGTAGGCCATTCGGCCCTTCGAGCCTGCACCGCCATTCAATATGATCATGGCTGATCATCCAAGTCAGTATCCTGTACCTGCCTTCTCTCCATACCCCCTGATCCCTTTAGCCACAAGGGCCACATCTAACTCCCTCTTAAATATAGCCAATGAACTGGCCTCAACTACCTTCTGCGGCAGAGAATTCCAGAGATTCACCACTCTCTGTGTGAAAAAAGTTTTCCTCAACTCGGTCCTAAAAGATTTCCCCCTTATCCTTAAACTGTGACCCCTCGTTCTGGACTTCCCCAACATCGGGAATAATCCTCCCGATTATATATAACATCTACAATATCGACTTGGTAGATTATATAAAATTACTCTGCCTTAAAAAATATCAATTGACTTGGCCTCCACAGCCTTCTGTGGCAATGAATTCCACAGATTCACCACCCTCTGATTTAACAATTTCCTCCTCATCTACATCCTAAAGAAACGTGCTTTAATTATGTGGCCATGTGACCTCTGATCCCAGACTCTCCCACCAGTGGAAACATCCTCTCCACATCCACATTATTCAGGCCTTAAGCTGTACCTTCACCAAGTATTTAACCAAGTATCGAAAACCCCAACTCCTTTCAAAAGATGAGTGTGGAGATATTCACTCAAGTTTAGTAATTCGGCTTTGGAGATGAAACTTCCACAACAAAGTCTTAGCCTTCTTTTACACTTCCATTCCAAATATATTGGAGGAATATCTTTAGTCAGACGGCGATGAATCTGTGGAATTCTTTGCCACAGACGTCAGTGGAGGCCATGTCATTGGGTACTTTTAGGGCAGAGATTGACAGGTTCTTGATTAGTAAGGGTGTCAGTGAATATTTTTAAGGCAGAGATAGATAGATAGATTCTTGATTCGTACAGGTGTCAGAGGTTATGGTGAGAAGACAGGGGAATGAGGTTCGGAAGGAGAGATAGATCAGCCATGATTGAATGGTGGAATGGATTTGATGGGCCGAATGGCCTAATTCTACTCTCCTGACTTATGAAAGCAAGAAGAGCTGATAGTGTCTGTGTAAATCTTCTTTCCACTCTTTTATATAAATAGGCCACCAGAGCTGTAGACAGTACTTTCAGTGTGGTCTGACCAAGATCCCATATGAGCTTGGCACACTTCTCCTCCTTTTCAATTTTGTCCTTTTCAGGAATAAACTCTGCTGTTTGCTTTGTCTTTATTTCCCAATGACCTTTCAGCCCTCTGGCTGTTCATGACTGTCCTGTTTGTATTCCGAAAGATGCCTTTGTCTTCTACCCAACCTCCATTCTCACCTTCCCAGTAATAAGTAACGGTTCTATTCTTCCTACTATCTGGCACTTATACGTCGAAATTCACTTGGTAATTATTTACCTACATTGCCTTCCAGTTGCTTTTTGATTGGTGCGTGTGTCGGGGGTTATGGGGAGAGCGCAGCAGAATGGGGTTAGGAGGGAGAGATAGATCAACCATTTTGTTTAAAGAAGGAACTGCAGATGCTGGAAAATCGAAGGTAGACAAAAGTACTGGAGAAGCTCAGCGGGTGCAGCAGCATCTATCAGTCTGAAGAACGGTTTCGGCCCGAAACGTTGCCTATTTCCTTCCCTCCAGAGGTGCTGCCTCACCCGCTGAGTTACTCCAGCATTTTGTGTCGACCAGGAAGATGCCTTGCTCACCTTTTGATTATGTCTTCTGTAGTCCATAATGTAGTGTAGTCCATAGCGTAGTGTTGTCCATTGTGTGGGGTTCGGACGCTGTCACACCCTCCCCCCACACCCCGAGAGTTAGCCACTGTATTTAGATTTGATGTGCGCAGGTGAGAATTAGCATTGGCTTCTGCCCGTAACTTATTACCAGCCGGGACCATCGTCCTGCAATAATAATAATAATAATAATACATTTTATATATGGGCGCCTTTCAAGAGTCTCAAGGACACCTTACAAAATTTAGCAAACAGAGTAAAAACATGTAAGTGGAATGAAATAAATAGTAAAGACATCACTAGTATACAAATTAAAGACAGAATTCATTTCAAAGACAAAAATCAAAAACACAATATGAAGAGAGAGCAGCGGCAGCTAAACCGCGCCAGCGTCCACTCTCCCTTCCGGCAGCCATCTTGGACACAGAATAAAATAATCATTTACACACAAAAAAACACAATGGTTACCACTGTGGGGGAAAGCACAATGTCCAGTCCCCATCCCCAGTTCTCCCATAGTCAGGCCTATTGAGGCCTCCACAGTTGCCTCTATGGAGGCCCGATGTTCCTGGCCGTTCTCACCGGGTGGTGTTGGGAGAGTCCTCACAGCAGCTGGGACGGCTGGAACGGCCAATTTCCTACCGGAGTCCGTGGCATTCCGAAGCCGACAGGGCCGCGTCGGTTGGTGCTCCGAGGCTCCCGATGTTAAAGTCGGCGGGCCGCTCCACAGTCCCGCAGCTCGACGGTGTTGATCACGGCAATGATGCATGGAAGTCAACCTAGTGTGAAGGGCACAGAGCCACCATTCAATGCTGGTCGCATGTAGCCTGCTGTCTTTGGCTGTGCTTCCTGCAGACAGCAAAGCCTCTCCACCGATTGCCCTTCTCCCTCCTCCTGTCCCAATCCAAAGAAGATGAACGGCCAGTGCTTAGAATTGGAGGTCAATAAATATTGAATGATCAGAGGGTTTGAGGAGCAATGGGGATCAAACACCGACAAGGAGTTGAAGCCCGGGGCAGATCAACCAACATGAGGTGCCGCAGACACCAGAGGCTCGAGGTGACCTTGCCCCAATTCCAATTGTCTCATAATCTTGTGTTTTAAGTAAGTAAGTTTATTGGCCAAGTATTCACATACAAGGAATTTGCCTTGGTGCTCCGCCCACAAGTAACAACATGACATAGTGACAGTTACGAATGACCCAGAAAACACTAAACATTAATAACCATATAACCATATAACAATGACAGCACGGAAACAGGCCATCTTGGCCCTTCTAGTCCGTGCCAAACACTTACTCTCACCTAGTCCCATCTACCTGCACTCAGACCATAACCCTCCATTCCTTTCCCGTCCATATACATATCCAATTTATTTTTAAATTATAAAATCGAACCTGCCTCCACCACTTCCACTGGAAGCTCATTCCACACAGCTACCACTCTCAGAGTAAAGAAGTTCCCCCCTCATGTTACCCCTAAACTTCTGTTCCTTAATTCTCAAATCATGTCCTCTTGTTTGAAGCTTCCCTACTCTCAATGGAAAAAGCTTATCCACATAATGTTTTATTAATAATAATAAAACATTAATGATAAAACACCATTGATCAAGAATGTGAACCAACAAAATACCAGATCAAAGCGAGGCTACAGATCTTGGCTGTTGAGTAGAGCAACTACTCGTGGATAAAAAACTGTTTTTATGTCTGGCTGTGGCAGCTTTGACAGTCCGGAGTCGCCTTCCAGAGGGAAGTGATTCAAAGAGTTTGTGGCCAGGGTGAGAGGGGTCAGAGATGATCTTGCCTGCTCGCCTCCTGGCCCTTGCAGTGTACAGTTCATCAATGGAGGGAAGGTTGCAGCCAATAACCTTCTCAGCTGATCGGACGATTCGCTGCAGCCTCCAGGTGTCGTGCTTGGTGGCTGAGCCAAACCACACCATGATGGAGAAGGTGAGAACAGACTCTACGATGGCCGTGTAGAATTGGACCATCATTACCTGTGGCGGATTGTGCTTCCTCAGCTGCCGTAGGAAGTACATCCTCTTTGACTGTGCCTTTTTGACTGTGGAGTCGATGGTAGCCCCCCCCATTTGAGGTCCTTGGAGATGACGGTGTTGTCCATATTTTCGATGTTTCTATGCAATTCCTTGCAGTCTTGGGCAGAATAGATACCATACCAGCTGTAATGCATCCCGGCAAGATGCATTCTATGATGCATCCGTAGAAATTGGTAAGAATCATTGGGCATTTCCCAAATTTCATCTGTTTTTTTAGGAAGTAGAGGCATCGATGTGCTTTCTTGACCCTAGCATCGGTGTGGTGGGACCATGAACTGAATCTGAAGAAGGATCTCGACCCAAAACACCACCCATTCTTTCTCTCCAGAGAAGCTGCCTGTCCCGTTGAGTTACTTCAGCATTTTTTTTGTCTGTCCTCGGTGTAAACCAGCATCTGCAGTTCCTTCCCACACAAAACATAAACCCACTCAGGAGTCTTGGCTGCTTTCATAATGCCATTCGCTTAGACTGGATTATGGGAACGGTTGAACTATTCCACCCCCTCCCCCCCCTCTCTCTCTCTCCACCCCCCACTACTTCTCTTCCCAATCTCTTACCGGGCACTGGGCCATATATCAAGAAAAAAATGGGAGTCTAATGCTAGCGTTGCGCGGAGGGAGCCAGATTTATTATTGGGAAGACGAGGAACCTGGCTGACAGTCCTTAGTCGCGCAGTACCCAGCACAAAGGCTGCTGAGAATCTTTCTCTCACACACACACACAGCCAGGCTGATCACACTCACGCACACAGCTGACAGCTCGGCCTTCGCTCTGAGCATCTCGCATTCACTCATTGGTGGGGGGGGGGGGGGGGAGGGAGGAGCTCCGCTAGGCGGAGAGGAGGTGGGGGATGCGGGAGACGACGGAGAGTGTCTGAGGTGTCTTGGACATAGGTAGGGAGGGAGGGAGAGGAGGGGGGGGGACGAGGAATTTTAGGGAGAAGGTAAAATCGGGCCGTGCGGGGCTGGGGAACGATGAGGTTGGAGAGCGGGGAGGAGGTGGCCTCAGCTTTGTAGAGTGGATGGGGGGGAGGGGAGGGGGATGGGGGGGGGGGAGGGTGGTGAGAGTGGAGGGAGAGTGGAGAGGGAGTTGATGTCGGGGCTTGTCAGTGGCGGCGAGTGCCTGTCACTGAAACAGGCAGGTGAGATTTCACATCCACCTTGTGTGTGTGTGTGTCTCCCTCCCTCCCTCTCACACAGGCTGAGAGACTCTGCCTCTGTGAGTGCACGTCTCTCTCTCCCCCTCTCCCACACACAGTAAGACCGAGGTACTGTGCTCAGTCCATCTGTGTCTCCCACATACACAGTATAACTCGGCTTTGTCTGTGTATATATGCACACCCGCTCCTCTCTCTTTCTCCCCCACACACAATAAGACCGATGTATTCTGCTTAGTCTCTCTTCCCTCCCTCCCACACACACAGATAGACCGAGGTCCTGTGCGCACTTTCTCTCTCTCCCCCACAGTCACACCGAAGTACACCACACTGCCTCTGTGCCTCTGTCTCTCCCCCTCTCGCCTTCCTACACATTGTCTCTGTGTGTCTCTCTCTCCCCTACACACACAGACTGAGGTACACACTGCCCGTTGTGTGTGTCTCTGTCTCTCTCTCTCTCACACACACACACAGTTAAAGGTACTCCACGCTGCATCTGTGTGTGTGTGTCTCTCTCTCCCCACACACACAGACAGTCAGAGGTACCCCACGCTGCCTGTGTGTGTGTGTCTCTCTGTGTCCCACCTCACACCCACATACAGACAGTCAGTCAGAGGAACTCCACGCTGTGTGTACGCGCCTCTGTCTCTTCCTATCACAGCCAGAGTGAGGTACTCCCCACGCAGTCTCTCGGCAGCCACTCCCCGGGCAGGGTGCATCTGCCTCCCCCAGGCAGGCAGTCAGTCAGTCAGACACGACTCCGGCGGAGGGCTCCATGCACAGCTCCTCCCGGCCGGCTGGGAACGGCGACGGAGGGCAGGGGGAAGTTGGCCGCCAGCGGGGCAGTCTCGGCTCTCCACTTCCAACAAGTTGTCGGAGCAAGGCGGCGGCAGCGGCGGCGGCAGCGGCGTGGTGGCCATGCAGTCCCAGTCTCGCTGGATCCTCGTAATCCTCTGCCTCTGTCAACTGGGTGAGTTTAGCCTGACCTCGTCCGCCGGCTCCCCTTTACCCGCCTGAAACCCTTTAAAAGTCACCTTTCTCGTGATATTCGCCGCATTAGCGAGACTTTCTGAATGGGGTTGTATGGGGGAGCTGTATAACATTTGCCCAAGGCATGTGTTTGAGAGTGCGAGATAGAGAGATAGAGAGAGGGGGGCTGCGACCCAGACTAGTTTACCAGAATGGTTTATCTAGAACCTTTATTTATTGTTTTTTTGATGTAATTAATTGAATGTATTTGTATATATCTTTTCACTTTTAATGCTGTTGGCCTATATTAAGATCTAGAGTATTTAATTTTTTGATATATTTATATATTTTATTTTGTTTTAATGCTGTTGGTTGATATCAAGATCTAGTCTTTACTTATTTAATTATTAAAACATTAATAATTAAATAATATTTAATTTGTAATTATTTTAAAAAATGTGTTTATTTATATGCTTTTATTTAGTTTTAATGCTGTTGGTCGATATCAAGATCTTTGCTTACTAATTTTGAATTCAAAACATATTTTAATATGGTTTATTGAGTTTTGAAGTTGTTGGTTGATACCAAGATCTAGAGTATTATTATTTTATTTTGTGTTGCATTTATATATATTTTTTAATTTAGTGTTGGCTGTCAGTGGGGATAAAAGGGCGAGTATGTGTGGGAAGGAACAGCAGATGGTGGTTTAAAACACCGAGTTGGATTCGGGGGTTTATCTACTTTCTTACCATTTCTTGCTCACCTCTGCTGCACCTTTGAGGGTTATTGTGATGATGGGGGTGGAGGAGGGCGAGAAGAGCTGCGAGAAGAGTTGAGACCATTTTGGGGCTTTTAGGGAAGAGAGACACACAAAATGCTGGAGTAACTCAGCGGGACAGGCAACATCTCTGGAGAGAAGGAATGGGTGACGTTTCGGGTCGAGACCCTTCGTCAGACTGAGAGTCAGGGGAGAGGGAAAACGAGATATATAGAAACATAGATAGAAATATAGAAAATAGGTGCAGGAGTAGGCCATTCGGCCCCTCGGGCCAGCACCATTCAATATGATCATGGTTGATTATCCAAAATCAGTACCCCGTTCCTGCTTTCCCCCCATATCCCTTGATTCCCTTAGCCCTAAGAACTAAATCTAACTCTCTATTGAAAACGGTGATATGGAGAGACGTAGAACAAATGAATGAAAGATACACAACAAAAAGCTGCGATGGAAGGATTTTGTGTTTTGCCCCTGTGTTTATATATTGCAAACTCCTGACCGCCTTTTACTGGCCGAAACTCCTACCTTTTGGCGTTTAACATAGAGGAACACGTTTAAACCGAACATTTAGGGCCCCGTTTAAATGTCACGAGCAGGACTTGATGTGGGCTTTGATTTTGTGGGTTGTTGCTGTTTTGCTGGTAAATTGAGAAGTGCGTCGGAAGGAACTGCAGATTCTGGTTTATACCGAAGAGAGACACAAAATGCGTCGCGTAACTCAGCGGGTCGGGCAGCATCTGTGGAGAAAAAAATGAATAGGTGACGTTTCAGGGTTAAGGAATAGGTAACCTTAACTAATTTAAAATAGGGTCGGGTCCCTTCTCCAGACTATTATATGTTGTGGGTACACAAAAAATGCTGGAGAAACGCAGCGGGTGCAGCAGCATCTATGGAGCGAAGGAAATAGGCAACGTTTCGGGACGCTGAGTTTCTCCAGCATTTTTGTGTATTCGATTTTCCAGCATCTGCAGTTCCTTCTTAAATGCTAAATGTCGAGAACGTGTGCATTTCACAGTGAGACGTGGGAGCACAGACAAGACGATAGACACAAAATGCTGGAGTAACTCAGCGGGACAGGCAACATCAAAGCTCGCTATAGGATCTTTGGGCAGCGTCTCTGGAGAGAAGGAATTTGTGACTGATGTCAGTCTGAAGAAGGGTCTGGACCCGAAACGTCACCCACTCCTTCTCTCCAGAGATGCTGCCCGTCCCCCGCTGAGTTACTCCAGCATTTTGTGTCTATCTTCGGTTTAAACCAGCATCTGCAGTTCCATCCCGCACATCATTTCACCTCTGCCGCTTTTAGGTTGAAATCCAGCCCAGACATTGATGAAACTGTCCTTCCCGATAAATGTTCCGATGCGCGATTTTTCGATGGGGGGGAAATTCACCCGTGGATTCGAGGCCAGAATAATCATGAGGTTATTCATGTCTATAAAATCACGAGAGGAATAGACCGGGCAGATGCACAGAGTCTCTTGCCCAGAGTAGGTGAATGGAGGACCAAAGGACACAGGTTCAAGGTGAAGGGGAAAAGATTTAATAGGAATCTGAGGGGTAACTTTTTCACGGTGGGTGTATTGGAACGAGCTGCCAGAGGAGGTCGTTGAGGCAGGGACGATCCCAACATTTAAGAAACACTCCGGCAGGTACATGGATAGGTTTTAAATATTTTTGAAAAATCCATGTAAGTGTTAAATTGGTATGCAGCTCACTAATGATCTAATGTGGCAAGTTCAACTTTAGTTCAACTCAGTTCAGCTTAGTTTATTGTCACGTGTACCGAGGTACAGTGAAAAGCTTCTGTTGTCTGCTACTCAGTCAGCGGAAAGACAATGCATGGTTACAGTCGAGACATTCGCGGTGGATAAGGGTGTGGAGCGATTGTAATATGTGACTGCAGATCTGCTTCTGTGGTGGATGGGCTGGATGTCATTACTTAAAGCTGACCTTGTCACCATCTGATTAATTTCCAATTCAGTACGGGTGCCAGGGGTTATGGGGAGAAGGCAGGAGAATGGGGTTGAGAGGGAAAGATAGATCAGCCTTGATTGAATGGCGGAGAAGATTTGATGGCACAATTGGCCTAATTCTTCACTAGAACTTATGGACATGAAATCTTCAGATGACATTGTTTAGTTTGCATGGAGTATATAAAGATGTGCGTGATATTTGAGAGCAAGTTAATAACCTGGGTTTGGTTTACATCTAAGTTGCATTCCATCTCATCCTTCCGTCTTATAGTTTGCAAAGGTGACTACTCAAGAATTTCAGCTGCCATGGAATCTCTTAAGTGGGAACTGCAATTCTTTCACCATGTCTTTCCTTATTGTAAATCAAGTCAAGTCTATTCGTCACATACACATACGAGATGTGCAGTGAAATGAAAAGTGGCAATGCTCGCGGACTTTGTGCAAAAAGACAAACAAACAAACTACAAACAGAATGGAACAGAATCACATATTCTTTTACATATTAAATATTGTGGGCGGAAGGAAAAAGGGAAAAAAACAGCAATTTAAAAAAAGAAAAAAACCCATCCAAAATTGATGCAACTGAATGCCGTGGCTCTTTAAGGCGCTGGTCAGGCTACATTGGAGAATTGTGAGCAATTTTGTGCCCCATTTCTGGGGAAGGATGTGCTGGCTCTGTAGACCATCCAGAGGAGATTTACCAGAATGATCCCAGGAATGAGTGGGCTGACTAACATAAGATGGAATTTAGGATGAGAGGGGATTTTATTGACACATATAAGATTATTAATGGATTGGACACGCTAGAGGCAGGAAACATGTCCCTGTTGTTGGGGGAATCCAGAACCAGGGGCCACAGTTTAAGAATTAGGGGTAGGCCACTTAGAACGGAGATGAGGAAAAAAATTTCACCCAGAGAGTTGCGAATCTGTGGAATTCTCTGCCTGTGGCAGAGGAGACCAATTCTCTGGATACTTTAGATGGAGTTAAGATAGAGCTCTGAAAGATAGCAGAGTCAGGGGATATGGCGAGTAGGCAGGAATGAGGTACTGATTGTAGATGATCAGCCATGACCACATTGAATGGCGGAGCTGGCTCGAAGTGCCGAATGGCCTACTCCTGCACCTATTGTCTGTTGTCTATTGTTTGACGGCACTGGGCTTACACACGCTGGAGTATAGAAGGATGAGGGGGGACCTCATTGAAACTTACCGAATAGTGAAAGGCCTGGATAGAGTGGATGTGGAGAGGATGTCCCCATTAGTGGGAGAGTCTAGGACCAGATGTCTTAGCCTCAGGATTAAAGGATGTTCCGTTAGAAAGGAGATGAAGAGGAATTTCTTTAGCCAGAGGGTGGTGAATCTGTGGTATTCTTTGCCACAGAAGGCTGTGGAGGCCCAGTCAATGTATATTTTTAAGGCAGTGATAGATAGATTCTTGATTAGTACGGGCATCAGAGGTTATGAGGAGAATGGGGTTAGGAGGGAGAGATAGATTAGCCATGATTGAATGGTGGAGTAGACTTGATGGGCCGAATGGCCTAATTCTGCTCCTATCACTTATGAACTGAACATTGAATCTAATGAACGAAGGGGGGGGGGGTTATCAAATATTATTTTTACTTAGATGCTGGAAATGCAGTATAGATCAAACGGAATGCTATTATTCATAGGGTCATGTTTGTTGGTCATGAAATTATTGTGAGCTGTGCCTTTAACTAAGTTCCAGTGCAGCTGAAGCACGCACTGTCGTTCTTAAGTGGGTTGATATTTCACAAGTCACACGCAGTAAAAGCTGCGTTTGGAATGTGAGTTTATAGTGTCAAAGCTTGTAAATGTTGCTTTGATAAAGGTGAGTGACTTGTAGTGGGGGGAGGGGGTCTTGAATGCCAGAGGAATGGCAAAGAATTAGCAGCTGAAGAAATACAAGGCAAATGATAGAGTCACGGAAACAGGCCCTTCGGCCAAGCCCCATCGACACGAGTCACACCAACCTGTGTTTGGCCCAATCCCCACTAAACCCATCCTATCCATGTACCTATTTGAACGTTGCTGTGGTATCTGCCTCGACTACCTCCTCTGGCAGCTCACTCAATAAGCCCGCCACTACCTTGTGTGTGGAGAAAGATGCCCCTCAGCTTCCTATTAAATCTTTCCCCTCTCACCTTAAACCTGGTTCTTGATTCCCCTACTCTGGGTAAAAGACGGTGTAATTCTACCTTAACTATATCCCTCCGTTACACTGTTAACTCAAGGGTGTCAGGGGTTATGGGAAGAAGACAGGAGAATGGGGGTGAGAGGGAAAGATAGATCAGACATGATTGAATGGCGGAGTAGACTTGATGGGCCGAATGGCCGAATTCTGCTCTTTCAACATGAGCTTTTCATATAGCAGCTGAAGAAATACAAAGCAAGTCAAAGAGTTATATGGCATGGAAAGAGGCCCTTCGGCCCAACTTGCCAATGCTAACCAAGGTGTCCCATCTGTACTAGTCCCACCTGCCTATATTTGGCTCATATCCCTTCCTATCAATTAGTATTTTAAAAGCAGAATATCTTAATTTTGTTTTGGAAACATGCATGATTGATATTTATCGATATGTAACGTATGGGTGATCATGTCATTGAAATAATTAGCATCTCTTTTGTTAACTCGTCTGTTAAATCAAGCTAATTTTTCGAATGACATGGAATTGAAAAATGAGTGGCATTTTGCGAAATGTGAAGTTCTCCATATTGGTTCCAAAGCAGATTTCTTTAGATGAAGGTTAGTCATGTCGTTAGGAATAAAATGAATCCGATTAACTCAGTTGTTACTGTAAATACGTTGCATTAAAGTCCAGTTTTTTAGTTTAGTTTAGAGATACAGAGCGGAAACGGGCCCTTGGGCCCACTGGGGCCGTGCCGACCAGCGATCCCCGCACATTAACACTATCCTCCACCCACTGGGGCAATATTTTTAAACATTTACCAAGCCAATTAACCTACAAACCTGTACGCCTTTGGATTGTGGGAGGAAACCGAAGGTCTCGGAGAAAACCGACGCAGGTCACGGGGAGAACGTACAAACTCCACACAGACAGCACCCGTAGTCAGGATCGAAGCCGGGTCTTCGGCGCTGCATTCGCTGTAAGGCGGCAACTCTACCGCTGCGCCGCCGTGATTGCAGAGATTAATATAATAAAATGACCAATTGACGGAACTGAAATGACTCCTGGATGTGATACTGATACTTTATAAAACTTTTACGGAGACCAGAAGTGGAGTGTTGATTTCAGTTTCTGGTCATTATAATATAGGGAGGCATTCAAGCACAGAACAGGTTGCAAATGAAGACACCAGGCTGTTTCCATGTGTTGAGATTCATGAACTGTGTAGAATAACTACGGAAGCCTGGAGCACAGGAACAGGCCCTTCGGCCCGCAATGTCTGTGCTGAACATGATGCTATGCTATACTAATCTCCACCTCATGATCCATATCCCTCTATTCCCTGCATACACCGGGTGGAGCCATAAATGGCAGCCTCGCCAACTCTTGTCCCTTCTTTCTTTTGTTGTTTTTAGTCTGTTATTACTTGTATGTTTTAGTGTGCTTTTAGTCTTTGTATTATGTGTGGGGGGGAGGGGGTTGGGGGAAACTTTTCATCTTTTCGCCCGGACGGAGATGCGACTTTTTCCATATCGTATATTTGACCTTAACGTTGTGGAGCTGGCGGTCCCTTTGTTAGGGATCGACTTCGGGAGCTCCAACTGAAGGAGCTTTGATCGCCCCGGCTACAGATGTTTCGATTGCCCCGACGAATAGGTGGAAAGAAGGTATAAGTTATTTGCCTTCCATCACAGTGGGGAATGTGAGTTCGCTGAGAAAGCAAGATGGGCATGCTGCCTGCGCTGGTGAGGACTCGGAGGGAGTGCCGTGCGTGCGGTGGTCTCGGTGTTTGAGGGGACATGGCTCCATGAGTGTGACACTGGTGCGAGTGTGGACGGCTTTGTTACTGTTCGGGCGGACAGGGATTGCAGAGAGTGACAGCGGTCGGTACAACTCTGATCACATCACGGTGCAAGAGCGTGTGTGTGGCCCGGACATTGAACCGGTGACTGTGGGTCTCCGCTTATGCTGTGTGACCTGGGGATTCTCACACCCCACTGTGGTGGCTGTTTAAGTCCATGTTTAATCTTTATGTAGTTATGTATCTCGTTGCTTTTTTCATATGACTGTATGGCAAATCAAAATTTCACTGTAACTGGAACACGTGACAGTAAAGGACCATTGAACCATATCCATGTGCCTACCTGAAAGCCTGTAAAATGCTACTATCATTTCTACCTCCACCTGGCAGCATGTTCCAGGCACCCATCCCCCTCTGTGCAAAACAAAGCTTGCTCTGCCCATTGGGACAAATGCTAAAACATTACATGCCACAGTGTAAGATAGGACATAGAACGTACAATACACGAACAGGCCATTCAGCCCACATCATGTGTGATTCCAAGATAAGCTAACTTCATCCACCTACACATAATCCATATCCATCCATTCCCTGCATATCTATGTGTGTCTCTCTGAAAGCCTCTTAAATGCCACAATCACATCCGCCTCCACCACCACCCTGGAAGTATGTTCCAGGCAGCCTATACAAAACACAACTCGCCAACACATCTCATTTAAACTTTTCCCCCTCTCACCCATGAGCTAAGTCCTATAGTCTTTGACATTGCTACCCTGGGGGGAAAAGGTTCTGACAATCAATGCTCCACAATAAATCTCACAATTGTATATATTTCTATCAGATCCCCCCTCAACCTCTGACATTCCAGGGAAAGGTTTTGAGCCTGAGCTAGTTTTCATTGGAACGATACATCTCGGATTTAAAAACAAATAGAAGAGTTTTCACCCTTCTGTACCTCACCTGAGGGGAGAAGAGTGAGTGGCCGGGGTGAGACTGGTCCTTGATTATGCTGGTGGCCTTGCCGAGGCAGTGTGAAGTGTAGATGGAGTCAGTGGAAGAGAGGTTGGTTTGCGCGATGGTCTGGGCGTGGACAAATCGAGCTGAAGGTGTTGTTGCCTGCTGTGTGACGTTACGATTCATTACAACCTACGTGAAGTTGTTGCATCGCCCAGGAAGAGTCAGCTGCACAGTAATGTTAATGGGAGTCGTAGTAGTGTTTCATGGGAAAGAGATTTCCTTGCTTAATGTTCTTCATTTGATGAACAATACCAACCACTGCACTTCTTCACATGGTTCAGCACATCATCGGTGCCCCGCTCCCTGCCATGGATGCCCTCCACCGAAAACGGTGTCTGAGACGGGCCGGGAAGATCATCAAAGACCCCTCACACCCCAACCATGGACTGTTTGCCCTCCTCCCATCAGGGAGGCGGTACAGGAGCCTCAGGTCACGTACTAGTAGGATGAGGAACAGCTTCTACAACAACACAATCACATTGCTGAACTCGGAGTCCCGCCGATAGATTTCTCCGGTCCCTCCGTCCCCATTGTTTAATTATTCTGTATTTTTTGATTATTCTGTATCTTCTCTCTTTCTATTTTTTTTATTTCTTTATGCACAACTACTACGGACTGACGCAAAACTGCATTTCGTTGTACTCATACTTGTATTTGTGCGATGACATTAAAGTTGAATTGAATTGAATTGAATTATTAACCCTGACTTCCTCCCATGTCCCTAAAACATGTAGGTTTATAGTTGGGTGGGAAAGAGCCGCAGATGCTGGTTTAAGTCAAAGGTAGACACAAAATGCTGGAGTAACTCAACGGAGCAAGCAGATGAAGAAGAGTCTGAAGAAGGGTCTCGACCCGAAACGTCACCCATCCCTTCTCTCCGGAGATGCTGCCTGTCCTGCTGAGTTACTCCAGCATTTTGTGTCTACCAGGTTTATAGTTAATACATGTGTTTTGTAGTCAATGCCTACTATGTTCTGTTGTGCTGAAGCAAAGCAAGAATGTCATTGTCCTATCAGGGACACATGACAATAAACACACACAAACATGAACAGGCCTCTGTAAATTGCTCCTAATGTGTTGGGAGTTTTGTGTAATAGTGGGAAAACACAATTAGAGTGAATATGCTGATCTGCTAGGGTTGTATACTTAGACTTCCTTGGCATACAGTGGATGAGACCAACCTGCATTACTGCCAGATCGTTGCCAAGTCTTTTAAAGAGAAGAGTGCATATTTGAACAGGATTACATTTTGTTGGGATATTTTACGCAGTTGAACAACTATTTTTTTCAAGGTTTAAGTGTGAATAATGGCTTCCTTATTCAAGTTGGTATTAGTCAATAATTTTATACTTAAGGGTGGCTCAGTGGCAGAGTTACTGCCTCACCAATGCCAGAGACTCGGGTTCTATCCTGGCCTCAGATGCTGTCTGTGTGGAGTTGGCACGTTCTCCCTGTGACCCTGTGGGTTTCCTTCCATTTCCCCAATAGCAATTTGGCCTCTGTAAATTGTTCTCGTGTGTAGGAAGTGGCTGTAATAGTGGGGAAAATAGGATTAGAGTGAATGGGAGATTGATGGTCAGTGTGGACTTGATGGGCCGAAGGGCCCGTTTCTGTGCGATAATGAATCAACACTGAGGTCAGCTCAAAAGATCACCTGTTAATGAAAAACTTACACAATTAATTATTTAAAAATTTATACCAACTTTCCATCAATCTCAAAATATCCAGTAAAAATACGTTCCGTTTCCATATGAAGTAGAGGCAGCGTGAAGGGTCTGAAGAAGGGTCCCGACCACCAAAACATCACCCATCCTTTTTCTCCAGAGATGTTGCCTGACCTGCTGAGTCACTCCAGCATTTTTTGTCTATCTTCGGTGTAACCAGCATCTGCAGACTCTTTGTACACGCCAAATTTGCAATATTTGACCATGCTTCAAGCCTAACAATTTGGCGGTGACCAAAGATAGACCCAAATGCTGGAGTAACTCAGTGGGAGCATCCCTGGATCGAAGGGATGAGTGACATTTCGGGTCGAGACCCTTCTTCAAACTGAGTCAGAGGAGAGGGAGGTACAGAGATAAGGAAGTGTGAGGTGTGAAAATGAGACGGTGGGGATGGAGATCAAGGTAGAATAGATCGTTGTTAGATAGGAAAAGGTACCAACAAGGCAAACAGAACAGCACGTTGTATCTATCCAAATTATGTATGTTGGCTGTGGGTCTTTGTGAGTTCTGAGTGAGGTTTAAATCACATTCTGAATAGTCTGATGCAATCCCCATATAAAACTCAAGCACAGAATTACAGGAATTAGAAACATAGAAACATAGAAAATAGGTGCAGGAGTAGGCCATTCGGCCCTTCGAGCCTGCACCGCCATTCAATATGGTCATGGCTGATCATCCAACTCAGTATCCTGCAACTGCCTTCTCTCCATACCCCCTGATCCCTTTAGCCACAAGGGCCACATCTAACTCCCACTCAAATATAGCCAATGAACTGGCCTCAACTACCTTCTGTGGCAGAGAATTCCACAGATTCACCACTCTCTGTGTGAAAAATGTTTTTCTCATCTCGGTCCAAAAAGATTTCCCCCTTATCCTTAAACTGTGACCCCTTGTTCTGGACTTCCCCAACATCGGGAACAATCTTCCTGTATCTAGCCTGTCCAACCCAATCAATCAATATCAATCAATCAACCTTTATTGGCACCTTGCAAGCAACAGTGGTACAGTGCAAAATGAAAAGGCGTTTCCCAGGGAATACCAGAGCATCGCACATGAAATTTAAAACATTTCACACATAATAACACAAAAAACAATCCAGTCCCTGATGGAACAGTATAAATAGTTAAAAGCAGGTAAAACAACAACGTTAAAATACAGTAAAACCAAGCATAAAAATGTCTGGGGCAGCTGATTTGAGTGGCCAGTGCCAGTTATTAAAGTGTCCGTGCCAAGCCTCAGAATCAGGTGACTGTGTGTACAGAGTGACTGTTTAGCAGCCTCACAGCCTGTGGCAGGAAGCTGTTTAGCAGTCTTGTAGTCCGGGCTTTGATGCTGCGATATCTCTTGCCTGATGGCAGGAGATCCAGGTGTATGTGTACCCCTTAATAATTTTGAATTGAATGATTCTATATGATTCTATAAGATTCATAAGTTTCTATAAGAATTCTGCTGTTAGAGGATCTTTCTTTCAATCGGGGAAGTTAAACGGGGATCATCTGTCCTTCTGAATTCCCTTTTGAATTGTCTCAAAACACCAGCTCGGAACTGATAGTTGACAGTTGAGGCTTGGACAGAGTGAATGCGAAGAGGATGTTTCCACTAGTGGGTGAGACTGGGACTAGAGGTCACAGCCTCAGAATTAAAGGACGTTCTTTTAGGAAGGAAGGAGATGAGGAGAAATGTGTTTAGTCGGAGGGTGGCGAATCCGTTGAATTCTTTGCCACATAAGGCTGTGAAGCTCAAGTCACTGGATATAGATTCTTGATTAGTACGGGTGACAGAGGTTATGGGGAGAAGGCAGGAGAAAGGGGTTAGGAGGGAGAGATAGATCAGCCATCATTGAATGGCGGAGTAGACTTGAATGACCGAATTGCCTGATTCTACTCCTATCACTTATGACCTTAACCACCCCCATGAGGTCTGGTTGATTGCAGCTTTCCTGGCCTGTTGTCAACATTGCATCTGTGCTTGGAGATGTTATGTTGTTGTGATGGGCACAATATGAATTGAGGCACCTCATCTTTAACTTCCGAGCTTTCTTATGCTACATAATTGCAGAGGTACCAGCAACTTGTGCCAGAGAGCCATATGACTGCTCTTATACAGGTGTACAAAATCATGAGGGGAATAGATCGGGTAGACGCACAGAATCTCTTGTCCAGAGTAGGGGAATCAAGAACCAGAGGACATAGTTTTAAGGTGGAGTGGGGAAAGATTTAATAGGAGTACCTTTTTCATTCAAAGGATGGTGGGTGCATGGAACGAGCTGCCGGAGGAGGTAGTTGAGGCTGGGACTATCGCAACGTTTAAGAAACATTTAGACAGGTACCTGGATAGGACAGGTTTAGAGGGATATGGCCAAACACAGGCATGTTTGACTAGTGTAGATGGGACATGTTGGTCGGTGTATGCAAGATGATGAAGGGCCTGAATCCACCCTGTATGCTTCTATGACTATGCATGCTAACCAGACAGAGGAAACATCTGCCAAATTAGTGTTAATTTGGTGGAACAAAAGCACTTGATAAAATCACAGCACATCTTGTAATTTACCTTCATCCAAGCAATTACTGCAGGTTAAATCGTTGATGCAGCAATTTAATGTATTAAACATTTAAATGCTGATCCTTAATTTTAAAGGAGAAGTCAATTATATGCCCAATGTACTGCACATGGAACTGGGAAAAGGCCGCAGTTCCATAGAAATTGGATCAAACTTATGAGTTGAAAACAAATCAATTCATCAGTTTTATAATGGGTTATGCAGGATGAACTCACAATGCAACCGATAGGAAAATAAGGTTTGTTTTATTTTACATGCACAGACTTGTCTCTTGCATGCAAAAGATAGAATGCAGTGTCAATTGTCATTTTCTGGAAATAAACACTCACAAGCTTTCACTGGTAAACAGTCTTCAATTCTAGTAACACCAAGGAACCAGTTTTGCACAACCCTCTTATTGGCTTATGACAATACTGAGATCGTTTCCATGGGATTCAAGATTCAAGATTCAAGAGAGTTTATTGTCATGTGTTCCCAGATAGGACAATTAAATTCTTGCTTTGCTTCAGCACAACAGAATATTGTAGGCATAAATAAATACAGAACAGATCAGTGTGACCATATACCATATATATATATATATACATATACATAAATAAACAGATAAAGTGCAATGGGCTATTAATGATCAGAGTTTTGTTTGAGTTGAGTTTAATAGCCTAATGGCTGTGGGGAAGGAGCTATTCCTGAACCTGGATGTTGCAGATTTCAGGCTCCTGTACCTTCTACCTGAAGGCAGCGGGGAGATGAGTGAGTGGCCAGGATGGTGTGGGTCCTTGATGATGCTGGCAGCCTTTCTGAGGCAGCGACTGCGATAGATCCCCTCGAGGTCAGAGCCGATGATGGACTGGGCAGTGTTGACAACTTTTTGCAGCCTTTTCCGCTCCTGGGCGCTCAAGTTGCCGAACCAAGCCACGATGCAAACACTCAGCATGCTCACTACTTGCACCTGTAGAAGTTCGAGAGAGTCCTCCTTGACGTACCGACTGTCCGTAATCTTCTCGGGAAGTAGAGGCGCTAATGATATTGTGGCTCGTTATAGGTTTTCTAGTGCAACATGCCCACTGAGTCCATACCGACCACCAATCATCCGTTCACACTAGTTCTCCGTTATCCCACTTTCTCATCCATTCCCTACACACTAGGGGCAATTATTACAGAGGTTGATTAACCTTCCAACCCGCACGTCCTGGCGATGTGAGAGAAAACGGGAACACCAGGGAGAATCCCATGCTGTCCTCAGAAAAAACATGCAAACTCCACACAGCCAGCACCCGTGGACAGGATCAAACCTGTGTCTTCAGCAACAACAAAAAAAAGATTTTACGTACTATCCACTGTTATGAGTGGGAGGAGGAGCAGGTCGAAAAGTCCTAGTAATTTTTAATTTATGCCTGTGATTAATATAAAACACTTTACTCGGTGAAATTGTCCGAAGTGAATTTCTCTTAAAAATTGAGTAATATGCTGTTGTTTCAAAAATTGAGGTATTGGCAACCCGACATACTTGTGTTAAAGTGCAGTGATCTGTAAATTCGAAAAGGCTTTTAATATATTTGAAGTGACTGATTGTGCTCTTAACAGCGCATTAAAACCATACCTTGCAGCAAAATTTAACGTTTAATCGGCAGCAATACACAGAGGCTGGGTATTGATTAAGTCTGATCTGCTCGGCTACTTGAACCACTGGGACATTTTGGCTGGCTGTGATAATGTGTTAGTGTGCTGAGCGAGTCCGCGAGTCTTCTCTCTCCCCCTCCCCTCTCTCTGCATTGTTCCCTTTGCATTGATGGCCTTCTGACTTGCGAATACTTGTTCTTGCTCGTTGACCTGTTTGATGCAGAAATCGCGCCATTGTTACGTCTGGGGAACTTTCTTTCGAGAAGAATAGCGGTCTGCAGGGGAGTTGCTAGTTTGCGAGGGGGAGGGGTTGGTGGGAGACTGAAGTACGGCAACAACTTATTCTAAACTTCTGGCAAACGTTTTCAACTTGCACAAAGCACCATCTGCGAGTGTTAACATATTAGCACCATCAGATGGAGATGCAGAGGATCAGTACTTTGTCTCCTTAATACTTTCATGATTCACTCACAAGATTTTTTTTTTTGCTATGTTAAAGGGAAACCAACAGACAAAATGCACCAGTCAACAGACAAGTAACTGTGTGTAGGAAGGAACTGCAGATGCTGGTTTAAACCGAACATAAACACAAAAAGCTGGAGTAACTCTGTGGGACAGGCAGCATCTCTGGAGAGCAGGAATGGGTGACGTTTCGGGTCGAGACCCTTCATCAGGCTGAAGAAGGGTCTCTATCCGAAACGTCACCCATTCCTTCTCTCCAGAGATGCTGCCTGTCCCGCTGAGTTACTCCAGCTCTTTGTGTCTATAGACGGGTAACTGCCCGAGTTACTCCAGCATTTTGTCTCCATCTTCGGTTTAAACCAGCATCTGCAGTTCCTTCCCCCAAATGAAAAGGATTCCCAGGAATCTGCACGGGGGCACTGGTGCATCGATGAAGTTTAGTACAAGGTTATCTGACCGTGACAATGGATTTGCCGCTGATTAGTCGGAGTGCAGCTTCCACTGAGTGAAAAAATATCTCCACAGGCAAACTCCAATTAGAGAGTGCAGTGACCCCCGTTGCAGACGGGATGGCGTGGGCTTGTAATGGCCTTTCAGCATGGCTTGCATTCTGAAATAAAAACTGGGCAAATAAAACTCGATGGAACAGGCACTTGCAGAGAGTGGTGAGTCTGTGGAATTCTCTGCCTCGGAGGGCGGTGGAGGCAGGTTCTCTGGATGCTGTCATAGAAACATAGAAACATAGAAATTAGGTGAAGGAGTAGGCCATTCGGCCCTTCGAGCCTGCACCGCCATTCAATATGATCATGGCTGATCATCCAACTCAGTATCCTGTACCTGCCTTCTCTCCATACCCTCTGATCCCCTTAGCCACAAGGGCCACATCTAACTCCCTCTTAAATATAGCCAATGAACTGGCCTCAACTACCCTCTGTGGCAGAGAGTTCCAGAGATTCACCACTCTCTGTGTGGAAAAAAAAAGAGCTAGATAGGGAGAGTCAGGGGATATGGGGAGAATGGCCTTTCAGCATTTCGTTGTCTCTAATGCATTTCGTTGTACTCTGTACTGTACGTTGACAATGACAATTAAAATTGAATCTGAATCTGAATCTGAGAAGGCAGGAACGGGGTACTGATTGGGGATGATCAGCCATGATCACATTGAATGGCAGCGCTGGCTCGAAGGGCCGAATGGCCTACTCCTGCACCTATTGTCTATTGTCAATCCGTGGAAGGAGGAAACTGGCAGTGTGCCACCCCACATCAGAACTGGGAAAGCGAGAGATGCAAGCTGGTGTTCTTAGTTTAGTTTAGAAATACAACGTGGAAACGGGCCCTCCGGCCCACCGAGTCTACACCGACCAGTGATCCCCGCATATTAAGGCCATCTTACGCACACCAGGCAAAATTTTAGTGAAATATTTACACCAAGCTAATTACTCTACAAAGCTGTATGACTTTGGAGTGTTGGAGGAAACCGAAGATCTCGGAGAAAACCCAACGTGGGTCACGGGGAGAAGGTACAAACTCCGCACAGACAAGCACCCGTAGTCGGGATCAAACCCGGGTCTCTGGCGCTATGAGGCAGCAATTCTACCGCTGCACCACCATGCCGTGTTCTGTCTTGCGTAGAGTCAAACAGCGTGGAAACAGGCCCTTCAGCCCATCTCCTCCATGCCAACCAAGATCCTCCATCATCGAATCTAGCCACACACAGCAGTCTGAAGATGGGTCTCGACCCGAAACATCACACATCCCTTCTCTCTAGAGATGCTGCCTGTCCCGCTGAGTTACTCCAGGATTTTGTGTCTACCTAGCCACATTTTGTGTTCATAAAACATGGGAGCGAAATTAGGCCACTCTGCCCATCGGACCTGCTCTGCCATTTGATCATGGCTGATCTATTTTACCCTCTCAACCCCATTCTCCTGCCTTCTCCACGTAGCCTTTGATGTTTAGAGGTTTATGGGCCAAACGTGGGCAGGTGGGACAAGCATAGATTGGGCATCAATGGTTGGCATGGCCTATCAGCCATGATCTTGCTGAAAGGTGATACGACATCAGGGGCCGGGTGGCCTGCTGAAAGTTCTTTGTGAGTAGCTATTGATCGCAAGCCAAAAACTGAATGGATTTTGTTCATATACGATTGAATTTTGATGTTGCTACCTTCATCTGTATAGGTTTTGTGTTGTAGATGTGGAATGGTGAATGGGGATGGGAGGTGTGGGTAAACTTGGAATCTTGACTGCTTCAGATTCTTGATTAGTATGGGTGTCAGGGGTTATGGGGAGAAGGCAGGAGTATGGGGTTAGGAGAGAGTGATAGATCAGCTATGATTGAATGGCAGTGCAGATTTGATGGGCCTAATGGACTAATTCTACTATCCCTAATAACCTTATGAGCTTCATAAGTCATAGGAGCAGATTGTAGCCATTCGGCACATCAAGTCTACTTCCCCCATTCAATCATGACTGTTCTACATTTCTCTTTCAAACCCATTCTCCTGCCTTCTCCCCATAACCCCTGATACCTGTACTAATCAAGAATCTGCGGGACAGGCGTCTTCTCTGGAGAGAAGAAATGAGCTATGAAGTCGAGACCCTTCTTCAGACTTCTTAAAAATACCCATTGACTTGGCCTCCACACTTACGTGGCAATGAATTCCACAGATTCACTACCTTCTGACTAAAGAAATTCCCCCTCATCTCCGAGAAGGTCCTGAATGTTTTTTAGTAATAAAGTTCTTAGATTAAATTCCATTGCAGGCATTAAGCACCGTGAAAGAATCCTCTGTTGCTTTTATAAGTTCACATAATTACAGGATGCTGTTTGTCAGGTGTATTTGAACTTTATAAATTAGAGCCACATGCAAAGGATATTAAATATTTAATTCATAATTAGTGCACTAATCGCATTAAAAAAAAAAACCCACTTCAGGGCACTTTTTATCTTCCTACAAAATATCCTGAAATTATTGGTTGTGAACTAAAAGGTCTGAATTTTCAAAATTATTGCACATATTAAATAGTAAATAGATTATAAGTTTTTTAATACCATAAACATTTCTGTTTACTTTTGCACCTTTGGAAGATCTTCCCTGCAGCAGAATTGATTATGTATAATTTATGAATATCACTGAAAGCTTATGGAAATTGAAAATTATAATATTCACAGTGGGGTGATAAGTCTGCATCCAGTTTCCTTCAAGGGGTAACAAGTTCCCCAAAATTCTTTGGGTTTTAGACTACGGGGATACACGGCAGGAAACAGGCCTTTCGGCCCACCGAGCCCGCACTGACCTGCGATCACCCCCCGCACACTAACACTACCCTACACACCTGCGACAATTTACGTTTATACCTAGCCAATTAACCTGTATTGTGTGGGAGGAAACCGGAGCACCCGGAGAAAACCCACGCAGTCACAGGGAGAACGTGCAAAAACTCCATACAGACAGCGCCCGCAGTCAGGATCGAACCGGGTCTCTGGCGCTATAAGACAGCAACTCTACCGCTGCGCCACCGTGCTGCCCAGTAGCAAACTAACTTGTACAGTTTACGTCAGAATAACCTTCACTTGTACAATCGTGGACCACTTCTGACCAGAGCATTTATTTGCATTTGATTAGTTTCCATGACTATATCAGGCAGGAAAATGTTATGATTTTAATTTATTTGGCAAATACCCTCCAATTAAGTAAATTCTGGAACTTTCAGCGTGCAATATAAGGCTTGGATATCCTGCACTCCAATAACTTTCATGCTCCAGTAAACAGCGGTGTGTCTTCGTTAATTAAAGGCCAGCCCTTCAGGAGCCATCGTTTCCAACAGTGGAGCTGTGGTGAGGCGTCTTCAGGCAGTTCTGTGACGTGTCTGGTTCAACAGTGGGTTAGCATTAATGGCCTGACTTTTGTATAGTTTAGAGATACAGCGCGGAAACAGGCTCTTTGGCCCTTCGAGTCTGCACTGGCCTGCGATCGCCACACTTCAACGCAATCACATTGAAACTTACCGAATAATGAAAGGCACAGATAGAGTGGATGTGGAGGGGATGTTTCCACTGGTGGGAAAGTCTATGACCAGATATCATAGCCTCAGAATAAAGGGCGTTCTTTCAGAATGTAGGTGAGGAGGAACCTCTTTAGTCAGAGGGTAGTTAATCTGTGGAACTCATTGCCACAGACGGCTGTGGAGGCCAAGTCAGTGATATTTTTAAGGCAGAGATAGACAAATTCTTGATTAGAGCGGGCGTCAAGGGTTATGGGGAGAAGGCAGGAAAATGGGATTAGGAGGCAGAGATCAGCCATGATTGATTGGCGGAGTAGACTCTTGGTGAAATGTCCTAATTCTACTAATATTTGTGAACCTGTGAACTATCGCACACACGAGGGACAAATTGTAATCTTTACCAAAGCCAATTAAGCTACAAACCTGTACGTCTTTGGAGTGTGGGAGGAAATCGGAGAAACCCACGCAAGTCATGGGAAGAACATACAACCTCCATACAGTCAGCACCCGTAGTCAGGATTGAAACATAGAAAATAGGTGCAGGAGTAGGCCATTCGGCCCTTCGAGCCTGCACCGCCATTCAATATGATCATGGCTGATCATCCAACTCAGTATCCTGTACCTGCCTTCTCTCCGTACCCCCTGATCCCTTTAGCCACAAGGGCCACATCTAACTCCCTCTTAAATATAGCCAATGAACTGGCCTCAACTACCTTCTGTGGCAGAGAATTCCAGAGTTTAACCACTCTCTGCGTGAAAATTTTTTTTCTCGTCTCAGTCCTAAAAGATTTCCCCCTTATCCTTAAACTGTGACCCCTTGTTCTGGTATCTCTGGCGCTGTAAGGCAGCAACTCTACCGCTGCGCCACCGTGTCGCCCCAATGTTACATCTACCATAAGATGGAAGCACCACAACATAAGGAAGAAGTTTTCCAGGACTAATCCAATATATGAATCCATTAATTCACCAAATATCACACCGTGTGCAAAGACAGAGAGAACTAATGAAGAAAGATGCCAGATACTCGAGATAGCAACCCCATGAAGTGAGTTTTAATGAACTTGAAGTGGTGGGCAGCACCAAGATGAGCTTTTAACACTATAGCAGAAGGGAAAAAAAACCCTCTTTTTACAGGTAAATGGCAAAATTACAGCATTTCTGCATTTGAAGCACTTACATTGACAAACACTAGAGAGCTTAATGCAGGGGAATTATTGACAGTGCATTTGGACATGAGAAGTTCTTCGCCTCTCTCTATGGAAATACATTTGCTGTGTAATACTTTCATTGACCCTAAGAACAAATCTCCAAGAAACACCAGCATTATGGCAAAGATAGGCAATAGGAGTAGGCCACACGGCCCTTCAGGCCATCAACGCCATTCAATGTGATAATTGCTGATCATCCACAATCAGTACCCCGTTCCTGCCTTCTCCCCATATCCCCTGATACTGTCCAGGAATGAAGTGCTGGAGCAACTCAGCGGGCCAGGCAGCATCTCTGGATAAAAAGGATGAGTGGCATGACACAGAGTGCTGAAGTTCTCCAGAGATGCTGCCCGACCCGCTGAGTTACTCCAGCACTTTGTGTCTATCTTCGGTAGATACCAGCATCTGCAGTTCCTTTCGACACGGCATTAAGGCAAAGATCGCTTCCAATGCTGCAGAATTATGATTTTGGTCTTAAATGCAAGCTAGGGATGGATATGATGTGAACCAGAGCTTACCAATGAGCACAGATGCATGAGATGAAAGATCCAGGTGCAAGTGAACACCAGCTCAACCACACAGTGCCCACAAAGCTGATTGAGGTCGAGAGAGTGATCAACCAAGGTTCAGGCTTGCAGATAACGTTATAGCAAGGGATTTGGACTGGCCAGAAAAAAGTGCAGTGAAAACAATCGACACTAAGATGCTAGTAAATCAGAAATGATATTTCAAATACAGTACAGTTATGTGGAGAATGCACACATTTAATCTCCTGGCAGTGTACACCCAATGTTCGAAAAATAAACAATTTAAGACATAGATTTGAGCGTTAAAGAGTAATTAAGAGACCGAGCTTTCGGGACAGGACGTAACGACGTGTATCAACAATAAATGTAATTTAGACCACTGCGATCTAACTTACTTACATTCACAATGGTTTTAAGTGAGTGCTTGCTTTGTGTATTTCGGCAATCATTCTTGGGTGCATAACATCATTAAAATTCATGCGTTTAATTTTTAATTTGGTTAGATTGATGTCAAGATTGCTCCACCTATATGCCTCCATCATTCTCTCTCTAGTGCAGCGAAGTGGAAATTATAAATGAATGTTTCAGGTGAAGTCAATGACAACTATTTAGGGTTGAGGTTTATTGTTTTCATGTGTACCGAGGTACAGTGAAAAGCTTTGTTTTGCGTGCTATTCAAAAAGATGAGATGTATCGTGCATGAATGCAATCAAGTCAAATTTCAGTGTAACAGGTACAGCCAAAGGGAAAATACAAAGCACAGACTATAGTTATCATTATTGTTGCCCATCAGTTCCATTGACAAGGTCCAATGTCCAAAATTGGGGTAGAGGTGAATCGGACAGTACCCTAGTTTATGGAAGGACAGTTCAGAAGCCTGTTAACAGAAGGGATGAAGCTATTCTTCAATCTGGTGGTGCGCACTTTGAAGCATCTGTATCTTATGCCGGATGGGAGCAGAGAGAAGGAGAAATGACTGGGATGGGACAAGTCTTTTCCGAGGCAGGGTGAAGTGTACATGGATGGTAGGGAGTCTGGTCTGTGCGATGAACTGGGCTGCATCGACACCTCTCTGCAATTTCTTGTGGCCTTAGTACTCTTTAAGACTTACATTTATGCCTTAAATTGTTTACTTTTAGACCACATTGGGCGAAGTGTTGGTCAGTCGGGAAACAGAATGAATGAGCTGGGCTGAAGAAGTGGAGACAATGTGCTCATGTTTAACACATGGCAGCTCCAAGTGTTTTGGATCACCCAGTCTAAAGGAGGAGTGGTGGTAACATATTGGATGGGTATGTGAAGGACATGCAGTTACAGAGGGACAGAGAAAGGGCAGGAGGCAAGTAGCCTTGATTGAAAGATAGAGCCACTTTTATCTGCAACGTTCCCCCATAGAGTCATCCAACATTGAAGCGGGATTAGTTTGTTTAGTTCAGAGAGAGGCATGGAAACGGGCCCTTTGGCCCACCGAGTCCGTACTGACCAGCGATCCCCGCACATTAACACTACGGTCAATTTGTACGTTGATACCAAGCCAATTAACCTACAAACCTGTACATTTTTGGAGTGTGGGAGGAAACCGAAGTTCTTGGAGAAAACCCACGCAGGTCACCGGGAGAACGTACAAACTCTGTACAAACAAGCACCCGTAGTCAGGATCGAACCCGGGTCTCTGGTGTTGTAGGCGCTGTATGGTAGCAACTCTACCGCTGCATCACCTCTCGCTCCACTCATCAATACCCAACAAGAGACCCCCAACCAAGCTCATCCCATTTACCTGCATTGGTCCATATCTCTCGAAACCCTTTCTATCCATGTACCTGTCCAGGTGTTTTTTAAATGCTATTACAGTGCCCACATCAACTACCTCTGCTGGCAGCTTATTCCATATACCCACCACCCTCTGAGTAAGAAAAGATTCCCCTCGGGTGCCTATTAAACCTTTCCCCTCTCAACTATAACCTATGTCCTCCGATTCTTGATTCCCCTAACCTGGAGAAAAGACTCTGGGCATTCATTCTGTCTTTCCCCCTCATGATTGTATACACCTCTGTAAGATCACCCTCAGACTCCTATGCTTCAAGGAATTAAGTCCTACCTGCCCAACCTCTCCTTGTATCTCAGGCCCTCGAATCGTGGCAACATCCTCAAAACGTCTCTGCCCTCTTTCCATCTTCATGATATCCTTCCTATTAGCAGGGTGACCAAAACGGAATATAATATTCCAAATATAAATAGTCTTATACAAGGATCCCCATGTGTTCAGGGAAGTGATGGAATACTAAAAATATGCGATTCCTTATTTTTTGCCATATCTAGTATAATTCATCCCGTGACCCACGTGGGTCTTCTCTGAGATCTACGGTTTCCTTCCACACCCCAAAGACATGCGGGTTTGCAGGTTAATTGGCGTGGTATAAGTGTAAATTGCCCTTAGTGTGTGTAGGATAGTGTTAGTGTGCGGGCATCGCTGGTCGGTGCGGACTCAGTGGGCCGAAGGGCCTGTTTCCGCACGCTGTATCTCTAAACTCAACTAATATAACGTGTAAGATGTCAACACCTGTCTGATTTGATGACATACGAGTTTCTACTAGTGAAAACTATTTCCTGCCCTCATTAGCTCGTGGTGCAATGGAATGAAAGAACAGCTAATTTCCGAGGCATGCCATCTAATCTATTAATTAGCCTGGTTCATCTTTTTGGTAGGCTGTACCTGTTATAATTAATCACAGCACTAAGATGAAAAATAATGAGTTGAAGTTGTTCGCATTTACCCCGTGGGAAGTAATTTTAAAGTTTAATTAACCGTTGTCCCCAAAAAAAAATCATTTAATATTAAATCTGCGAATTTCAATTGTTCATATTAGTTGCTCATAACGTTGGCACTGGGCCGTGACATTTTTAAGTAATGAACTTCAACGGGATGGAGAGTATAATTTAAATGATGCTATTTTGAGGGTTTGGGTGGTGATAAATCTTTAAAGCTTGCCAAGCTAGTCGTATATGAGGAAAGGATACCTTAGGAGAAAGTGGGGTTGAATAACAAAACAAGTTGAACGTCAAACCATTGAGTGGACCAACCTCCCTTCCATTGATTTAATTTATAGCTCACGCTGCCCCGGCAAGGCCAGCAGCATAATCATTGACGTGCCGCACCCTGGCCACACAGCCTCTCCTCCCCTCTCCCTTCTGGCAAAACGTATAGAAGTGTGAAAATGCACACCACCAGATTCTGGGTCAGTTTCTCCCCAGCTGTTATCAGGCAACTGAACCATCCTACCACAACCTGAGAGCAGTCCCGAACTATTATCTACGTACGTTTAGGTAGCTAAGCCTCCCAATCTTAATGGATTTCACGTTCTCAGCTTAATGATGGCCACCACACTATTTTCTCTTTAAAGGAAAAGAACATGGATGGAGTAGAAAGTCAGAGTCTTTTAAGAAGGAACTGCAGATGATGGGCAGTCTGCACCCTAGCGGCATATACATTGAATTCTCCGATTTCCGGTAGCCCTTGCTGTCTCCTCCCCTTCTCAGCTCTCTCTCAGCCCTTGGGCTCCTCCTCTTCCTTTTTACTTTCTTCTCCCCGCCCCCCTCACCCTCCATCAGTCTGAAGAAGGGGTTTCGGCCCCATAACGTTGCCTATTTCCTTCGCTACATAGATGCTGCTGCACCCGTTGAGTTTCTCCAGCACTTTTGTCTACAGTCAGAACCTTTTTCCTGGGTTGCACAAGTCAAAGACCAGGGGGCAGATTGTTGAAGGCAAGAGGGGCAAATTTGACAAGAGATGCGTGGGAGAAGTATTTTTACACAGAAAATGGTTTATTGTCATGTGTACTGAGGTACAGTGAAAGTGTTCTGTTGCTTGCTAACCAGTTAGTGGAAAGACAATACATGATTACAATCGTGCCGTCCACAGTGTACACATACAGTGTATGGATAAAGGGAAGAACACGAATAAGGTTTAGTGCACAGTAAAGTCTGATCCGGGGGGGTGGGGGGGGGGGGTCTCCAATGAAGTGGATGGTAGTTCAGGACCGCTCTCTAGTTGTGGTGGGCCGGTTCACTTGCTTGATGACACCTGTGAAGAAACTGTCCCCGAATCTGGAGGTGTGCGTTTTCACACTTCTGTACCTGTTGCCCGATGGGAGAAGGGAGAAGAGGTAGTGTGACTGGTAGGTGCTGCTGGGGGTGGTGGCAGATATGATATAGTGGCAGTTAAAGGGCTTTCAGATACGCACATGGATGGGCGGAGAATGGAGGGATATGGATCGTGTGCAGGCTGAGGAGATTAGTTCAAACCATTCACGGCACGAGTGTGGACTTGCCAACATGTTGTGGAGTTGGATACAGGCTCTCTTACTTGTACTCCACCCTGTTTGCAATAAAGGCCAGCATTCCATTTACCTTCTTCATTACTTGCTGTGTCTGATTAGTTTCTTGTACAACAGAACGCAGGTCGATCTAAACGCATGCATTTAATAATCTCTGAGAATATGAACAATTTTTCTATACTTGCTACCAAATTAGTTCAAGACTTGCGTTCGAATCACTTAAATGATCTAATTTTTCTATTATAACTATTACTTACTTTAGTTTAGATTTTAGATACAGCGCGGAAACTGGCCCTTCAGCCCGCTGAGTCCGTGCCGACCAGCGATCCTCACACACCAGCACTATCCTACACACTAGGGAGAATTTATTATTTTTACCAGAGCCAATTAACCTACAAATCTGTACATCTTTGGAAACCGGAACACCCGGAGAAGACCCACGTGGCCACAGGGAGAATGTACAAACTCTGTACAGACAGCACCCATAGTCAGGGTTGAACCCGTGTCTCTGGCGCTGTAGGGCAGCAATTCTACCGTAGTGATTATAAAACTAAGTTTGTACAATAATGAAGGTACAAACAGGAAGGTGACAGGAGGGAAGGAGAGACTATGTTTTTCCCACCATCTGGTCATCTAACCTCAATGAATGGACCTTCTGCACCAATTGTCCAGGGCAGGACACCCTCTCCATGCAGTCTCCTCAACATTTTCTTGAAGTATCCTGTGGCCGTATTAACAATAGTGTCCATTTCGGTTTTAATGAAAGCCCAACGCATGGTGGTGCAGCGGTAGAGTTGTTGCCTGACAGCACCAAAGACCCAGGTTCGTCCTTGACCTCAGGTGCTGTCTGTACGGAGTTTGCACGTTCTCCACGTGCCCTGCATGGGTTTTCTCCAGGTGCTCCGGTTTCCTCCCACACTCCAAAGACGTGTAGGTTAGTTGGCTTCTGTAAATCGTGGAACTGGTGTGTCTGTCTGAACCCATGCACCAACAGTGTTCCATGCAGTGGGTGTGATGCTTTTGGACTTAAGCTAATCCTTCCAGCCTTCTTATCTTTATTGCATAAAATGCACAGGATCAGTATGGGCGGCATGGCAGCACAGTGGTAGAGTTGTGGCTTTACAGCGCCAGAGCACCGGGTTCAATCCTGACTACGGGCGCTGTCTGTACGGAGTTTGTATGTTCCACCCCGGTGACCTGCGTGGGTTTTCTCCGGGAGCTCCGGTTTCCTCCCACACTCCAAAGCAATACAATGTTTGTAGGTTAATTGGCTTGGTGTAAATGTAAATTGTCCCTAGTATGTGTAGGATGGTGTTAATGTGGGGTATCGCTGGACGGCACGGACTCGGTGGGCCGAAGGGCCTGTTTCCGCGCTGTATCTCTAAACTAAACTAAACCGTGGCTTTGCAACGATCATAGTTTCAACAGTCTCAGCGACCTATGCCATTAACTGGCACTCCTGGGAAATGTTAAGAATAATGGGTTGGCCATTTAGGACTGAGATGAAGAAAAACTTTTCACCCAGAGAGTTGTGAATCTGTGGAATCCTCTGCCACAGAAGGCTGTGGAGGCCAAATCACTGGATATATTCAAGAGAGAGTTGGATATAGCTCTTGGAGCTAACGGAATCAAGGGATAGGGGGAGAAAGCAGGAACAGGGTATTGATTTTGGATGGTCTGCCATGATCATATTGAATGGCAGTGTTGGCTCGAAGGGCTGAATTGCACCTATTTTCTATGTTTCTTTGTTCACACCCTTCAGCCTATTAAACAAATCTAGAGATGTTCAAGCTAGTAATGTTCTGTGCCAAACCACAGCTTCTGTAACTTGGCTTCTGTGTGAACAGCTCAGACCAAGACTTCCAAATCACATCCACCCATTAGACTTGAGCAAACTTGTACTAACTACTGTGGTGTAAGTCTCAGCTACGTTTATTTGCATGTAGGTCACTCACAACTTCATTTAATCCTGGGCACGTTCATAAGGTATTGGGTGTCAATTCATATATCCTATCATATATCCTTCATATATCCTATCACCAACTCGAGAGCGGTCCTGAACTATCATCTACCACATTGGACATCCTCGGGCTCTCTTGAAACGGATTTTTCTGGACTTTATCCTGCACTAAATGTATTTTTCCTTTATCCTGTATCTGCATACTGTGGGCAGCTTGTAATTGTGTGTAGTTTTTCCACTGACTGGATAGCACACAACAAAAAAGCATTTCACAGTACCTCAAATCGTTTATTAGGTTACTTATGATTTAACTGAGAATTCTGGGCATGTCCGTGAGGCTATGGATGACAATTTGTGAAAAATATCACTCGCTTTCCAATGCAGTTCTATTGGGCTGCAATGTTTAAATGGGAAAGGTAGCGAGACTCCCATCACTTCCTACACCAAAGTTATTCATTCCTCAGGATAGATTCTCACTTTTAAATTCACGAAAGTTTCAATTTCGATGAGATTGTTTGTCCCTGTTCTCCCCCATCAATATCTCTGATCGTTTCACAAGCCTCCGCTGAATTTTCTTCAATCCTTGGGCGTCATGGTGGCGCAGCGGTAGAGTTGCTGCCTTCCAGCGCCAGCGACCTGGGTACGATGGTGACTCGGGATGCTTGTCTGTACGGAGTCTGTTCGTTTCACCCCGTGACCTGCGTGGGTTTTCTCCGGGAGCTCTGGTTTCCTCCCACACTTTGATTTCGGTAAAACTGTGAATTGTCTCTAGTGTGTGTGTAGGATAGTGTAAATGTGTGCGGGGTCGCTGGTCGGCACAGACTCAGTGGGCCGAAGGGCCTGTTTCATCATACAATAGACAATAGGTGCAGGAGTAGGCCATTCGGCCCTTCGAGCCAGCACTGCCATTCATTGTGATCATGGCTGATCATCCCCAATCAGTACCCCGTTCCTACCTTCTCCCCATATCCCCCGACTCCGCTATTTTTAAGAGCCCTATCTAGCTCTCTCTTGAAAGCATCCAGAGAACCTGCCTCCACCGCCCTCTGAGGCAGAGAGTTCCACAGATTCACCACTCTCTGTGAGAAAAAGTGTTTCCTCGTCTCCATTCTAAGTGGCTTACTCCTTATTCTTAAACTGTGGCCCCTGGTTCTGGTCTCCCCCCAACATCGGGAACATGTTTTCTGCCTCTAGCGTGTCCAAACCCTTAACAATCTTATATGTTTCAATGAGATGCCCTCTCATCCTTCCGTGCTGTATCTCTAACTAAAACTAAACCTTGGCCTCCTCCATGGAAATAGTCATGCTATTTAGTCTGTTTAAGATATAAAGAAATTCTTTGAACACCCCTACTCATTTGCTGCCCCACTCTGCCACCTCCACCTATCGTTCAGAGGTTTAGTAAGACCTCAGTGTTGCTAAAACTAGTTGCTGTCATGACAAAATGAAAACCATGGAAACCCACCACAAATGATGCAACAAATGATTGGGGAGCGTGTTTCATTTCTTTCGAAAGTTAAATAATCAGTGTCAAAATAAACAGAATACTGACCTTGGAAACCGAACTGTGCTCCATTTTATTTACTAACGGAAATCGTTTGAAATGTCATTCATAAGTTAGACAAATGAGAGCTTAGAAAGAATTATCATTGCTTTGCTTCAGGCAATAAAATATGAGTTTGAATAACAAATTGCAGTACTATTATTTATTCCCCATAAAGTCGATAATGTTTCATGTTGTCATCCATTATGGCTTCAGATCTTACAAATGAATGTACTCATAAAGTCATAGAGTCTTACAACCTGGAAACAGGCCCTTCGGCCCAAATTGCCCATTGGGCTAGTGAAAAACTTGCCCATACCGACCAACGTGTTCCATCTGCTCAGGTCCCACCTGCCTGCGTTTGGCCCATATCCCTCTAAACTTGTCCTATCCATGTAGTCATTTTCCACCTGAACCCCCCCACCCCATACACACCTTCCTGTCCCTCCACCACTTCCTGTCCCATCACCATTGACTTCCTGTCTCTCTGCCACTTCCCCGCACCCACTTCCTGCCCCATCCACACTTCCGGCCTCCACCTTTGCCATCTCTCTGACCCCAGCCCCTCCACTTCCTGCCCCCGCCCCTACCACCCCTATCTTTGGCCCCCGCCTCCACGTCTGCCCACCATACCCTCCTCTCACCACATTTCCGACCTCATCAGTTCCCTTCCGTCCCTCATCTCCTCACTTACCTCCTCACCCTGCCCTGCTACCCCCCCCCCCCCCCCCCCCCCCCCCCCCTCTCCTGTTTCCTCCCAATCAGCGGCACTTGACTAATGAATTGGCAAAGAGCTCCGTGGAACCGGGATCAGACTCCGTGTCCATGGCAATGTAGGAAATGAACGGAGGATGTCCCTTGAGCTTGGGACTTGATAAAGCCCATTTCCCTCTGCAGGCACTTGGGATGTGTTTTGCATGTCAATGAATTGGGGAATTGCCTCTCTGAATTCCAGCCTTGTATGGTTGCAATTTGTTATTTTGAGCCTAATCATGTCCTGAGCTCCTCGGATTGTATAAAACCCTCATTAGCCTGCTAAAGGCCACGGTGAAGCATCAAATAATCTCCTCTTTTAATTAGCCTTTGCGATCATTTAATGTTCATCGCAGTAATATTCATTTTGATGCAATAAATAACCACAATGATTGTGACACAAAATGCTGGAGTAACTCAGCGGGACTGGCAGCATCTCTGGAGAAAAAGAATAGGTGACGTTTCGGGTCGAGACCCTTCCATAGGCCCGAAACCTCACCTATTCCTTTTATTCCAGAGATGCTGCCTGACCCGCTGAGTGACTCCAGCATTTTTTTGTCTATCTTTGGTGTAAACCAGAATCTGCAGTTTATTCCTACTCAATGTTTGTGAGGCTGTACCGGTATAATAGAAATCTGATTGGTATTATGAAGCTAAGGAGAAGTTTTTAGTTTTTTTCGAGATACAGCCTGGAATTTTCATTGTCTCTGTACTGTACACTGACAATGACAATTAATTAAAATTGAATCTGAAACGGGTCCCTTTGGTTCACCGTGCACGCCAACCAGCGATCACCCTGTTCACTAGCTCTGTCCAACACATGGGGAAATTTACACAGGCCAATTAATCTACAAACCCGAACGTCTTTGGGATGTGGGAGGAGACCGAAGCACCCGGAGAAAACCCGTGAGGTCACAGGGAGAACGTGCAAACACCACACAAGGATTACTGATCGCTGGTCGGCGCAACAGACCCTTCAGCCCACTGAGTCCGCGCCGACCAGCGATCTCCGCACTCTAATACTATCCCAGGGACAAGACGAGGGACGGTTTACATTGGTACCAAAGCCAATTCAACTACAAGCCTTTGTGTCTTTGGAGTGTGGGAGGAAACTGGAGCATCTGAAGAAAACCCACGTGGTCACGGGATAAACGTACAAACTCCACACAGACAGCACCTGTAGTCGGGACCAAACCCGGGTCTTTGGCGCAGTAAGCGCTGTAAGGCAGCAACTCTACCGCTGCGCCACTGTGCAGCCCCACGGTTACCTGTCAACCTGTTCTAGGTAGAACTTCTAGATAGAACTTCAATGAAGATTCGCTTCATTCAACATATTTCTTTCGAATCCAGTGCTTCCCAAAATGAATAACAGGTTATTCATAAATTCACATGTTGTAGAGTAGAATTAGGCCATTCGGCCCATCAAGTCTACTCCGCCATTCAAACATAGCTGATCTAGCTTTCCTTCTCAACCCCAGTCTCCTTCCTTCTCCGCATAACCCCTGACAGCCGTACTCATCAAGAATCTATCAATCAGCGGGTGCAGCAGCATCTATGGAGCGAAGGAAACAGGCAACGTTTCGGGCCGAAACCCAAGGGTTTTCGGCCCGAAACGTTGCCTATTTCCTTCGCTCCATAGATGCTGCTGCACCCACTGAGTTTCTCCAGCACTTTTGTCTACCTTCGATTTTCCAGCATCTGCAGTTCCTCTTAAAGAATATATCAATCTCCATCTTCAAAATATCCATTGACTTGGCCTCCTCAGCCTATTATATTTATATAATATAACCTTACATTGAAACATGAACCATTTTCATATCTATTGTTATTGTGTGTCAGTATTTGTGAAATGCCCTGAATGCATTTTTAAATTTTGTACTGTGAGGCCGGTATTCTTGCTTTGTTTTGACTATACACTTAAAACGTCACCTATCCATTTTCTCCAGCAATGCTGCTTGACCTGTTGAATTACCCCTGTTCCACTTAAGAAACCTGAACGGAAACCTCTGGAGACTTTGCGCCCCACCCAAGGTTTTCATGCGGTTCCCAGAGGTTGCAGGTGGTTGCCGGAGGTTGCAGGTAGTGGAAGCAGGTAGGGAGACTGACAAAAACCTGCGTTCAGGTTTCCTAAGTGGGACAGGGGCATTTTTTATATCCAGCATGATCTTCGATGCCCTTTGTTTTTGACGCACTGCCTACAAACTTTGGTTTTGCACTATTACGGCTACCTAGTATTACACTTATTCATGTTATTGACTGCTATATAATTGTCTGTGTGTTATTGTATTTAAAAAGATGTTAAGCTGCAGAAAGTAAGAATTTCATTCTTGCTGGTCCATATGACAAGGAAGCACTCTTGACTTTCGACACTTGCATTGTAAGACTGTAGCTGCTATTCAGACGGAGCAGGTGACGGTCAGTGGAGGGAGAATCATTGTCGATGTTTCCGACTGATGACCACAAGTGCAATGTTCTCCAATGCAGAATAGAGGAACAGGTGGAGGAAACAGAATGCAATGAGGTGGAAACCGAGAGAGCGTGAATGGGTGGTGGTGATGGATTTCAGAAGGTCCACCCAGTCGAAAGGCCAATAAGTGATCAAGGGGAAACAAAGGAGCCCAGGAACAAAAGCTGCATCTGTGAGCTACAGACCGGGGGCAAGCAAAACGTCGCAGCTGCTGGAAATCTGAAAGAAAATCAGAGAATGCTTGATGTCATCCTGGGAACTGACATGGATCCTCACTGCGCTTGTCTCTTGACACAAAGGGTGGTGGTGGGTGTATTGAACGAGCTGCTGGAGGATGCAGATGAGGCAGGAGTATCACAACATTTAAGAAACATTTAGACTTGTCGGTGGATAGGACAGGTTTAGCAGGATATGGGCAAACGCAGGCAGGTGGGACCATTGTAGGTGGGACATGTTGGCCGGTGTGGGCAAGTTGGGCTGAACTTGCATAACTCTATCTATGACTTTGTGATTTTTCTTTTCTGTGGCTTAAATTAATTCCTCGAACAACTTTCCATTGCTGCGGTTCTAAAATCTAAATGTCACCTGGTCTTATTTTAATCTGAACTGTCCCTTTGCTGTCTGAGTATGTTTGTTTGTTGGTCAATTGGCTTCTGGAAAATGCCCTCAGTGTGTAGGGAGTGGACACAAAAGTGGGATAACATAGAGCTCATGTGAAGGGGTTGGTCAGCATGGACCTGACGGGCCAAAGAGCCTGTTTCAATTTCATTTGAAATTAGAAGGTAGACAAAATTGCTGGAGAAACTCAGCGGGTGCAGCAGCATCTATGGAGCGAAGGAATAGGCAACGTTCGGGCTGAAACCCTTCTTCAGAATAGGCAACGTTTCGGGCCGAAACCCTTCCCCTTTGAAATTAGTCTCACTTTAGTTTAGAGGTACAGCGCAGAAACACGCCCTTCGGTCCACCGAGCCCGCGCCGACCAGCGATCTCCGCACACTAGCACAATCCTACACACACTAGGGGCAATTTACATTTATACCAAGCCAATTAGCATACAAACCTGTGTGTCTTTGGTGTGTGGGAGGAAACCGAAAATCTCGGGGGGGAAAATCCGCGCAGGTCACGGGGAGAACGTACAACTCCATACAGACAGCACCCGTGGTCAGGATTGAACCCGGGTCTCTGGCGCTGTAAGGCAGCAACACTGGCGCTGTAAGGCAGCTGCTCTGGTGCTGTACGGCAGCCCTGTGCCACCATGCCGTCCTGTATGGGGGCACGTGAAGGTTTTAATTTACTTTTGACAATGTCTCCATTGTATCATCGTTAAAGATGTACTTTAAATGTAAAACAATCAATCTTGATGGAAGCAAAAATATATACTTTGTAGTTTCATTCTGGCCCGCATCTCAATGAATAATTTAGCCGGTGAATTTCGTTTGATGTATGTTGGATGCATCTGTATTTTTACGATTGAGGTGGTGATGCTAGGTAATATTGTAATGTTGAATATTTTAAGCCTCGGTTATATAAGCATTGCGGAGAATATTATTTCATCCAGATTGACAAAGATTGATGGTGGGCAGATGGTTTGTAGTCCATAATTTGCTGCTGTGTGGGTTGAATTTACATTTCAATTTTCAGTGTTGCGAGTGCCTCTGGTGTAAATGCACCAAAGTGGCTTTGTATGTTAAGAGAAGATGAAGTTGACCTTATTTACCCCGTTCCTTGATCTTTGTTCGTTCAGTTGTAGGTTCAGTAGAGTAGAGGAAAGTGATGGGGAGGATGGCCAGGTGGTGTGCTTGTAACTTGATTAAATGTATACAGCCTGGATCCGACTGGGGGAAGGGTTGCTGTAAATGATGGGCTTGTATTGTATTCAGGGATGAGGGGACCAAATGACCTCTTGCTTTTCTCCTGATCTCACCAGAGGAGTCGGTCCTCTGGGGAATGCATTGCTAATCTCGCTGAGGTGAAGAGCCAAGATACCCTTCATGTCTGGGGAACCATTCATTTGAAATCTGTTGCTAGTTTGAATTAACAACTGAGGGTGGTTGTGCATTTTTCTTTTACTTCTCTGCACCCTTAAAGTCATGGAGTCACACAGCATGGAAACAGGCCCTTCGGCCCAACTTGTCCATGCCAGCCAAGATGTCCCATCTGTGTTATCCCCAACTGCCCTCCCGTCTTCTAAACACATATCCTTCTAACCTTTCCCATCCATGTACCTGTCCAAGTGTCCTTTAATACTGCTCTAGTGCCTGCCTCATCTACCTCCTCTGGCAGTTTGTTCCACCGTCTGTGTTGTGTTCGTATGAAACATATTTTTGATGAATCAATAGAATTGTTGCATGTTAAAATGGTGACACCTGGAGTGGTTTCATGCAGTTGAATGGGACCTTTAGCAGAGTGGGATCGATCAGGTGGATACTTGCATTGGAATGAGGCCACTGGCTCCCTCTCTCCTTTGTGTAGGAAGGAACTGCAGATGCTGGTTTAAACCGAAGATAGACACAAAATGCCGGAGTAACTCAGCGGGACAGGTCGCATCTCTGGAGAGAAGGGAAAGGGCGATTTTCCTTCACCGTGGTAGTCTTTCAAGCAGTGGTCTGTGGCTGTCGGGGAAGGGTCCTTTAAGATCTGTTGACTTTCACTGCGATCATCATCAACAATCCAGAAGACTTTGAAAATGGTGCCAGAAATTGGCGACTCTTGCAAGCTGCTTCAGTGGACTATTTTTACACACTTTGAGCTAATTGGGGATTGTGCTTGGGTACGGTGATACTTTGCCGAACTGTATGCAAAAATAGACTTTCACTGTACATCTGTACATGTGATAATAAAGATCCACTGAAGCAACGTTGCATGTGTGAACCTTGAATCAGGCAACTTAAGACACTTGACTTCTCTTGAGCAATGAATTGGAATCCTCCCTTTCTGAAATTTATGTAATTTAACTTTCATAAGTTATAGGAGCAGAATTAGGCCATTCAACACATTAAGTCTACTCCACCATTCAATCATGGCTGATCTATCTTTCCCTCTTAATCTCATTCTCATGCTTTCTCCCCATAACCCCTGACACCCATACTAATCAAGAACATATCAATCTCCAACTTAAAAATATCTATTGACTTGGCGTCCGCAGCAAAGAATTCCACATATTCACCACCCTCTGACTAAAGAAATTCCTCCTCATCTCCTTTATAAAGGTACATCCTTTTATTCTGAGGCTATGGTCTCTGGTTCTAGACTCTCCCACCTGCGGAAACATTCCTCTATACATCCACTCTATCCAGGCCAACTTTGTATCAAATGGACACAAAATATTTAAGCAACAGCATTTTAGTGCAAATAAATAGTCCAGCCATATTTTCTTTCTCTTAGTGTCTTCAAGAAAAACCCCATCTCAAACACTACAATCCAGTAGATCCAAAAAATAGTTTGTAATTACAAAATAACAACAGGTTATTTGCAGCAATGTTGGATTAAAATAATAGCTTCCATAAATACCCAAATCAGATAAAAATACTGATATCTCTCAACTAAATTGTTTTATTTTCCAAAAGCTAATGACACATCCATATTGAAGTATTACTACTTATAGGTTTTACTTTCTGACCATTTAAAATAACGTACAGTATGTTATAATTATATGTGGCATATACTAATCAATACATTCAGGAAATGCAACCTAAATCTAATTTATGGGGTTGTGTTGTTCAGAAGGATGTTGTTGGGTCCATCAATCTGTGCTAGCCCTGTGGAAGAGATACCCAATTAATCCCTGGTAGACAAAAATGATGGAGGAACTCAGTGGGCGAGGCAGCATCTATGGAGAGAAGGGATAGGCGGAGTTTCAGGTTGGTACCCTTCTTCAGACTGGTCGGGGGGGGGGGGGGGGCGCCAGGAATAATAAAGGAAGAGGCGGAGACAGTAGGCTTGTGGGAGAGCTGGGAAGGGGGAGGGGAAGGATGGAGAAAGCAAGGACTATCTTAAATTGGAGAAGTCAATGTTCAAACCGCAGGGGTGTAAACTAACCAAGCGAAATATGAATTGAATGGAATTTCCTTTATTGCCAATCAAACAAAAAGTTTGAAGGAAATTTCGTACCATGCAGTCATAGCACCAAAAAGCAACAAAACACACAATTAACACAATTTAACACAAACATCCATCGCAGTGAATCTCCAGGCACCTCCTCACTGTGATGGACGGCAAAAAGTCTTATCTCTTCCCTGGTTCTTCCTGGTGCTGTTCCTCCAATTTGCGCTGAGCCTCCTCTCCCAATGAATTCCTCCTCTCCCGATTAATCCCTGTTCTCAGCCCTTTTCCTATTTCTCTCCATGTTTTACTCCTCGTATTACTTGACCAACAAAATGAATCAAGGTGGCTCAACAAAATGGCTCAACCGCTTTACACACAACGTGTTAGCGCACCTTTGTAAATCATCTTTTGCCCAAATGTCTCTTAATTCTGAAGAAAGACACAAAACGCTGGGGCGTCTCAGCAGGACGGGCAGCATCTCTGGGGAGAAGGAATAGAGTGATGTTTTGGGTCGAGACTTCAGTGTAAACCAGCATCTGCAGTTCCTTCCTACACACGTCCCTTCCTTCATTCTGTTTCTCAATGATCATTGGGATAAAGCGCCTCAGATAATCATTTGGCAAGCCCACACTTAACAGGTTTATCGTTTTTCAGCGAAGGCACAATGTTTGCGATCTTTTCGTTTTCTGGAATCCTTCCCGTGTTAGAAACCATGTGGGGGAATTTTCACCCTTAACAACTTGAAATGCATCCCATCTGGAATAATTTGCTGTAATAAGTTACTCCAGCATTTTGTGTCTATCTTTGGTGTAAACCAGCACCATTTTTATACCATCTGGAATAATGCCTTGGCTGCGGCGTGCGTTACCTTTCTTTTCAGATAGTTTTAGCTCACTCGGTGTGCTTCATAAGTATCTCTCCATCACAGCATTGGCACCATTCTCTTCCTTGGCAAACACCAAATAATGCACTCTAACTAGTCTACTGCCTTCACCAAACGAATCCCATTCTGCTCCCTAACTGGTCTTGCAACTTGCAAAGTAGCTTAATGTTCTTTTCCATCTGCTGTCATTTTTCCCTCGTTGCCTCATGAGCCCCCATTCTTCCCTCCGCCTCGTCATGTGTGTATTTTGCCTCTGAATTAACCAATGACCCCATTTCATTCTCCTCGTCCTCCCTCTCCCAGGGTCTCCGGAGCTCCAAGATGGCGCCCAAGCCGGGAGACTCTCTGCGCACTGGTCCCAGAAGTGGGTCTGCAATCGTTCATTACAGTCGCTCCACTCTTTTAAACCCCTACTCCAACATCAACCTTCCTTACCCTAACCATGCTAAACATCTTTCCCTATATCCTTTATCCATACACCGTGAACTGCTTGATTGTAATGGTATATAGCCTTTCCGCTGACTGGATAGCACGCAACAAAAATGCGTTTTGCTGTACCTCAGTAAACATGGAAATACACTAAACTAAACTAGATTTGCCTGCCCCCTGCCTTCTCCTGTAATAATTGTAATGTATTCATGCATATTCATTATATGCTAATGAGTTGGTCTTGTATATAAGTAGGGAATGTTGGGTAATAAATCTCTCTTGTGATCCAGGCAATCTGCGTGTAAATTATTGTTTATTCACTGTCCGGAATATAACAAAATTGGCGACGAGGATGGGATAGAGTTTGTGAACTCATCCTTTAAATACAGTGCAGGACTGTTTTACAACACGCAGGATTGTTTAACAGTTCAAACAGTCAATACGGAGTTGTGTTGCAGTTGTTTGCGAGCTGGACACGAGAGGCCTGCAGATCCTTCTAGGCAGGGGGCTGTAGTAAAACAGCAGCTGGATAAATTGGCAAGAGTCATCAGGCTATCTCTATGTTGAGTCTACGTGGCAAGATGGCGTCCTTGGGAGTGTACAAGATTATTGACTGAGTTTTCTTTGTCGAATTCCTCAGGATTAATGTCTTTGCACAGCGAAGTTTTAGGTGAACAGTTACACCAGAACAGACAGGAATTTGGGGTTTTAAACGGACCTGTTATTTAATTAAAAAAAAGAAAAGAGAACGACACGATGGCAGCATCCACAGGCTACATTGGGAACCTTGGAACCTTCGACAAGAGTAGAGAGCCATTCAGCTCCTACATGGAGAGAGCAAACATGTTTTTCACGGCAAACAATATATTAGAGATTAGTGGTGAAGGAGAGATAGTGGCTGAAACTAATTAGGCTGTTTGTGAACGCATGAATGTGATTCTGCTCACGGAGATCGGTCCTGAAGTGTACTGCACACCCGTGAATCTCCTTGCACCCTTAAAGGCAAAAGATGTGCCATTCAATGACATTATAAATAGGTTGGAGGAGCACTTCAACCCAAAGCCTCTGGAAATTGCAGAAAGCTATAAATTTGGCACCAGACACCAGAGGCAGAATGAGTCAATCAATGATTACATTGTTGCCTTGAAAAACTTAAGTTTGCATTGTAACTTTGGAACATTTCTTGGACGAGCACTACGAGACAGATTTGTTTGTGGTCTAGTGGATGAACGAATTCAGTCCAAACTGATGAACGCTCCAGATCTCACATTCGAGAAAGCATGCAAGATTGCTACCACAATAGAGATGGCATCAAAGAATGCTCGGGAGTTTCGTCCACCACGGACTGCAGTGGCCGTTTACAGTCACAAGGCAGTGCCTATGGCCAAACCAAGAGATGCTGAACCAAAACCAAAGTATGGCGGGGAGCCAAGTTCAGCCAGTTGTTATCGTTGCAACGGTAATCACTCATCCCAACTTTGTCAGTTCAAAACGGCCAAGTTCTATAACTGCCAGAAGAAAGGCCATATCGCCTCAGCCTGTCGGACCAAGCATAAAACAGGAAACCAACAATCTGTGGGAATCAAGCAACAACACCGAAGATCACAACTTGGAGATGAACCCAGATGGAAATGAACTTGGGTTGTACACCATTTATGCAACCAACATCGTTAAGCCTACAACCAGCCAAGGCAAGGACTTTCGAACTAAACTATTGATTAATAAACAGTTAATCGATATGTGTATTGACACGGCAGCAGATTGGTCGGTCATGAGCAAAGACCTGTACGAAACAAAGTTCCCAGAGATACCATTGTTTGAGAGCAAGGTCAAGCTGAGAACCTACTTGGGCAAAGTTTTGGAGACTTGTGGACAAATGAACTGTAAAGTTCAGCATAATGGTCAGTCAGTAACACTGCCAATCCTAGTGGCCAGCTACAGAAATAAACCAACCCTCCTTGGAAAGGATTGGCTGAGTAGAATACAGTTAGACTGGAAGAACATTTTCAGCGTCAATTTGTCCAAATCACGTCTTGAAAACGTCATAAGCAAACATGCGAACATTTTTGCTGACAGTGACACGGGAATAACAGGGTACTCTGCACACATTCGACTTAAGCAAGATGTGAGGCCTGTGTATTGTCGACCAAGACCTGTACCATATGCACTAAAGCAACAAGTGGAGGTAGAACTCGACAGGTTAGAGTGTAATGGAGTACTCGTGAAGACAGACCAGAGTAACTGGGCAACGCCAATTGTGGCCGTACCCTGTTCGGCCACAATTGGCTCTGCTCATAAAACTGTTCGACTATGCGGTGATTACAAAGTCACAATCAACCAAGCCGTTGATGACGAACAATATCCGTTACCAACCTCACAAGAGTCTTCACTAAACTGGATTTGTCCCACGCTTACGCCCAACTCAATGTTGACAAGGAAAGTCAGCAGTACTTGACTATCAACACACATAAGTTACAGAGTGGTTGTACCAGAGTCTTTGAGAAACAAAATTATGAACGAACTTCATGCCGAACATCCTGGCATAGTAAGCATGAAGTCAATTGCCAGAAGTTTTGTGTATTGGCCTGGTATTGACAGTGACATTGAGTCACTGGTGAGCAAATGTAGCGTCTGCCAAAATTGCCAGAGTAAACCACCAAAGACACCACTGCAACCCTGGTCATGGCCAAGTAGACCTTTTCAGAGAGTTCATGTAGATTTTTGCGAAAAGGGTAATGATCACTTTCTGGTGCTGGTAGATAGTCATTCTAAATGGATTGAGGTTAAACACATGGGGTCAAGCACTACTACTGAGCGTACCATAGATGAGTTGAGATCAATTTTTGCTTCCGGTTTACCGGAAGAACTTGTTTCTGACAACGGGCCTCAGTTTCGTTCAGAATAGTTCAAAGAGTTCATGCAGCGGAATGGTGTAAAACACACACTTGTTCCCCCATACCATCCAGCCTCTAACGGGACGGCGGAAAGGTCTGTTAGAGTTGTCAAAGACGCTCTCAAGAAACAGGTTTTGCAGGGTAGTTCAAAGCTCAGCATGAAACATCGTTTGGCTAGTTTCTTGCTGAAGTACAGAACCACACCACACACAACAACAGGTGCAGAACTGTTGATGAAGAGAAGGCTAAGAATACGCCTAAGTCTAGTTCAACCCAATTTGGCTTTGAGAGTTGAACAAAAACAGTTAAGTCAAAAACGTCACTTCAACTCCCACAAAAAGGAGAGGTACTTCAAGCCAGATGAGCAGGTTCGAGTTCTCAGTCCTCCCAACAAGTCCAGTAGAGACAAATGGGATGTTGGGAAAATAGTGGAAGTGTGTGGAACAAAAAGATACTTAGTTGAAGTTGGGGATAGGATCAAAAGTGTTCATGTCGATCAAATGATTCCAGCCAAAGATGAACCAAAAACTGAACATGAAGTCCTAATCCCTGAGTCTTTATCAGAAAGTGAATTGGAAGAGCCAACTGTGATTGAAACACAAAGTTCAGTTAGTACAGACAAAGAAACAGATTCCTCTGGTCAAAGTCAGAGTACTAAAACAGAGCCAAACAAGTCTGCAGTTGAGTCAACACCTCTTTTTCTCTTTTTTTAATTTTATTTATTTAATTATTTCTTTATTCTGTGCATCGTGAAATTAACTGGTGAGCGATATTTTGCATATTGCATATATTCATGAATGCAGGGGAATGGGCTACTTCAAAATTCCTAATGCCAAGACATCCATCCCCAAACCTTGTTCATCCAATTCTTGGTGAAGTGCATTCTCTCTGTTGGCGTAAGAGACCAATTCCTCATTCTTCCAAAGAAGATTCGAAAATGGCTGTACATTCTGGGACTTCAACTGGGGAATATTCAGGTTTTAATTCAGGTCCAGAACGTCAGTCATGAACCTTTCTTCATCATGGCAGCCGCTTCTCGAAATTGAGTTGCTACAACTCGGCCCCCTTTTACGGAACTCCTCCATTGAGGAGTTTAGATCTGGCCCACTTTCTTCTTTGATCTTTTTTTCCTGCCCAAAAGAAAAGCGCCGCTTATGTCTGGGTGTTGAAATCTTTTTGATCAATTGACTTGAAGCAGCTTGCATGATTTTTCTCTGGGAAGATTGCATTGAAGAACTGCCGGCTATCTTTGGCTCAGCCACTAGATCTGATCCTGTTTCTTCTTTGATCTTTTTTTCCTGCCTAAAAGAAACGCTCCGCTTAAGTCTGGATGTTGAAAGCTTTTTGATCAATTGACTTGAAGCATTTTGCCAGACAAGCTGGGCAGTCTGCTCTGGGAACCACGCCATCGGATCCATCGAGTCCTTTCCCTGCAGTGCCTGCAGGACATTCCATGCTGACCACTGCCCGATGGACTTGTGGTCAAAGGTGTTGGTCCGGAGGAACCTTTCCACAGACGACAGATGGGGCGGCAATGTCCAGCTGACTGGCACATTGCGTGGCATCTGCGCCAGGCCCATCCTTCGCAACACCGGGGACAGGTTGAACCTCAACAGGTAGTGACACTTGGTGCCCACGTGCCTTGGCTCTACACTCCGCCTGCATAGTCTGGGCTGCCCCACGTAAACTCAAATAACCTCGGTTTCCTCCAATTGCGAACACCGAGGGAGGTGGAGGAGAGCTCCTTCCTTGTCCACCCTCAGCTTTCCCTTGACCTGCCACTTGCTCGTCCAAATCCCATGCAGGTCCTTCACGTCCACGCAGTTCCCTGCTCCTTCGACGTAGCGAGCAAGGAAGGTGAGGACATCCACTACGGGCACATGTGGGTTGAACATGTGCACCGTGATCGTCCTTTCTTTCTGGTTTGGGAGGGTGAAGAGCGGCTGCACTTTCAGCAATGACAGCGGAGCTTCATTCCCCTTCTCCTGGAAATCTTTCATAAACTTTTGCCATCCCGTCGGATGCACGAAGTATCCGTTACCCGGGAAGTCCTGGAGGCAGTAGATGTCTTTGGCCTCAAACTTGCAGGTCTCCAGCAAGACCTTCTTCACGAACAGGTCTCGTGAGAAGGTCCTTTACACTAATCCTCAGGGTATTGCGGATACCCTGTCCTCTCGCTCCAATTACTGCTGCCATTGCTACGATTCCACACCGCAATCTGCAGCTCTTGTCCTTAATGGACCGCCAGGACTGTTCTAACAAGAACAGATAGCCTCTTTCACTGTTCTAATAAAAACAGATGTTGTCTTTTACCACTGATAAGAACAGATACTACACTTGATTTTAGCCAAAAGGCCGAGAAGCTTGCACCTAAACCTTTTTAAAAAAAATTTATTTCAAAATAGACTTTATTCAATTGATAAATATATACAATTCCTGAAGCATTCAAACAAACAAAATTCATCCAACATTTTCGGAGACTATGCAAATATTTTCCATTACAATTTTTTACATTTGTCAAATTTCACCAAACAGTCCCCCACCCGTGCCACTCTGTGGCCCCTGTCCAAGTAATAAATATATACAGTGTTTACAGTGTGAAAATTCCTTCTGACATTTTCATTTCCACAAATGCACCTAAACCTGTTACACCTGTTACTGTTAGACAATCAGGCAGGATCTGTAAACCAGCAGTCAGATTAGGTTTTTAAGTTAAGTAACTCACTGTCTAGGTAGTGAATGAAAATGTGTAAATATGTAAAATAAAAATATTGTGTTATCATTTAAAATTGAATGAAAACTGGTTTAAATCAAGTATCACAACAAGAAAATTGTAACTGTGTACTTATATTTAATACTTAAAAAAGGAGAGCAGTGTATGTATTCATGCATATTCATTATATGCTAATGAGTTGGTCTTGTATATAAGTAGGGAATGTTGGGTAATAAATCTCTCTTGTGATCCAGCCCGCCTGCGTGTAAGTTATTGTTTATTCACTGTCCGGAATATAACAATAATCTACTTAGATTGTACCAAGGTTGATTAAGAAAGTCGTGGAGTGATACAGTGTGGAAACAGGCCCTTTGGCCCAACCTGCCCACAGGGGCCAACATGTCTCAACTACACTAGTCCCACCTGCCTGCATTTGGTTCACGTCCCTCCCAACCTGCCCTATCCATGTACCTGTCTAAACGTTGGGCTAGTCCCAGCCTCAACAACCTCCTCTGGCAACTTGGTCCATTGACCCACTGTGTAAAAAAAAAAGTACCTCTCAGATTCCTATTAAATCTTTTCCCCTTCACCTTAAACCTATGTTTCTCAGTAGGTATCCAACTAAAGGCTGTAAATCATTCCATTTGATTTTCTGCAGGCCAGTTTGTGATTCCAATTTAACTTGGGTCAATTCTATTGCTGAAATTGGCCCTCTTCCAGATCAATAATTTGACTTCAGTTGTGTTCTTTGTCCATCTCTATAACTAACCTAAACCTAATCATACAATTCATAAGATGCTCTCCCAGTCCCATGTTCGTCATGATTCATTGCCTCGTATTTGACTTTTAATAAAACACTGCCCCATTCAGTATTCGGGTAGCTCCTCCCCTCTAATTTATTTTATACATCCACCTCTCAGTAATGTCTTTGCAGATCAGCATCTGAAGCTCCTTCTCACAGTCAAGCAGAGAAGATTTACGAGGATATTGCCAGGAATCGAGGGTCTGAGCTATAGGGAGAGGTTGAGCAGGCCGGGACTCTATTCCCAGGAGGGCAGAAGGATGAGGGGTGGTCTTATAGAGGTGTACAAAATCATGGGAGGAATAGATCGGGTAGATGCACTGTCTCTTGCCCAGAGTAGGGGAATCAAAGATCAGAGGGCATAGGGAAAATATTTAATAGGAATCTGAGGGGTAACTTTTTCACGCAACGGGATGTGGGTATATGTGGGTATACGAGCTGCCTGAGGAGGTAGTTGAGGCAGGTACTATAGCAATGTTTAAGAAACCGTTAGACAGGTACATGAATAGGGCAGGTTTGGAGAGATATGGGCGAAAAGCAGGCAGGTGGGACTAGTGTAGATGGGACATGTTGGCCTTGGGTTGAAAGACATGTTTCCACACTACATCACTTCATGACTCTTTTAATCAGCAAAGTAAGTGGAGCATCAAGCAGTGCCACTGCCTCATAACTTCAATAACTTCATAACAGATCATGAATTCTTAACTTGGGCGGCGCAGCAGTAGAGTTGTGACCTTATAACACCACTGGTTTGATCCTGACTACGGGCGCTGTCTGTACGGAGTTTGTACATTCTCCCCGTGACCCGCGTGGGTTTTCTCCGAGATCTTCAGTTTCCTCCCACAATCCAAAGACGTACAGGTTTGTAGGTTAATTGGCTTGGGTTGGTATACTTGGTATAAGTGTACAATGTACCAAGTGTGTTGATGTGTGGGGATTGCTGGTTGGTGCATACTCGGTGGGCTGAAGAGCCTGTTTCCACTCTGTATCTCTAATCTAAACTAAACTAAACTGCCAAACACTTTGCAGAAACAGCGTGTCATCAAAGGTCTAATGAGAACGATGAACTTGCAGTAAAACTTGAAGTAAATAAATTAGCAAAGAATAAGATCATGAACTAATGACGTTATATGAGAACATATCCCGTGGTCAAACAAACCATATTCTATGATTTGGCAAAAATGGCTTTGATTTTACAGAATTCTCTTGATTGTAAAACACTTCTGTGATTCGTTAAACAGGTGCATTTACAGCAGAGTAAATTTATTGCTTTACTGTTGGAACCACAAAAGATTTGTTTCATAAGGTCTTGGAGCTGAGTTAGGCCCATCGAGTCCATCGAGTCCACTCCGCCATTCAATCAGATTCAGATTCAGAATCCGATCTATCGATCTCTCCCTCCTGACCCCATTCCCCTGCCTTCTCCCCATAACCCCTGATACCTGTACCAATCGAGAATCTATCTGTCTCTGCCTTAAAAAATATCCATTGACTTGGCCTCCACAACCGTCTGAGGGAATGAATTCTACAGATTCACGACCCTCTGGCTAAAGAAATTCCTCCACATCTCCTTCCTAAAGGAACGTCCTTTAATTCTGAGGCTGTGCCCTCTGATCCTAGACTCTCCCACTAGTGGAAACATCCTCTCCACAGCCACTCTACCAAGATTTTTAAGTATCAGTTTCTGTGGAAATAGTATTTAGGTGATTTCTGTTTTATACATACAATAATATTTCCTTTAGTTGTGCTGTAACGTGTTTCTCTCCTCCCTGCAGATATGATACATGGATTCTACAGACAAGATAATAATTTATTTGACGATGTGGATTGGTCGTACGCTGGTAAGCTCTTAATTTTGTGTATTTAGTTGACCCATGTCACCTAATCTTGAGACTCATTTGATCATGAGTTTTGAATGACCAAAGACCAATATGATTTAATCAAAATCTAGTGTTGAAATCTTTAATTCACAAATATTAATTAAACTAATATTAACATTAATTAAATTAATATTAATAAAACTAATATTTTGCTTTTATTCCACAACGATGCACCATGTAAACCTTTTCCTATGAGAACTATTATTTTCTTTAACTATATGTATATTTTAAAACATTTTAAGGAAATAATTTTCAAACATGTAATTTTCAAAAATACTTCTTTTCCCGTGGCTTTGGCAATGATATTTGGAGATGCATTCCTGTTGTATGTGTACTGTCTTAAGCTGGAAAGGAAGCCAAGAGGATGTATGAGGATGTTCTCAGGATTTGAGGGCCTGGGCTCTTGGGAGAGCATGGGCAGGATGGGACTTTATTCCTTGGAGGGCAGAAGGATGATCCTATAGAGGTGAATAAAACCATGCGGGGAATAGATGGGACGAGTGCACAGATTATTTTACCCAGTGCAGGTGAATCAAGAACTAGAGGACATACAGTAGGTTTAATGTGAGGGAGGAGAGATTTAAGAGGAACCTGAGAGACAACCTTTTCACACGGAGGGGGTGGGTATACGGAACGAGCTGCCAGAGGAGATAGCCGAGGTGGGTACTATAACAGCATTTAAAAGACACTTGGACAGATCCATGGATAGGAACAGTTTAGAAGGATATGGGCCAAATGCAGGAAGTGGGACTAGCTTATTTGAGGCACTTTGGGTGGCATGGATGAGTTGGGCCGAACGGCCTGTTTCAACACTCTATGACTCTGGAGCGCGATCGTTAGTCCTTAAGTACAGGCTGGTGGCACATATTCATCCTATTTATCAAACTGTTGGCGTAGAAATATCTGGCTATATTGGTTTTGACCTTGTAACACCAGCATAGTAATTGATTTTGTCCACCTCCAGAAGGTCTTCATTACTGCTCCTCATCCATTCCATGTTAACAATTGCAGACTTCTATTTCCAGCTCTCACTTGGCCAGCCCAAGCCTTTCATCAGCTTGGGCCATCCAAAACTCCGCTGTTTGTAGCGCCCTCTTCTCCGCTTCTCCCGTTGTCCCTGTGCCCACCATGAATATTTACTGCATTTGTCAAGTGGCTGAAATGCGTGCGGTGGAACGGCCCGATTAACTTTCTCCATTCCAAAATCAATAGTCTTCTAGACTTTAAACTTTAGAGACACAGTGTGGAAACAGGCCCTTCGGCCCACTGAGTCTGTGCTAGCCATTGATCTACTCATACACTAGCACTCACACCTGTCTAGAACCATCAAGCCAACAATCGGCCTACCGGGGAATCTCCTTGCCCGAGGTCATCTGTTGCCGGCCCGGATTTGTCCGTTTTTTCTTCTCGCTTCCCCCACTACAATCAGTCTGAAGAAGGGTCTCGACCCGAAACGTCATCTATCCATTCCCTCCAGAGATGCTGCCTGACCTGCTGAGTTACTCCAACACTTTGTGTCTACTGCAGGTGTTTATTCAGGCAGTGTCTTGGGCCTTAACGTCATTAGCTGTTTGATCAATGCCCTGCACGTCTTTGTTAAATCCAAAGTGGGTTATTTGGTGATTACTGAACTGTATACAAAAATGAATTTCACTGTGCCTCAGTATATGTGACAAATAAAGTACCATACCATACTACACAACATTTAGTGGAGGAGAGAGCTACAGATGCTGGTTTAAATCGAGGAGGGACACAAAATGCTGGAGTAACTCAGCGGGACAGGCAGCATCTCTGGAGAGAATGAATGGGTGATGTTTTGGGTTGAGTATGAAAAAACACCCTACAATCAGTCTGAAGAAAGATCTCGACCTGAAACATCAACGAATGTGTCGCTACATGGATAGGGCAGGTTTAGAGGGATATGGGCCAAACGCAGGCAGGTGGGACTGGTGTAGATGGGGACATGTTGGGCAAGTTGGGCCGAAGGGCCTGTTTCCGCTCTGTAAGATTCTATGAATCTATCCATGTTCTCCATTCCCTCACTCTCTATCTCTCCCCCACCCATCGCACCAGCATCTTGTTTTCTCCCAACACGCAGCTAACAATGGCCTGTTTCCTTTATCACCGTTACCTTTTTGCAGATCTTTCATTCATTATTCTTTATCTCTCTACATCATCGTCTATATCTCTCGTTTCCCTTAAACCTTGACCATCTGAAGAGGGGTCTCGACCCGAAACGTCACCCATTCCTTCTCTCCAGAGATGCTGCCTGTGTCTGGTTTCGGCCCGAAACGTTGCCTATTTCTTTCGCTCCGTAGATGCTGCTGCCCCCTCTGAATTTCTCCAGCATTTTTCTGTACCTTCGATTTTCCAGCATCTGCAGTGTCTTCTTAAACAACACGCTGCCTGTCCTGCTGAGTTACTCCAACACTTTGTGTTATTTACACTCAAAGATCTTTCTATTTTCTTTTTCAAGAAGATTTTATATTAAAAATATATAGTTCTTTGTAAATTATCACAATGAACTATTGAATCAAAATTAGCCCAATTGCAATGCATAATAACTGAATTATGATGTCTTTTCTTCTTGGAATGTAATTTCCATGTTCAATTCAGACGTATTTTTCATAATGAGCCCACTTATATTCCCCTTGTTATCCAGTGATACTTCTGCAAGAACTGTGATGAACCTGTGTTGAATTTTATCTGTTGTCATGGAGAAATATCAGTTGCTGTAATCTCATTTGGTGTACTCAAAACGATAAACGGTGATTCATCTGACGTGGAGTATGAATTTAAAATTGCAAAGAAAGGTTCAATAATGTCAAATTGTTTAAGAATTGATGCAACACACACACGCGCGCACACACACACATGTACATAGGCATGCATGCACACAGGCACACATGCACGTAGACATGCAAACTGACACCGATATGCACTTAGACACGCATGCACATAGACATGCATGATACAGGCATGCACATAGGCCTGCATGCACACATGCATATAGACCTACATACTGACACAGACATGCACCATAGGCACATGCACCCAGGCATACATACTGACACAGGCACACAGATACAGGCGCACACACGTGTGTATGCAGACATGCATGCACACAGACGCAGAAACGTGCAGATATGTGTATAGGCATGCATGAGTATCATCACAGACCTAAAATTACTTAAAATTGGAGAATTCAATGTTGATACCGTTGGGCTGTGAGCAACCCAAGCAGAATATGAGGTGCTGTTCATCCAGTTTGCGTGTGGCCCCACTCTGACAGCAGAGGAGGCTCAGGACAGAAAAGTCCGAAGGGGAAGATGAGTTCTGAAGAAAGGTTAGTAACTGGGAGATCCAGTAGCCTTGACCAACCGAGCTCAAGTGTTTTCAATGAAGATTCTCCTTACCTTGGGCAGGAAAAGTTAATGCTACAAAAAATGTTCAATAGCAAATGAGATGTAAAATTGTTAATTTTTTTCCAATTTATTTCATTTAAGCATTTTTTTTTAAAAAGGACAATAAAGCCAGGGAAAATGTGAAGGACTTTCAGTTTAGTTTAGAGATAGAGCGTGGAAACAGGCCCTTTGGCCCATCGAGTCTGCACCGACCAGCGATACCCACACGTTAACTAACACTAGGGCCAATTTTACAATTTTACCTAGCCAATTAACCTAAAACCCTGTACGTCTTTGGAGTATCGATGGAAACCAGAACACCTGGAGTAAACCCACATGGTCACAGGGAGAACGTACCATCTCCGTACAGACAGCACCCGTGGTCGGGATCAAACCCGGGTCTCTGCCGCTGTCGGGCGGCAACTGAACCGCTGCGCCACTGTGCCGCTCTTCACTTTGTATTGTGATCAATCATGATCAATAATTGGTATGTTTGGGTTTTTGAAGTGCAGTCAGTTGAATTATTAGCTGCCGAGGGAAAGGAGAAATGCGATGTTGATGGAAGAAAGCAAACCATCCGGAGACAATTAACGTGATCTATTAGGGTCTGGTTGTGAAGATGGGCATCAAAATTCAGTTTATCGATCTGAAATGTAATTTCATAACAGCGCATCCAGAAAAAGTATTGCTTCATTTATTATTCCCGTACATTATGGCAATTGAGAAGGCTACTAAATCAATAACCTAGCCACAATGAAATGTAACAGCTTAGCATCTTGTATAGAATTAACGGGAGCAATGTTGATCCTTCATTGCACAGTTCATGGCACCTACATTATTACCCATCATGTTTTAAATGATGCTGAGAATTACCCATTAAGAAATATATTTTGCCCTGATCTATAAATCTGAAAAACGAGAGAAAGAAGTGTTAGACTTTTGTTTACTTTCTTGGGCTAGAAGAGTTTTTTTTTCGGCCATCAGAGAAACTGGGGTATTCTCATTCAGCGGCAACCAGAACTCTTTTCTTATTATTACTGACCCGGTATATAGTTATGTCTCAAACTGGCATTTAGTTTACAAAAAGCTGGAGTAACTCAACAATATCTCTGGAGAAAAGGACTTTTGGGTCTTTGGACTGAGAGTCAGGGGAAAGGGAAACGAGAGATATAGACGGTGATATAGAGAGAGCCACGGAACAAATGAATGAAAGATGTGCACAAAAGTTAAAAAGTAATAATGATCGAGGAAAGTTGGAGCCCACAATGGTCCATTGACCCTCGGGAGGGACGGAGAGAGAGGGGATGCAAGGGTACTAGTCACCGTACGAGTTTCGCTGTCATCCTGTTGAGGTTCATTGTCCACATAACTTGTTATCACCTAGCCCACAGCCAACAATGGACCATTGTGGACTCTACCTTTTCTTAATCATCATTTTTTTCCTTTTGTTACTTTTGTGCATGTCTTTCATTCATTTGTTCTATATCTCTCTATATCACCATCTCTATCTCTCATTTCCCTTCCCCCTGACTCTCAGTCTGAAGAAGGGTCTCATCCAAAACGTCACCCATTCCTTCCCTCTCCAGATGCTGCCTGACCCACTGAGTTGTGCCTATCTTTGTTTTTATTGTGTCTATCTTTGGTTCAAACCGGCATCTGCAGTTCCTTCCTACACAGTATTTAGTTTAGTTTGGTTTAGTGAAGGATACAGTATAGGAGCAGGCCCTTCGGCCCACCGCGTCCACCCTAGACCTATGTTCTCCCCTTTCCCATCCATTCCTGGGGGCAACTTAGAGGCCAGTTAATCTACAAATCCTCACGCCATTTGGGATGTGGGAGGAAACCGGAGCACCCAGAGAAAACCCACGCGGTCACAGGAAGAACGTGCAAACTCCTCACTGACAGCAGCTGGGGTCAGAATCGAACCCAAGTCTCTGACGCTGTGAGGCAGCAGCTCTGCCAGTGGCATAAAAGAAAGAATTATGTAAAGATAAAATAACGTGCACAGCAACGGAGAGCTCTACCAGCGGTGCCACTGTGCTGTTCTTTATCTCGTAACTAGATCATTATCTTAATGTCGGTTTTGGATGTACACAAACTGAATTTCACCTGAGAACAACAGAGAACACTGATAACACTCAGCGGATCAGGTAGCGCCCCCCAGTTAGAGATACAGAGACAACGTTTTGACTTAAAGACTCTTCCTCAGAACTAGAAGCGTGAGGAGATATGTAAGGAGACATGAAGTACAGTAATGCATGCAAAAATAATTTCACTGCGCAGTCGCTTATGTGATGAATGGAACACCATTGAACTATTGAGAATGGTGGCTTTTTAAGATGCGGGCAAAGCACGATATTCTGCTCCTTCTGCAATCCTCTCTGTAACTCAAAACTTGCTGATCCTCTCACTTGTCCCTGGGTGGCACGGCGGCGCAGCGGTAGAGTTGACGCCTTACAGCGCTTGCAGCGCCAGAAACCCAGGTTCGATCCTGGCTACGGGTGCTGTCTGTGCGGAGTTTGTATGTTCTCCCTCTAACCTGCGTGGGTTTTCACCGAGATCTTCGCTCACCCCCCCACACTCCAAAGACGTACAGGTTTGTAGGTTAATTGGCTTGGTTATTAAAAAAAAAAGGAATTGTCCTCAATATGTGTAGGATGGTGTTAATGTGCGGGGATCGCTGGTCGGCGCGGACTCGGTGGGCCGAAGGGCCTGTTTCTGCGTTGTATCTGTAAACTTAATTCAAATTTTCCAGCTCCTTCTGCAGAAACATCAACTCCACTACTGTCCGCACTGATGCTGTGACTCTCTCTGCGTTTTATTTTGGGTTTCCAGCTCCCTCTGGCTGTGTTTCACAATGCCCTGGTACATCGACTCACAAATATGCTTGTGTGCGCAACCCTCACCCCAGCTGTTGGCTTTTGTGACCACCTCCATAGTCATTATTCTATTTACCTCCAATAATACCCCAGGAAACTGTTTATTAAATCACCGAGAAAGTCTGCAGGGTATACGGTGTGAATGGGGCGCTAAGTGTCTACTGCAGTCCAACTGGACTATGTCGTGATAATTAGACATTCGCAAGCTAACACACCCCAGATATTATCCGAAGCTGTGTGTCACAACCTGTCTGAAGACTTGCAAGTTGAGGCGGCAACCTCTCATTAACTAAATTAAAAACACGGGCTGTAAAACACCAAATGCTGGAAAAACTCAGCAGGTCGGGCAGCATCTCTGGAGCACGTGGATAGGCAACGTTTTGGATCGAGGCCCTTTTTCAGACCTGGCCTTGATGAAGGGACCCGAACTGAAATGTCGCTTATCTGAAGAAGGATCCAGACCAGAAAACGTCGCCTGTCCATGTTCTCCAAAGATGCTGCCCGACTCGAGTTACTCAGCACTTTGTGTGTTTAGTTTAGTTCAGTGGAGATGTATAAAGCGGAAACAGGCCCTTCAACCCGCCGGGTACATGCCGACCAGCGATCCCCACACATCAACACTATCCTACACACACGAGGGACAAGTTACAACTTTACCAAGCCAATTAGCCTATAAACCTGTACCTCTTTGGAGTGTGGGAGGGAACCGGAGCACCTGGAGAAAACCTGTATGGTCACAGGGAGAATATACAAACTCCATACAGACAGCACCCGTAGTCAGGATTGAATCTGGGTCTCTGGCGCTGTAAGGCAGCAGCTCTACCGCTGCGCCACCGTGCCGCCTCTTGAATTATCCAAAAACATGATGTTTTCAACAACAGAGTGAAAGTCTAGATTTTTTTTTCTCCCAGAGCACTATTGCTCACCACCAATTATAAATGTTTTGCAATTCATATTCAACAATGTTTCCACTGACGTATTCTTCATAATTGATGTCAGTTATAACTTGTAATTACTGAGACAGGTCTTGCTTTGATTTGAAACTCTCGATGGCTCAACCTCATCCAGCGAGTGAGAAGCAAAACAATTGCAGACATTGGACGACTAACACCCAAACAGGAAATGTTGTAAATACTTAACAGGTTAGTCAGCATCCGTGGGACAGGAAACGGAGTTAATGTCTCGGGTACATGACCTTTGGTTGGAACATTCTGATGAACAGTCACGGACCTGAAATATTAAATCCGTTTCCTTTGCACAGATGCTGCCTGACCTGCTGAGTGTTTCCAACGTTTTCCTTTTTTACACCCGGTGCACGACTGGGCCACAAAGATAAGATCATGGGATGATCAGCCATGATCACATTGAATGGCGCTGCTGGCTTGAAGGGCCGAATGGCCTACTCCTGCACCTATTGTCTATTGTCTACATTGCAGGTTTCAGCTACTGTGCTTCTCCAGTGAATTTAATACAATATCCAAGTCATTTCCCTGGTGTGTTAGTGAGCAATGGCCCCGTCCCACGGTACGAGTTCATTCAAGAGCTCTCCCGAGTTTAAAAAATAAAATCAAACTCGTGGTAAGCACGGAGAATGAACGTAGCGGGTACGTCGGAGCTCGGGGACGCCTCTTAGCGGCTCATAACACTAACGGCAGGTACTCTGGTAACGCGGTAAGCTCGGGAAGACTCGTGAAGATTTTTCAACATGTTGAAAAATGTCCACGAGAGCCCCGAGCACCGACGAGCGGCCATTACCGTAAATCTCCACATTCGAATCAGGGCAAACTCGGGAGAACAGGGCTTTAAGGGAAACATGCCAAAACTGGCATCTTTGAACTGGCATGTCAAAGCGGGCAGCATGGTGGCTCAGTGGTAGAGTTGCTGCCTTACAGTGCCAGAGTCCCGGGTTCGATCCTGACTACGGGTGCTGTCTGTGTGGAATTTGTACGTTCTCCCTGTGACCACGTGAATTTTATCCGGGATTGCCGGTTTTCTCCCACACTCCAAAGAAGTACAGGTTTGTAGGTTAATTGGCCTCCGTAAAGATTGTAAATTATCTTTAGCGTGTAGGATAGAGGTAGTGTATGGGATCACTGGTCGGTGCAGACTCGAAGACCTTATTTTCGAGCTGCATTCATTTATCTTGGGACTGACGTTAAATGGGTGATCCTTTGCATTATAGAGTCATACAGCCTGGAAACAGGCCCTTCGGCCCAACTTGCCCACACTGGCCAACATGCCCCAGCTACACTAGTCCCAACTGCCTGCGTTTGGTCCATATCCATCTAAACCGGTCCTATCCATGTACCTGTCTAACTGTTAAATGTTGGGTTAGTCCCAGCCTCAATTTCCTCCTCTGGCAGCTTGTTCCATACACCCACCACTCTTTGTATGAAAAAGTTACCCCTCAGATTCCTATTAAATCTTTCGCCTTTCACCTTAAACCTATGTCCACTGGTTCTCGATTTCCCCTACTCTGGGCAAGAGACTCTGTGCGTCTACCCGATCTATTCCTCTCATGATTTTATACACCTCTATAAGATCACCCCTCATCCTCCTGCGCGCCAAGGATTAGAGACCCAGCCTGCTCAACCCCTTTCTCTCTAGCTCAATCCCTCGAGTCCTGGCAAAGTCTCTGCACCCTTCCCGACTCAACAACATCTCTCCTATAACATGGTGCCCAGAACTGAACACGATACTCTAAATGTGGCTTCACCCCATTTATATAATCGCAACATGACCTCCCAACGTCTGTATTCAATGCCCTGACTGATGAAGGCCAATGTGCCAACAGCCTCTTTGACCACCCTATCTACCTGCGACTTCACCTTCAAGGAACTATGTAACTGCGTCAGTGTCGAACAATCCTGAAGTAAATGTCACCATGTGAGCCTAGGCCTAATATCATCGCACACTATGATTTTATTACCAGCCTGTCAATATGATATATTCCTACGCGATGATTTTATTAACTGCCTGTCGATGTACCCTGTGGAAAAACTCACACATTATGGCATTTTATGGAAGGAATTCTTCTTCATCGTCGTTGAAAACATTAGCGGCGCAGTTTCCGACGGGCACGGTGAGGGACACCCCACACATCTCTGTCCGCCATGCAGCTGGCAAGCTCCTCTTTTGTCTCTACACGTGCGCCTTCCATCAACGTCTTCAGCATCGTCTTGGTCGGCCATCCCGGGTCACGTCTGCCAGGGGTGGGTTCCCACAGCACAACCTTGTTTACGGGCATTCCTGGGTGGAGCTGGCAGTGAGCAAGCCTCATCCATCTCCACCTGATCTTCTAGGTCAGAGATGGAATCTCCCTATAGAGGAGGGCGTTGGTGATGTGGTCCCTCCAACTGACATTTTGAACTCTTCTGAGCATTCGGGTGTGGGTACCATCGAGAGACTTGGACAGCGCTTGAGTGAGAGTCCATGCCTCACACTCGTACAAGAATATGGTCTCCACAGTTGCATGGAAGAATCTCAGTTTGAGACCCTTGAGACACCCAAGACTTCCAGATTTCCCCCATGTTATTGAGGGCTTTCCACGCGAGCACTTTCCGGACCCTGATATCATTCTCTGCATCCTCGCTCCCAGATGCTTGAAGTCCTCCTTCAAGGAACTGGTGAGCAATATAATTCTGCCTGTGGAATAACCTTCCTGATGAAGTAAACTGTGCAAAAACAAAAATAAATGAACAAATACACACAAAGAATTAGATTCCAAACTGTGGCGACCCATTTCACACAGTAATAAAGATGTACTGCTTCCAGCTGCAAACGGCAACAATCTGTACAGGAAATGGAACCCTATTGGAATTATATTTGAATCCCATTCGCAAATTAATATTAATTATACTTAATAGAGGGTATAAACTGAACACATTCTGAAAATCATTTCTCACTTGTGCCACCCACCATAATTAGTTATAAAATGCAATTAGACAAAAGTCCATTTATGGAGGATGAATCATTTCCCGTAGATCCCTTGTCGGCACTTTCTGCACCCACACACTTGTTCAAATTTGTGCGATGTGTACGCCCGCCCTCCCAAGTGTAATAGACTATAAATGCAAGTACCTGCGTGTAGACTCAGAACTGAACACTGAGCGCCACAGTTTAAGAATAAGGGGTAAGCCATTTAGAACGGAGCCGAGGAAACACTGTTTCTCACAGAGAGTGGTGAGTCTGTGGAATTCTCTGCCACAGAGGGCGGTGGAGGCAGGTTCTCTGGATGCTTCCAAGAGAGAGCTAGATAGGGCTCTTAAAAATAGCGGAGTCAGGGGATATGGGGAGAAGGCAGGAACGGGGTACTGATTGGGGATGATCAGCCATGATCAAATTGAATGGCGGTGTTGGCTCGAAGGGCCGAATGGCCTCCTCCTGCACCTATTGTCTATTGTCTATTTTTCCGTCAAGTCAGGCTCCTTTGCTATTTTTTGATGGTCTAGAAGTTGGGCCCTGCCTGAAGCAGTGCTCTGACATGATGCGCTTACAGCGTGAGATCGGCATCTTTGGCCTGCCATCTCATTGGGCTTGAATTGAATGAAACCGGCTAAGTTTCCTTGAGAAAAACGGAGATGAGGAGCCAGAGGCAGATGGGAGATATAAAGGTGGCTGACGGTGGCCGGGGATTTGATTCAAAGCCTGTCTCTCCCTCTTGGCCCTACATTAAAGGAACCAAAGACCTCGAAGCTGCTCCTCGACAGTAGGTCCTGGCTTTGTATTTGATGGAAGACCTCATACCCACAGCACTTGTATTTACTACAGACCTTGTGTCACTGTAAGGCAAATACCTTGGGCACCTGGGGAAGAGTCCTCTGCCATTTGAACTTGGGCCCTGGCCTGTTGCATCCTTTCCAAGTATAAAAGGGATGCTGTACATTCCAACTTCAGTCTAAAATAACATTCTCGGACAATGTCTTCTGCACCACACTGATAGTTTTTAAATCGTGAATACTTCTTTACAAGTGTCCAGTGCCTAAAGTCTCTGCAGCCATTTCATTTCATTTGTTATCAGTGATCTTAATCCATAAGCAACTGCTGTAAAATTAATCTCATTTGATAATACAGAGGAGGTAATAACTTCACTTTTTTTGTATTCAAGACCATATAGATGCATGAATCAGGAGCAGGAATTGGTCACTTAGCAAACACCCTGCAAACTTACTCATATCCAAGGTCAAGGCTGCTCTGCCTCTTAGATTGTTGGAAATTTGGGGTGAAGAAATGGCAGATGGAGTTAAATCCAGACAAGTGTTGGGTGATGCATTTTGAGAGGTAAAGATCAAGGCTGTTCCGTTTCTAAGATGGTTGGGTCACATTTCGGATGAAGGGTCCCGACCCGAAACATCACCCATTCATCTAGAGACACTGTCTGACCCGCTGAGTGACTCCAGCACTTTGTGTCCATCTTCGGTGTAAACCAGCATCTGCAGTTCCTTCCTACACGGATGGATTAGTTAGATTAGTGTCATGGTCAGCTTGAGGGCCAGTTCCTGTGCTGTCCTCTTCTATGTTCTATGCTCACTTATAAGATCATAAGTCATAAGATCGTAAGTGATAGGCCATTCGGACCATCAAGTCTACTCCACCATTCAATCATGGCTGATCTATCTCTCCCTCCTAACCCCATTCTTCTACTTTCTCCCTCCTCCTTCTTGTAACCCCTGACACCCGTACTAATCAAGAATCTATCTATCCCTGCCTTAAATATATCCACTGACTTTGCTTCCACTGTCCTCTGTGGCAAAGAATTCCACAGATTCACCAGCCTCGGACAAAATAAATTCTTCCTCATCTCCTTCCAAAAAGAACGTTCTTTAATTCTGAGGTTATGACCTCTAGTCCTAGACTCTCCCACTAGTGGAAACACCCTCTCCACATCCACATCCAAATAAATTAGTAAAACAGCATTGTTGCTCGTAAATTACCAACGAGTACCAACGAGGGGGAAAAAATGGGAGAATATTTTGCTGATGGTTCATTTTTTTTACTGTTTATGCTGCAACTTGTAAAAAGCAGTGAAGAAGCTTTTGTGCTGTGGGGAATATCAAATTAATACCCAGTTGGACGTGAAGCCGTGAATTTTTTCTAGATTTTATAATACCATGCATATTTTAATATATTTTGGGAGTGTTAACTACCAGATGGAGGGTAGTTGCAGGCGTGATATAATAAGCACACCAATCTAATTATTTTTCCCAAGAGGAAGATCTGCAGCCGGCATTTTAAGTGAGGTGCTATTGACAGTGAATTGATTATGAACAGACTTTTGTACTGCATTCGGTAAATGTCAAAAACTGTTCTGCCATGGTCAAAATACATAATTTTCTTCAAAATTTCTTCAAAAACTTGCTATCAAATGCAAACTCTTCTTTCATAAGGAACAGAACAAAATTACGCTGAAAAATTTTAAATATTCGAAGTGCATGTTTTTTTTTTACAGGTAGGAGTGGTGTCAGGGGTTACAGGGAGAAGGCAGGAGAATGGTGCTGGGAAGGAACGATAGATAATAATAATAATAATAATAATAATTTTATTTATAGAGCACTTTAAAAACAAACATAGCTGCAACAAAGTGCTGTACATCACTAATCATTGACAAAAAAAGTTAATACACACCAAAAATAACAATCAAAAGAAATAGTAGGAAAAGACATGTAAAATAAAGAAACATCAAAAACACCACAAACAGAAGCAAAGCCTCAGGCATGGTCAAAAGCCAGGGAATACAAATGCGTTTTAACACTGGATTTGAAGATGGACAGTGAGGGGGCCTGTCTGATGTGCAGCGGCAGGGTGTTCCAGAGTGCCGGAGCAGCAACAGAGAAGGCTCTATCCCCTCTGAGCCTCCGACTAGACCTCGGTACCTCCAGGAGCAGCTGACCAGCTGACCTGAGGGACCGGGCAGGAGTGTATGGGTGGAGCAGCTCAGAGAGGTAAGGCGGGGCGAGCCCATTCAGAGATTTAAAAACAAATAACAGTAACTTAAAATGAACCCGAAAGTGCACCGGGAGCCAGTGTAGGGAGGCCAGAATTGGCGATATGTGCTCCCTCTTTCGAGTCCCTGTTAAAAGGCGAGCAGCAGCATTCTGAACCAACTGGAGACGAGCCAGTGAAGAACGAGCAACTCCAAAATAGAGCGCGTTACAGTAATCCAGCCTAGATGTAATAAAGGCATGGATTACTGTCTCAAAATGCTGCCGCTCGAGAATGGGCTTCACCTTCGCCAGCTTCCTTAGGTGAAAGAAGCTGGACTTAACCACCGCGCATATTTGGCGATCTAATTTAAAGTCACTGTCCATCCTAAAACCCAGGTTCACAACTGTGATCAGCCATGATTGAATGGTGGAGAAGACTCAATGGGCCGAGTGGCTAAATTTTGCTTCTGCAAAGGGCCTGTCCCACTTGGTGATTTTTTTCGGCGACTGCCGGCATCATTGACTGACGTGTCAGGCCACCGAAAAATATGCGGCGTGATGACGTATGGCGCGGTGGTTTTTCAAGCGTCGCAACATTTTTTTTGCCGCCGCTGGATTTTGAAATGTTCAAAATCTTTTGGCGACACTGATATGAAGCCAGCAGTTGCCAAAAAATTTGCCAAGTGGGACAGGCCCTTAACTTATGAACGTATGCTGCCAAGGAAGGCGGTGGAAGAAGATACAAGATACGAGACGGTGGCACAGTGGTAGAGTTGCTGCCTTCCAGCGCCAGAGACCCGGGTTCAATACTGACTACGTTTCTGTCCAGAGTTTGTACGTTATCCCCATGACCAGCATGGGTTTCCTCCGAGATCTTCGGTTTCCTTCCATGCGCCAAATAGGACTGTAATGTTTTATTATTAATGATTTATGCGTCATTCTTAATTGTTACTGTTTGTCGTACTGTTACTTGCGGGCAGAGCACCAAGGCAAATTCCTTGTATGTGTACATACTTGGCCAATAAACTTATTCATTCATTCATCATTCATTCATTCAATCAATCAATCAATCATTCATTCATTCATTATTCAATCATTCATTCATTCATACATTCATTCATTATCTGAGTAAAGCCGAGAAAGGGTACGGGCATAGCACTACATAGCACAAGATTCCCTCCTGCATATATACATCCTGGTCACCCTATATAGATAGATGTCTGTTTTTCAGCAGTGTATTCTGAGTGAAAGTTATTTAGCTGTCCAGTGTCTTGTCTGCTAGTTAAGTTCCGCCTTTAGTTTTTTAGTTGTAATTCCATAGGATATTTAGTTTTAAGTCATGATATTTTCAGTTTTAGTTAAGGTGCACAGATATTTTGATACTTTGCTCAGATGCCTTATAACTGTTATGCCTAACTAAAACGTTTGCATGCTACGGTGGTGGAGCAGTGGTGGAGTTTGGCTGCATGATGGTGCAGCGGTAGAATTGTTGCGTTGCAGTGCCAGAGGCCCCGGGTTCGATCTCGACTATGGGTGCGGTCTGTACGCAGTTCATACCTTCTCCCCGTAACCTCATGGATTTTCTCTGGGATCTCTGGTATCCTCCCACACTCCAAAGATGCGCAGATTTGTAGGTGAATTGGCTTCAGTATAAAGATTGTAAATTGCCCCTAGTGTGTGTAGGATGGTGCCAGTGTGCGGGGATCGCTAGTTGGCGCGGGCTCGGTGGCCCTGTTTCTGCGTTTTATCTCTAATTCAAACTAAACTACGGTTGAACTCGGAAAATCGTTGAGAATCCTACAGAGACCTAAATGCAATGTCTCTTGAAGTCTGTGCGAGTGAATGCTGATGGGAGCTACAACTGTGAATAGCTCGCCATTCATTTGCTGAGCTCACCAGATGCTGTGTAATTGCTGGAAAGCTTCACAGCAGCAATGATGAATCTTGATGGCATTACCAGGAGCACCCCTGTAAACAAGCTCATTAATGCATTGTCAGCTGGAAATGTGAAAAAATATATAACCAATTAAATTAAGTTTGTAAATTGGAACCAAACAAAAGGAATTACTCTGCAATAACATTTAAGTTAAGTATTTCCACTAGTGGGAGAGTCTAGGACTAGAGGTCACAGCCTTGGAATTAAAGGACATTCTTTTAGGAAGGAGATGAGGAGGCATTTCTTTAGTCAGAGGGTGATGAATCTGTGGCATTCTTTGCCACAGAAGGCTGTGGAGGCCAAGTCAGTGGATATATTTAAGGCAGAGTTAGATAGATTCTTGATTAGTGCGGGTGTCAGAGGTTATGGGTGGAAGGCAGGAGAATGGGGTTAGGGGGGAGAGATAGATCAGCCATGATTGAATGGCAGAGTAGACTTGATGGGCCGAATGGGCAAAACTCTTTCTATCACATGATATGATATTTTGTCTTTTATTTAGAAATTAAGCACAATAAAAGCAAATTATGGGAATTAAAAATCTTAATTTAAAAAATAAAAATAATTTCCATTAATTATTGGAAATGTTTATAATGTCCAGTGTGTCAGTTCATAAATTGATGCATATCTGAAAGTAATTATTATTATCTGCATGATGTTACTTTTTGACAGTTTCTTCCCAGCTGTTATCGGGCAACTGAACCATCGCACCATGCAGTCCTGAGCTACTATCTACCTCATTGGAGACCCTCGGACTATCTTTGACCGGATTTTATCTTGCGCTAATTTGTTATTCTCGCTATTCCCTTTATCATGTATCTGTACACTGTGGACGGCTCGATTGTAATCACTTTCCGCTGACTGGTTAGCTCGCAACAAAAGCTTTTTCAGTAACTTGGCGCACGTGACAATAAACTAAACTAACTAATTATATTTGCTTTGCTGCAAATGGAAAAACAAATGCAATTATACCCTGTTTGTGAATATCATGAATCAGCCTCTAGCTTAAGCCGAACTATGCCACTTAACTCATTACTCTACACTGAATAATTACTAAATTACATTTCCACATCTGCATTTGCAATACCTCTGATAACCTCTTGGTAATTGAATTTAACCTCAATCATTACTGCCTCATCATTATCGGAATTGATAATATCTAAAAACAAATTATCACCTTTTGTTATGGTTAACCATGCGATACAACAAATGCTTCTATTAGAGAGACTGATTGAGTCAAGCCCCTGTCCCACTGTACGACTAATTCACGAGTTTTCCCCTGATTCGAGCTCGGAGAATGTCCGTAGCGGGTCCGTAGGAGTTCGTGGATGTCTCGTAGCGGCTCGTAATGCTAACGGCAGGTATAAAAAGTAACAATTTTTTTCATCACGAGTATTTTTTTTACTCGTGGACATTTTGTTGCAGAGATGAAAAAACGTCACGAGTTTACCGGATGTCATGAGTACCTACCGTTAGCATTACGAGCCGCTATGAGATATCCACAAACTCCTATGGACCCGCTACGGACATTCTCCGAGTTCGAATCAGGGGAAAACTCGGGAGAACTCGTGAATTACTTTGACAAATTCATTAAGACTAGTTTATAAATGGAAACATTTTTCATCGTTGTATAGCCAGCCGAGCGTTTCAACAGGTGAACTGACATATGTTGGATATATAGCTAAAGTGTACTTGCAAAAGACAATAGACAATAGGTGCAGGAGTAGGCCATTCGGCCCTTCGAACCAGCACCGCCATTCAGTGTGATCATCAAAGATTTTAGAGCTCTGCTCTAAGATTTTTGGTGATCATGGCTGATCATCCACAATCAGTACCCTGTTCCTGCCTTCTCCCCATATCCCCTGACTCAGCTATCTTTAAGAGCCCTATCTAGCACTCTCCTGAAACTATCCAGAGAACCAGCCTCTACAGCGTTCTGAGGCAGAGAATTCCAGACTCACAACTCATTGTGTGAAAAAGTGTTTCCTCTGTGTGAAATTGTGGAGATTGTGGAGTATTTACCCTCTAAATAGGCTTGGTTTAATTAGTTTAGTTTAGTTTAGACATACAGCTTGGAAACAGGCCCTTCGGTCCATCAAGTCTGCGCCGACCAGCGATCCCCGCACACTAACACTATCCTGCACACACTAGAGCCAATTAACATTTATACCAAGCCGATTAACCTACAAACTTGTATGTCTTTGGAGTGTGGGAGGAAACCGAAGATCTCGGAGTAAACCCACGCAGGTCATGGGGAGAACGTACAAACCCCGTACGGACAGTACCCGTAATCAGGATCGAACATGGGTCCCTGGCACTGTAAGGCAGTAAATCTGCCACTGCGCCACTGTAATTCTGTTATTTCTCCATAAACTGTTTTGAAATTGACTCTACTTAAAGCATTAACCATATGGGAAAAGAAATAGCAAACTCTAAAAAAATAATAACTTAATATGAAATATTTCACAACCATTATATAATAATATTTAACTATAGTGTAAAGTTGTCTTTTAATTTCACGGTTATCAGCACAGATTCTCAAAGTGCTGGAGTAACTCAGCAGGACAGGCAGCATCTCTGGAGAAAAGGAATAGGTGACGTTTCAGGTCTCTTCTTCAGAAGGGTCTCTACCCGAAACGTCACCTCGTCCTTTGATTGATGGACGCAAAGTGCTGGAGTAACTCAGCGGGTCAGCACTCCAGCATTTTGTGTCTACCTTTGGTACAAACCAGCATCTGCAGTTCTTTCTTTAGTTTAGTTTAGTTTAGTTTAGTTTAGTTTAGAGATGCAGAGTGGAAACAGGCCCTTCGGCCCACCGGGTCTACGCCGACCAGCGATCCTCGCACATTAACACTATCCTACACACACTAGGGACAATTTTTACATTTACCAAGTCAATAAACCTACATACCTGTAATAGCCCTGTCCCACGGTACGAGTTCCAAGTTCATTCCAAGAGCTCTCCTGAGTTTAAAAAAAATCAAACTCGTGGTAAGCACGGAGAATGAACGTAGCGGGTACGTCGGAGCTCGGGGCCATCTCTTAGCGGCTCGTAACGCTAACGGCAGGTACTCGGGAAGACTCGCTAACGGCAGGTAAGCACGGGAAGACTCGTGAAGATTTTTCAACATGTTGAAAAATGTCCACGAGAGCCCCGAGTACCGACGAGTGGCCATTACCGTAAATCTCAAATCAATTTGAATCAGGGCAAACTCGGGAGAGCTCTTGGAATGAACTCGTACCGTGGGTCAGGGCTTTAAGTCTTTGTAGTGTGGGAGGAAACCAAAGATCTCGGAGAAAACCCATGCAGGTCACGGGGAGGACAACCAACTCTGTACAGACAAGCACCCATGGTCGGGATCGAACCCTGATTCGCTGTAATACAGCAACTCTACCGCTGCGCCACTGTGCCGCCATGGTGGTTTTTGATTGATCTCGTATAAAGATTAATCTGCCCATTGAACTGCAGTGGCTAACAGTTGCTCCCTGCAAGAACTTCCTTGTTGCAAGTAATTCAAGGTGACCTGCCAGGTGACCAGTGAGATGAAATGTAGGCTTGCTGGGTTGCACACGTGAATTTTTCTGTAACAATTAAAAAACAAAGTCACTGAACACAAAGAATGTCAGAATCTGCTGGAGGTACTAGGAGCATTAGCCCGAGATTAAATCAGGCTGTGTAGGAAAGAACTGCAGATGCTGGTTAAAATCGAAGGTAGACACAAAATGCTGGAGTAACTCAGCGGGACAGGCAGCATCTCTGGAGAGAAGGAATGGGTGACGTTTCGGGTCGAGACCCTTCTTCAGACTGATCCGTCTGAAGAAGGGTCTCGACCAGAAGCGTCGCCCATTCCTTCTCTCCAGAGATGCTGCCTCACCCGCTGTCTTAAGTCGGACTGTGTTTGGAGAGTCACATTGAGTGCATTGCAGACAGACACATAATGCTGGGCTAACTCGGCGGATCAGGCAGCATCTCTGGAGAGAAGAAATAGGTGATATTTTGGGTCGGGGCTTTCAGACCTGAAGAAGGGTCTCGACCCAAAACGTTTAAAACCGAGATAAGAAGAAGTTTTTTCACACAGAGAGTGGTGAATCTCTGGAACTCTCTGCCACAGAGGATAGTTGAGGCCAGTTCATTGGCTATATTTAAGAGGGAGTTAGATGTGGCCCTTGTGGCTAAGGGGATCAGAGGGTATGGAAAGAAGGCAGGTACGGGATACTAAGTTAGATGATCAGCCATGATCATATTGAATGGCGGTGCAGGCTCAAAGGGCCGAATGGCCTACTCCTGCACCTAATTTCTATGTTTCTATGTTTCTATGTCACCCACTCCTTCTATCCAGAGATGCTGCCTGTACCACTGAGTTACTCCACCATTTTGTGTCCATCTTAGGTAAAGATAGTCTAATTGCTAGACTATCCTTCTTGTGTGGGACAGCAGAACCAACTGTTGAGCCTTCCCGAGGTGTCGCGGGCCAAACTCAACGAAACACCAGTGAAGGGAATTGCCCACCAGATAACCCCAATGATAGACTTCCATCTACAGGATTAGGTTTTTTTTTAAAAGAGATACAAGATTCAAGATTCAAGAGAGTTTATTGTCATGTGTCCCAGATAGGACAATGAAATTCTTGCTTTGCTTCAGCACAACAGAATATAGAAGGCTTAAATAAATACAGAACAGATCAGTGTGACCATATACCAATGAATATATATATATATATACACACACATAAATAAACAGATAAAGTGCAATGGGCTATTAATGATCAGAGTTTTGTTTGAGTTGAGTTTAATAACCTGATAGCTGTAGGGAAGGAACTATTCCTGAACCTGGATGTTGCAGATTTCAGGCTCCTGTACCTTCTACCTGAAGGCAGCAGGGAGATGAGTGAGTGGCCAGGATGGTATGGATCCTTGATGATGCTGGCAGCCTTTTTGAGACAGCGACTGCGATGGAGCTAGATAATATCTAGGTAGCTATTTTTTGCGTACAGAGTTATCTATTGTAAGTTCGTATATTTAGTTTGGTAGTTAGATAATACCTGGTTTTCTTAGTTGAGCGCTTATCCTGGAGGCATAGCACAAGTATTGGGCAGTCACGGTGGCGCAGCGGTAGAGTTGCTGCCGTACAGCGAATGCAGCGCCGGAGACCCGCATTCGATCCCGACTACGGGTGCTGTCTCTACGGAGTTTTACGTTCTCCCCATGAATCGCGTGGGTTTTCTTCAAGATCGTTGGTAAAATGTAAAACAAATAGAAATTGTCCTTGGTGGGTATAGGATAGTGTTAATGTGCGGGGATCGCTGGTCGGCGCGGACCCAGGGGGCCGAAGGGCCTGTTTCGATGCACCTATTTTCAATGTTTCTATGTTTTAGAGCCTTCAGTAAAAAACCTTTGTCATTTTACACCTCAGTGGCAATCTTAGTCTTTTCAAATATTTCTTCATGGATGCAGCTCGATGAGCAGTTTTTCATTAGCGATGTTTCATTGAAAGAAATAAATGTTGGGAAACATTGCAACTGTTAATTAGCATTAGAAAGTATGTTAAATTGTGCTTTTTTATTTTAAGTCTATTGACTGTCGGTCATAGATGAAGGGTTGCTTTTCTAGTGAAGTGTTGCTTTCAGATTCAGTGTATTAAAATCCTGGTACAGGTGCACAACCTTTTATCCGAAAGCCTTGGGACCAGACACTTGTCGGATTTCGGACATTTTCGGATTTCCGAATGGAAGATTTTTAGCGTAGATTAGGTAGGTAGCGCGGGCGGCTTGAAATGTCTGGAGCGACTGCCTCCTCCCCGGAGACCGGGGAATCATTGTAAATCATTGCATAAATGTTAGTCACTTAGTTTGGAGGGATTTTATGTGGTGGTGGTGGGGTGGGTGGGTGAAGGGGTAAACTTTAATTCTTAGTCCCCTACCTGGTCGGCGACTCCCAACATCGCGGAGCCCGGCAACTCTACCCCTGGCTGGGCGGCGCTCCAAATCCAGCGCCGCCCGTCCGCAGCCCCAGCTCCGCGAACGTTGGGAGAAGGCGGCCTCAGCGCCCTGGAGCTTACCGCACAGCGACCCGGTAAGGCATTGCCCGCTTCCCGCACAGCGACCCGGTAAGGCATTGCCCGCTTCCCGCTGGTATCCCAGCGCTGCGACGCCGCCGACTCCCAACATTTGCGGAGCCTCGCAGCCAGGCGTAGAGTTGCCGGGGTCGGAGCTACAACCGGCGCCGCCCGCAGCCCCAGCTGGGAGTTGGCCACAGCGCTGCGGAGCTTACTGCACGGCGACCCGGTAAGGCATTGACCGCTCCCCACCTCTCCGACCAGGTAGGGGACTAAGAATTAAAGTTTACCCCTTCAACCCCCCCCCCCCCCCCTTCACATAAAAGTCCTCCAAACTAACTGACTAACATTTAAGCAATGATTTACAGATGTTTAAGTGTCTCCCCGGTCTCCGGGGAGGAGGCAGCCGCTGCAGTAGTACAGACCTGGGTTGACCGTGGGTCGTTTCGGGTCAAGTTTGGCGCCAAACGCGAGCTTTGGTGCACAGACGACATCCTGGAAAAAATGGCCGGTTTTCGGAGTTTTTCGCTTTCCGGAACACCGGATAAAAGGTTGTGCACCTGTATCTGCAATATTTTATTGTAGCTTGCAGGGGCGGCACGGTTGCGTGGCAGTGGAGCTGCTGCCTTACAGCGCCAGTGACCCAGGTTCGATCCTGACCACGGGTGCTGTCTGTACGGAGTGTGACATTCTCCCAGTGACCCCGTGGGTTTTCTCTGGGTGCTCCGATTTCCTCCCACGCTCCAACGACGTACAATTTTACAATTTTACAAGGTTAATACGATAGTGCGATAGTGTTGGTGTAAGGGGATCGCTGTTCGGCGTGGACGCTGTGGGCCAAAGGGCCCGTTTCCGCACTCTATCTCGATAGTCTTATGTACAGTCTAAGGTTCAAGGTTTCAAGGTCAGTTTATTGTCACGTACCAATGAAGGTGCAGTGAAATTTGAGTGACCGTACAGCCGTACTAAGCAAAAAGCAACAAGACACATTGCCACATAAAATAAAAGAGTCTTAAGAGTGCGTGGTAACAAATCTACCCTCTAAGTTTATTCACAAAGCTGTTTGTTTATAAATTAATGTTGGCACATATCATTATAAATTAAAAAGATAGAATTTAAGTCTTTGGCCTGTCTTAGGAAATGTATGCATTAAATCCTAAAATAAGTTTAGCCAACTAAGTTTCAAACTATAATTCGTATTATTTTATCTGTAGCAGTTAAAATTTAAATTAACCTTTTTTATATATAGGCACAACCTCATAATTATGCATCTTATAATTCAGTTATTGGAGACAGTAGTTTGCCAGGATTGAGAAAATGGAACCCACAAATACTCCCAGTCACTGGTGCAAAGCGATCAATAACAGCAAATTAGTATAATCAATATAAACGGGGGTTCCAAGTTAAACGCTAAATCTGAAACCCAATTAGGGGGGGAGGATGGATTCTCAAATTATATTCACCATAAGTGAAGCACTATTTTAATGAAATGTTAAGGCAATTTTAACCTTAAACTAGCTTTGTTTCATTTATTCTAGTTTATTGTCATCTGGACCGAGGTACAGCGAAAAGCTTTTGTTGCATGCCTTCCAGTCGGCCAACTATAAGCGATTACATTCGATATGTCCACAGTGTACAAGATAAAGGGAATCACATTTAGTGCAAGATTAAAGTCTGATTAAATATAATGCGAGTGTCTCCAATGAGGTAGATGGTAGCTCAGGCCCGCTCTCTGGGTGTTGGTAGGGTGGTTCAGTTACCTGATAACAGCTGGGAAGAAACTGTCCCTGAATCTGGAAGTGTGCGTTTTCTGTACCTCTTGCCTGAGAGGGGAGATGACGGAGTGACTGGAGTGAGACTGGTCCTTGATTATGTTGATGAACTAATTTCTCATCGTAACGTGTTGGATTAATGTATTCTGGAGGAACCGGGGTATGCAAAATAATTTGTTTTCCATTTAGAGTCATTCAGCACAGAGGCAGGCCCTTTGGCCCAACTTGTCCATACCGACCAAGATTCCCCATCAAGGCTAGTTCCATTTTGCCTGCGTTTGGCCAATATGCCTCGAAACCTTTCCTAACCATATACCTGTCCAAGTGTCTTTCATAGGGTTAAGGTGAAGGGGAAAAGATTTAATAGGAATCTGAGGGGTAACGTTTTCACACAAAAGGTGGTGGGTGTTTGGAGCTGCCAGAGGAGGTGGTTGAGGCAGGGACTATCCCAACGTTTAAGAAACAGTTAGACGAGTAAATGGATAGGTCAGATTTGGAGGGATATAGGCCAAACGCAGGCAGGTGGGGCTAGTGTAGCTGGGACATGTTGGCGGTGTGGATAAGTTGGGCCGAAGGGCCGGTTTCTGTGCTGTTTGACTCTATGGCTCTACGAATACTGTTATGTAGCATCTGCCTCAACTACCTCCCCCAGCTGCTCACTCCTTACAACCATTATGTTTTCTCATTACTATTAGATCTGGAATCTTAAAGACTCTCAGTTTTGTTTGAATAGGATTCAGTTGAAATATTATTCAGTTGAGGGGATCTTACAAATACAAGTGCACGAGACATTAATGTACATAGATTCATGGACCCAAATTGGAATTTCTTTCTCTAAAATTTGATGCATTGAAATCCATGGCATCTAATCTTCTAATAGCCCTGTCCCACGGTGCGAGTTCATTCCAAGAGCTCTCCCGAGTTTAAAAAAAATCAAACTCGTGGTAAGCACGGAGAATGAACGTAGCGGGTACGTCGGAGCTCAGCGACGTCTATTAGCGGCTCGTAACGCTAACGGCAGGTACTCGGGAAGACTCGCTAACGGCAGGTGAGCGCGGGAAGACTCGTGAAGATGTTTCAACATGATGAAAAATGTCCACGAGAGCCCCGAGTACCGACGAGTGGCCATTACCGTAAATCTCCGAGTTCGAATTGGGGCAAACTCGGATGAGCTCTTGGAATGAACTCGTACCGTGGGACAGGGCTTTAAGTTTGGAAAATGTGTAAACATGTAGGCATGCACTATAAATGTTGCTATTGTAATACGTAACCTCTTGGGAAACACGTGACAGACTACAGGAATTCACACCTGGCTTTTACCATTGGTCACACTATTCAGGAATATTGATGGGATGTATTTTAGAGGGACTGTATAAATCACTGATGCCAAGGTATCAGCGGCAATGACGAAGTAGAATCTGAAGGCAAGAGTTGCTTATTAGACATATTAGAAGAATAGAAATAATGAATAGAATAAATAAATAACGAGAAGAGGCCAGGGGGTAAAAATGCTTCGTAACCCGACAGGTACAAGTGAACTTTGCACGGAACCTGTTGTGTAACCACCTTTGATTTACCTGTTGATCGTTGATTTGATGTTCATTGTAGCTCTGTCCCCACTCAGGTAAGTGGTTTAATGAATGGTCAACATTGGAGACTTGTTCATTTGTTATCCTTGAATGCAAATGCAAATCTGTATTCGATTTTGATTACAACTCACTTAAGGGCCTGTCCCACTTGCATGCGATTGCGTGCATTTGGCGCGACCACATGAAAGCGGAGTTCACGCAAAGTTCGCGCTAAGTACGCGCGTGACGTCATTTCATCATGCTTACCGATCAGCTGGGCAGGAGGCAGGCCGACTGAATTTGGCACGGCGTTGGGCGGTGACTTCAACGCACAACGCCATGCGCTAGGCGTATGCCGTCAAGACGCTGCGTACGACCGCAATGTACCTGCGTGCTGACAGGCCGTTGGCACGCGAAGATTTTGGACACTGCCAGAATTTTGGTGGCCGGCGCGATGTCGGGACCAGCCCCGCACAACTCCGCGCCTCTAAGTGGGACCGGCCCCGCGCGGCCATACGGTGCCCGTACGCCTCAAGCGACCATGAGGTCGCGTAATTTGCGAGCCAAGGTCGCGTAAGTGGGACGGGCCCTTTAACCTTTTCTTGATATGAAAGAATCCCGGAGCAGGACTTGTTGACAGAGTCGTCATCATCATCATCATCGGCGGTCACTCGAGTATGACTATCCTCTCCTCTCCACAGTGTCGTCTACTTGCGGGTCTGCAGATGTCTGTAGAGTCCGATCCGCGATCCACACACCTTGGTGCAACGTGGGCAGTGGAAACTGGCGGTGGTTGGTCGTCGTCGAGCCCCCTTCTCCCTCTCCTTACGGGCCTGCCCCACTTGCACGACTCTCTCCTTAAGCGCCCGTCCCATTTACGCAACATGTTGAACATTTTCGGCGACCTATGGCGGGTGCCGGCAGTCGATGAAAAAGTTGTGTAGGTGGGACAGGCCCTTTATGGTGCTGTCACTTTGTCTCTGCGGCATGGCATAGTTCCATTTCGTGACGTGCAGCTCCTTCCTGCACGGATTTCCTCCAGGAGCTCCTTTCCAGTGAAAAGTGGTCCCAGTTGCTCGATGTGATGTGGATAGAGTCATAAAGTACAGGGTCTTTGGCCCAACTTCTGGCCAACATGTCCCAACCTCACCTCCCTGCTGTCGGCCCGTATCCCTTTCAACCTTCCCTATCCATGTACGTCCAATTTATTTTTAAACATTGTGATAGTACCTGTCTCAACTATCTCCTCCAGCAGCTGGTTCCATACACCCACCCACATATTGGTCTGTGTAAAACAAAAAGGTTGCCCCTCGGATTCCTATTAAATCTTTCCCCCCCCCTTACCTTAAACCTATGTCCTCTGGGTAAAAGATGTATACAAAGCATGTGGCAAACTATGGGGACTCATTCATAACTTACATGATCGACACAAAATGCTCGAGTAACTCAGCGGCTCAGGCAGCATCTCTGTAGAAGAGGTTGAAGAAGGGCTCCGACCCGAAGCATCACCTATTCTGTATCTCACATGACTTTGGAGCAGTAATGGTAACAAATGATTAATGTGTCATGTCTAACTCAGCTCCTTCTGCACTAAGTCACATTAAATTGAAGAAGGGTCTCGACCTGAAACATTCCTTTTCTCTGGAGATGCTGCCTAACCCGCTGAGTTACTGCAGCTTATTGCGTCTATCTTCAGATATAGGTCTTGGGGCTAACGGAATCAAGGGATATAGGGAGAAGGCAGGAACGGGGTACTGATTTTGGATGATCAGCCATGATCGTATTGAATGGCGGTGCTGGCTCGAAGGGCCGAATGGCTTACTCCTGCACATATTTTCTATGTTTCACATTAAATTCAACATTGTCATAATCTCACCACAATATGACCATTGTCTATTATAATAAATTGACACATTGATTGATATTAACTACTTCACTGCTTCAGATCTATTGAGATAGTCAATGCTTCACCTCTGCTTGTAACGGCTAACGTCAACATGTTGGTTCATTAAATCTGGCTCTTTTTTTTCTTGAGTTACTGTTTCCTTGATAAGTATCCTGCAGGTTTGGCTCGCTTCCACCTGAAGTAATGCACTCCCTTTTCTATGCCAGTCCAAGCACGAATTCACACTGCCTTTATTTGAGTTGAGTTTGGTTCAGAGATACAGCGCGGACACAGGCCGTTCGGCCCACTGAGTCCGCACCGATCTGTGATCCCCACACACTAACACTACCCTACACACGCTCGGAATAGTTTTACACTTATACCAAGCCAATTAACCTACATACCTGTACGTCTTTGGAGTGTAGGAGGAAACTGGAGAAAACCCACGCAGGTCACTGCAAACTCCGTACAGACAGCACTCGTAGTTGGGATTGAATCTTGGTCTCGAGTGCTGTAAGGCAGCGACTCTACTGCTGCACCACTATGTTGCCCAAAACTGTGTTTTTGGAACTGATGTACTATGGGGAGAAGGCAGGAATGGGGTACTGATTGGGGATGATCAGCCATGATCACATTGAATGGCGGTGCCTGGCTCGAAGGGCCAAATGGCCTACTCCTGCACCTATTGTCTATCATGCTGAGAATTATATCCTGTGCTCTTTGCTCTATCTCTTGTACTTGAGTTTGACGATTGTATTTATTACAAGACTGCAACAACCAGGTTCAGGAATAGCTACTTCCCCACAGCCATCAGGCTATTAAACCTGGCTCGGACAAAACTTTGATTATTAATAAACAATTATCTGTTATTTGCACTTTATCATCTTGGTTATTCATGTGTGTATATATTTATATTATAGTATATGGACACATTGATCTGTTTTGTAGTAAATGCCTACTATGTTCTGTGTGCTGAAGCAAAGTTAGAACAAGTTAGGGCTTTATTCTTTGGAGCGCAGAAGGTTAAGGGGGGACTTGATAGAGGTTTTTAAAATGATGAGAGGGATAGACAGAGTTGACGTGGAAAAGCTTTTCCCACTGAGAGTAGGGAAGATTCAAACAAGGGGACATGACATGAGAATTAAGGGACTGAAGTCTAGGGGTAACATGAGGGGGAACTTCTTTACTCAGAGAGTGGTAGCTGTGTGGAATGAGCTTCCAGTGAAGGTGGTGGAGGCAGGTTCGTTTTTATCATTTAAAAATAAATTGGATAGTTATATGGATGGGAAGGGAATGGAGGGTTATGGTCTGAGCGCAGGTATATGGGACTAGGGGAGATTGTGTGTTCGGCACGGACTAAAAGGGTCGAGATGGCCTGTTTCCGTGCTGTAATTGTTATATGGTTATAAGAATTTCATTGCCTTATCAGGGACACATGACAATAAACTCACTTGAACTTGAACTTGTATGGTACATCTGATCTGCTTGGATAGCATGCAAAACAAAGCCTTTCACTGTACCTCGGTACACGTGACAATATAAAAACTAAACCTTGCCGGTGGTTTATGGCTAACATGAAGAGGAAAGGACTTTAACTCGGAAAGTTAACTGTTTATTTGTACAAATTCTCAGTTAGCCAGACAGCATCTGCGGTTTCCGCAGATGCTGTCTGGCTTACTGAGAATTTGTGGCCTTCTCTATTTTCACATCAAAGAGCCACTTTTCAGATCCATTGTGCGGGTGCAATGTTGTATTGTCAAACAGGATATACGTGTCCTCAGTGAGCGGTGGGTATAGGCACATGCCAAGACATACTACAAATAGCATTGCACCAAAGCAGAGCAAGTATTAAGCTTGAGGTGTGAGTTACACACACTTCACTGTGCGTCTCATTCAGGAGAGTCTGCAACAAAGTGACTCTCTCCCACACAATCACAGTGAGAATCAAAGTAATTTGCGTTCATAGGGCACTGCCTGCTGAATTTCGCGTCTGTCACTTATCACACTGAATTATCACCTCAATAAATCAAAGCCATTGAATTTAATTTTACAAATGACTTTCTCACATCAGACTCTAGACTCCTCCGCTCAGTTCCCATCAACCAACCTGATCTCCCGGTGTTTACGAAGGAACTGCAGATGCTGGAAAATCGAAGGTAGACAAAAAATGCTGGAGAAACTCAGCGGGTGAGGCAGCATCTATGGGGCGAAGGAAATAGGGCCGAAACCCTTCTTCAGACTTTCGTCCCGAAACATTGCCTATTTCCTTCGCTCCATAGAAGCTGCCTCACCAGCTGATCTCCCGGTGGCTCAGCACTTCAACTCCCCCTCCCATTCCAAATCCGACCTTTCTGTCCTGGGCCTCCTCCATGGCCAGAGTGAGTCCCATTGCAAATCGGAGAAGCAGCTCCAGTTTAAATTCCATTTGGAATATTTTGGAGGACCAAGAAACTGAGCTCCATATATTTCACCCGGGGTGGCGACTGCGGGTGCTCGGAAGGCCCCGACCACGGATGAACACGGAGGGGAGGCTGGCTGGACTATGGTGCCTTCCTCACCTGGGTGCCATTTATGTTATGTTGTGGACTTTATGTGTTTGTGCTTTTTAAATTTTTTAAATTCAATTTCAATTTTATTTTTAATATGTTTTATTATTTATTTATTATTTATTATTTATTTTTATTATTTTTCTTGTGATTTTTTTTTTTTTAACGATACTGCCTGTAAGGAAAATTCATTTCGTTGTCTCAAATTGAGACAATGACAATAAATTGAATACAATACAATACAATACAATACAATTCACATGGGCAGTTTACACCTCAGTGGTCTGAACATTGACTTCTCCAATTTCAGGTAGTCCTTGCTTTCTCCCTCCTTCCCAGCGCTCCAACAGCCTACTGTCTCCGCCTCTTCCTTTCTTCCAGCCCCCCCCCCCCCTTTCCCTACCCCCACATCAGTCTGAAGCAGGGTCTCGACCCGAAGCGTCACCTATTCCTTCACTCCATAGATGCTGCCTCACCCGCTGAGTTTCTCCAGCATTTTCGTCCACCTCAGCCTCTAGAAAATGTTTTTTTTCGATTCTTCTTTCAATTTTTCCGTGTTTGCTTATGCTGAGATTTTGTTTTAGTTGGTTTTAGACTACTGATATCCGGTCACTAGTTCTATATTATCCCAATTTTTCACCCATTCCCTACACACTGGGGACAATTTACAGAAGATAATTAACCTGCAAACCTGCAAGTCTTTGGGATGTGGGAGGAAACCGGAGCACCCGGAGGAAACCCACGTGGTCACGGGGAGAACATATAAAATCCATACAGGGAGAAGCCGAGGTCAGGATCAAACTCGGGTCTCTGGCATTGTGAGGCGGCGAGCGGCTCTCCCGCTGCGCCACCGTGCCGCCTGCTTCTCGAATGGGAATGGGATGCTTTTCCATGAACACCAATTGTCAGCATCACTCTGCCATAAAGCAGCCAGCTGGTGAGTTTGAAACAGTCTGGAGACCCGAAGCATCGCCAGTTCATTCCCTCCCCAGATGCTGCCTGACCTGCTGAGTTCCCATAGCACTTTGGACGAGGTGCCACTTGCAAGGAGACAAAGTGCTGGAGTAACTCACGGGTCAGGCAGCATCTCTGGAGAACATGGATAGGTGACGTTTTGCGTTGGGATCTTTCTTCAAGTAGTTTGGCCGCAGAGTGTCGTTCTATCTGGCCTCCACCAACAATGTGTGATCCATGAAGACTCCTAATACAACTAAGGTGCACAAAAATGCTGGAGAAACTCAGCGGGTGCAGTAGCATCTATGGAGCAAAGGAAATGGGCAACGTTTCGGGCCGTAACCCTTCTTCTCCCATCATTCTGAAGAAGGGTTTTGGCCCGAAACGTTGCCTATTTCCTTCGCTCCATAGATGGTGCTGCACCCGCTGAGTTTCTCCAGCATTTTTTGTGTACCTTCGATTTTCCAGCATCTGCAGTTCCTTCCCTCTCACACACGGTTCAAGATGGCGGCGCTGGCTTAACAGCTGCGGCCCACCTGCAGTCCGTCTGTTTTTTTTATTTCGTTTTGTTCCTTGTCATGTTTTAGTTAATTTTGTTTTATTAAGTTGTGTATGTGTGTGGGTGGGGTGGGAGAAACATGCTTTGGTCTCTTCCTTCGGGGGATGCGACTTTTTCTTCGGTCGTATTCCCCATCCCCGTCTCCGTCTGCGCCGAGGCCTAATGGCGGAGCTGGCGGCATCGGAGCTGTAGCAGCGGCAGCAGCGGCGGAGACCTGACTCGGCACCGAAGCTGTAGCGGCGGCAGCAGCAGCGGAGACCTGACTCGGCCCCGGAGCTGTGGCGGCAGCAGCAGCGGAGACCCGACTCGGCCCCGAAGCTGTGGCGGCGGCAGCAGCAGCGGAGACCCGACACGGTCCTGGAGCTGTGGCGGCAGCAGCAGCGGAGACCTGACTCGGTCCTCGGAGCTGTGGCGGAGGCAGCGACCACCCGCGGAGTTTGAGCCGTCGCCTCGGCGCAGAGGGAGAACAAAGAGGGAAGAGACAGAGACTTTAAGATTTTGCCTTCCACCACAGTGAGGAGGTGTTTGGTGAACTCACTGTGGTGGATGTTAAATTTGTGTTGATTGTGTGTTTTTGTCATTTTTTTAATTATATGTATGACTGCAGGGAAACAAAATTTCGTTCAGACCGAAAGGTCTGAATGACAATAAATGAATCTAACCTAACCTAATCTAATTAAACCCAAATACAACTAATGTTTGTAGCTCTTTGGCACTAATTTAATGTCAATGCCTGCCAAAGGTTTATCTTTTTTTGTGCTGCCCGGGCACTGGGCAATGGATTAAAATGCAGTTGAATTGTTACACAGCAAATCACTTTCATGTAACAAGATACATAAACAACTCCCAAGGTGAACATTACAATGGCTTGCGTGCAGAATTTTCTGAAGCTTACTGTATCTAAATGCCTGAACCAAGCCCAGAAGTGGAAGCTAGCTTGTGACGTGTAACAACTCCCTCACACGGAACATGGAATGCGTCAGTTTAGTTTAGTTTAGTTTGGAGATACAGAATGGAAATAGGCTCCTTGCCCACCGAGTCCGTGCCACCCAGCGATCCCCGTACACTAGTTCTATGTTATTCCTGTTTTGCATCCTGCACATTAGAGGCAATTTACAGAAGCCAATTAACCTACAAGCCTGCACGTCTTTGGAGTGTGGGAGCAAATTGGAGCATCCGGAGAAAACTCACTGGGTCGCTGAGAAAATGTGTAAACTCCGTACAGACACCACCCATAGTCAGGATCGAACCTGGGTCTCTGGTGCTCTAAGGTAGCAACTCTACCGCTGCACCACTGTGGATACAAAGATGAAAGAAAATAAAAGTTGCTTAAATGTACTCCAACGAGTTTGCTTGAGAACTGTCATAAAATGGCAGCAAATGGGTTTGGGTCACAAAACACTTGCAAAGCTAATTAGACCTGGACAGCATTAGTTATTCATTTTGTCACAGTCATGACATTGCTAATATGACCAGCGTTTCTTGTAGAAACTTACAAAATTCTTAAGGGGTTGGACAAGCTAGATGCAGGAAGATTGTTCCCGATGTTGGGGAAGTCCAGGATAAGGGGTCACAGTTTAAGGATAAAGGGGAAATCCTTTAGGACCGAGATGAGAAAAACATTTTTCACACAGAGAGTGGTGAATCTCTGGAACTCCCTGCCACAGAAGGTAGTTGAGGCCAGTTCATTGGCTATATTTAAGAGGGAGTTAGATGCGGCCCTTGTGGCTAAAGGGATCAGGGGGTATGGAGAGAAGGCAGGTACAGGATACTGAGTTGGATGATCAGCCATGATCACATTAATAATAATAATAATAATAATGGATGGGATTTATATGGCGCCTTTCTAGATACTCAAGGCGCTTTACATCGCATTATTCATTCACTCCTCAGTCACACTCGGTGGTGGTGAGCTACTTCTGTAGCCACAGCTGCCGTGGGGCAGACTGACGAAAGCGTGGCTGCTAATCTGCGCCTACGGCCCTTCCGACCACCACCAGTCACTCGCACACATTCACACACATTCACACGCAGGCAAAGGTGGGTGAAGTGTCTTGCCCAAGGACACAACGACAGTATGCACTCCAAGCGGGATTCGAACCGGCTACCTTCCGGTCACCAGCCGAACACTTAGCCCATTGCGCCATCTGTCGCCCTAAATTGAATGGCGGTGCAGGCTCGAAGGGCCGAATGGCCTACTCCTGCACCTATTTTCTATGTTTCTATATTATTGCTTCTCCCTAATTGTCCGGGTTTCTGAGTTGAGTTTGCGAGCTGCCTTCCTGAACTGCTGCCGTCTTTCCAGTGAAGATGCTCACAGCATGAGGAGAGAAAGCAAAGAGCAGAGATGAGTAGAGATTGAAGAAGGGTCCCGACTCCAAATGTCACCTGTCCATGTTCTCCAGATAATCCCATGGTGGCTGCATGAAGCCTTTGACCAGGCCCGGCAATCAGTCGCCTTTCCCTGCTGTTTCCCAACAGGAACTGACAGTCTGAAGAAGGGTCTCAAACCGAAACGTCGCCCATTCCTTCGGTCCGAAGATGCTGCCTGTCCCGCTGAGTTACTCCAGCACTTTGTGTCCTTCCCAGCAGAGATGAGTTGGTCCTCAGATGGAAGGTATAGTGGCAGCAGCATTGACCACATGGTGGATTTTGGATGCTGCTGTATATGAGGGGAGGATTGTGTTCAGCAACTTTCTACTCAGTAGCTCAGGGGAGTTGATTGAAGGTGATTGGCAAAATTCAGAATACACCCTGCACGCAAGCCATTGCAATGTTCACCTTGGGAGTTGTTTATGCATCTTGTTACATGAAAGTAATTTGCTGCGAAACAATTCAGCTGCATTTTAATCCATTTCCCAGTGCCTGTGCAGCAGAAAAAATGATAAACCTTTGGCAGGCCTTGATGTTAAATTAGTGCCAAAGATCTACAAACAAGAGTTGGATGTGCAGCGCAATGAACAGAGGGAGTTCTACATGGATCAACACATTGTTGGTGGGGGGCAGATAGAACGCCACTCTGCAGCTAAACTAGAAGAAAGATCTGAGGTGACATTGTTGTTTAAGAAAGAACTGCAGATGCTGGGAAAATCGAAGGTAGACAAAAATGCTGGAGAAACTCAGCGGGTGAGGCAGCATCTATGGAGCGAAGGAATAGGTGATGTTTCGGGTCGAGACCCTTCTTCAGACTGATGTGGGAGGGGGTGAGGGGGGGGGTGGGGGAAGAAGGTGACATTGTAGTAACTTTCTATTTTGTAAACTTTGAGAGAGTAATCTGGAATGCATCACCTACCTGTAAAGGTGACATGTAGCTGATAACACAGCAACTTGTCAGAGAGAATGGGGCTAAACAGCGGAGGAGGAAAACTGTCAAAGTGATGGAGTAACTCGGCTGGACAGGCAGCATCGCTGGAGAGAAGCAACGGGTGACGTTTCAGGGCGAGACCCTTCTTCAGACTGTCAGTCTATTGAGATCTATTTGATCAATTTCCCTCTTGAGATAAATATAGTTCTATCGTATTGTATCGGAAACAGCAGGGGAATGTGATTGATTGTTCTGGGCCTGTTCAAAGGCTTCATACCACCACCATGGGATTAGGATTCTCCAATCAATCTTCCACCACAAGGCCATGCGTCTATTGAGTTGAAACCGAACTTCAACATTGAGATGCCAAACAGGTTTTGATTTGCAAACCAAAGCAGTCTCCTTTGATGTTTGAATTTCTATTGTGTTCAGGTAGAAGGTGGCCACACGAGTGCCTTAATTCATAAGACCTGAAGCTCTCATTGAGGACTACCTGAAATATTGTCGGCGTTATGGAGATTGCGGCATGCGAGTTATTTAATTAAACTCGTATTTTATCCCTTGAAGCAAAACAATGATAATTTATTCGAAGCTCTCATTTGTCTAACTTAAAAACAATATTTCAAATGCTTTTCATTAGTAAATAAAATTGAGTGTAATTAGATTTCCAAGGTCAGAATCTGTTTTGGCATTCTGAAACCGATTATTTTTTCTTTCGAAAGGAGAGAAACACACTCCTCATAATTCTTTTTGTAGCACTTCTGTAGTGTTTCCATGGTTTTCATTTAGTAATTGGACCTGTTGGTTTTAGTAACATCGTGGGTTTTTATTAAACTTCAGAAGTGAGGGTGGAAGTGGAGGCGTGGGAGAGCAAACCAGCAAGGATGCTGAAAACATTCCTCACACTTTATTGAGTCATAGAGTGATACAGTGTGGAAACAGGCCCTTCGGCTCATCTTGCCCACACCGGCCAACATGTCCCAGCCACAGCTCAGACCTAGACTTCCAAAGCACATCCACCCATTTAACTTGAGCAAACTTGTACAACTGTAAATATCAGCTACGTTTATTTGCATATAGGTCGCTCATCATTTTACTTAGAGTCATAGAGTGATACAGCGTGGAAACAGGCTCTTCAGCCCAACTTGCCAACATGTCCCAGCTGCACTAGTCCCATCTGCCTGCACTTGGTCCATATCCCTCCAAACCTGCCCTACCCCTGTACCTGTCTAACGGTTTCTTAAACGTTGATATAATCCCAGCCTCAACTACCTCCTCTGGCAGCTTGTTCTGTACACCCACCAGCCTTTGTGTGAAAAGGTTACCCCTCGGATTCCTATTAAGTCTTTTCCCCTTCACCTTGAACCTGTGTCCTCTGGTCCTCCATTCCCCTACTCTGGGCAAGAGACTCTGTGCATTTTCCCAGACAAACTGTTACGTGTCCAGTGAAAACCTTTTTTGTTTGGTCAGAGGATAGAGTATTCCAGCCTCATTTAAAAAACCCAATACGTAATGAACATGCCCAGAATTAAGTGCATAGAATTTAGATGCACAGAGTCTCGTGCCCAGAGTAGGGGAATCGAGGACCAGAGGAGATGGGTTCAAGGTGAAGGGGAAAAGATTTAATAGGAATCTGAGGGGTAACTTTTTCACACAAAGGGTGGTGGGTGTATGGAACAAGCTGCCAGATGAGATAGTTGAAGCTGGGACTATCCCAACATTTAAGAAACAGTTAGACAGGTACATGGAATGGACAGGTTTGGAGGGATATGGACCAAGCGCAGGTAGGTGGGACTAGTGCAGCTGGGACATGTTTGCCGGTATGAACAAGATGTGGGCTGAAGGGCCTTTTTCCTCACTGTATCACTCTATGACTCTCAATGACTCAGTAAAAATATGAGTGACCTACATGCAAATAAACGTAGCTGAGATTTACACCACAGTGGTACAAGTTTGCTCAAGTCAAATGGGTGGATGTGATTTGGAAGTCTAGGTCTGAGCTGTTCACACAGAAGCCAAGTTACAGAAGCTGTGGTTTGGCACAGAACATTACTAGCTTGAACATCTCGACATTAGTTTTTCAGGCTGCACAGTGTGAAGATTTCTTTGGAGAGATACGTAATGGCACCATTCAGTAATACGATACTCCCTAGAAATTAAAAATGGAGTGTGTGCAGAAGAAAGGGCAGTCATTGAGGTCTATAGCTTTCTTTATTTCTCCCAGCGTACTAAACCACTTGGATTAGTTCAACAGAAGAGTTTAGCTGTCATCTTCTCAGTTTATCCACTAGTGTTGCACATGTTGAAGATTGCATTTTTCAGTGCTATTGTAGAGTGGATTAAGTAGACAAAACGTGCCATCGTGGTTTGGCCCAGCAATTTAACCAGTAGGTGAGAAGGAAAGGGGGTGTCTTATTGTTTCTTTGCAAAGTGAGGCAAGCCACAACACTGAGACAATTGCTAAAACGTACTATTTAACAGTGGCGCAGTGGTAGAGTTGCTGCCTTACAGCACCAGATTAGATTAGATTAGATTAGATTTGATTAGATCCTTTATTTGTCATTCAGGAACGATATGTCGTTGCCTGCAGTCATACATATAATAATAACAACAAAACACACAATAAACACAAATTAACATCCACCCCAGTGAGTTCACCAGGCACCTCCTCACTGTGATGGAGGCAAAAGTCTTAAACATATAGAAACATAGAAATTAGGTGCAGGAGTAGGCCATTCAGCCCTTCGAGCCTGCACCGCCATTCAATATGATCATGGCTGATCATCCAACTCAGTATCCCGTACCTGCCTTCTCTCCATACCCCCTGAGAGTTCCAGAGATTCACCACTCACTTAAAATTACTGTCTCTTCCCTCCTCATTCTCCCTCTGCGCTGAGGCGATATGTTGTTACCCCACCGCGCGATGGTCAGTCTCGCGGCTCAACCGAGCTCCGCAAACGGGCCAGTTCAAGCTCCGCGGCCCGGGGTGGTCGAAGCTGCCAGAGGCCAGGGTTCGATCCTGACGATGGGTGCTGTCTGTACGGAGTTTGCGCGTCCTCCCTGTGACCACGTGGTTTCTCTCCGGGTGCCCCGGTTTCCCTCCACACTCCAAAGACGTGCAGGTTAGTCCGGCTAATTGGCTTCTGCAAATTGTCCCCGGTGTGCGGGATAGAACTAGTGTACGGGCGATTGTTGGTCGGCATGGACTCGATGGGTCGAGGGGCCTGTTTCCACGCTGTATCTCAAAAATAAACAGGTTTGAGTAAAGAGAGTTGCTGATGGAACCGTGAAAGTTGCAAAGGCCACATTCCTGTGCATTTCATGTAATAGAGAAATGAAACAACATTGGAGGTTGAAAAGATGAACCTGTTCACTGCCTATTTTTTTTTTACTATTGTCCATGACCCGAGTATTCTTGGGGGTGGCACTGAACAGGTTAAAAGTGGGTTAAGTCCCCAAGCAACACAGCCATTGTATGGAACACTGCTGGGCATAGGTTCAGACAGAGACACCAGTTCCCCAAGTACCACAGCAGCTCACAGTTCCAGAAGGCAGCTCCCCATCACCCCACTGAGGATCACTTGCCAAGGATGCCACCTCTCGTAAATGAATTGAAGAAAAGAAAGCTGAATAATGAAAGAGTGAGATCAGTTCCTTCATTAGATAGACACCAAATGCTGGAGTAACTCAGCGGGACAGGCAGCATCTCTGGAAAGAAGGAATGGGTGACGTTTTGGGTCAAGACCCTTCTTCAGACTGAAGGCAGGAGAGAGGGGGAATAGGAGATTGAGGGGGAATACATAGACAAGGAAGTGTAAGGTGTGAAAAAAGGGACAAAGGGGATGAAGATCAGGGACAATGTAGAATAGATCATTGTTAGCTGGGAGAGGTGACAACAAAGCAAACAGAGATAAAATGTAGTGGAGACAGTTAGACTGTGCGGAGAACTGGGAAGGGGGGGGGGGGTGTGAAAAAAGAGGGGGGGTAGGGATGGAGAGCAAGGGTTACTTGAAGGTTGGAGAAGCCAAGGTGCATACCACTGGGCTGGGGCGTAAGCTGCCCAAGTGAAATATGCGGGTTTTTTCCTCCAATTTGCACTGGGCCTCACTCTAGTAGTGGAGGAGGCCCAGGCCAGTAAGGTCAGTGTGGGAATGGGAGGGGGAGTTGAAGTGTTGAGCCACCAGGAGATTGGGTAGGTTCAGGCGGACTGAGTGGAGATGTTCTGCGAAACGATCGTCGAGCATGCCATGTATTGTCTTTCCGCTGACTGGTTAGCACGCACCAAAAGCTGTTCACCGTACCTCAGTACACGTGACAATAAACTAAACAAATACTGGAGAATATTTGGAAAAGGACAGTATTCTCCGAAGCCTTTTAAATAAATGCATTAAATCTTGATTCATTCCATTCGGGCTTGAATGTCTGCAATGGTTGCCATGGAGAACCTGCTAAAATTAAGCATAGTTTGCTCTCACACTTAGGCAAGTGGATTAGCACTTTGTAGGAAAGACTAACATTTATATAGCATTTATTTTCACAACCTAATGACATTACAAATCAATTCACCATCAGATTACATTTTATCTCTGTTTGCTTTGTTGTTAACTTCTCCTAGCTAGCAATAATCTATCTACATTTGCCTTCATCTGCATCCGCTTTGTCTCATTTTCACACCTTACACTTCCTTGTCTATGTGAGAGATTAATAAGGCCATAAGTGATAGGAGCAGAATTAGGCCATTTGGCCCAACAAGTCTACTCTGCCATTCAATCATGGCTGATCTATCTCTCTCTCCCCCCCTAACCCCATTCTCCTGCCTTCCCCTTCTCCTGCCTTCTCCCCATAACCCCTGACACCTGTACTAATCAAGAATCTCTCTACCTCTGCTTTGGCTTGGCCTCCACAGCCTTCTGTGGCAAAGAATTCCACGGATTCACCACCCTCTGACTAAAGGAAATTCCTTCTCATCTCCTTCCCAAAGGAACGTCCATTAATTCTGAGGCTACGACCTCTGGTCCAAGACTCTCCCACTCGTGGAAACATCCTGTCCACATCTACACTATCCAAGCCTGGGAGATTATTGAATGCATGTATTGAGATGGACCTGGGTTCTGTTGTACAAGAAACCTGGGAGCTTATAATCATGAGCTACAAGAGATGAAGAAGGCATTGGAATGCTGGCCTTTATTACAAAGTGGGTGGAGTTGAATAACCTTTAATAATCCTTTACAGGAAATTACAGTGCCACAACAGCTTCAAGACAGACATAACACCACACATTTCCACAGATAGCTTCAATACTTAATAAGTTAAAATACAATGAATGAATACTAAAAAAACCCAAAATTATTTTTGTGCATTATAAAACCTTATAGCAGCTGGTATACAAGACTTCCTATATCTCTCCGTTTTGCAGTCCCTGACGGGTGTATACCACGGCAGTTTGCTCCGTCCGTCCGGTTGATATCAGGCACATATTTCCACTCGGTTAAGAACTCAACAACACGCAATAGTTGTAGCTATAACACTTATACGTAGTCTATTAAAATACTATTAAAATACTATACTAAAATCTATTAAAATACTAAATAAACATACACACTACACAGAGTTGCACGCGACAGGCTGCCGTCTCACCCGCGCCATTTTACTAAAGTACAAGCGTAAGCGAGCTGCCTCCAACTCTACAGGACGTTGGCAAGTCCACACCCGTTGTGCTGTGCCCGGTGTCTATCTCCGTACTTGGGGAAACAAATACTTGCCGTGGACGTGATGCCTTGACCTTCTGGGCAGCACGGCACGGCGGCGCAGCGGTAGAGTTGCTGCCTGATGACCCTGTCCCACTAAGGAAATCTGAACGGAAACCTCTGGAGACTTTGCTCCCCACCCAAGGTTTCCGTGCAGTTCCCGGAGGTTGCAGGTGGTTGCCGGAGGTTGCAGGTAGTGGAAGCAGGTAGGGAGACTGACAAAAACCTCCGGGAACCGCATGGAAACCTTGGGTGGGGCACAAAGTCTCCAGAGGTTTCCAAAGTGGGACAGGGGCATTACAGCGCTTGCAGCGCCGGAGATCCAGGTTCAATCCCAAATACGGATGCTGTCTATGTGGAGTTTGTATGTTCTCCCCGTGATCCACATGGGTTTTCTCCGAGATCTTCGGTTTCCTCCCGCACTCCAAAGAGATGCAGGTATGTAGGTTAATTGGCTTGGTATAAATGTAAAAAATTCCCTAGTGTGTGTAGGGTAGTGTTAATGTGTGGGGGTCGCTGGTCGGCGCCGACTGAAGGGCCTGTTTCTGCACTGGAGATACTCCACCCCTAGACTAGACTAGACTGAGTCCCACTGCAAATTGGAGGAGCAGCACCTCATATTTTGTTTGGGTTGTTTACACCCCAGCAGTCGGAACATTGAATACAAATTTCAGGTAGTCCTTGCTTTCTCCCTCCTTCCCCTCCCCTTCCCATCTCTCCCACAGCCCACTGTCTCTGACTCTTCCTTTCTTCTTCCCGCCCCCCCCCATCCCACCTCCTCATCAGTCTGAAGAAGGGTCTCGACCTGAAACATCACCTATTCCTTCGCTCCATAGATGCTGCCTGACCCGCTGAGTTTCTCCAGCATTTTTGTCCACCCCATAGACTAGACTAGACTAGGCTAGATTGATTACAGCCATTGGCAGCAAAGCCGGCCTCCAATGTCCACCCCTGATTACTCTCTGAAACGGCCCAGCAACCCTCTCCGTTGAAACCGGAACTCTTGAGTCACAAATGAGACAGATATTTGTGGTGCAGGTGAATTCGTACAACTGCTGTGGTCATCATTTAGACTTTCTTCCAGATGAGTAGCTGGATTTAAATTCTACTGTGGACAGTGTGAGATTTTAACTTAGGTAGACAAAAATGCTGGAGAGACTTAGCGGGTACAGCGGCATCTATGGAGCGAAGGAAATAGGCAAAGTTTCGTCCCGAAACTTTGCCTATTTCCTTCGCTCCATAGATGCTGCTGTACCCGCTGAGTTTTTCCAGCACTTTTGTCTACCTGGATTTTCCAGCATCTGCAGTTCCTTCTTAAAGAGATTTTAACTTGGATCTCTGGATTGTTATTCCAAGCCTTGCGGGTTACAGCAACTTAACCACGCTGCCACCACCGTACAGCTAGTTACATTCCCTTGCACTGCATTCAACTCTGGATCACCTTAACAATAAGAATGGATATCCTGTTATCATTTTTCATATTTTAAAATATGTTCATTTTTTTTGGGTCTACTTCAGATTCCGCTGCAATCTGCTGATTTGCCTTTGTTGTTGTATCTATCTTTGCCAAGTACCGTTTCATCCGTGAGTTTCAATATGTCAATAAACTCACCTCTATCTAAATCACTGACCCTTCAAGGACCAGCAATAGAATCATACCCTGGGGATACGGGCCCTTCTGCCCAACGTGTCCCATTGACACAAGTCCCACCTGCCTGGGTTTGGCCCACACCCCTCTAAACCTTTCCTATCCATGTACCTGTCTAAGTGCACCTGTCTCATTGAGGGTATCTCTCTGAAGGTTGTAAATGTTTGGGACTCTCTACCCCAGAGAGTCACAGAAGTCAGAAGAAGGGTTTCGGCCTGAAACGTTGCCTATCTCCTTCGCTCCATAGATGCTGCTGCACCCGCTGAGTTTTTCTCCAGAATTTTTGTGTACCTTCGATTTTCCAGCATCTGCAGTTCCTTCTTAAACATTGAAGTTGAGACACTGGGAATGTTTAAGGTGGGAATAGGTGGACCTTTGGATTATAGAGGAGGGGTAATGGCTCAGGCAGGACAATGGAACTGAGGTCAAATATCAGACCCGTCCGATGTCAGACTAGGCTAGAGCGGTTGATGCCTGCCCTATCCAATTCCTCACGTTCGAATGATCTCGTGGTGGTAGTTGATTTCATGTTGATATTGGCTTGAACATTACTGACATTCTCCTGACACTCTCTGGTGTGGATCATGCTGACCGATACAGCCAACTGATGCAGGGAGCTGAGATGGGTGAAACATTGCAAACTACTGTACTTGGCTTCCCACAAAGCCTCTGAACCCTAATCCTAAACCCAGCCCCACAGCAGAGGACAGACGCACTCCAATCCCAGCCTCACCTTTAGTGCAGGTCAGCGTCGCAGCGGTAGAGTTGCTGCCTTACAGCGTCAGAGACCCAGGTTCAATCCTGACTACCAGTGCCATCTGTACGGAGTTTGCACGTTCTTCCTGTGACCTGCGTGGGTTTTCTCCGGGCGCTCTGGTTTGTTCACTAATTCAAAAGCTGTGCTGATTTGTATGTTAGTTGGCTTCTGTAAATTGTTCCTAGTGTGCAGGATAGAACTAATGTATGGGTGATTGTTGGTCAGCGCGGACTCAGTGGGCCGAAGGGCCTGTTTCCATGCTGTATCTCCAAGCTAAACGTTACTCTGAGGGTGGGGGTGGAGTAAGATTGGTGACCCGTGTTCTCTTGACCCAGTGGGAAAATAAAATTGCTCTCCTTACGTTGGATACATTCGAATGGAAGTAGAATGCATTTGCTTCTTGGAGTCAGAGCCCAGCAAGATGCCCCGGAAGATCCACACAAAACGCAGCAGATCAGGCAGCATCTGCGGAAGGGGACGTTTCACGTCGGGACCTTGCTTCAGTCTGAGGAAGGGTCCTGACCCGAAACATCATCTGACCCCCTCCCCTCTCCAGATGCTGCCAGACTTGCCGAATTCCTCCAGCACTTTTTTGCTTTGCTCAATATTCCAGCATCTCTTTGTTCTTGTGTTCCCAGTTTGTGTCCTGACAGGATTGTTAGACGTTAATCCACCGTTTGTAGAGCCCAGATTTCTGCAAATCCTTTTGAAAATAACGTGTGACTCATATTCTGTGTTTTACATTGATGAATAACTAGCTTTATTATGCATTTGGATAAGAACAAAATGACAGGTCAATGAGTGTAATTATCCCTGAGAGGTGGGTGTAGATCTTTCTCATATCATTTGTGGATCTATCAAGTGGGCATTTATAAATGCAGAGTTGGAACATAACATTTGAAATAAAAATGGAGCTATAGCTCTGTTAAGCTGTCTTGAAATATACATTGTTGGGTGGAAAATCTATAGTATTAAGTTTTCTTTTTGTCTATGTTCTTCTGCTGTATCAACAATACTGACAGTGTACACTCTGGAGTTTAGAAGGATGAGATGGGTTATAAGATTATTAAGGGTTTGGACACGCTAGAGGTAGGAAACATGTTCCCGATGTTGGGGGAGTCCAGAACCAGGGGCCACAGTTTAAGAATAAGGGGTAAGCCATTTAGAACGGAGAAGAGGAAACATTTCTTCACACAGAGAGTTGTGAGTCTGTGGAATTCTCTGCCTCAGAGGACGGTGGAGGCCAGTTCTCTGGTTACTTTCAAGAGAGAGTTAGATAGGGCTCTTAATTATAGCGGAGTCAGTGGATATGGGGAGAAGGCAGGATCAGGGTACTAATTGTGGATGATAGACAAAAGTGCTGGAGAAACTCAGCGGGTGCAGCAGCATCTATGGGGAGAAGGAAATAGGCAACGTTTCAGGCCGAAACCCGTCTTCAGACTGAAGAAGTGTTTCGGCCCGAAACGTTGCCTATTTCCTTCGCTCCATCGATGATGCTGCACCCGCTGAGTTTCTCCAGCACTTTTGTGTACCTTCGATTTTCCAGCATTTGCAGTTCCTTCTTAATACTAATTGTGGATGATCAGCCATGATCACAGTGAATGGCAGTGCTGGCTCGAAGGGCCGAATGGCCTACTCCTGCACCTATTGTCTATTGTAGGATGGAACTGTTGATAGACACAAAATGCAGTAGTAACTCAGCGGGGCAGGCAGCATCTCTGGAGAGAAGGAATGTGATTTTGTGTCTATCTTTGATTTAAACGAAAATCCACATTGAATGGCAGATGCAGGTTTAAACCAGAGATAGGTGATGGTTCAGTTTGAGACCCTTCTTCAGACCAATAGGTGATGTTTCGGGTGTAGACGGGGCTGAAGTAGGGTCTCGACCCGAAACGTCACCTATTCCTTTTCTCCAGAGCTGTTGCCTTACCTGACCCAGCTTTTTGTGTCTAACAATACTGAACGATTTGCTTGTTGTTTTGAATTTACGTATTTTAGCCCAATCTTTTACAATAAAGCCAAGCCTTTGCATATTTTTTTCTCAGGAATGTAGAAGACAACGATAATCGGACAAACTTGGAATGTTTTAGCTTTCATTAATAAACATCTTCACCATGCTCGAGAGTGTGGGCCGCTAGAGACATGGTTACACAGCGTGGGAACGTGCCCTTCGGCCAAACTTCCCCACCACTCAATTACGCATCAAAGTGTTGATCAGGGCAACAGCTGACAGCATTTTTGTTTAGTTTACTTTAGAGATACAACACTCATGATACAGGCCCTTCAGCCCACCGGGTCCGTGCCGGCCAGCGATCCCCGCTCATTAACTCGTGTCCTACACCCACTAGAGACAAGTTTGTTTTTACATTCACCAAGCCAATTAACCTACAAACCTGGACGTCTTTGTAGTGTGGGAGGAAACCGAAGATCTCTGAGAAAACCCACGCAGGTCACGGGGAGAACGTACAAACTCCGTACAGACAACACCCGTAGTCGGGATCGAACCCGGGTCCCCGGTGCCGCAAGTGCTGGAAAGCAGCAACTCTACCGCTGCACCACCGTGTCGCCCAAAAAGCCATAGCATGTAGGACCATCAATGTTCCATTCCTGGTACATATGACAATTAAATCCCATTGTCTCCTGACATTCTATGTCTCCTGGGTGTACAAGAACACCAGGCAAAGCTATGACGCATCCTTTATCCCCACTTTAAACTCCTGTGTCCACTTTCACCAACCCAAGCCTTCTTTCATACATACATTTTCACTGAGCCTCAGTACAGAGAGCGCAGTATTCTCTTGCCTATCATTCTCGATCAACACTAAATTTAGCCCGATCCACCTACTTCCCAATGAGGTCAACAGAAAGAATATCTGGTGGCTTGTACACAAAGCAACAACAACAGAAATCCTACCTGCATTCTGCTGCGCAGATTCGATGATCTGAGTCTCAATATCACATAAATGAGGCTATGCCCAGGGTTGTAACTGGATGTTGTGATTCACTTGCCTGTAGGGAGTTCGTACGCCCTCCTCGTGACAGTCCTGGTTTTCTCCAGGTGTTTAGTTTCGTTTAGTTTAGAGATACAGCGCGGAAACAGGCCCTTCAGCCCACCGTGTCCGTGCTGACCAGCCAGTCCTTGCACACTAACACTATCCTACACACACTAGGGACAATTATTTTACAGTTAAACCAAACCAAACATACCTGCAAAAATTTGGAGTGTGGGAGGAAAGCGGACCTCCCGGAGAAAACCCAGGCAGGTCATGGGGAGAAAGTACAACCCCTACGGCAAGCACCTGTAGTCAGGATCGAACCTGAGTCTCTGGCACTGTAAGGCAGTAGCTCTACCGCTGCACCACCCAGTTCCTGCACAAATTCCAAACACGTGCACGTTTTATGGTCAATTAGCTTCTGTAAGTTGTCCCAGGTGTGTAGGATAGAACTAGGGTATAGGTGATCGGTGTAGGCTTGGTGGGCCGAAGGGCCTGTTTCCACATTGTATCTGTGCAGTTGAAATGATTCAATTATACTTTATTATCTCATGTGCCCAGGTTAAGTGAAATTATTTTCTGTGAAAAGCTACAAATAAAATCTAAACGAGAAACTACTCAGAAACCCAAGTATAAAAACAAGGAACTGCAGATGCTGGTTTAGAAAAAAAGACACAAAGCGCTGGAGTAACTCAGCGGATCAGCCAGCATCTCTAGAGAACATAGATAGGTGACGTTTCAGGTTGGGGCCCTTCTTCAGACTGATTGTGGTGAGGGAAAGCTGGAAAAGAGATTGTGGCTGGAACAAGAGTCGGGACCCGAAACGTCACCTATTCACGTTCTCCAGAGATGCTGCCTGACCCGCTGAGTTTAAGGGCCTGTCCCACTTACGCAACTTTTTCGGCGACTTGCCGGCACCCGTCATAGTCGCAGCAGGTTGTCAAAAATTTTCAACATGTTGAAAATCCAGCAGCGACCAGAAAAAGGTACGACTCTTTGGGCGACTATTCACCACCGCGACATGGTTGGTTGTGAGTAGTCGCCCAAAGAGTCGTACCTTTCTCTGGTTGCCGCTGGATTTTCAACATGTTGAAAATTTTCGGCAACATACTGAGATGTGCCGGGAAGTTGCCGAAAAAAAAATCGCGTAAGTGGGACATGCCCTTTTCTCCAGCACTTTGTGGATGCTTTCTGCAAACCACCATCTACAGTTCCTAGCGTAGTGTCTGTCCATTTATTCCAGCTTTGGCACAAATCGTTGACCAGCTTGCTAATATTTTCGATGCTTTCCCTCAGGTGACTTGAACCAAAAGAACTGGCTGAAGAAATATCCAAGTTGCAACGGGCCGAAGCAATCCCCCATCAACATTGACGAAGAATTCACGCACGTGAATGTGAATTTTCAGAAGCTGTCGTTCGAAGGCTGGGACCGCGAATCCAGAGGAAAAGTAATCATTCACAACAATGGGAAAACAGGTGCAGCATCCTTTTCTATTTCACTAAATTCCACATATCATAAACGGGGCGGTTTCATTTTGGGGATGAAAACAAGATGTTAGAGCAACTTGGCGGGACAGGCAGCATCTCTGGAGAGAAGGAATGGGCGACGTTTCGGGGGCGAAACCCTTCTTCAGATATCCGAAACTTCGCCCACTCCTTTCGAGAGACGCTGCCTGTCTCGCTGAGTTACTCCAGCATTTTGTGTCTATCTTCGGTGCAAACCAACATCTGTAGTTCCTTCCTTCAGGCTTCATTTTGGAGGTGATTTCCCCTGGACCTGAACTATCAGTAAAATGTTTAGATAGAATTAATAGACAATAGACAATAGGTGCAGGAGTAGGCCATTCGGCCCTTCGAGCCAGCACCGCCATTCAATGTGATCATGGCTGATCATCCCCAATCAGTACCCCGTTCCTACCTTCTCCCTCATATCCCCTGACTCCGCTATGTTTAAGAGCCCTTTCTACCTCTCTCTTGAAAGCATCCAGAGAACCCGCCTCCACCGTCCTCTGAGGCAGCGAATTCCACAGACTCACCACTCTCTGTGATAAAAAGTGTTTCCTCGTCTCCGTTCTAAATGGCTTACTCCTTATTCTTAAACTGTGGCCTCTGGTTCTGGACTCCCCCAACATCAGGAACGTGTTCCCTGCCTCAAGTGTGTCCAAACCCTTAACAATCTTATATGTTTCAGTGAGATACGCCTCTCATCCTTCTAAACTCCAGACCGTACAAGCCCAGCTGCTCCATCCTCTCAACATATGACAGTCCCGCCATCCCAGGAATTAACCTTGTAAACCTATGCTGCACTCCCGCAATAGCAAGAATGTCCTTCCTCAAATTAGGGGACCAAAATTGCACACAATACTCCAGGTGTGGTCTCACTAGGGCTCTGTACTGTTGACCATTGACCAACTGTTGACAATTAAGCTGTATCTTACTGCTTTATGCTTCCATTTCCTCAGAAAAAAAAATATTGGAACTTATTCTCCTGACGCCTCTTCCCAGCGGAGCGTCTCCATTGATATATTTTTGGTAGAATCTGTAATGCTGCCTTTATTATTCTTGCCTTCCAGTTGAAATGAACCTGACAGATGAGTACTACATCAGTGGTGGAGGAATGAAATCCAGATACAAAGCAGGCAAGATGTTGTTCCACTGGGGGAAAGTGTAATGCAACGGAGGGCTCTGAACATACCATCGATGGGCGAAAATTTCCTTTGGAGGTAAAACAAACTTGCTTTTGTACTTGGTGTAACTCAACCATTGCTTGTATTGATGTTGTAATAGTACCTGTCTTAAATGCCTGCTCTGGCAGCTACCACCCTATATGTAGACAAAAAAGGTTTCAGATTCTTAATCATAGGGTCGAATGTTATGGAAACAGGCTCTTCGGCCCACCTAGTCCATGCTGACCAAAATGCCCCATAGCTTGGCCCACTCGCTTACTTTTGGCTCATATCTTTCTAAACCTTGCCTATCTTAAAATTCCTGAGGGATTAATAATAATAATAATAATAAATTTTATTTTCGGGCGCCTTTCAAATCTCAAGGACACCCTACAAAGATTAACAGAAGAGGAAAAAACATATAGTCGGAGAAAAATAAATAATAAGGACATCATCAATACACAAATTAAAGATAGAAATGGCTCCAAAAACACAAAATCAAAAAAATCAAAAAACACAATGTGAAGAGAGAGCAGCGGCAGCTAAAGCACGCCAGCGTCCACTCTCCCTTCCGACAGCCATCTTGGACACAGACTAACATAGTAACTACACACAGAAAAATCATCCCCCCACAGTGGTTACCACTGTGGGGGAAGGCACAATGTCCAGTCCCCAACCCCAGTTCTCCCAAAAGTCAGGCCTATTGAGGCCTCCGCTATTGCCTCTACGGAGGCCCGATGTTCCTGGCCGTTCTGGCCGGGTGGTCTTGCCCCGGCGTCGGGAGAGTCCTCACAGCGGCTGGGCCACCTGGAACGGCAGGGGATTGTTGGCTTCCGAAGCCGACCAGGCCGCGCCGGTTTGGAGCTCCCAGGCTCCCGATGTTAAAGATGGCGCCGCCCGCTCCGCAGACCCGCAGCCCGGAGTTGTTGAACTCGGCGGTCACCTCTCACCGGAGCTCCAGCGCGTTGATCCAGCGCGGCGACCCAGGCAAGGCATCGCCCGCTCCGCTCCGCGATAACGCTCCAGCACTGTGCTGCCACCGAAGCCGAGGTGCTGGGCGGTCCCTGCCAGGAAACGGCGCTCCACGCCCGCTGGTAGGCCACGAGGACGGGTCGACGGGCAGCCCGGAGAAAAACCTGCCTCACCGACCAGGTAGGGATCTAGAAGTATAATTACCTCCTTCCCCCCACATTCAGAAGTCCATTTCTCCAACAAACGAAGAACAAGACTTACGAAAAACTGAAAAGAAAAATGAAATAAACGAACGGCTGCTGGTTAGCAGCCATTCCCCAAGATGGCTCCTCCTCCTCTCCTTGAACAGGCTAGATGCAGGAAAAATATTCACAATGTCGGGGGAGTCCAGAACCAGGGTTCACTGTTTAAGAATAAGGGGGTTAGGCCATTTAGGGCTGAGATGAGGATAAAAACTTTTTCGCCCAGAGAGTTGTGAATCTGTGGAATTCTCTGCCACAGAAGGCAGTGGAGGCCAGTGCACTGGAGGTTTCCAAGGTCTTAGGGCTAGCGGAATCTAGGTAAATGGGGAGGAAGCAGGAACTGGGCACTGATTTTGGACGATCAGCTATGATCATACTGAATGGCAGTGCTGGTTCGAAGGGTCTACTCCTGCAACTATTCTCTATGTTTCTATGTTTCTATCCATGTACATGTCCAAGTTTATTTCAAATGCTTTATTCTACCTGTCTTAACTATCTTGTCCGCTTGACATGTTCAATGTAAAACATTTCATCGACTGGAGTTAAAAATAAAAACTAGCGTGTTAAAATTATTTCACAATTGCCATACTTTTCTACTCAGGAAGATTTGGCTTCCAGTCCCACCCTATGCTTATGCAGACCTATCAGTGTGATTATAGGGCAGCCTCCCTTTGAAGTTTCTGCCTTTTGGTTTACGAATGTTACTCACGTTACTAGGGTACATTTAGCTTCGGGCTAGACCATTCTCTGGCTCTCTGCCATTCTCATTCAGTTCTTAATCCCTCATCCTTCTGGCCTGTTTTTTTTCCCTTTCCTCTTTCTAAACTCCCAGAGGGAGAGAACTTCGAAAGCATGAGAAAGCCTTTGTTACGCACAATTACCCTGACACGGCCGAACCCACTATTCAACGTGCGTAGAATTCAGAAGCACGTGATTTCTGTGAGCGGTGAGAACAAACGCAATGGAGAAAGTTTAATTTAGTTCAGAGATACAGTTTGGAAACGAGCCCTTCGGCCCACTGAGTCTGTGCCAGCCGGCGATCACCCGTACATTGGTTCTATCCTACACAGCAGGGACAATTTACAGAAGCCAATTAACCTACAGGTCTGCCCGCCTTTGGAATGTTGGGAGGAAACCGGAGCACCCGGAGAAACCCACACGGTCACGGGGAGAACGTGCAAACTCCGTGCAGACGGCAGCCGTAGTAGTCAGGATCGAAGTTGCTGTCTGTGTGGAGTTTGCACATTCTCCCTGCGATCATGTGGGTTACTCCGTGTGCCCAAGTTTCTTCCCGCGCCTCAGAAATTGCCCTCAGTTTGTAAGGAGAGGATGAGAACAGAGAGCGAATGTGAAGTGGTGATTGATGTTCAGTGTGGACTCGGTGGTCCGAAGGGGCTGTTTCCATGCTGTATCTCTGAAACAAGCCATTAACTCATTGTGTTTAAGAAGGAACTGCAGATGCTGGAAAATCGAAGGTACACAAAAAAGTTGGAGAAACTCAGCGGGTGCAGCAGCATCTATGGAGCGAAGGAAATAGGCAACGTTTTGGGCCGAAACCCTTCTTCAGACTCATTGTGGATCTATTTACATCAGGGATATTCTCTGGCAGTTTCACGCCTTACACAACCATGGCATTGGCTAAAGATAGACACAAAATACCGGTGTACATCAGCAGGCCAGGCAGCATCTCTGGAGGGAAGGAATGGGTGATGTTTCGGGTCGGGACCCTTCTTCAGACCTGAGATAGACTCAAAATGCTGGAGTAACTCAGCAGGCCAGGCAGCATCTCTGGAGAGAAGGAATGGGTGATGTTTTGGGTCGAGACACTTCTTCAGACCTCGACCCAAAACATCACCCATTCCTTCTCTCCAGAGATGCTGCCTGTCCCGCTGAGTTACTCCAGCTTTTTGTGTCTAACTTCGGTTTAAACCAGCTTCTGCTGTTCCTTCCTACACCCTTCTTCAGATCCTCATTGATACGGACCAACTGAGCAAATCAAAATCACAGAGTGGTTGATATAATCTAGTGTTCACTCCATGTATTTGAGGCATTTCATATTTTTCAATCGGACAATAGACACAAAAGGTTGGAGTAACTCAGCAGGACAGGCAGCATCTCTGGAGGCAAGGAATGGGTGACGTTTCGGGTCGAGACCCTTCTTCAGTCTTGACAGTCAAGGTGACTTGTGCTTAAAAAAATCATATGTATGTTTTGCCCAGGGAATTGGACAATTCTGTACCCAGAGCACAAAGTAAATGGCAGAACACACCATGGTTTGTGACTTTTGTTTTGTTTAGCTTAGTTTAGAGATACAGTGTAGAAACAGACCCTTTGGCCCACTGAGTCCGTGCTGACCAGTGATCCCAGCACACTAACATTATCAAGTCAATTAACCTACAAACCTGTACGTCTTCAGAGTGTGGGAACCAAAACTAAAGTGGTGTGAAGTGTATTCAAAGATGTTGTAAAGGTAAGGAAGCATATTTATATTTAATGACAATTAAAAGTGCAAATAAATGGTGAGGTAAAATAGCTCATGTGATGCATATTCTGATACATAATGACTGTTCTACGCATGAAAAATTGACATTTTTTCCCCCTTATAAATGTGTTTCCAGATGCAAATATTCTGCTTTGAATCAGACCATTTTGAAAGTTTTGATGATGCAGTTCAGGGTCAAGGCCGCCTGAAGGCTCTGTCTGTTTTATTTGAGGTAATTATTCGAATGCCATAATTATGTGAGTAGAACCATTAACGCTTTCTGCAAAATTATTTGGTCCTCAATGCTGTAAGCTTCATATTTATTTCCCACTTGTTTCATATCCGCCCCAAGTCAACAAACATTTTAATTTGGACTACCTATTTAGACTTCACACTACCTATTAGAGTTATGGAGTGATACAGCGTGGAAACAGGCCCTTCGGCCCAACTTGCCCACAACAGCCAACTTCTCCCAGCTGCACTAATCCCACCTGCCTGCATTTGGCCCATATCCCTCCAAACCTGACCTATCCATGTACCTGTCTGACTGTTTCTTAAACGTTGGGATAGTCCCAGCCTCAACTACTTCCTCTGGCAGCTCGTTCCATACACCCACCACCTTTTGTGTGAAAAGCTTACCCCTCAGATTCCTATTAAATCTTTTCCCCTTCACCTTGAAACTATGCCCTCTGGTCCTCGATTCCCCTTCCCTGGGCAAGAGACTCTATGCATCTACCCGATCTATTTCTCTCATGATTTTATACATCTCAATAAGTTCATTCCTCATTCTCCTGTGCTCCAAGGAATAGAGACCCAGCCTACTCAACCTTTCCCTATAGCCCAGACCCTCTAGTCCTGGCAACATCCTTGTAAATTATTTTTGAGTATTATATTTGAGTTTGGCATGATTATATTCATGTATAGTAGTATCTGATTTAATTGGACAGCATGCAAAACAAAATAATTTCACTATACCTCGATACATGTAACATGAATAATCTAAACCTATCTACGGTGAGTAAGATAGGTTTCGGTTCATATCTGATGCATATTATAAATAAACACTTTTACACTTGCTTCTATTCAAACTTTAGAGATAGCACGTGGAATCAGGCCTTTCGGCCCACCAAGTCCGTGCCAACCAGAGATTCTCCTATACTAGCACTATCCAACACACACTAGAGACAATTTACAATTGTATCAAAGCACAATTAACCTACGAACCTGCACGTCTTTGGAATGTGGGAGGAAACCGGAGCACCCGGAGAAAGCCCACGTGGTCACAGGGAGTACGTACAAACCCCGTACAGAGAGCACCCGTGGTCAGGATCGAACACGGGTCTCTGGCGCTGTAAGGCAGCTGCGCCACCGTGCCGCCCTTCGCATTAAAATCAAACTGACAAACAACATGCCAAAAAAAGACATTAACATCATCCATATCTATACAATCACCAAACTGCAGCCTCTAACAATTTTAGGATGCGTATACTAAATTGCAAATGGTAAAAAATGCCTCATATTTTGCAGGTTGGTCTGGTGGACAACACGAATTATGATAGTATAATTCACGGAGTGGATATGGTAAGCAGATATGGTAAGTTTTGTGAGTAAATCAGGTTAGCGTAACCTGGCTATAAGAAATATACAGGACATATGAACACTCTTAATCATGCAGAGTACTTATATCTATTCAATTGCTGGTGCAAGAATTCATTAAACATCATTGAGAAATGTTTTTATAGTACAGTGAAAAATACTTAATGATACTTCCAGAATAATCTGAGGAAAGACATTCTTGCCATAGAGGGAGTACATAAAAGGTTCACCAGACTGATTCCTGGGATGTCAGGACTTTCATATGAAGAAAGACTGGATAGACTCGCCTTGTACTCGCTGGAATTTAGAAGATTGAGGGGGGATCTTATAGAAACTTACAAAATTCGTAAGGGGTTGGACAGGCTAGATGCAGGAAGATTGTTCCCGATGTTGGGGAAGTCCAGAACAAGGGGTCACAGTTTAAGGATAAGGGGGAAATCTTTTAGGACTGAGATGAGAAAAACATTTTTCACACAGAGAGTGGTGAATCTCTGGAATTCTCTTCCACAGAAGGTAGTTGAGGCCAGTTCATTGGCTATATTTAAGAGGGAGTTAGATGTGGTCCTTGTGGCTAAGGGGATCAGAGGGTATGGAGAGAAGACATGTACGGGATACTGAGTTGGATGATCAGGCATGATCATATTGAATAGTGGTGCAGGCTCGAAGGGCCAAATGGCCTGCACCTAATTAAAAATTAAAAAAAAAGCAAACTGGAAATGCTTAACAATTGTAATAAAATTAAAGGAATCTTTAATGACCAGATTCAGGGACAATTTCTCCCCAGCAGGCGATTGAACTCCATTTAAATTTCAAATATAAATGGGAAAGGTTTGATGAAAGCCATTGACTAATGTTGTTTAGATTTTTGTCTATGCACCAACGACCATAGAGCAGTTCTGAGCCTCTATCGACCTCATTGGAGACCCTCAGATTATCTTTGATTGGACTTTACTGGATTTTATCTTGCACTAAATGTTTTTCACATTATTCCCTTTTATACTGTATCTATACATTGCGGACGGCTCGATTGTAATCATGTCTTTACGCTGATTAACACGCAACAAAAGCTTTGCACTGTACCTGGCAATGTACACGTGGCAATGAACTAAACTGAACTAAACTAAACTAAACCCTTCCCTTTTATCTTCTGCCAAGTATGTTTCAGTGTCTGAGAATCTTTTATGTTGGTGTTAATATTCTCTCGTGATGGGTTTTCCTCATGGATTGTCATTCAAGGTTTTCTCCTTTTTGCAGGAAAACAGTTTGAAGTGGAGCCATTCACTTTCTTGAATCTTCTCCCAAACACAACCAGCAAGTATTATACATACAACGGCTCCCTCACCATGCCTCCCTGCACAGAAATGGTGCAGTGGTTCGTGTTTAAAGAGACAGTGCCGATTTCTGAAAATCAGGTAAAATTCAATTGTATTTTCACAAAAACTCTTAGCAATGAAACAATAATAATAATGAACTTTTATTTCGGACTCAAGGTCCAGACAAGGGACAATATTGCATAAAAAACTCCATCATAAAATACATATCAAATCTTAGTTTCTCACTTTAAAAGCATCATCAACTATATATTCAAAAGAAAAAAAACACAATACATGAGTTAAAATCCAGAATAAAAAAGAAGGACCTTTAGAAAGGTTAGAGTTTGCAAATAATCTATTGTGCATAATGAATGCAGAAAACACACACACACACACACACACACACACGCACGCACGCACGCACGCACGCACGCACGCACACACACACACACCTATATGACCTCCCTTAAAATTCTTCAGCAAGTCAATAGATCTTGGCAGCAACATGTGTATTTCCAACCTTCACAGTATCTCCATGATCTCACAGGGTCATACAGCGTGGAAACAGCCCCTTCGACCCAACTTGCCAATGCTGATCGTTCTACACAAGACCCGTCTTACAATGGATGTTTTATATTTTTCAAGGCTGTAGTTGTTGAACTAAGTTCATAATGGATCTAGTTGAGTGTTTGGTTAGATTCTTGTATTTATTCGTGTGGTGACCTTGGCTTTCAACGCTGTGGTGATTCAAGTTCAAGTTCAGATTTATTTGTCTTTGAAATGTACTGTGGCGTTACAATTAAAAAAGGATACATACACAACATAATTCAACACAGATATCCACCACAGCATTCTTCACTGTGGTGGACGGCAATACAGTTCAGACAGTCCTCCTCCTCCCATAGAGGCTGCCTGTCCCACTGAGTTACTCCAGCATTTTGTGCCTATCTTCGGTGCAAACCAGCATCTGCAGTTCCTTCCTGCACACTAAAGTCTACACTGGTGTTCAGCCTTTTCAGCTAATGTTAATAATGTGGATTAAATTGGTCGACAAAGGCAAATTATATTGTCCTCGCAAAGGATTTGCTGTTTAATCACTGGGTTCGGCAGATTATCGGATCGTTTAAATTAATCTTATAGTTTCATAGCAATATCTGAGCTCGATAAATAAATTAAGGTCTCAACATATTCCAAGCTCAGCGTGATTCTTTGTGTTTTTAAATTATCTCAAGCAGTATTTCAAATGTGAAAAGAAGGAAATTTAATCACACAAATCCTTAATGATATTACTTCAGATTTCTCTGTTAGCATCTTAATAAAGCATGCACGCATTCATCCAAAATTAAATCAGTAAAAGAAGTCACACAATCCTGAGGCTCTACAAGGCCGCATTTGGAGTATTGTGAGCAATTTTGGGCACCATATTTGAGGAAGGATGTGCTGGCGCTGGAGAGGATCCAGAGGAGGTTTACCAGAATTATCCCAAGAATGTTTGGTTAACGTATGATGAGCGTTTGTCGGCACTGGGCCTGTACTCGCTCGAGTTTAGAAGAATGAGGGGGGATCTCATTGAAACAATCCGAATAGTGAAGGGCATGGATAGAGTGGATGTGGAGAGGGCGTTTTCACTAGTGGGAGAGTCTAGGACTAGAGGTCACAGCCTCAGAATTAGAGGCTTTCTTTAGGAAGGAGATGAGGAGGAAATTATTTAGTCAGAGGGTGGCGAATCTATGGAATTCGTTGCCGCAGAAGGCTGTGGAGGCCTAGTCAATGGATATTTTTAAGGCAGAAATAGAATTCTTGATTAGTATGGGTGTACTAATGGGGAGGTGGCTGGAGAATGGGATTAGGAGGGATAGATAGATCAGCCATGATTGAATGGTGGAGTAAACTTGATAGACAGAATGCTTAATTCTGCTCATATAACATGACCTTATGATTAATAATAAGGTTTTAATTAACAAGAGTCCCGGCACATGAGATGGGAAAATTGTTATTATTCCTGATTTGATAATGGCATTTAAGAGATTTTTGGATCGATACACATGGATATGCTGGGAATGGAGGGATATAGATTCTGTACAGGCAGATAAGAGTTAGTCTTGGCATCATGTTTGGCAGAGACATTGTGGGCCTGTTCCTGTGGTGCACTGTTCTATGTTCTATAATTCCTTAGCTGAAGTAGGCGGAAGATAGCTGAGGATTGGTTGACGTTCTACAATTTTTGAGCAGTGAAAAATCTATAATGTTAATAGCTGTTAGTCCATGCACAGAAGATAAACACAAAGTACAAAATATCTAACTCTTGAGTATATCCAGTTAATTGGCCTCCACTGCCTTTTGTGGCAGAGAATTCCACAGATTCACAACTCTCTGGGTGAAGATGTTTTTCCTCATCTCAGTCCTAAAATGGCCTACTCCTTATTCTGAAACTGTGACCCCTGGTTCTGGACCCCCCCCCAACATTGGGAACAATTTTCCTGCATCTAACCCATACAACCCTTTTTATGTTTCCATAAGATACCCTCTCATCCTTCTAAATTCCAGTGAATACAAGCCCAGTCGACCCATTCTTTCTTCATATGTAAGTCCCGCCATCCCGGGAATTAACCTGATGAACCTACGCTGCACTCCCTCAATAGCAATAATGTCCTTCCTCAAATTAGGAGACCAAAACTGCACACAATGCTCCAGGTGAGGTCCCACCAGCAGGACCCCCTTGCTCCTAAACTCAATTCCCCTCGCCATGAAGGCCAACGTGCCATTAGCTTTCTTCATTGCGTGCTGTACCTGCATGCTTACTTTCACTGTACAGCGGTAGAGTGGCACCAGAGACCTGGGTTCGATCCTGACAACGGGTGCTGACTGTACGGAGTTTGTACGTTCTCCCTGTGAGCTGCATGAGTTTTCCCCAGGGTCTCCAGTTTCCCCCTACACACCAAAGACGTGCAGGTTCGCAGGCTAATTGACTTTGGTGTAGATTGCGTGCAGGATAGTGTTAGTGTGCGAGGATCGCTGGTCGGCGCGGACTCGGTGGGCCGAAGGGCCTGTTTCCACGTTGTATCTCTAAACTACACTAAAGTAAAAAGATGCTGCCTGACCTGCTGAGTTACTCCAGCACTTTGTGCCTCCTTTTGCACACTAGCATGTACAGTTCCATGTTTCCACACGCACTGAAGGAATTTATTTTTTTGTCCCTTTCTATGCAGCTGGAGGTTTTCTGTGAGGTGCTGACCATGCAGCAGGCTGGCTACGTCATGCTGATAGACTATCTGCAGAACAACTACCGGGACCAGCAGCAACAATTCGTAGGGCAGGTCTTCTCCTCGTACTCTGGGACAGAAGCCATTCCTGAGCCAGGTAGGCCCAAACTGTTGCATATGCCGAAGCAGAGCTCACCCCATTTCCATTTATGAGCTCTAAAGGGCCTGTCCCACCTGGCGATTGTTTTTGGCGACTGCCGGCATCATTGACTGACATATCAGGTCACCGTTAAAATTAGCGGCGGTGACACAGCGTGATGACATGTTGACGTGCGGTGGTTTTTTCAAGTGTCGCAACAATTTATTTTGTCGCCGCTGGATTTTGAAATGTTCAAAATCTTTTGGCGACACTGATATGACGCCGTCAATCGCCGTAAAAATCGCCAAGTGGGACAGGCCCTTAACTGCTCTTTGCACGTTACCATACCTTCTGTCAATGGTGCCACAGACAGGACACACTAGTGTGATGGTTGTGAATTAGGTGGGTGGCACGGTGGCACAGCGGTAGAGCGGAAGAAGGGTCTCGACCCGAAACGTCACCCATTCCCTCTCTCCAGAGATGCTGCCTGACCCACTGAGTTGGTCCAGCATTTTGCGTCCACCTTAGAGCGTGCAGATTTGCAGGTGAACTGACTTGGTCTAAATGTAACTTGTCCCTCGTGTGTGTAGGATAGTATGGGTGTGCAGGGACTGTTGTTCAGCACGGACTCGGTGGGCCAAAATGGCCTGTTCCCACACTGTATCTCTAAGCGTAATTGCAAGGGAAGTTGACTCCCTGCAAGTAATTGCGTAGGCAGGGCGTTATGGTATTTTATGCCCTCATGTCCCTTGTACAGCCCAGTGGCGTGGCTGGTAGAACTGCTGCTTCACAGCGCCAGAGACCTCAGCTGCTGTCTGTGTGGAGTTTGCTCGTTCTCCCTGCGTATCCACGTGGGTTTTCTGTGGGTGCTCCAGTATCCTCTCACATGCCACTTGATCCCACACACTTGTTCTGGCATCTGCGTAAACTGAAAGATGGCATCGTTCACCGAGTGTAGCACCCAGGTTCGCCACTGGATGGTCAACGCCACCCATCCTTTAGATGCTGCCTAGAGTCATAGACTGATACAGTGTGGAAACAGGCCAACTCGCCCACACCGGCCGACAATGTCCCAGCTACACTAGCCCCACTTGCCTGCGCTTGGCCCATCACCCGCCAAACCTGTCCTATCCATGTTCCCTATCCCTAACTGTTTCTTAAACGATGGGATAGTCCCAGCCTCAACTGCCTCCTCTGGCAGCTCGTTCCATACACCCACCACGTACCCCTCGGATTCCTATTCATTCTTTTACCCTTCACTTTGAACCCATGTCCTCTGGTCCTCGGTTCCCCTACTCTGGGCAAGAGACTCTAGTGTTCTGGGCAAGTGCATCTACCCGACCTATTCCTCTCATGATATTGTACGCCTCTATAAGATCTCCCCTCATCTCCTGACCCGCTGAGTTACTCCAGCACTTTGTGCCTATCTACTGGATCATCAGTGTTGGTCTTTGTGTTCAGATATTCCCTGTATCCTGTATCTGTGCCCCTGTGGACGGCTGGATTGTAATCACGTATAGTCTTTCCGCTGACTGGTTAGCACGGAGCAAAATAAATGCTTTTCACTGTACAATAAACTAAACTATGACGGAAAAAAGAGTTTGAACTTCTAGATAATGATCATTCGAGGAAAATGCTTTGCAACTGAGCCAAGCAAACAGACATTTTATTTCTTCCCCTCTTTTCCCGTTCATTAATAAATGAAATTGTTGCTTTTTTAGCTCCTATCTCTTATGAACATAATACATGTGAAGCTACACAGTGCAGTGGGTTGCAGCATCGACACGCTGGGTGTAATGATACCATATATAACCATATAACCATATAACAATTACAGCACGGAAACAGGCCATCTCGACCCTTCTAGTCCGTGCCGAACACATAATCTCCCCTAGTCCCATATACCTGCGCTCAGACCATAACCCTCCATTCCCTTCCCATCCATATAACTATCCAATTTATTTTTAAATGATAAAAACGAACCTGCCTCCACTACCTTCACTGGAAGCTCATTCCACACAGCTACCACTCTCTGAGTAAAGAAGTTCCCCCTCATGTTACCCCTAAACTTCAGTCCCTTCATTCTCAAGTCATGTCCCCTTGTTTGAATCTTCCCTACTCTCAGTGGGAAAAGCTTTTCCACGTCAGCTCTGTCTATCCCTCTCATCATTTTAAAAACCTCTATCAAGTCTCCCCTTAACCTTCTGCGCTCCAAAGAATAAAGCCCTAACTTGTTCAACCTTTCTCTGTAACTTAGTTGCTGAAACCCAGGCAACATTCTAGTAAATCTCCTCTGTACTCTCTCTATTTTGTTGACATCCTTCCTATAATTAGGCGACCAAAATTGTACACCATACTCCAGAATTGGCCTCACCAATGCCTTGTACAATTTTAACATTACATCCCAACTTCTATACTCAATGCTCTGATTTATAAAGGCCAGCACACCAAAAGCTTTCTTTACCACACTATCTACATGAGATTCCACTTTCAGGGAACTGTGCACAGTTATTCCCAGATCCCTCTGTTCACCTACATTCTTCAATTCCCTACCATTTACCATGTACGTCCTATTTTGATTTGTCCTGCCAAGATGTAGCACCTCAGATGATACGCCTCTGACCATTTGCCCTGACACCTATTTCCACAGAGCTGGCTTTTCCAGTTTAGTGAGCTAAGTCTGTGCTTTTGGCGTGTGTTTTCTCAGAGTTGGGGCGTGTGTGTGAGTATCACGTGGGTCAGGTACAGGGTACCCAAAGTCTTCAGAAAGGCCAATCTCCACCGGAGTTAAAAACCCCAAAACGATCTCTCATCCTGCTCAAACCTGGGATGATTGGTTTGAAAAGTGGAATCACCAGAACTGAGGGACGGCAAGGTGGCGCGGCGCAGCGGTAGAGTTGCCGCCTTAAGGGCCTGTCCCACTTTCACCACTTAATTCAAAACCTCTGCCGAGTTTAAAGGAAGGACCTAAAAAAAATATCAATATTATGGTCATCTACGAACTCCTACGACCTTCCACGACTATCTTCACAAACTCCAACGAGTATGTCTACGAATTGCCACGACTATTTCGATGCCCTCCTTACGAGTAAAAAGTTGCAATTTCTTTCATCCCGACCATTTTTTTTACTCGTGGACATTTTTTATCGGGCTGGAAAAAACGTCCCGACTTACCTGATGCCACGAGTACCTACGGCTGGCATAGCGGGCCGTTACGATATATCCACGGACTCTTACGACCTCCTACGGACTCGTTACAAACATTCTGTGAATTTGAATCAAGGGGAAAACTCGGGAGAATTCGTGAATAACCCGTGAAAGTGGGACAGGCCATTAGCAGCGCGTGCAGCGCCGGAGACCCGGGTTCGATCCCGACTACAGATGCTGTCTGTGTGGAGTTTGTACGTTGTCCCAGTGACCACGTGGGTTTTCTCCGAGACCTTCAGTTTCCTCTCACACTCCAAATACGTACAGGTTTGTAGGTTAATTGGCTTGGTATAAATGTAAATTGTCCCCAGTGTGTGTAGGATAGTGTTAATGTGCGGGGATCACTGGTCAGCGCGGACTCGGTGGGCCGAAGGGCCTGTTTCTGTGCTGGATCTCTAAATTTAAACAAGGATTTGAAATGTTTAATAAAGAACTGCAGATGCTGGAAAAATCGAAGGTAGACAAAAAATGCTGGAGAAACTCAGCGGGTGAGGCAGCATCTATGAAGCAAAGGAAATAGGTGACATTTTGGTTTTGGTCTGGTCTGAAGAAGGGTCTCGACCCGAAACGTTGCCTATTCCTTCGCTCCATAGATGCTGCCTCACCCACTGAGTTAATCCAGCAGTCTACCAAGGATTTGAAATGTTCTTATTTAATGTCTGGAAGGGTACAGAAAGTAATATAAACATATATAGAGCTCAATAGTAAACATCCCGGCCTACGCATCACGCTGATCAGAGATCTCCGCACACTAGCACTATCCCACACCCACTAGAGACAAGTTAACCAAGCCAATTAACCTACAAACCTGTACGCCTTTGGAGTGTGGGAGGAAACCGAAGATCTCGGGGAAAACCCACGCAGGTCACGGGGCGAATGTACAAACCCGTACAGTACCCGTAGTCGGGATCGAACCGGGGTCTCTGGCGCTGTAAGGCAGCAACTCTACCGCTGCGCCACCGCGCCGCCCTGCCCTGCTGTTATGTTTGAATTATATTTGAAAACATTTGGCAAATCGTGGCACTTTCATTCTGACTGAAACTAGGGTAGCTGAATGGCTCTTCATGATCAGATGATTTCCCCTTCGACCTGGGGTCTGTACACAAATAGTCCCCCCCTCCCCCCCTGTTTCTTTCAGTTTATCTTAATCTTTTTATCCCGATTTGGAATACAAACTGTTTGGAATCTCCCTCAATCTGATATCCTCTTAATAGCCGTAATCAATCTTACTTTTATTTCCGTCACCTCCAGCCCAACATTTAACTCAATGTCCTGCCCTTGCTTCCAGTTTAGTTCAGTTTAGTTTATTGTCACGTGTATCGAGGTACCGTGAAAAGCTTTTATAGTTGCATGCTAGCCAGTCAGTGGAAAGATGATACATCATTACAATTGAGCCAACTCTGTCTTGATCTGCTCCATTTTGTCTGAATTTTACTGCCCACGTCTCTACAATTTACCCTGATTTGGGAATAGCCCGATTTTTCTGAATAACCTTCTATTAAAAAATGTGCTTAATGCCATTTAAAAAAAGCTCTCTGAAAGTCACAGATGACAATTTCTGGCCCTTAAGCGCCATCTGGTGTTAAGAAATAGAATTATTAAAAAAAAAAAGAAATATTCTTGAAGTGGTGATCCGAAGGGCCTGTCTCACTGTACGAGGTGATTCAAGAGTTCTCCCCTGATTTGAGCTCAGAGAATGTCCGTAGCGGGTGCGTAGGAATTCTAGGATGTCTCGTAGTGGCTCGTACGAGTAACGGTAGGTACTCGGGAAATCCGGTAAACTCGTAACGTTTTTTCAACACTGTGAAAAATGTCCACGAGTAAAAAAATACTCGTGATTAAAAAAAATTGTTACTTTTTACTCGTACGAGCCGCTACGAGACATCCACGAACTCCTACGGACCCGCTACCGGGCATTCTCCGAGTTTGAATCAGGGGAAAACTCGGGAGAACTTGTGAATTACCTCGTACAGTGGGACAGGCCCTTAATAAGTGAAAGGTCTGTTGCTACATTTTTTAGTTGTAACAAGTTACACATGCGGAGGCACACTGGATTATTATATTTGCAAAACCTTAACTAACTTCAGAAGGGATAGGGCGAGTTTTAAAAAATCCAGGTTAGGGAACTCAAGAACTGGAGGACAAAGACACACAAAGCTGGAGTAACTCAGCGGGTCAGGCAGCATCCCTGGAGAAAAGGAATGGGTGACGTTTCAGAGACAATTCTTCAGACTGAAGGAACTCTCTTCTGCTAGTGTTCACAATGTCAATTGATTGTGGTATTGAGTGGAGGTAGGTAATACACCAATTCTCTGCTTTAGCTGCAATGTGTTACATTTGACATTAAAACTCTTGTCTTCTAAGTTTGCAGTTCGGAACCCCAGAATGTCAAGGTCGTGGGAAAGAATGGCACCTCTTTGCTTGTCCTTTGGGAAAGGCCGAGGGCGGTTTTTGGAGATGTTCTGGAGAGGTATGCAGTGTACTATCAGCTGGATGGAAAAGGCTGGACCAAACGAACATTCCTGACAGATGGAGACCAGGACATGGTAATAACTGGCACACAATATCTTTTAGTTTGGTTTAAAGGTACAGCGCGGAACCACGCCATTCGGCCCGCGCCAACCCGCCATCCCCGTGCACTAGCACTATCCTACACACACCAGGCATAATTTACTATTTTAACATACAAACATAGAAAATAGGTGCAGGAGGAGGCCTTTCGGCCCTTCGAGCCAGCACCGCCATGTATTGTGATCATGGCTGATCGTCCCCTCTCAATAACCCGTGCCTGCCTTCTCCTCATATCCCTTAACTCCGCTAGCCCCTAGAGCTTTATCTAACTCTCTCCTAAATAATGAGCCAATTAGCCCTCAAACCTGTACATCTTTGGAGTGTGGGAGGAAACCGGAGCTCATGCAGGTCACGGGGAGAACTTGCAAACTCCGTACAGTCAGCACCCGTGGTCAGGATAGAACCCGGGTCTCCGGTGCTGTAAGGCAGCAACTCTACTGCTGAACCACCCGTGCCGCCCCAATTGTTTCATTCAAATTGTTTAATTCTATTTCAGTTGAACATCTCAATTGTCATTTTATCTTAATTCTCCAGTTGTGAGTGATGGGATCTGATTCAAGATTCAAGAGAGTTTATTGTCATGTGTCCCAGATGGGAGAATGAAATTCTTGCTTTGCTGCAGCACAACAGGATATTGTTGTCATAAATACAGAACAGATCAGCAAGACCATATATATATATATAAATCAACGAACAGTTCAATTCAAATACATCAATAAAATAACTCAATTTAATTGCACACATATCTAACATTACTTTCTAATAACGTCTAAGTAAGTTCACGCACCGACAAAACAAAATATTTTGCAATGAATAATATAGAGGGACAATCGAGAGCACATTAACCTACGGCATCACTTCCTGGTTTGGGAGCTGCAAGGCGTACGAACGGCACCAACTAGACAGGATTGTGAAGACCGCCAGCAGGATTATTGTTGCTCCACTCCCTTTCCTGCTGGACATATACAGGAAGAGATGTATCAGCAGAGCCATCTCCATCATCAAAGACCCCTACCACCCATCGCATCACATATTCTCCATCCTGCCATCTGGGAAGAGGTACAGGAGCATTAGCTGCAAAGCCAGCAGGATGCTCCTCAGCTTCTTCCCGCACGCTATAAGACTGATAAACGGACTTTGCCCCCTGCCAAAGTATCGCGCACCAACCACCAACCTGGACACACTGCAGCAGAGCCATTGTGGTGCCGCTGCCGATCGGAACACCTGTTGATGTTTAGTAGAGAGTAGAGTGTTTAATTTGTTCATGATATATGTATTTTTATTTCTATTTATTTTTTACTGCACACTGAATAGACACTGGTTGAGCAACATTTTTTTGTTTCCTCTGGGTATGTGAGTACTCAGGAAAATGACAATAAAGATATACTATACTATACTATATAGTCTCTGGTGCTGTAAGGCAACAACTCTACGCCTTCCGCCCTTTGTAACCATTGGCGATAATGAAAAGTCTCTGGCAATGTAAAACTCTTCTGCAATATGAATTGCCAAGCCCTCTCATTCTAACCCAAATGTTTCATTTACCAGGGAGCCATTCTCAGCAACTTGCAGCCAAATGCCACCTACGCTGTCCAAGTGGTCGCCCTGTGTACAGATGCTCTGCATGGCGTGTACAGTGACCGGTTCCTCATAACCATGGGCACAGAATTTGAAGACTCAGGTAAAAGTGAACCCTCTTCTCCCCTGCAGTCCCTCAGCCCATCGCTTGGCCGTCCACTTGGTGGTAGGATGGGTCTGCAATCTAGAGACTCTGTGCACTTGCAGCCCTGGTTGCTCCCCAATCCTTGTTTCAAATTTCTCGCCGTGGTTAGAAGAATCGGGTTGCCACTGACGCACAAGATCCCTTTGGAGTGTGCTGATCTTCACAGGAAAATCTTCACTTAGCAATGAAAATGTTGTGCCTTGTTTGGTGGTGGTGGGATTCCCCTGCTCACTGTAGCTGGCTAGACGATGCTGATGGCATTTTTCTTTGGGAAGCAAGATAGTTGCTCTCAGCTGACTGTGTGCTTACTGCTTTGATCTGAACCTGCGGGCAATCTTAAAGACCTTAAACTGCCCAATCTCTTTCAGCTTTCTCTTGAGTGCTTCCTAAGGTGAACCCAGCGCATTCTCCTGCTTCTATCTGCAATCGAAACATCTGCGGCAAAATACTCCTCCGCAGTTAATTACTTGGTGTGAAGAGATTTGTGTTTTTTTGTCAGCAAATGCTGAACATGAAAGAGGCATGTTTACAACAAGTTATTTTCGGTCATGATCGTAACAGATACTTCAACAATTCAGGAACATTTAAGGGGATTATAAAGAGAATGAAGCTCGCATCGTTATCCCAACAGCTAGAAAGAAATTCTAGTGAAGAACATAATGACCACAGAAGCTGCAAGCTGAAAATGGTGGAATGTTGACAGGTTCTCAACCTGAGATAGAAACTCTGTTTCTTAGTTTAATTTTAGTTTAGAGATACGGTGCGTGAACAGGCCTACCGAGTCCACGCCGACCAGCGATTCCCCGTGCACTAACACAATCCTACACACCAGGGACAATTTCACAATTTTTATCCTTGCTAATTAACCTGTAAAGTCTTTGGAGTGAGGGAGGAAACTGGAGCACCCGGAGAAAACCCACGCGGTCACGGGGAGGACGTTCTAACTACAGCACCTGTAGTCAGGACCGAACCTGGGTCTCTGACGCTGTAAGGCAGCAGCACTACTGCTGCGCCACTGTGCCACCCTATCTGTGTACGATAGTTATTTAATATTAAATATACAAAGATTTTGTAATGGAAATTTCCTCCTTGTCCAATGTCCAACTTTCCGTTGCTATTACTACACAGGTAGGTAGGAGTGGCCTTATGCAGATTTAAAAAGTACTGATCTTCACCCGTCGTTATTACCAGTTTAATTGATTCTTTATTGAAGTAGTTGTACAAACAAAGAAATGAACGAACCAGGTCCTCCTTATTCTCATCCAAGTTGTAGCTTTCTGTTCTCTCACTCTGGTGAGAACTGTATCTCTCCACCACTGTGCCTGGCCCAATCTGGTCACTCCCTGTCCAATACGCTATATGTAACGCCCATCTATGCATCAAAATGCCCGCCCCCAAGTGTTCACAATAATACTGCTAAAAATATCTAGGCAAAATAATATAATATGCCAACAGTAGCTAGCCTGAGCATAAATGGCTCCTACAGATTTTGTGCATTTATTCATGCGACGTGGGAGTTATTGCGATGCTCGCGTTTATTGTCGATCTTTAATTAACCATGGAGAGTCTGGAGTTAGGGGTTAGCGAAGAATATCAGATTAGTTGTCCTGGAAGATAATAGCAAACCAAATGCTTTTTTATATTAATTTATTTTGGTTTGGAGTCCGAGCCGACCATCGATCACTGATCACCGATCACCGATCACCCGCACATTAGTTCTATCCTACACACTCAGGACAATTACAGAATTACAATCACACTACAGAAGCCAATTATCCAACAAATCTGTACGTCTTAATAATGGGCGAGGAAACCGGAGCACTCGGAGAAAACCCACGCAGTCACGGGGAGAACGTACAAACTCCGTACGGACAGCACCCGTAGTCAGCAACAAACCCTGTAAGGCAGCAACTCTACCTTGCCGCCACATATACTGTATCAAGGCGGTTGCATTCCAACAAAGGCTTGGTTTTAAAAAATGCCAATTTTTCATTTGATGTCTTGAATTTAAATTCCTGAGCTGTTATGGTGTGATTCAAACCCTTTTCACTGCACCAATGGCCCAGAGCTCTGGCCAATAGTCCAGCCACTGAATCACAAAATAGAAATCACCAAACCTTTCGGGAGGCAAGATAGGCGTGGAGTAACTCAGCGGGTCAGGCAGCATCTCTGGAAAAAAAGTAGGTGACGTTTCGGGTTGAGACTCTTCATTAAACATCTGATCTTTTTGGTCTGATGAAGAGTCCTGCCCCCGAAACATCCTCTCCTCCTTCTCTCCAGAGATGCTGCCTGGCCCGCTGAGTTACTCCAGCATTTTGTGTTTATCATCAGTGTAAACCAGTATCTGCAGTTCCTTCTTACACATTTCGAGAGTCAAGGGTGACTTGATTCACTCTCGAAAGCCTGGTTAACGTTAAAATAGATAGTAACAAGCCTTTCTGTTCAGCACTTGTGATTATTTGGTTTGTAACTGAAATGCTGCATCAATTTTGTATAGACTTAAAAACACCTCACCATGTAATTCATCACAATTTGTGGGTGATCGTAACAATGAGAGAAAATAGATCGAATTGAGCTGGTCTAAAATTTTTAAACACATTAGAGCATAAAAGACTGTTTTGAGATGCATACTGTGATGTTTCTGATTGATTTTCACACTCCTTCTGCACACATCAATAGATCACTAGCTATGCTCACAGTTAATGGACAAGGCATTATGGAATGGAGCGAGTCTTTGAACGATTAGATCTTGTTCAAAAGATACAATGAAACCCAAATTTCAGCACACATTGCTCTTTCTGTTGCACAGTGTAGGAAGGAACTGCAGATGCTGGTTTAAACCAAAGATAGGCACAAAAAGCTGGAGTAACTCAGCGGGCCAGGCAGCATTTCTGGAGAGAAGGAATGGGTGACGTTTCGGGTCGAGACGCTTCTTCAGACTAGTCAGGGGAAAGGGAAACGAGAGATATAGACGGTGATATAGGGAGATATAGAACAAATGAATGAAAGTTGTCTGCATTTAGCATCAAGTCTGCTTTCACTTCTCTTCAGATAGACACAAGATGCTGGAGTAAAAGCCCTGTCCCACGGTACGAGTTCATTCCAAGAGCTCTCCCGAGTTTGCCCTGATTCAAACTCGGGGATTTACGGTAATGGCCACTCGTCGGTACTCGGGGCACTCGTGACTATTTTTCAACATGTTGAAAAATCTTCACGAGTCTTCCCGAGTACCTGCCGTTAGCGATACGAGCCGCTAAGAGACGTCCTCGAGCTCCAACGTACCCGCTACGTTCATTCTCCATGCTTACCACGAGTTTGATTTTTTTTTTTAAACTCGGGAGAGCTCCTGGAATGAACTCGTACTGTGGGACAAGGCTTTGACTCAGCAGGTCAGGCAACATCTCTGGAGAAAATGGATGGGTGATGTTTTGGTACGGGATCTTTCTTCAGACTGTTAGCAGGGGGAATGAGAATAAAGGACCGGGAGTTAAGAAGGGGCCAGACGCATAACGGTCGGCAACAGATCGCCTGGGGGGGGGGGGGGGGGGGGGGGGGGGGGGGGGGGGGGGGGGGGGGGGGGGGGGTGGGGGGGGGGTGAATTCTTGGATAGAAACACGTGTGATCCAAAACAAAATCCATAGTGGTGCATATTTGTGCTTCCCCGACTTGTGCTTATCTGAAAACATGAGCATAGAGTCATACAACACGGAAACAGGCCCTTCTCATCAATGCCAACCAAGATGCCCCAACTAACCTAGTCCCAATGGCCCGTGGTTGGCCCATTGCCCTTGAAACCTCTGCTATCCATGTACCTGCCGAAGTATCTGTTAAATATTATTGCACCTCTTTTAATTATCTCCTCTGATCATATACCTTCCACCCTCTGAGTGGAAAAAGCTCTTCCTATCAAACCTGTCTACATTTCTGTTTGTGCTTATTTCTGTAATCTGTCCACACATCTATTCCTTTAATACTCGATTTAATAAATAGGTTGAGACTTGTTATACTCGTTCATTGTTTTGAACTTGACGGGAAATATTATGTCAGGATCTCGGTTTATACTTTTGGAATGACTGTGGCTTCTAAAAATATTCCAAAGTAGCAACTAGTAAAACCTATTCGGGGACCTATTTTGCGCTGGTCTGTGCGTAGTGCGGAAAATAAAGTTTAACTTGACGTGTTCACCGTTGAGAAAAATGCCTGTTAATCTGCCGTGAATGGTTTAAGACAGGATTGTACTTTACAACCACTCATTGCTTAGCTACAAGGAAACTGGGGAATCTCACCACCATTTCTTTACAGCAATGCATGGACAAAGCTAAGGTAAGACATTCTGGCCATTGTATTGTAATGTTTTTCTTGTTTCCTTTAATTAGTTTTAAAGATTGGTTAACAAAATAAAAAGAACCTATTGTATACTGCATGCATCTGTGAAATGATTACAAAAGCATCCTTTAATTACAAAAAATTGGTGGTGCTGGCTCGAAGGGCCGAATGGCCTACTCCTGCATCTATTGTCTATTGTCCAAAATCATACCCAAATTGTCTACATGTACAGAATGAATCGTAAGTTTCATTCTTTATTGCATTGTTCAACGTTCCAGAAATATTTAGACAGGTACATGACTAGGACAGGTTTAGAGGGATATGGGCCAAACGCAGGCAGGTGGGACTAGCCTAGATTGGACATCTTGACTGGTGTGGGCAAGTTGGGCCGAAGGGCCTGATTCACGCCGTATGACTCTTAAGACGCTATAAGAATGGAATCATTCGCAAAAATAGGACTAGCCCTTCCAGCAATGGGCCCAGCACCAAATCCCTGACACCCCACTAGTCGCAGGCCTCCAGTCCGAAAGTCAACTTTCCACCTCTGCTTCCTCCCTCTAAGGCAAGTATGTATCCAGTTTGCTGGCTGTACCTCAAGCCTGTGCGATCTAACTTCCCGAGCAGCCTACCATGCGCAACCTAACCAAAGGCTGTGCTGTAGTCCACAGCGACTATGGACCTCATCTGCCTCCTGGGTTAACTGTACCTCCTGTACAAACACATCATGAGATACTGTATGCTCTCCTGTATACAACGCAAAGAGTTGCTGCCTTACAGCGCCAGAGATCCTGACTACGGGCACTGTCTGTGCGGAGTTTGTACGTTCTGCCCGTGCCCTGCGTGGCTTTTCGCCGGGATCTCCGGTTTCCTCCCACACTCCAAAGACGTACAGGTTTGTAGGTTAATTGGCTTCGGCAAAATTGTAAATTGTCCCTGGCGTGTAGGAAAGTGTTAGTGTACGGGGTGATCGCTGGTAGGCGCGGACTCGGTGGGCCGAAGGGCCTGTTTCCGCGGTGTACCTCTAAACTAAACTAAACTACGACTATCCCTAAGCATCCATTGTGAAATGCGTGTATATTTTATCCCTCCAGTAACTTACCCACTACAGATGTAATGTTAAATGTTTGATAGCTCTGTGTACTGTCAGCTTTTCCATTCAGACCCTGAGCCTCTGATACTCTTCTAAAAGCTCTGAATCCCAGTGTTTATTCTACCCAATGTAAGGACATCTGAGCCGGACACTTCCAAAGATTTATATTGCTCTCTGCAAAGAGAATCCTCCTCGCCTCAATGGTTCACTATTTCTTTATTTTCACGTGTCGCGAGGTGCAGCAAAATTATTTTATTTTTTTGCATACAGTCCAGTAAAGGATTGCCATAGTTTAACTAAATCCCAGATTAAGCACAAAGTGCATAGAAGTAGCCCACTGAGATTGTATACAAGAGTCGCCAGGTTTTGGCCGCCCCGTTTTCAAAGTCCGAGCTGCAGCTGGCCATCAAGGCCCATTGTCCTGGCTGCAGGACCTTTAGCCGTCGCCTCCATCCGATCGTCCAGCGAACTGTCCTCCCTCTTCTGTCCAGGCCGCCTTCAGACTGAGAGAAGTACGAAGAAGGGTCTCGACCCAAAAGGTCACCTATTCCTTTTCTCCAGAGATGCTGCCTGACCCACTGTGTTACTCCAGCATTATAGAAACATAGAAAATAGGTGCAGGAGTAGGCCATTAGTCCCTTCGTGCCTGCGCCGCCATTCAATATGGTCATGGCTGATCATCTAAAATCAGTACCCCGTTCCTGCTTTTTCTCCCCATAATCCCTTGATTCCATTAGCCCTAAGAGCTAAATCTAACTCTTGAATACATCCAGTGAATTGGCTTCCACTGCCTTCTGTGGCAGAGAATTCCATAGATTCGCAACTCTCTGGTATTTTTCCTCATCTCAGTCCTAAATGGCCAACTCCCCTTATTCTTCAACTGTGACCCCTGGTTCCGGACTCCCCCAACATCGGGAACATTTTTCCTGTGACATGTACCTGTCTTCGGCGTGAACCAACATTGGCAGTTGCTTCCTACACATCACTGTACCTATGTCCTGCACGGCCCGTCCTGACATCCAGGGGTCAAGTTTCCAGAGACAGTAATCTGGACCAGAATAACAGACTGGTAGTTTATTCCCCGCCATCAAATCCACTCTGCTTTACATGGCTTATTTTAAATTGGACAAGGAAGAGCTGAGATGTATGGCTACCATCTAATCAACATCTGATTCCTTGGAAAGTCTTAAGTGAGCACATGTATACAGTATAATATGCATTATGTGTGTTGCTTGTTAGGCTTCATATATCATGATGTCCCAGTATAAACAACCAGATCACCTGTGTGAACATTGTTTCTGTTGAACCTATTTTAGTCTAATTACGTCTGTTTTGTTTGGATACATTGCAGATTATGATGTGTTTCTGGATTTTCACGGTGCATTTGAAGATTTGGAGGTAATGAAGACACTTAAATCATTCCTTTAACCTGAATCCCAGCTTAAAAGATTTGCCCCTTGTGTAGATTCAGATGTGGGTGTGAGGTGGGGGGGGAATGGTGACGTAGTGGTAGAGTTACTGCCTCACAGCGCCAGAGACCCAGGTTCGATCCCGACCGCGGGCCCTGCCAATGGTACCCTATTTGTCACATTATGGCTTCCACCCTTCCCTGGTCATCTATTAGTGGCCCTGATTTTTTATGGCCTGTTCCTACCTCCAGATCCCCCCTCTCTACATTCAGTCCGAAGACGGGTACCGAGCCCGAAACGTCACCCATCCTTTTTCTCCAGAGACGTTGCCTGATCCTTTGAGTTACTCCAGCACTTTGTGTCTACCTTCGGTATAAACCTGTATCTGCAACATGTCCCATCTACTCTCGTCCCACGTGCCTGCGCTTGGCCCATACACCTCCAAACCTGTCCTATCCAGTCTGAAGAAGGGTTTTGGCCTGAAACGTTGCCTATTTCCTTCGCTCCATAGATGCTGCTGCACCCGCTGAGTTTCTCCAGCACTTGTGTCTACCTGTCCAACTGTTTCATGAACGTTGGGATAGTCCCAGCCTCAACTACCTCCTCTGGCAGCTCGTTCCACACCCCCACCACCCTTTGTGTGGAAAGGTCACCCCTCAAGATTCCTATTGAATCTTTTCCCCTTCACCTTGAACCTGTGTGGTCCTCGATTCCCCTACTCTGGGCAAGAGACTCTGTGCATCTAGATCAGGTTTCCTCAAGATTTTTTCTCTTTCTCTTTCTGCTTCCAGCTAACAGAAAAGGATCGAGGAAGAGCAGAGGCAAACTTACCCGAGCTCTACACCACTCCAGTTCTCATTGCCAGATGGAATGGGGAGGATATGGAAAGTGAAACTGAGAAGCCCATGGCTGTTAATGAGAAGGAGTGGACAGCAAATGCTGCTCCTAATGAAAGTTATTTAGTCAACGAGATTGAAGAAATGACCACCCACGTTGCCAATCCTGACGCTATCATCTACCCGTCCTCCTCCCCTGTCATCGAAACGTCGTCCAAGGATATCAGAGGTCCTCAGCGCCCTCAGCACGCCCAAACCACCGTTTCGTCGGCTCAAGAGGATTCAGACTATTCTTCCGCCATGGGATCCCCGGAGTCGAATAGAATGTTCACTGACTCCCAACAAACAGGAAGTCCAGTTGCATCCCAGGCAATCCCGGGCCTCGGTGCTCCCACGCAGTCCGACGCCATATTCCACGCATCCGCCGTCAACGCCAGGATTGTCCCTCAACCCGCCACGTCGCAAGTGGTTCGTGCGAATAATCCAACCCCTGACCCGTGGCCCGACACGACCACAGTTCCTTCGCTGGTGGATTCTGGCGCAGAGCGAGTTGCCTCCAGGAGTGAAGCCATGGCCTCCCGGGAACCGAATGTAGTCTTTGGTTGGGTTGGTTCCGCAGCCACCTCCCGTCCAGCTCAGATGATGCCTTCCACTGATAACCCACCCAGTGAGGAGATAGCTTCTGTAACTATACCTCCCGCTGGTCAAGAGATGTACCTCTACCATACGCTTGATTCCATTGGCAGGTTAAACACTTTGCCCAAAGAGAGTGAAGGCCAGGCTACCTCTTCCTACTCTACGGGTGAGATGGTGTTCCGAGCTACTGTCGTGCCCTCAAACAGAGAAGTGTCCTTTCGTGCTACCTCTGCTTATTCACACAATGAAGTGCAGCTGCAGCCGACTCCCTCCTTGTCCAGTCTGCCCTTGTCTCCATCCTCTGCTCCTGCTAGTAGTGAAGTGTCTCTTCAAGCGACCCGTGCTTTACCAAGCCATCCCGTTTCGCTCAGTGTGACCTTTGATCCCCCAGCTAGCGGCCAAGCCTTGCTTGCGACTACCTCTGTTGCTTCCTACGATGACGTGGGGTTGCCTCGCTCTCCGCCAGCCAGTGTTGATGTGCTCCGCCAAGCCGCCCTCCCTTTAGCTAGTGACGTGGAGTCTCTCCAAGCTTCTCCTGCTTCCTTCTCTAGCGAGATACCTCTCCATGACTTTCAAGCCTCCTCCGGAGTTTCTGCATCCCCGGATGTGCCTCCTGCTGCCTCCAGCCATCGGCCGGAGCAGCCCCTCTCTGCTGCTACCTCCGCGGGTGACGTGCTGTTTGAGTCTGCCCTTCCCTTGCCCAGCGCGGCAACGTCTCTTCAAACCCGTCCAACTTCTCCAGAGGACGGGGTGCTTCTCCGCGCCACTCCTGCTCTTTCCTCCGCTTTGGTACCCAGTGGCGAGACGTTGCCTGCCACCTCCGCACCCTCTGTTGTCGCTGATGTGGCGCTTCAAGTCATCCCTACCTTCTCCGAAAGCAAAATGCCTCTGTCTGCTACTGTCTCCCCCCGCAATCACACGTCGACTCCAGATCCTCCTGCCTCCTCTAGCCCTGAATTGTTGCTGCATCCTACTCTTACTCTGCCTGGCAGTACAAGGGTATTGAATGACACCGAAACGTTACTGAGAACCGAGACAACGCTTTCTGTTTCCCTCCTCCCCTCCACCGATAGCGCGCCCCCTTATGTATCCGGTGCCCAGTTTAATGTAGCCGGTAGCCCGCCCGTATCGAGTGATGACGTTGCCTATATTTCTGTTCCAACTGCAGCTCCCAGCAGTGAGGTTATCATGACGGCTTCTGCCGCCCTGTTTCCACCTCCTCCTCCTGTGCCTTCCTCTATCACCTTGCTGAGTCAAAGTCACGGTGATGAATCGTGGTCTTCTGGTGCTGACGTTGATTTGTCTGAGGCAGACGATAGTGTCCGGGCGACGCCATTGCGCCCCAGGCCTGGCGGTCAGGCCTTGACCCACCTCAGCGGGCAGATATCCAACTCGGACGTGGAGCAGAATAGTCAGTATCCCCAGGTCATGACCGGACCACCGGCATCGTCCGAAGACAAGTCCTTCGTCGCCACTCCTGGCTCCCATCGGTCACGCTCCAAGGCGGACGCAGATCACCAGACGACTCACACTGCACCTAATGGAAAGCACAAGAGGCCACGACTAATAGGAAGACCTCACTGGGGCACCGCAGGAACTACACACCTGCCCCTGTCACAGTCTAGGACCCGTTCTTTCATGACCAACGAAGAGGGGAGTGGTTCTGGCCAGAGTGCGTCTGATAGTCTAATTGTCAATGGGACGACAGTGGTGTTAAGTTCCCTGGAGTATGATTATAGAGCACTAGACACAGGTAAAGCAGCAGACCCACGGACAACACAGGCTTCACCTCCATCTCTAACTAGTGGCCATGAAACAACGTTACTCGACGTATATGAGGCAGGTTAGTCACGTCTGAAAATAACTTGAAAAAGCGCAAGGTGCAATGAATGTGATTCGCAAGGTACTAGGCCGGTGCAATGAAGTCTGAATGGACTTGAGTCCAAGTCGTCTCATTCATTTCTGTGCCTGTGACTATAATAACGGTTGATAGCAACTTTAAACGCTGACCTGCAGTGAAACACTGGATTAGTAAATCAACAAACATGGAGCTCCATTTTACTTTCAAACATAGTTCAACTTAGTTCAATAGTTTCTCCTAGTCTGTGCTAATACTTAACAACTTTTTTTTGAGAATTCATTCATACTAAATTGAGAAATTGTGGTCTTGAGAGTATGTATCCTGGGCAGATTACAATGAGCTGCTATCGAGGAATCATGGCAAAACGCTGAAATATTAACGTAGCTATATCAAAATTCGGCAAGTGGTTGAACTTTGTTGTTGGTGACCTGCTTTGTAATTTGGGAAGTGTGTAACAGAACAGTTCAGCATTACAGCAGACCTCAAACATATCAATATAAGGAACTGCGTACTCTCCTTGCAAAGTAGAACCAAAAATGAAATACACAGAAGATGATGTATCTGAGGATATTTTGCTTGATAATTTTTTATCCTTGGGTTTTCTCTTGTGTTTCTAAGTTCAGTAAGTAACAAAGGTATTTTTGGAGATAGATACAAATTGCTGGAGTAACTCTATGGGTCAGGCAGCATCTCTGGAGAAAAGGAATAGGTGACGTTTAGGGTCGAGACCTTTCTTCAGACTGGGTCTCCAGATTTTACCGTCTGAATAGACAATAGACAATAGGTGCAGCAGCAGGCCATTCGGCCCTTCGAGCCAGCACCACCATTCAATGTGATCATCCCCAATCAGTACCCCGTTCCTGCCTTCTCCCCATATCCCCTGACTCCGCTATTTTTAAGAGCCCTATCTAGCTCTCTCTTGAAAGCTTCCAGAGAATCGGCCTCCACCGCCCCCTGAGGCAGAGAATTCCACAGACTCACCACTCTCTGGGAGAAAAAGTGTCTCCGTTCTAAATGGCTTACTCCTTATTCTTAAACTGGTTCTGGACTCCCCCATCACCGGGAACATGTTTCCTGCCTCTAGCGTGTCCAAAAAATCTTAACAATCTTATATGTTTCAATGAGATCACCTCTCATCCTTCTAAACTCCAGAGTGTACAAGCCCAGCTGCTCCATTCTCTCAGCATATGACAGCTGATGCCATCCCAGGAATTAACCTTGTAAACCTACGCTGCACTCCCTCAATAGCAAGAAGGGCCTCGACCCGAAACATCACCTATTCCTTTTCTCCAGAGATGCTGCCTGTCCTGCAGAGTTACTCCAGCATTTTGTGTCTATATTCGGTGCAAAGCAGCATCTGCAGTTCCTGCCTGCACAAATTAATTTTTTGATGTAATTTATCCAACTACCTTCACTTTACTGCGGCCAAGTGAAAGGCAACAATTCTGTTAAGAAAAAATAGTCCATAAAATATAAGGCCAGCCATTCCCTTGAAAAACACAATAATATTTGTACTGGTTAAGTGAGTACACCATCCTTTGAATGTAAATAAGATGGCAGTGTTTAACTTTTGTGATTCAAAATTTTGCAATTTAAATTGAAATTGCACAACATTATGTACATCTATATTTAATTCTATTTAGGGTGGCACAGTGGCACAGCTGGTAGAGTTGCTGCCTCACAGCGACAGAGTCCCAGGTTCGATCCCGACCTCGGGTGCTGTCTGTGTGGAGTTTGCACAATCCCCCCCCCCGTGACCGCGTGGGTTTCCTCCAGGTGCTCCGGTTTGCTCGCACACCGCAAGGACATGCGGGTTTGTAGGTTAATTGGCTTTTTGTAAATGGCCCCTGGTGCGTCGGGAGCGGATGAGAAAGTGGGATAAACGTAACTCCAGTGTAAATGGGTGATCGATGGTCAGTATGGACTCGGTGGGGCCGAAGGGCCGGTTCCAACCTGTGCCTCTAAACTAAAAATTTGGAGAGGTAAGTAACCCAATGACATGGGAAAAAATGAGTTCACATGTAATGTTACAATGTTGTCTTGAGTTAAAACCTAAACAAGATAATAATCCACTGAGTTTTACCAGCAGTTTATTTTTTTGCTTTTTAACCCATAATACTGTTTGAATTTAAATCTAATGAAGCTAATCACTTGTCCTCATTCTAATATTATAACCAAGATCTTTTAATAGAATTCAACGTGCAGCTTTTGGCATAACAGTCATTGCATGGAAAGGGTTTTGTAAACATGTAGATGGGCTGAATCTATCAAATACATCTTCATATCGGACTGGAGTGTTGAGGCACATATGTTTTTGCGGCATAATACGAAAGAGTATAAATGAGAATCAAATCAAATATTTATGATATCACTGAGTTGTCGATTATTTTTACATGTACCGAGGTACAGTGTAAAGGTTAGTTTAGTTTGGAGATACAGCACAGAATCGGGCCATTCGGCTCACCGACACCGCGCCGACCAGCGATCCCCGCACACTAACGCTATCCTACACACACTAGGGACAATTTACACTTATACCAAGCCAATGAACTTACAAACCTGTACGTTTTTTGGAGCTTCTGTAAAGTAAAGCTTTTGATGCGTGCTAACAAGTCAGCGGAAAGACAATGCGTGATTACAATCGAGCCGTCCACAGGGTAAAGGGAATAACATGAATAGCGTTTAGTGCAAGATAAAGTCCAGTAAATGCTCCATTTCTTTTATTGTCAGCTGAGTTCCTCGTAGATTTTAGTTTCCTTTTCTACTGTAAAATGATAGTGTTTGCTGGGACTCAGTGAATATTTTATTCAACTCATGGAAACATAGAAAAACAGGTGCAGGAGTAGGCCATTCGGCCCTTCGAGCCAGCACCGCCATTCAATATGATGATGGCTGATCATCTAAAATCAGTACCCCGTTCCTGCTTTTTCCTCATATCCCTTGATTCCTTTAGCCCTCGGAGCTAAATCTTCAGGGATCCCATGATCCTCCTGAGCCTAAGATACTGTGGGTTTTGGTTCTAGGGTGCAGGGTAGCTCATATGTCCTTGGACAGTGGAGGGGGATGGGTAGTTATTGTGGTGGGGATCATATTGCCTTCTCTATTCCTTACTGAGATCATCGCACGCTCTCAACCCTCTGACTGGCACTACAGTGGGTGGGCAAAAACCTGACAACTAATGTGTTGCTCAATTTATTTGCGTTTTCCCATTCAGGTTTGTTATTGCCCATAATGTACACCAATTTCTCATTCCAAACAATTCCAGTTCTTCCATCATTTTGCACAAAGTGATATTCCTGTTCGCTGTATTCTTCACCCAGATGCCTGTGGCACAACAGGGCCACGCATCCACAGTATGTTTTCTTAAAAGGAATTAAGATCTGAGTATTAAATGATGTCCAACCAGGTAACAGACCTCTCCATTTAACCCTAGCCCTGTTCTAAGGTAGCATTTGCAAAACCAAGCTGATAAGACATATTCAGCTCGATTATATATTTTTTTGGTATCAGTATCATCTTTGGATATTAATTACAAGCCATACAAGTTCCAGGGGCTACTGACTTGGGTGTTTCAATTTAATTTTCAGATAAAAACCTCATTGCCTCTTCCAGCAGCATAGATTGTTACTGAATAGAACAGCTATTTTGTGGTCGAGTTAGAGCAGTAACTAGGTTCAGTAAGGGTGGCACGGTGGAGTTGCTGCCTTACAGCGCCAGAGGCCCGAGTTCGATCCTGACTACAGGTGCTGTCTGTACGGAGTTTGTGCATTCTCCCTGTGACCACGTGGGTTTTCTCCGGGTGCTCCAGTTTCCTCCCACACTACAAAGACGTACAGGTTTGTAGGTTAATTGGCTTTGGTAAAATTGTAAATTGTCCTTATAGAGTGTAAGATAATTTTAGTGCACGGGGTGATCGCTGGTAGGCACGGACTCAGTGGGCCGAAGGGCCTGTTTCCGCTCTGTCTAAAGCTGAGTCTAAAGCATCACATTATGATCTACAGCAAACTACTTCCACTTCTGTGGACATTGCGGGAACAATGGTGGTCTTCATTGTCAAGGAAAGACACAAAGTGCTGGAGTAACTCATCGGGTCAGGCAGCATCCCTGGAGAACATGGATTGGTGGCGTTTCAAGTCGGAGCTCGTCTTCAGTCTTCAGACCCAAAATCGTCACCTATCCATGTTCTCCAGTGATGCTGCCTGACCCGATGAGTTACTCCAGCACTTTGCATCCTTCCTTGGTAAACCAGCATCTGCAGTTCCTTGTTTCCCCATTTCCTCATCATTGTTGATGTGATGTCACAAAACATGCATGATTTTTGTTTTTTTTACCACTTTAAAATCTCTGTTCCTACTTTCTCGTGATAATATGAATGGGAAGTTCCCCTTTCAAAGGGAAAGTAAGAACAGCTAAGTTTGTAAGATGGAAATGACTCAATACGAGTCCCATCAATATCTACATCGCCCGAGTTTTGAAGTAGAAGTTCTAAATGTAAGGAACTTTGTGTTAATAGCTGAGGAAGGGGCTCGACCCGAAACGTCGCCTATTTCCTTCGCTCCATAGATGCTGCCTCACCCGCTAAGTTTCTCCAGCATTTTTGTCTACCTTTGAGTTAATAGCAATAGGTTTCATGATGTAAATGTTATTGGAGAGTTTGTTCACTATGGTAGTGTAGTTACGTACTTTACAATTGTATTTAATATCACAACCTAAACAAGGTGGTCCTGATGTGTTGATTTGGGCTACTTTTGGCTTGGTCACCTGGTTAAGACTAAATAATTTCCTCCTCATCTCCTTCCTAAAGAAACATCCTCTAATTCTGAGGCTGCGACCACTAGTCTTAGACTCTCCCACTAGTGAAAACGCCCTCTCTACATCCACTCTATCCATGCCCTTCACTATTCGGATTGTTTCAATGAGATCCCCCCTCATTCTTCTAAACTCGAGTGAGTACAGGCCCAGTGCCGACAAACGCTCATCATATGTTAACCCAATCATTCTTGGGATAATTCTGGTAAACCTCCTCTGGATCCTCTCCAGCGCCAGCACATCCTTCCTCACCGTTCAGGCAAGATATCACAGTGGAGGAGCCGACGGGAGGATTGTGGTTAGATCAGAGAGATTTAGAGGGATGTTGGCCAAATGCGGGCAGATGGGACCAGCGTAGATGGCGGTGTCAGGGGTTAAGGGGAGAAGTCTGGAGAATGGGGTTGGGAAGGAGAGATAGATCAGCCATGATTGAATGGCGGTGTAGACTTGATGGGCCGAATGGCCCAATTCTGCTCCAGGAACTTACGAACTATCTTGGTTGGCATGGGCAAGTTGGGCTGAAGGGCCTATTTCCATGCTCATGTCATAAGGGATAGAAGTAGAATTAGGCCATTTGGCCCATCAAGTCTACTCCACCATTTAATCACGGCTGATCTAACTCTCCTTCCGCACCTCATTCTCCTGACTTCTCCCCATGACCTCTGACACCCCATCCACGCTGTATGTCAGTGTGACTCTGTGACCATAATTGGTGTGGGGAAAGGCCAAAGAGAGCTTGGAGTGGAGGGAGTTGGATGTTGGACTGGAGACTGAGACAGTGAGGATGAATGGATTGGAGAGAGCAGTGGGCAGCAGCAATGGAAGTGTCGGAGAGATCTAACAGAAGCCCATTGACGATTCCACATGTAAAATTGCCAATTCTCCTGTTGAACAAGAATTTATTCTCCACTGTACACATTGTGAGTGTGGACATACAGCATCAGCTGCCCTGTGGAAGCACACACTGAATAATTTAATACCTGGGAGTAAAATGGATTTACAGCTGGGGTTCCACATAGTCATTTTGCCGGGTGTATCAACATTCATTTTAAGCTGAAAATAGACACAAAAAGCTGAAGTAACACAGCGGGACAGGCAGCATCTCTGGAGAGAAGGTATAGGTGACGTTTCGGCTCGAGACCCTTCTTCAGACTTGTTGGGGACAAGGGAAACGAGAGATACAGGCGATGATAAAGAGTGATAAAGAACAATGAATGAAAGATATGCAAAAAAGTCACGATGGTAAAGGAAACAGGCCACTAGCTGTTGGGTGAAAACGAGAAGCTGGTGCGACTTGGATGGGGGAAGGAAGGGATGGAGATAGAGAGAATGCTGGGGCTACCTGAAGTTAGAGAAATCAGAATTCATACCACTGGGCTGTAAGCTACCCAAGCGAAATATGAGATGCTGTTCCTCCAATTTGCGTTTAGCCTCACTCTGACAATGGAGGAGACCTGGGATGGAAAGGTCTGTGCGGGAATGGGAAGGGGAATTAAAGTGTTTAGCTACCGGCTGCATTTTACGCTGCAGTTTGCAATATCTGTCAGCAGATGGCAATGTTTACAGATCCTCTCACATCGCCTTTTTCCACAAGCTCCTGTTCAGTTGCATTTATGACGTGCAAAGATCACACCTCAGACGAGGACTCTATTCCATGGAGCGCAGTAGGCTGGTCTTATAGAGTTTTACCAAACCACGAGGGGAATAGAGAGGGTGAATGCACAGAGAATATTCTCTTCCCACGATAGGGGGATTAATAACTAGGGGGCAGAGGTTTAAGGTGAGAGGGGGAAGGGTTACAGAACCTGAGGGACACCTTTATCAGACAAAGGTTGGTGGGTAAATGGAACGAGTTTTCAGAGCAAGTAGATCTTGCATGTACTACTATAACAATATTTAAAGACATTTTGTCCCCAAAAAATGGTTTTATCAAAAATAATGCATTTGGCTAGGTACATTCAAAGGAAAGTTTAACAGGCGTATGTGCCAAGATATTTTTCCCAACCAAAAAAGGTATTTAAAAAGATAAAAACAATAGTTAAAGGGCAGCACGATGGTGCAGGGGTGGAGTTGCTGCATTACAGCACTTGCAGCGCCAGAGATCCGGGTTCGATCCCGACCATGGGTGCTATCCGTACGGAGTTTGTACGTTCTCCCCGTGACCTGCGTGGGCTTTCTCTGAGATCTTCAGTTTCCTCCCGCACTCCAAAGACCTACAGGTTTGTGGGTTAGTTGGCGTGGAATAAGTGTATAAAGTGTAGGATAGTGTTGGTGTGTGGGGATTGCTGGCTGGTGGCGGACTCGATGGGCCGAAGGGCCTGTTCCCGTGCTGTATCTCTAAACTAAGCTAAACTGAAAAACTGAAGACCAGGTACATGGATAGGAAAGGTTTATAGGGGGCATGGCCCAAACATGGACCTGCTTGGATCAGGCATCTTAGTCGCATAGACAAGTTGTGGCGATGGGCTTCTTTCCATGCTGTATTCATTCATAACTCCATCTGTTATAATAATAATAATAATAATAACTTTATTTATACTTTAAAAACAACCACTGTTGCAACAAAGTGCTGTACATGACTAATCATGGACAAAAAATTATTACACGACAATAAAAAACATTAAAAGAGAGAGTCAACAATAAAATTTAAAACATTAAAAGCACTAAAACAGGAGCAAAGCCTCAAGCAGGGTCAAAAGCCAAGGAATATAAATGTGTTTTAATACTGGTTTTGAAGATGGACAGTGAGGGGGCCTGTCTGATGTGCAACGGCAGGGTGTTCCATAGTACTGGAGCAGCAACAGAGAAGGCTCTATCCCCTCTGAGCTTCCGCTTAGACCTCGGTACCTCCAGGAGCAGCTGATCAGCTGACCTGAGGCACCGGGCAGGAGCGTATGGATGAAGCAGCTCAGAGAGGTAAGGCGGGGCGAGCCCATTTAAAGATTTAAAAACAAATAAAAGAATTTAAAAATTTCACTTTCCACATAAAATGATATGTACTTCCCCCCTCTTTCCTAGAGTGTTGCCTATCCCTTTCCCCTTCCCAACTTCCACTCATGCAGCCCCTGACTCCTTGTTGATAGAGAAACCATCACTGTGTTTCCTACTCCAAAGTGATGGCCCCACAGACGAGGGAGCCTTGGTCACGTTGACTGCTATGTACAGTATTCTGTGCAAGGACACTGCAATTGAGATGACCTGTGCAGCCCCATAGTTGGTAAAGTCAATACAGCAGTAAAAGGAGAGTTTACAACAAGGAACAACAATTAATTTGACCCTGGTCGATATACAGCACAGCATTGCTGAGAGATACAGAGAACAAGATGGTTCACAAACAGATGGAGATATCTAAGGATCACAAGAGTTGAAAGGGGGCAAAGCAAGAAGGAGAGGAAGCAGGTTGATTTACTTTGAGCAAATCTGGGCAGAACAGCAAATAGGAAAGTAGCAACATTCCACTATTTTTTGGTATCTGATTCATCCTCCAAAGTCAAAGTAAATTTGATTTGTCACATTGCTTGGTCGGTGCTTAACAAAGCACTTTACAAAGTCCATTAGTGGATGTGGCACGGTGGCGCAGTGATAGAGTTGCTGCCTCACAGCGCCAGAGACCCGGGTTCGATCCTGACTGCGGGTGCTGTCTGTACAGAGGTTGTACGTTCTCCCAATAACCACGCGGGTTTTCTCCGGGCGCTCTGGTTTCCTCCCACACTCCGAAGATGTGCAGGTTTATAGGTTAATTGTATTCTGTAAAATTGTAATTTATCCCTAGTGTGTAGGCTAATGTTAGTGTACGGGGATCGCTGGTTGGCATGGACTCAGTGGGCCGAAGGGCCTGTTTCAGCACTGTATCACTAAACTAAAACTAAACTAAAGAAACACCACAAAATGTTCCCTTGAAATGTTTTGCACGCGGCTAATTTCAATTTTAATTTGATCCAATATTTTATTGTCAAACTGTGTAGTAATGCCAGGTCTTGAGTTTAGTTTAGTTTAGTTTACAGTTACATGTACCGAGGTACAGTGAAAAGCTTTTTTATTGCATGCTAACCAGTCAGAGGAAAGACAACACATGATTACAATGAAGCTGTCCACTGTGTACACATACAGGATAAAGGGAATAACGTTTAGTGTACGGGATAAATAAGTCCAGTAAAGTCTGATTAAAGATAGTCCGAGTGTTTCCAATTGAGTCGATGGGAGGTCAGGACCGCTCTATAGTTGTTTATAGGATGGTTCAGTTGCCTGATAACAGCTGGGAAGAAATTGTCCCTGAATCTGGAGGTGTGTGCCTTTTCACACTTCTGTACCTCTTGCCCGATGGGAGAGGGAGTGTCCAGCTTAGAGATTCCGTCCTTGATTATTCTGCTGGCCTTGCCGAGGCAGCGTGAAGTGTAGATGGAGGTTGGTTTGCGCGCGGTAGTCTCGGCTGGGTCCACAATTCTCTGCAATTTCTTGCGCTCTTGGATGGAGCTGTTCCCAAACCAAGCTGCGACGCATCCCGATCAAATGCTTGCCACGGCGCATCGGCAGAAGTTGGTGGGAGTTGTTGGGGACATGCCGAACCTCCTAATCCCTCGAAGGGAGTAGTGGCTCTGATGCGCTTTCTTGCCCATTGCGTTTTGACCGTGACGATGCACATTAGAAATAATTTCTCCAGAAACCGAACCGCTATTTAAAATGCTAACATTTTAAATAAGGTGAAGAAACCCCTCGCTAATTAACACCCTCCAACATCATTCTGCTTTGATATATGTGAGGTAAGCTGTTTGGCTTTGTGGCAATGGAACTATAGGTTCTGCAGCTGTTCATTCTGCCTTTGCTCATGTCCTTCACCTGTGCTTTACATAGTTGCTTGAAACTAATTGCAGATGCCCTCTATCGACGAGGTAAGTGGTCTGACTCAAGTAACAATTCAGGACCATCATTACGGCTTTAGTTAAAACTACAATTAATATAATTTTGCATCATCGCGAGTGCACTTTGGTTGCTTCTATTCCAGTTTTGATCACGTTAAAGCTGTTCTTAATCTTTTGTTCCCCTTTCTCTGCAACCACAGAAGCCAGCAACAGCAGCCATGAATCTCGTATCGGGCTGGCAGTCGGTTTAGAGGCTGAGAAAAAGGCAATAGTCCCTCTTGTGGTGGTGTCAGCACTAACTTTCCTATGTTTGATGATGCTGATAGCTGTCCTTATCTACTGGAGGTGAGTGGCCTTTAAATTATGCAGATTCCCTTTTTAGCTGTGAAACATTTGCTTGGAGATGTGATGAAAATTAATTGTGAAGACTGTGCTTCTGACCTCTGAAAAGGTACAATAGATATCATAAGGAATAGGAGTAGAATTAGGCCATTCGGCCCATCAAGTCTACTCCGCCATTCAATCATGGCTGATCTATCTCCCTCCTAACCCCATTCTCCTGCCTTCTTCTCATAACCTCTGACACCTGTGCTAATCAAGAATCTATCTATCACTGCCTTAAAAATATCCACTGACTTGGCCTCCACAGCCTTCTGTGGCAATGATTTCCACAGATTCACCGCCATCTGACTAAAGAAATTCCTCATCGTCTCCTTCGTAAAGGAACGTCCTTTTATGCTGTGGGTATGAGGAGAATTCCACAAAATATATTTGAAAATGGCGGGAACAAAATCCCCTTAAATGTACATGGTTCCAACTCTTCATAAATGTAGGAAAGACGCACAAATAACTCGGCAGGCCGGCACAGTGGAGCACTGGGAAAGAGGTGCTGCCTTCCAGCGCCAGAGACCCGGGTCCGATCCTAACCATAGGTGCAGTTTGTGCGTTCTCCCCGTGACCGCGTGGGTTTTCTCCGGGTGCTCCGGTTTCCTCCCACACTCCAAAGACGTAGAGGTTTGTAGGTTAATTGGCTTTGGTAAAAAATATATATAAATTGTCCCTCAATATATATATATGCCATTTATTGTCACTATACATGTACAGTGAAAATGAAAGCTGCTCGTACTCAGTGCATACATACAATTTAGCACAAAAAAAACAAGAAAGAGAAAAAACAAAAAACAGAAGGGAGATGGGGGCGGGAATAGGTGCACAAATGGAATTGCTGCAGAAAAGACGGGACTCTAGGGCTTGAGCTATAGGGAGAAGTTGAGCTGGCTGGGACCGGATTTCCTGGTAGATGAGGGATGACCTTACGGAGGTGTACAAAATAATGAGAGGAATAGATCGGGTAGTCGCCCAGATTCTTAGAGCGTGTTAAAACAAGATTTATTAAGAAATAAGAAGCAAGAATTTCATATTGAGCAACAATGTGTAACTATATCCCCACTGACAAGCAGAAAGTGATGTGATGTAAATGAAGGAATTGCAGATGCTGGTTTATGGTTACACATTATTGCTTAATATGCTATTTTTGCTTCTTGTTTCTTTGTGCTTCAGCTGCTCTGCAGTAACTTCTGTTTAGCAACTTGGTGATTGGTATTGCAACATCGGTTGTAAGCGCCATCTCGTTTCATTTAGAGGTAGTTCCCAAAGTCAGTACGGAGGTTACTTATAATCCTTTGATCTAAATGATTGATGTATATAGTAAATAGCTGTGGTTCTAGCACCGTGCCTTGCGGCACTCCACTAGTCACTGCCTGCCATTCTGAAAGGGACCCATTAATCCCTACTCTTTGTTTCCTGTCTGCCAACCACTTCTCTATCCATGTCAGTACCCTACCCCCAATACCATGTGCTCTAATTTTGCCCACTAATCTCCTATGCGGGACCTTATCAAAGGCTTTCTGAAAGTCCAGGTACACTACATCCACTGGCTCTCCCTTGTCCATTTTCCCAGTTACACAGACAATAGACAATAGGTGCAGGAGTAGGCCATTTGGCCCTTCGAGCCAGCACCGCCATTCAATGTGATCATGGCTGATCATCCCCAATCAGTACCCCGTTCCTGCCTTCTCCCCTATATCCCCTGACTCCGCTATCTTTAAGAGCCCTATCTAGCTCTCTCTTGAAAGCATCCAGAGAACCTGCCTCCACCGCCCTCTACAGAGAATTCCACAGACTCACCACTCTTTGTGAGAAAAAGTGTTTCCTCGTCTCCGTTCTAAATGGCTTACTCCTTATTCTTAAACTGGGGCCCCTGGTTCTGGACTCTCTCAACATCGGGAACATGTTTCCTGCCTCTAGCGTGTCCAAACCCTTAACAATCTTAACATCCTCGAAAAATTCCATAAGATTAGTCGAGCATGATTTCCCCTTTGTAAATCCATGCTGACCCGGACCGATCCGGTTACTGTCATCCAAATGTGCCGCTATTTCATCTTCTATAATTGACTCCAGCAACTTCCCCACCACCGGTGTCAGGCTAACTGGTCTATAATTCCCTGTTTCCTCTCTCCCAACTTTCTTAAAAAGCGGGATAACATTAGCTACCCTCCAATCCACAGGAACTGATCCTGAATCTATAGTTACACAAAAAAGCTGGGAAACTCAGCGGGTGCAGCAGCATCTATCACCGAAGGAAATTCACGAACGTTTCGGGCCGACCCTTCTTCAGAACGAAACGTTGCCTATTTCCTTCGCTCCAGGAGATGCTGCTGCACAAATGCTGAGTTTCTAATCTTTTTTGTGTGACTTCGTTAATCCAGCATCTGCAGTTGCTTTTGTTACTGAATCTATACACATTGGACACTGAACACCAATGTGTTCACGAACTTGTGGACATTGTGGGAACGGCTTCGAGCTTTGTATTTTGTTTTGAACTAAAATTATTTGTGACTTTTATTTATTGAGCTGCTTTTATTTGTTACCTTTACTACGACTATGAACTACAAACTTGTCTTGCTTGTACTCAAAACTTCGAGCTTTTATTTTGTTTTGCACTAAAATTGTGTTTCTTTTATTTATTGAGCTGCTTATTTGTTTGTTTACGATGTTATCTATTGAGAACTATGTCTCAACGCACTCTTGTTGTTTTACAATCATTTCCGACGAGTTCCTGGCACGCCCTTTCATAAATTCACAAGTTATAGGAGTAGAATTAGGCCATTCGGCCCATCAAGTCCACTCCGCCACTCAAGCATGGCTGATCTCTGCTTCCTAATCCCATTTTCCTGCCTTCTCCCCATAACCCTTGACAGCGGTACTGATCAAGAATTTGTCTGTCTCTGCCTTAAAAATATCCACTGACTTGGCCTCCACAGCCCTCTGTGGCAATGAGTTCCACAGATTGACTACCCTCTGACTAAAGAAGTTCCTCCTCACCTCTTTTCTTAAAGAGCGCCCTTTAATTCTGAGGCTACGACCTCTGGTCCTAGACTCTCCCACCAGTGGAAACATCCTTTACACATCCACTCTATCTAGCCCTTTCATTATTCTGTTAGTGCTTTTCTGCTTGTTAAATGATTCAAGTTCTTGTGATTGAAAAATCTCGGGATTTGGCCATTAAGGATGCATTGCTTCAGCCAAAGAGGAAAGGTGTCAATGAAATGATATGGTACTTTGATAAGTACCAAAGAAACAAACTGCTAGACCATACAGCAATGATTGTCAGTAGTTATTTCTTTTTAATAGGGTGATAATTAGCAGGAAGCTTACTTATCAACACTTAGCACATTGCCTTGCTGCGATGGACAATTAAATGAAGCAGATGGATATTTTGCAAAGTATATTGCCGTCAGTGTTCAGGAGAATATGTTTTGATGATTTTCCTCCAGCTGCTATTTGTCAGGAAAGCAGCATTTGTGTGTTCTGTGTGTCTATATCTTTATAAGTGTCTGTATGTGTGCATGTCTGTACAAGCATGTGTGCGATGTGTGTGTTATGAGTGTCTGAATTAGTGTGTGCGCACACGTGGATGTATATACAGCGCACACACACACACAGATATATTGGCTGAATGTGTGTGTGTGGGGAAAGGAACTGCAGATGCTGGTTGACACCAAAGAAAAACGCAAAATGCTGGAGTAACTCAGCAAGACAGGCAGCATCTCTGGAGAGAAGTAATGGGTGACGTTTCGGGTCAAGCCCCCAGTCTGATGACGTTTCTCGAACCAAACCGTTACCCGTTCCTTCTTTTTACACACACACACACACACATATATTATATATATATAGCTTTTTTTCACATTGTGGTTTTCAGGACAGCTTTCTGTGGCTAATTTGTCATATGTATATAATTAGCGACAGAAAACTGTCCTGAAAGCCACGACGTGAAAAAAGCTTTTATTTTATTCTTTTTCACCAATAAAATTCCACTCCAAGCATCGTGGAGTTTGCAGGCTCAGTCAGTTGGCCGTTCGGTGTGCCTGAAGCTGGCTGAATATTTTCCCACGACCCTCCCCCCCCCCGCCCCCCCCCAAATAGTGGCCAAGTTGTTTCTGTCCTGAGGAGCCTCAATTTCCCTTTTCTCTACCGACCTGCACCAGCGTTATTTCCACAGCCAACAATGGACTATTGTGGGCTCCACCTTTCCTGGATCATCGATGCCGGCTCTAATTTGTTCTGTGCCTTTTCATACCTGCGACGTATATAAAGTTTGACCGATCAAACCTTTATATACATCGGCAGCATCTCTGGAGACGGCAGCATCTCTGGAGAGAAGGAATAGGTGACATTTCGGGTCGAGAACATGTCTATCATTGCACTCTGGACTTTGGGAGGTTATTTTGCACCGTGGTTATAATTTTTTAGGTTTTGATAATTGCTAAAGTGGGATAGCATAGATCTATTGTGATCAGTGGCTGGGTGGGCCGAAGGGCCTGTTTCCACGTTGTATCTTTCAGTCGATTTGACACTTATAATATGTGTAGGAAGGAACTGCAGATACTGGTTTACACCGAAGATAGACACAAAAAGCTGGAGTAACTCAGCCGGGAAAGGCAGCATCACTGGATGGAAGGAACGAGTGACGTTTCGGGTCGAGACCGTTCTTCAGGTTTCGGGTCCTGACTCGAAACGTCACCTATTCTGTTCCCCCAGAAGTGCTACCGGTCCCGCTGAGTTAATCCAGCATTTTGTGTCTATCTTCTGTGACACTTATAATAATTCCTTAAGAACAGCATTGATATTTATTTACGGCACTAAATTGCTTTATAAGTCAAATATATATTCCATTGAAACTTTGGTGAGTAGTCGGGCTTGATAAAAGCAACTTCCTCTCACCTTTTTTATTCTTTGGAGAATGCGCTCCCCAATACCTGTGCTCTCCACAGTAAATATTTTTTCGCTCTGTCTCAGCTCCCTCGATGCAGATACACCAGCTGTCATCGGTGACTGATTTTGAATCTCACGTTCATCCTGTGAGAATAGGCAGCGAGCAGCATTTGCTGGGTCATATCTAAGGTGCCTTTCATCTGCATTCACTTGTCAGAACGCTTGTGAACACAGAGCCATCTGCTCGAAGCTGCTTGGCTGCATGTTAACTGGCTGCGAGTCGCGTGCTATCACCCTGCTTTATCTAGAATCTAGAATTTAGAAGATTGAGAGGGGATCTTATAGAAACTTACAAAATTCTTAAGGGGTTGGCAGGCTAGATGCAGGAAGATTGTTCCCGATGTTAGGGAAGTCCAGGACAAGGGGTCACAGCTTAAGGATAAAGGGGAAATCCTTTAAAACCGAGATGAGAAGAACTTTTTTCACACAGAGAGTGGTGAATCTCTGGAACTCTCTGCCACAGAGGGTAGTTGAGGCCAGTTCATTGGCTATATTTAAGAGGGAGTTAGATGTGGCCCTTGTGGCTAAGGGGATCAGGGGGTATGGAGAGAAGGCAGGTACGGGATATTGAGTTGGATGATCAGCCATGATCATATTGAATGGCGGTGCAGGCTCGAAGGGCCGAATGGCCTACTCCTGCACCTAATTTCTATGTTTCTATGTTTCTATGTTTATCCCCCCCCACCACTTAATTTTAGAAACACATAGATTCCTCAAGGGATTCGACAGGCTAGATGCAGGAAAAATGTTCCCTGTGTTGGGGGAGTCCAGAATCAGGGGTCACAGTTTAAGAACAAGGGGTAGGCCATTTTGGACTGAGATGAGGAAAAACCTTTTCGCCCAGAGAGTTGTGAATCTGTGGAATTCTCTGCCACAGAAGGCAGTGGAGGCCAATTCACTGGATGTATTCAAGGGAGAGTTAGATATAGCTGTTAGGGCTAACGGAATCAAGGGATATGGGGAGAAAGCAGGAACAGGGTACTGATTCTGGATGATCAGCCGTGATCATATTAAAGGGGTGGTGCTGGCTCGAAGGGCCTACTCCTGCACCTATTTTCTATATTTCTATGTAAACTTAGCTGCGGCCATCCGCCTCAAACTTTTTCAGCGCTATCGCTTTAACTAAAGACAGGCGCAAAAAGCTGGAGTAACTCAGCGGGTCAGGCAGCGGCCCTGGAGAGTAGGAGTAAGTGACGTTTCGGGTCGGGACCCTTCTTCAGACTGGGAGCCAGGGGAGAGGGGGAACGAGGGATATAGACAATACTTGGGAGAAATGAATGGAAATTATGGAAAAAGCGACGACAATCAAGGAAATGTGGAGCCCACAATGGTCCATTGTTGGCTGTGGGATAGGTGATAATTTGTTAAAGGACAACAGTCGCTGCTTTCTTAGTGGTCAGGTATGATAATTGGAAGAGCAGACTTCTTAAGGAGCAGTTCTCTCAAATCCATTCATGAAGAGAGGTTTTGTTGATGGGTCGGCATGGTGACGCAGCAGTAGAGCTGCTGCAGTGAGCCGGGTTTGAACCTGACTACGGGTGCTGTCTGCTCGGGCTTTGTACGTTCTCCCCGTGACCTGCGTGGGTTTTCCACGGGTGCTCCGGTTTCCTCCCACACTCCAAGGACGTGCAGGTTTGTAGGTTAATTGACTTAGGTAAAAATTGTAATTTGTCCCCAGAGTGTAGGATAGGGGAGATCGCTGGTCACTGGTGAGTCGGTGGGCCAAAGGGTCTGTTTCCTGGGCTGGGGTACTATACGATTCATCTTGGACCAGCACTGTGCCTTTATAGTGACATCCAATTCATATATCAGATGTGGATAAACGTCTGCCTCAGAGATGTCGAGATAGCAGTCCTGAAAAATAAGGTGAAAGGAATTGCTTCTCTGTAGTAACAAAGAACTGCAGATGCTGGTTAATACACAAAAGGACACAAAGTATTGGAGTAACTCAGCTGGTCAGGCAGCATCTCTGCAGAACATGGATAGATGATATTTCAGATTGGGACCCCTCTTGGAGAAGTGTCTCGACCTGAAATGTCACCTATCCATGTTCTCCAGAGAACCTGCCTAGACTGAAGAAGGGTCTTGAACCGAAACGTTGGCTATCCATGTTCCCCGGAGATGCTGCCTGACCTGCTGAGTTACTCCAGCACTTCGTGTCCGTTTTGTGAATCATCGTCTCTCTTGCTTATGTACTTTTTGTTACCTTTTGCCTGAATTGGGTTGTTGGTCACTTACTCTACAGTTTGAAAGCGAAGCTTTGCATAATTTGCCTTGCGTTGAAACCAATTTAAAAGAAAAGCCTCTTGTGAATGTTACGTTTCACTGCTTTGTGTACGAGATGGATCCTGTACGAGTTACACTACTCATAGAATGCTACAGCGTGGAAACAGGCTCTTCGGCCCATCTAGCCCACACCGGCCAACATGTCCCAGCTACACTAGCCCACCTGCCTGCGCTTGGCCCATATCCCTCCAAACTCGGCTTGTACTCGCTAGAATTTAGGAGATTGAGGGGGGATCTTATAGAAACTTACAAAATTCTTAAGGGGTTGGACAGGCTAGATGCAGGAAGATTGTTCCCGATGTTGGGGAAGTCCAGGACAAGGGGTCACAGCTTAAGGGTAGAGGGGAAATCCTTTAGGACCGAGATGAGAAAAACATGTTTTCCCACACAGTGAGTGGTGAATCTGTGGAATTTTCTGCATCAGAAGGTAGTTGAGGCCAGTTCATTGGCTCCATTTAAGAGGGAGTTAGATGTGGCCCTTGTGGCTAAAGGGATCAGGGGGTATGGAGAGAAGGCAGATATGGGATACTGAGTTGGATGATCAGCCATGATCATATTGAATGGCGGTGCAGGCTCAAAGGGCCGAATGGCCTACTCCTGCGCCTATTTTCTTTGTTTCAATGTTTCTATGTAAACCTGTCCTATCCATGTACCTGTCTGACTGTTTCTTAAACGTTGGGATAGTCCCAACCTCAACTACCTCCTCTGGCAGCTTGATCCATACACCCACCACCCTTTGTATGAAAAAGTTACCACTCAGATTCCTATTAAATCTTTTCCCCTTCGCCTTGAACCTATGTCCTCTGGTCCTCGATTCCCCTACTCTGGGCACGAGACTCTGTGCATCTACGTGATTTATTCCTCGCTACTGTTCAAGGACCTCCTAATTCTGTTTCATTTCTTTGCCGCAGAAAATGTTTTCAGACCGCTCACTTCTACCTGGAAGATAATGCATCGCCTCGCGTCATTTCCACGTCACCAACTCTGACTCTTCCTATTTCAGGTGAGTAGGTTGAGCATGCAGGGAGGAACGGCAGAGGCTGGTTTAAACCGACGATAGACACAAAAAGCTGGAGTAACTCAGCGGGTCAGACAGCATCTCGGGAGAAAATGAATAGGTGACATTTTGGGTAGGGACCCTTCTTCAGATTGAGTGAATCAGATCTGTACCTATTAACCCTATGTATATAGATATATAATGGTATATGGACACACTGATCTGTTTTGTAGTCAATGCCTACTATGTCCTGTTGTGCTGAAGCAAAGCAAAAATGTCATTGTCCTATCAGGGACACATGACAATAAACTCACTTGAACTTGAACTTGAACTTGAACCCGGGAACAAATTGTGTCACTTCGATAAATCTTTTTATTAACTTGCCTCCTGCCACCAGACTTTGTCTGAAGAAGGCCTTTTGTCCACTGTCTGAAGAAGGTTCTTGACCCGAAACGTCACCAATTTCTTCTCTCCAGAGATGCTGCCTGGGTCCCACTGAGTTGCTCCAGGTTCTATTTGGTTTGAACCAGCATCTGCAGTTCCTTCCTACACAGTCCTTTACCTATTTAATTTGTGTGTTTTATGGCACTTCTTTTGTCCTGACAGTGAATTCTGAAACACAGAACAGTACAGCAAAAGAACAGACCCTTTGGCCCACAATGTCTGTGCTGAACATGATGCCAAGACCAACTCTTACCTGCCTGCACCCGATCCATATCCCTCCATTTCCTCCTGCATATCCACGTGCCTATCTAAAAGCCTGGTAAAGAGAGAGAGAGTCAAGAGTCAATTTAATTGTCATTTGGACCCCTTGAGGTCCAAACGAAATGCCGTTTCTGCAGACATACATTACAAACAAATAGACCCCAGACACAACATAATTTACATTTTACATAAACATCCATCACATTGCTGTGATGGAAGGCCAAAAAAACTTATCTCTCCACTGCACTCTCCCCCCCCCGATGTCAGAGTCAAGGTCAAAGCCCCCGGCTGGCGATGGCGATTGTCCCGCGGCCATTAAAGCCACGCCGGGTGATGCAAGGTCTTGGTGTTAGAGCCCCCAGCGTGCGCTCGCAGAGTCCCGCGGCCATTCCAAGCCGCGCGGGGCGGTGATGTTAGGCCCCGCTCCAGGAGCTCTTCGACCCCGCAACTCGGGCGGGAGAAGTCGCCGTTGCAGGAGCCCTGAAAAGCGGTCTCCCTCCAGGGACCCGCGGGCTCCCGGTGCCGCCGTCCGCAGGCCCGCAGTTGCAGCCTCCGAATCAGCAGCAGCAGCAGCAGCAGCAGCAGCAGCGCTCCACCACCGCTCCACCCGCTCTGGACTCGGCCAGCTCCGCGACGGTGAGTGGTGAGTCGGCACCAGAGTCCCCGGTCTTCTTCTGTTGGAGGCCGCTCCTCATTGTAGCCCCAACGACAACGGAGACCCGACAAGAAAAGGTCGGGTCTCCCGTGCAGGGAGAGATTTAAAAGTTGCCCCCCCTCCCACCCACCCCCCCCCCCCCCCCCCCCCCCCCACACACACACATCCCAACAAAAAATAACAAAAACTACATATAAACATAGACAAAAAATAATAAAAACGCGGACGGGCTGCAGAGGCCGCTGCTGACGAGAGTCGCGCCGCCTACCGCCACTATCGTATCTGTCTCCCCCACCACCCCTGGCAGCGTGTTCCAGGCACTCAAGGGCCTGTCCCACGTGGTGATTTTTTTCGGCGACTGCTGGCGTTATATCGCAAAAGGATTTTGAACATTTCAAAATCCAGTGGCGACCAAAAAAATGTTGCCACACTTGAAAAACCACCACTTGGGAGTTACAAAAAACTAAAATCAGTTATAATTTCAGTTTTAATCAATTTTGTCCACATTAACACTTAAAAGCAAACTTCCCTAACCTCCAATAAATAATGACAAGCATTGCATTTTCCACTCAGTGTCAACATTTAAAAGGTTTTACGTCAAGTGTCAGTCAATGACCATGAAGTGTTAGTGTTTAATCTGCTTTCCCCTATGCTAATGATGGTTGCCTGAACAGCTTTTTGCTAACATGGTTTCTAATAAGTCTTCAATTTATTTTGCTATCAAGGCCTGTTTCAGCTGCCACAGTCGTATTATGACTGTGCCATGTTATAATGCAGCATTTTATATCTCAGGAAACATATATCTGGAATTCTGTGAGGAATGCAAAACGAGCAATTTTAGTTGGGCGTTAGTTCATTGTCCCGAGCAGCAGACATGTCCCCTCACCCCACATAACTGCACTTTGCAGCATCCGTTACAGCCTGCAGCCATTTTGTTTCTGCAGACGTCCTTTCCTCTACATGTTCGGGCACAGGTTTTATTTTAATTATGGCCTCGTAAATTGCCGGGAGGATTCGGCTGGTCGGGCAACATTCCTCCATGCTTTGGTTAAGGGTGGGATTGTTCATAATCCACTCTGTCATATGATGAAACTGAATTCAGCTTCAGCAAACATCACGTGGATTACCATTGACCAGAAATTGACTGGAATTTTAGGCGGCACGGTGGTGGGGCGGTAGACCTACTACCTTGCAGCGCCTACATTGTATTGTAGTGTATTCAAATTTATTGCCATTGTCTCAATTTGAGACAACGAAATGAATTTCCCTTACAGGCAGTATCATAAATTTAATAAATAAATAAATAAATAAATAAATAATAAAACATATGAAAAATAAAATTGAAATTGAATTAAAAAAAAGCACAAACACAGAAAGTCCACGACACAACATAACATAAATGGCACCAAGGTGAGGATGGCACCATAGTCCAGCCAGCCTGCCCTCCGTGTTCATCCGTGGTTGGGGCCTTCCGAGCACCCGCCAGCGCCAGAGACCCAGGTTTTAATCCTGACTACGGGTGCTGTCTGTACGTAGTTTGTACGTTCTCCCCGTGATCTTCGGTCTCCTCCCACGCTCCAAAAACGTAGAGATTTGTAGGTTAATTGGCTTGGTATCAATGTAAAATTGTCCCTAGTGTGTGTAGGGTAATGTTAATGAGCGGGGATCGCTGATCGGCTCGGACTTGTCGTGCCAAAGGGCCTGTTTCCACACTGTATCTCTAAACTAAACTAATCTGATTCATGTACAAGTTGTGGTGCTTCGTGGTAAAGTCTATTCACCATCAGCACAATATAAGGCAGAAGTATGACGGTTCTAAATATAAGTAACTCAGCTGGAGTACCTCAGCGGGTCAGGCAGCATCTCTTGAGAAAAAGGATGGGTGACGTTTCGGGTCAGAACCCTTCTTTCGACCCCATCCTTTTCAACTAGAGATGCTGCCTGACCCGCTGAGGTACTATAGCCCTTTGTGCCTATCTGCGGTGTAAACCAGCACCTGCAGTTCCTTCCTAAACAGTTTGACGGAGCTGCTCGATAAGTCCATCCATCCTCGTGATTCCAACATCATTCAGGAAAATGGCAGATACCTGGACAAAACAACTTGTCTCATCCATAACCCAATGAGAAAAAATATGTACAAATCCAGAATCAATAAATTTACCCCCTGGGTAAACTTACCCCAGGTTGGGAACCCTTGATCTAACCCATGACTTGTAATGGTTAGAAGGGCACAAAGTGCGGGAGTAAAACTCAGCGGGTCAGGCAGCATCTCTGAAGACCATGGATAGATGACATTTTGGGTCGAGATCCTACTTGGCACCTACCAATATTTGCTTAATTTGATTGTCAATGGCTTATTTCCTATTAATTTCCGATGACATTCTCAATGGGAACAACATTTACCGAAACCTCACTCTACAATTTTGAGTAGGTAGAAAGCCAGCTTGTCTTTTTAATTGTATTTCTTACTAACGAGGAAGTTTAAAAGATTTAAACTTTACAAAAATGGATTCAGCTGAAACTAAGACAGGCTGTAACCTTTCTCCTATTAATTGCAAAGCAAGCAGAAAGCTCTTCCCCTTGCTACTATTAAACTAACAAGGCTACCAAAGATGTTTATGCTCCTTTTTCCCATTACAAGCAAGATAACAAGCACAACTTCATGAATGTCTCCTCTATAATATAAACATAAAGAGGATCTTCAGACTCTCGGCTCCTACCCTTGCTCTATAAGATCATAATGTGCGTCATTAGTCCAAAAAAACAAGATCTGCAGAAATATAGCCTTCTCATCATAACCATTTATGGGCTATCCCTTCCTCTCTCGGAAGAACCTGTCAATCTTAAGAAACTGAGAATTTTAAGAAGCTGTCAATCTTAAGCAGCAAGAGGGTGTACTATGCTCTGTAGATAAGGTATTGCTGAATCGCTGATTATTGGAGTATAAATACATGTACTTAATCACGTTTGTCTGGGGATATTCTGTATAGTCTGTATCTACATACTGTAAGAGCCTTTACCACACCCGCCTGGCGAAATAAAGATTTCATTGCTTGATTACTGATTTTTTTTGTGTTTTTGATTGTTTAAGAGAAACAAACCACAACAAACTCACTCTTATCATCTACTTTTTATCCGTTTTTTTTGTTGAATAAAGTCTCTTCCTGATCAATTTTTCTAAAATTGAGACTGAGTTTAGTTTATTGTCACGTGTACCGAGGTACAGTGAAAAGCTTTAGTTGCATGCTAACCAGTCAGCGGAAAGACAATACACAATTACAATGGAGCCGTCCACAGTGTACGGAGGAATAACGTGAATAACATGTAGTGCAAGATAAAGCCAGCAAAGTCTGATCAAAGTTAGTCTCAGGGTCTCTATTGAGGTAGATAGTAGTTCCGGACTGCTCTCTAGTAGTGGTCTGATGGTTCTGTTGCTTGATATTCCTATCCATTCTTGGTCATCTTGCAACTCCTACTCTTCAGTAGACATCAGATCCTGTCCATGACCATTTTGAATAAAAATGAAAGAACACTTGTTTTTCTCTCTGCAGATGAAATGGGGGCCATTTCAGTCAAGCAATTCGCTAAGCATGTGGCAGAGCTTCATGCCAATGGTGGATTTACAGAAGAGTTTGAGGTATGTGTGGATATATTTTGAGTTATTGCTGTTTCAACAATACAGGAACAGCAGGTTACCATCATAGATTTTAGTGATTCAATGAGTCAATAACTGGATAAAATATTTTAAATAAACTAATTTGTCTTGCTGTTGGTTTTGTTAAAACGCTCGGCTTAATTTATTGAGGTTTGTTAAGATTTGAAGATTCTTCGGTATTGAAAAACCTTCCAGATGTGGGGAAGATTATTAGTTTAGTTTAGAGATACAGCGAGGAAACAGGCCCTTCTGCCCACCAAGTCTGTGCCGTCTAGCAGGAGAATGGGGTTGAGAAGGAAAGATCAATCAGCCATAAGTTACAGGGGTAGAATTAGGCCATTTGGCCCATCAGATCTGCCATCCAATCGTGGCTGATCTATCTTTCCCTCTCAATCACATTCTCCTGCCTTCTTCCCACAACCCCTGACACCTACACTAATCAAGCCATGATAGAATGGACTCAATAGACTGAAAGGCCGACAACTGCTACTATGACTTATGAACCTATGGCAGGTCTTTTTAATGTTTCTCTATCCAACAATGGACAATCTCCAAATTCCTTTCCCTCCTGTCCATTACCCTAGCTCACCGCTTTATACCTTCCAATTCTTGTTAATTTGGAGCCCCCTTATTCCAATGCAGCCATTGCTGTCACATTAGTACTTCAGTTCTTGCCCAGTGGCAATAATGTTTGTGTCAGCAGTGGGTATGTGTAACTGGAATTAAGCAAAAAAAAACCCCTTCAATTCTGCAACTCCTGCACAGTGCAAACTTTTGCACATAGACATTCAGAAGATTTGTGCCGTGAACAGATGGTTCGATGGCTGTGATGGATATTTAGTCTACTATTGATTTTGCATGGAGAATTTATTTTTGTTTAAAAATTCAAAAATGTGATTTTACATATATTGCAAATCTTCACAAATCTGAAGCAATGTGTACTGTTTGCATGTTACAGTTGAGCTTAATTTTAAACCATGGATGAATGTGATTAGGGCTCGGTGAATGTTTACAAGGGGTCACTCACATGGGACTCGGAAGCAATGGGAAGAAACGGGAGACAGTGACTAAAGATGGACACAAATAGCTGGAGTAACTCTACAGGACAGGCAGCATTGCTGGAGAGAAGGAATAGGTGACGTTTCAGGTTGAGACCCTTCTTCAGACGAAGTGTCTCGACACGAAACGTCACCCATTTCTTCTCTCCAGGGATGCTGCCTGTCCCACCGAGTTACTCCAGCATTTTGTGTCTACTTTCACAATAGGATAGGATACTGGCAGCAGATGCAAGACGACGCAATCTATTTGCATGCTCTGCCTAGAAAAGGATTGACAATCATCCTAAATAGTCATACAGCGTGGAAACAGGCCCTTCGGCCCAACTTGCCCATGCCGACCAACACACCCCAACTACACTAGTCGCACCTGCATGTGCGTGGCCCATATCCCTCTAAACCCCTCCCATCCATGGACCTGTCTAAATATTTCCCAAATGCTGTAATAGTCCCTGCCTCAACTACCTCCTCCAGCAGCTCGTTCCACATACTCGCTGCCTCTTGCGTAAAAAAAGGTATCCCTCAGATTCCTATCAAATCTTAACCTAAACCTAAACCTAAAATTTTTGTCAACCTTGACTTCACTGAGTTCCAAAAGCTGGACAGCCTTGATTTTTGTTTATTTCTGATGCTCTTAAAAACATTCAGGCGATCCGCATGAGACCCTCCACACTTTGTGAAGTACAACAGACCTTATTTTAATCGATCCTTCTGCCCACACACTGTCTGTTTACCCATCACCTGCAGAAGTGGAGCTTTGTTAAGCAAGCGAGTGTTGACAAATCCGCCCTTGTGTTGGGAAATTCCGATTCCCAGGCTGGCTGTGACAGGAAGGTGTTACTGCCGGTGAATTCTCCAGCTACTAATTTCAGCTTCACGGTGTTTTCATGAAACTCGACAATGCATTGTGATATGCAGTGTGGAAACAGGCCCTTTGGCCCAATGAAGCTGCCTTACAGCGCCAGAGACCCGGGTTCAATCCTGGCTACGGGTGCTGTCTGGATGGAGTTTGTACGTTCTCCCCGTGGCCTTGTGGGTTTTCTCCGGGTAATCCGGTTTCCTTCCCCCCCTCCAAAGACGTACAGGTTTGTAGGTTAATTGACTTTGGTAAAATTGTAAATGACCCTTAATGTGTAATAAAGTGCTAGTGTACCACGTGATCGTTGACCGGCACAGACTCAGCGGGCTGAAGGGTCTATTTCTGCGTTGTATCTTAAAACTCTCATTTAAAGTTCAAACACGTGCCATTTTGGAACGAAAGATCAGATGTGCCACGCTTAAAATGTTTTTTTTTGTTCTGGGCATGAAGGAATTCATACGATGATAGAAACATAGAAAATAGGTGCAGGAGTAGGCCTTTCGGCCCTTCGAGCCTGCACCGCCATTCAATATGATCATGGCTGATCATCCAACTCAGTATCCCGTACCTGCTTGCTCTCCATACCCCCTGATCCCTTTAGCCACAAGGGCCCCATCTAACTACCTCTTAAATATAGCCAATGAACTGGCCTCAGTGACATTCTGTGGCAGAGAATTCCAGAGATTCACCAGATTACCTGTGTAAAAAAATGTTTTTCTCATCTCAGTCCTAAAAGATTTCCCCTTTATCCTTAAACTGTGACCCCTTGTTCTGGACTTCCCCAACATCGGGAACAATCTTCCTGCATCTAGCCTGTCCAACCCCTTAAAATGCGGTCTAAAAAAAAACTAGCCACTGGTTCTGAATTAAGCTCACTCGCCATTTAAAATGTGTTTGTTGCATGAATGTTTAAGTTGTCCTTATTGACATTGCTGTGATGCATCTGTGCTGTTCACTGTCTGCTGTGGTGTTTTGATTGCTGTGCTTTTTGCATTCCTTCCCTTTCATAAGAAACTCAAAGCATATTATGAGGTAAGATATTTTGTTTCGTTTTTTTTTGTTAGCACCTTAGAGTAGCTTTGTAGAACAATTATTTGCTAGTGTTATTTCCCCGCATGTCAGTGTGTGCTCTGTTTAACATCCTCATGTCGCAAGTAAGGTCAAATCTCTATTGCAGAGCAGAATCAACATCTCTGCAGGGCTTGGACTCTGATCTCTCTGCAATTTATCATGCAATAGAAATTGGTCGGCAAGAAATGTTCTCTCATTAGTATGCTGCTCAGAATTGTATCCTACGGGATTATTTTTCCTTTGTAAACTGAAGGCACATTCTAAAAACCTCTGGAGTTTTCTTTATCATGAATGTTTGCATCATGTTGGATTTGAAATAGGCTGGCTGGGCCTATTCTATACTTTTGCATCCACTGTTCCAGGTGTCAATTTCTCCACGTCGGCCAGACCAAGCGCAGGCTCGGCGATCGTTTTCGCTGAACACCTCCGCTCAGTCGGTCGTAACCAACCTGATCTCCCGGTTGCTCGGCACTTCCACTCCCCCTCCCTTTCTCAATCTGACCTTTCTGTCCTGGGCCTCCTCCATTGTCAGAGTGAGGCCCAGCGCAAATTGGAGGAGCAGCACCTCATATTTCGCTTGGGTAGTTTACTCCCCTGCGGTATGAACATTGATTTCTCTAATATCAGATAGCTCTTGCTTTCTCCCTCCTTCCCCTCTCCCTTCCCAGTCCTACTGTCTCTGCCCACTTTCTATCTCTTTCCTGTTTCCCCCCCCTGACATCAGTCTAAAGAAGGGTCTTGACCTGAAGCATCACCCATATAACCATATAACAATTACAGCACGGAAACAGGCCATCTCGACCCTTCTAGTCCGTGCCGAACACATAATCTCCCCTAGTCCCATATACCTGCGCTCAGACCATAACCCTCCATTCCCTTCCCGTCCATATAACTATCCAATTTATTTTTAAATGATAAAAACGAACCTGCCTCCACCACCCTCACTGGAAGCTCATTCCACACAGCTACCACTCTCTGAGTAAAGAAGCTACCACCCATTCCTTCTCTCCAGAGATGCTGCCTGTCCCGCTGAGTTACTACAGCATCTTGTGTCTACCACCAATTCTTTTCTAAATGTGTTTGGATTTCACCTTGCGCGCAATCACATTGCTACCCACACAGTAAATGCAATGAGGAATATGCAAATATTCTTCTTTTAGTTTAGTTCAGGTTAGAGATGCAGCGTGGAAACAGGCCCTTCGGCCCACCGAGTCCGCACCTAGCCAGCAATCCCTGCACATTAACGCTATCCCACACCCACTAGGGACAATTTACATTTGTACCAAGCCAATTAACCTACGAACCTGTAGGTCTTTGGAGTGCGGGAGGAGACAGAAAACCCTCACGGTCACGGGGAGAACGTACAAACCCTGTACAGGCAGCACCTGTAGTCGGGATCGAACCCGGGTCTCCGGCGCTGTATGCAGCTGTAAGGCAGCGACTCTACTGCTGTGCCACCGTGCCCCCCTTTTGCATCTCAGCTGTTTACACGAGAGTGATTGTGCTTTCTGCGGTGAATGTTTACTTTCATTTATATGGTGTGGATGCTTGACACCACTGCAAGTACTGCCCATTCCTAAAATGGACCCAGAGTCCCGGATTTGAACTCGACTTCGGGTGCTGTCTTTGTGGAGTTTGCACGCTCTCCGTGTGAAAGTTTTACCCAGGTGCTCCCGTTTCCTCCCACATCCCAAAGACACGTGGGTTTGTAGGTTAACTGGCCACTAGTGTGTAGGGAGTGGGTGTGGAAGTGGGATTACATGGAACGAGTGCAAACGGTTGATCGATGGTGGGCCGAAGGGCCTGTTTCCATGTTGTATCTCTAAACAAAATCTCTACATTTGCTTCTGTAATGATGGAAATTGCAGGAGGAAGCAAAGGTAGATCACTGATTTCTGGTCAAAGTTGGCTGCAATTTTTCCAACTGTGTCTTATACAGTCAAATTCTCTGTTCTGCTGTCATCCAGGGGTGGGGTTACTCTTGTTGCGGGCTACTATGTTTGACTGTTCATTTATCCATGATCATTCACATGTGGCAGGATTCAGATCCTTATGGTCAATGGTCAATGGATCCTTATTGCCACGTGTACAAATGTACAGTGAAATTCTTTTTTGACAAAACATTATTATTTCTTGATATCGTTTCTGTCCATTTCTATATCTTAGATCCCTACATACAGAAGATACGATGATTCCAATATTTTATGTTCGCAAACGAAAGTATTTAAATTAAGGGAGCATGTTTTTATAAATATATCTGTGTTTTTTTTTCCATCTGGGTCTCAGTCAACGTGTTCCAGCAGAATAATTATTACTTCCTGGAGGCTTCAGAACAATCACATAGCCTTGCCAACTGTTACTCAATAAGGATACAAGCAAGAATTAAGCTTTGCCTATCAATGTCCTCCAGAGATGCGGAGTTACCCCAGTATTCTTGGTTTCTTTGCTCAAGCTGGTTCATAATAACCTTTCAACTGTCTTAGGTTATCTTACAATAGAGTTTTGGCCATGTAAGAAAAATCTAAAAATCTTAAAGGACCATAAAAAGCAGGCTACAGTTTTCTTAGGAATGGGAGGAGGAAAAACGGACAATAGAAAATAGGTGCAGGAGTAGGCCATTCGGCCCTTCAAGCCTGCACTGCCATTCAATGTGATCATGGCTGCACATCCCCGATCAATCAGTACCCCGTTCCTGCCTTCTCCCCATATCCCCTGACTCCGCTATCTTTAAGAGCTCTATCTAACTCTCTCTTGAAAGCATCCAGAGAAGCAGCCTCCACCGCCCTCTGAGGCAGAGACTTCCACGATGTACAAGGGGTAGACACAAAACGCTGGAGTAACTCAGCGGGTCAGGCAGCATCTCTGGAGAAAAGGAGCAGTTGACGTTTCAATAGACAATAGACAATAGGTGCAGGAGTAGGCCATTCGGCTCTTTGAGCCAGCACTGCCATTTAATGTGATCATGGCTGATCATCCACAATCAGTACCCCGTTCCTGCCTTCTCCCCATATCCCCTGACTCCGCTATTTATGAGCCCTATCTAACACTCTCTTGAAAGCATCCAGAGAACCTGCCTCCACCGCACTCTAAGGCAGAGAATTCCACAGACATTCCACAGTTTTGCGTCAGGGCCTTTTGTTATAAGGAAGGGGCTGACCTGAAACCACCTTTTCCTTTTCTCCAGAGGTGCTTCCTGACCCGCTGAGTTACTCCAGCATTTTGTGACCATCTTCGGTGTAAACCAGCATCTGCAGTTCCTTCCTACACATGAAGTAGATTGGGATTTGATACCTTTCATACTGAGACCCAAGTTAATTGTATATATGGAGATATTATTTCATGATCTTTAATTGCATTCTTTCTTCTTGCAGGAGGTCCAAGGATGCACTGTTGACCTGGGCATCACGTCAGACAGTTCCAACCACCCAGACAACAAAAATAAGAATCGCTATATAAACATAGTTGCTTGTAAGCCATTTTGATTATCTTAATGTGACAACTATTTCAATGGTGTCGTAGGGTAAACAATTGTGAGGGCAGTAAATTAATAAATAGGGAATGTGGACTGTGCTAATGAGGTCCTAAGCGGTAGGAGTAGAATTAGGCTATTCGGCCCATCAAGTGTTCTCTGCCATTCAATCGTGGCTGATCTATCTCTCCCTCCTTTATTCTTTATTCTTTTATTCTTTATTCAATTTTAATTGTCATTGTCAGTGTACAGTACAGAGACAACGAAATGCATTTAGCATCTCCCTGGAAGAGCGACATAGCAAACCTAGCAAACATAGCAAATCCTAACCCCATTCTCCTGCCTTCTCCCCATAACCTCTGACACCCATACTGATCAAGAATGTATCGACCTCTGCCTTAAAAATATGCATTGACTTGGGCTCCACAGCCTTCTGTGATGTGGTGAAACCACAGACAAAGCCAACCAGGAACGTCATTGATTCTGTCCGCCCCCATCAATGTCACAGAAATTGGGATCTACTGTTAATGAATTTAGACTTGTGGATGTTCAGCTAATTCTGTTTGTGACCTAATTAAGTCTTTCTGAGTTCCATTCTGTAAATTAAGACCTCGAGTTACCAAGTTTCGGAGCAATCTCGTCATCTGATAATGTACAAAAAATGTACCCAAAACAAACTTGACAGGTCAGCTTTGGCAGGCGTCCTGGTGCATAAATCGCACGTTACTTCAAACACCACCTCCACGTGGCCTTTCAATTGTTCTCCTACAAATGGTCAATGGTTCTTTTTTTTTATTTTTTTTTAATATTTATTTTATTTATTAGAAGTCAAATTATTTATATAAGCCAAAAATTACATAATACATTTCCTGTACCACTTCATATTTTAAACTTTAAAAAGAAGAAAAGTAAAGAGAGTTAAATAGGATAGTAAGTGTGTGAAAGAGTGATCAAAAGAGACCCTTAGAAACAAAAAACTCGAAAAAGAGTTAAGAAGCAAGCCATAGAAAAAGAAAAAGAGAAAACGAGAACAGAAGATATATTAAAAGTAAAAAAAGAGATAAAAGGGATATACCAACTTCTTTATTGTCACGTGGTCTAGTCATAGTGAAAAACATTTGGGTCTTTCCAACTTCTGCAGAACTTCCTTGATGTCTAAGATCACCAAGTCATACTTGTTGTGGCGTTCAACCCAAATCCTTAACCCTCTCCTTCCATTCCCCCATACAGATCAGCCGTGATTTTCAAGCAGCCACCACCCTCTCCTAACTAGTACCTAAAACTTTAATCTCATCTGGAGTAATATAGGACTGGTGCGTTTGGGCTATCAATGGTCAGTGTGGACTCAGTGGGCTAAAGGGCCTGTTTCCCACACTGTATCTCTAAACTAAGCTACATTTCTGTATCTTGGCCACTTTATAGAAACAGCCTGCACAATAAATCTGCTCTTTAACTCAAGTTCAAAACATTCCATTGTCAGCTTAACATGAAGTTAATCTTTGGTCATTCCGGTCAACTTGCCATGGTCACTGAGTCAGTGTGTTCCCTTACTGCTCCAGTACTCTTGCATAATTTATGAGGTTGCATATTAAATCCACAGCCTGACCCGATCCTGCATCTCTGTGTTTGTTTTTATCCTCCATTAACCTGTTCACTGCCAAGTTTTTTCTTCACTATTGGCCAGGACCCGAACATACTCGGAGGTGGCACTGAACAGGTTAATGGGGCTAAGAGGGAAAGGTAGACCAGCCATGATTGAATGGCGGAGTAGACTTGATGGGCCGAATGGCCTAATTCTGATCCTATCTGCTCCTGGCCAGTGAAATTCCTCGTATGCTGCAAAACATACTTGGCGAATAAAATCAAATTCTGATTCTGATTCTGATCACTTATGAACTTATGAAAATAAGATTTTCTTTCGGAGGGGAAAAAATACAAAATAAAGGTGTTTTATTTTATTTGTTCCAGTTGACCACAGTAGAGTTAAACTCTCCCCACTCTTGGACAAGGATCCTAACCACAGCGACTATATCAATGCAAATTACGTTGACGTAAGTAAGATCCCAAATCTAATTTAAAATTGTTTGGTTGTAAGGGAATGGTTTGGCAATTTTATAGGTGAGAAGGAACTGCAGGTGTTGGTGTATACCAAAGATAGACACAAAATGCTGGAGTAACTCAGTGGGTCAGGCAGCATCTCTGGAGAAAAGGAATAGGTGACGTTTCAAGTCGGGACCCTTCTTCAGACTCAAACAGTTATAGGACTTGGCTAGAAATATCTCAGGACTTACTATTTACATTTTTTTGTTATATGTTAACCAATGTGGTTAAATATCCAATTGTTGTTTACAGCAGTAAGTAGTGTATTAGGTAGTGCACTACTTCTCAATAAGTAGTGGATAGACCATTACTGTCTCAGTGTTTAGGAAGGAACTGCAGATGCCGGTTACACTGAAGATAGACATAAAATGCTGGAGTAATTCAGCGGGACAGGCAGCATACCTGGAGTGAAGGAATGGGCGATGTTCCGAGTCGAGAACTTTCTTCAGACTCCAGACAATCTGAAGAAGGGTCTCGACCCGTAACGTCACCTAATCCTTTTCTTCAGAAATGCTGCCTGACCCGCTGCGTTACTCCAGCACTTTGTGTCAAACTACTATCTCAGAGTTGCTGGTCTCGGATGAACTCCGAGAGAAACACACAACAATCAGGTGAAAGGTGAGAATCACAGGACACTGACCTCTCCTGTAGTTCATAACAAAAGGATATGAGTATAGGAGCAGGGAGGTTCTACTGCAGTTGTACAGGGTCTTGGTGAGACCACACCTGGAGTATTGCATACAGTTTTGGTCTCCAAATCTGAGGAAGGACATTATTGCCATAGAGGGAGTGCAGAGAAGGTTCACCAGACTAATCCCTGGGATGTCAGGACTGTCTGATGAAGAAAGACTGGATAGACTTGGTTTATACTCTCTAGAATTTAGGAGATTGAGAGGGGATCTTATAGAAACTTACAAAATTCTTAAGGGGTTGGACAGGCTAGATGCAGGAAGATTGTGCCCGATATTAGGGAAGTCCAAGACAAGGGGTCACAGCTTAAGGATAAGGGGGAAATCCTTTAAAACCGAGATGAGAAGAACTTTTTTTCACACAGAGAGTGGTGAATCTCTGGAACTCTCTGCCACAGAGGGTAGTTGAGGCCAGTTCATTGGCTATATTTAAGAGGGAGTTAGATGTGGCCCTTGTGGCTAAGGGGATCAGAGGGTATGGAGAGAAGGCAGGTACGGGATACTGAGTTGGATGATCAGCCATGATCATATTGAATGGCGGTGCAGGCTCGAAGGGCCGAATGGCCTACTCCTGCACCTATTTTCTATGTTTCTATGTTTTTCTATCACTTTTTGTTCCTTTTTTTCCCTTGGTTTCCTTTGGTATGGCTAACAATGGCTCGTTTTTTTTAACCATCATTACTTTTTTGCATATCTTTCATTCATTGTTATTTATCTCTCTACCTCATCGTCTATGTCTCTCGTTTCCCTTATCCCTAACCAGCCTCGACCCAAAACGCCACCCGTTCCTTCTTTCCAGAGATGCTGCCTGTCCCCGCTAAGTTACTCCAGCTTTTTGTGTCTATCTTCGGTTTAAACCAGCATCTGCAGTTCCTTCCAGCGCAAAGTGGGAAGATAATAAGGCATGACTTTTAACTGTGTTTGCCAGGGCTACAACAGGCAGAAGGCCTACATCGCAGCTCAAGGGCCTCTTAAATCCACAGCTAAAGACTTCTGGCGTATGATATGGGAACATAACGTAAGCGTGATTGTGATGATCACCAACCTGGTGGAGAAGGGAAGGGTGAGTGTCAAATTTTGTTGAAGTCTCTTGCATGCAAATAACATTCAGGTTATCTGTGTACATAGAAACTAGATGCAGGTATAGACCATTCGGCCCTCGAGCCAGCACTGCCACTCAATATGATCATGGCTGATTATCCAAAATCAGTGCCCCGTTCCTGCTTTCTCCCCATGTCCCTTGATTCTGTTAGCCCGAAGAGCCATATCTAACTCTCTCTTGAAAATATCTGGCAAATTGCCCTCCACAGCCTTCTGCGGCAGAGAATTCCGCAGATTCACAACTCACTGGGTGTGCATTGGGTTTTGGAAAGGAAAGGTGACAGCCCTGCTGCCCCTTTGGAGAGATTACAAATAACCAGGGGCTTTGGTAAAATACCAGATTAATTTCTCACTTGTATATCTCACAACTGTGAATTTAGGCCCAGAATTTGCATTGAAATGTTGCATTGATATGTTGACAATCTGATTACAAAAGGTTCATGTTTCTCCAGATTCTTGGCCGAAATTTATAACTATATAAGGTGTCGTATAACAAAATATGGCATTAACAATGTGGCAATCTCCCCATTTCGCAAGTGCAGGATTCTCTCCACTATAACCTGACCTAAGGTGTTCAAATGCACAACAATTATCAACTGTGTGGATTTTCAATGCTTGTAATTTTCAACAACCTGGGCATTTTTGTCTTGGATATGTTTGTCCACATTGAACTCCTCTTATGGAAGAACTCCAAACATCTTTACTGGACCCAAGTGAGAGGATCCAGATGGAGGGATTTTGCATTGATCACAAAGTGGGCAAATACATTTGCATTCCCAACACAGTTTTTGAAAGTCTCTGAACATTTTTTAATGCAGAAACATTCAGAGGTGTTGACAGTTTTAACAGCCGGTTAAGCTGAAAGCATGGGCTGTCAAAGACATTTCTCTCTTTTTGTCGGCTTGGCTTGATTCCCCCCACTCCCATAAGGTGGGATTCAGCACACATGAGGGCTTGTAGGATGAAAGTTATTCATGCTGGAGTAACGAACAGTTTTCATCCAATTCCCCAAGTTAAATTGGGTCACAGTGAAGAGAATTCTGCACCCTATCCTAACCTGAGAGCACTGACGTGGGTCTATTGAATAAAAACAAATAGACACCGCCCTGTGTAAGAATGCCTCGAGACTAATCCAGAATTGTCTAGGAACGCTGAGGCCCAGTTCAAGAAGGGACATAGCCGCCTGTCCTCTTTGAGAAGGCTCCGCTCCTTCGGCATCTGCAGTAAGATGCTGCAGATGTTCTACCAATCAGTGCCATCTTCTTCGCTGCCGTGTTCTGGGGCAGCAGGTCGAAGGCTGCGGACCCCAATAAGATTAACAAACTCATCGGGAAGGCTGGCTCCGTCCTGGGGGCGGAGTTGGAGTTGGAGTTGGGTTCATGGGAGTTGGCCTTGGAGGGGAGGATTCTACTCAAACCATGGAGCATCCTGGAAAATACCCCTCCATGACACATTGGTCAACTTGAGGAGCACCTTCAGCAACAGACTGGTTCCACCAAGATGCAGCACAGAACGCCACAGGGGATCCTTCTTTCCTGAGGCTATCAAACTGTACAACTCCTCCCCCTTCTGTCGTGGGGTAGACTGAGACTGGAACTGTTCCCTTCCCCCCCCTGTCCCCACCCCAATCCTTGCACATCCTCAATCTTTTCCACTCGTCACTCTAATTTCATGTTTTGTGTTTTATGACTGTGGGCAGATTAATTTCCCTCCTCGGATAAATAAAGTTTTATTGGATCGTATTAACGAAAATTCTTATTTCTCTTCAGAGGAAATGCGATCAGTATTGGCCATCAGAAAACAGTGAAGAGTATGGACACATCCTTGTATCGCTGAAGAACACAAACGTTTCATCCTATTACACCGTTAGACAATTTACTGTACGAAACACAAAGTTTAAAAAGGTTTGTGTTTGTTTGTATTCTCACGACATCTAAAGGGCCTGTCCCACTTAGGTTATTTTTGAGGTGACTACAGGCGACTAGGCAGTCGCCACATGATCGCTGTCGGGGTGTCGCCCGTATGGTCGTGAGTCGTCTACTCAGTCGCCCAAAGAGTCATTGCGTCTTTCTGGTCGCCGCATGTTGAAAATTTTTCGGAGACAGTTGGCGACAGTGTCTGTCGTTTGACGCCAATGAGCGTAGCTTGACTTCTCCTGACGTGGGCGCTGTCGTAGTTGTCGGCAGGTGCTGACTTTGGTTTTTTTTGTTGTCAAAGTAATGATTCTATTTCAAATTTTATGTCGAAGGGGGGTCCAGTCGCAGGTTTTTCCGCAACCTGCTATGACTATGACAGCCGTTGGCAGTCGCCTAAAAATAGCCCAAGTGGGACAGGCCCTTAAGTGAGCAAACATTTTCATAAAAAGTTGAGAGCACGAACTGAATTTCACCTTCGATGCAACTTTGCTCATGTTGTTTTTTTGTATTTGTTTCTGTTTTCTTTCCTTCCGTGTGTAGATGGTGGAGTTAGGCGGAAGTTAAAGATTCAGAGCAGGCTTGATCCCTCTTGTATTGATTGACAGAATGTCACAGCATGGTGTCCTGTCCCGAAACGTCACCTTTCCATGTTCTCCATAGATGCTGCCTGACCCGCTGCGATACTCCAGCACTTTGCGTCTTCTTTTGCAAACCAGCCTCTGCAGTTCCTTATGTTTATCCCCAGGTTTTATCTTCCCTTTGTCACATACACTGAAGTTCACTGATCTGGTTAAATTTAAGACTGCGCAAATCATGTACAAAGCAAGAAATTATTTACTTCCAAGAAATATACAAAAACTGTTTATGGAAAGACAGGGTGGGTATAATTTGAGAGGGGAACATAATTTAAAAAAACTCAATGTCAGAACAACTCTTAAAAGTATGTGCATAGCAATCTGTGGTGTGAATTTGTGGAATGGTCTGGAACAGGAGATAAAACTTAGCACAAGCACAATTCAGTTTAAAAAGATGTACAAAAACACTTGTTTAAAAGGGTATTGGGATGAGGATAGGTGATTGTGATATTTGTTATACTGATTGTATTGGGAAGGGTGATTATAGAATGATGGGTTGTATATATGACTAAGATACTAGATGGTATTTGCGGGGTTTTTCTTTTCTTTTTCTTTTTTTCTTTTTTGTATGGCTTTGTAAATATTTGATTAGTGTTCAAATGTAAATAATTTGGTGTACATATAGTGGCTGGTGAACATATGGTGTACATATAGCTGCTAAATTTGTATGAGATAATTACAAGCAGTTGAATAAGGGGTGGGAATTAATAAGCTTTGGCTTCTTCCTGCTCCTTTTCGGACACATACAATTTCAGTTATTTATAGATATTGTTTATGACACTTTATAAATATTTGTGTTTTGTTTTTCGTATGCTGTTTCACATATGCTTTTTATTAGAAACATAGAAACATAGAAAATAGGTGCAGGAGTAGGCCATTTGGCCCTTCGAGCCTGCACCACCATTCAATATGATCGTGGCTGATCATCCAAAATCAGTATCCATTTTGGGCCTTCTCTGCTAGGTTTAAGAGCTCTATCCAACTCTCTCTTGAAAGCATCCAGAGAATTGGTCTCCACTGCCTTCTGAGGCAGAGAATTCCAGAATCGCAACTCTGGGTGAAAAGGTTTTTTGTCATCTCCGTTCTAAATGGCCTACCCCTTATTCTTAAACTGTGACCCTGGTTATGGACTCCCCCAACATTGGGAACATGTTTCCTGTCTCTAGCGTTTCCAAACCTTTAATAATCTTATATGTTTCAAATAGATATCCTCTTATCCTTCTGAATTTCAGTGTATACAAGCCCAGTCGCTCCATTCTATCAATATATGACAGTTCCGCCATCCCGGGAATTAACCTTGTGAACCTACGCTGCACTCCCTCAACAGCAAGAATGTCCTTTCTCAAATTTGGAGACCAAAACAGCACACAATACTCCAGTTGTGGTCTCACTGGGGCCCTGTACAACTGTAGAAGGTCCTCTTTGCTCCTATACTGAACTCCTCTTGTTACAAAGGCCAACATGCCATTAGCTTTCTTCACTGCCTGCTGAACCTACATGCTTACTTGCCTGTAAAGAGTGTAAAGCTCATTTGATGAGAGCAGAATTAGACCATTCAGCCCATCGAGTCTACTCCACCATTCAATCATGGCTGATCTATCTCTCCCTCCTAACCTCATTCTCCTGCTTTCTCTCCATAACCTCTGACACCCATACTAAAGAAACTCCCCCCCCTCAGCTCCTGCCTTCTCCCCGTATCCCTGACGCCAAAGGGAGTGTGGTGGGGAAGAGATGGCAGACAGAGGAAGGTTTGTGAACATGTTGTATGGACAAGCTTTGTATTGTCTGCTCCAAATGTTTGTAGTGACTGTGATGCGTTGTTAGGCCGATTCTGTCCCTCCTTCTTTGGAAGAACATTAACGCTGTACCCAAACTTTCTGCTCCACAACAGGGATCAGTGAAAGGCAGGCAGAACGATCACATGGTGCTGCAGTATCATTACACCCAGTGGCCTGATATGGGTGTTCCAGAGTATGCTCTGCCTGTACTAACATTTATACAGCACTCAGCAGCGGCCAAGGCCAAGCATGCAGGGCCGGTGGTGGTTCATTGCAGGTACACTACTTTACTCAATGCAAAATCTCTTGCTTTGTCAGCACGTGAACGTACTTAGAAAGTAATAGAAAGTAATGCTAGATACGTGTGCAATTGATTTGAATCACATCCCATCTCTCCCACCTGGAGAATTAAGATAAAATGGCAATTAAGATGTTCAACAGAAATTCTAATGAAACAATTGGTGGGGGCGCGGCAGTAGAGTTGTTGCCTTACAGCGCCAGAGAGCCGGGTTCCATCCTGACTACGGGCACTGTCTGTAAGGAGTTTGCACGTTCTCCCCGTGACCTGCGTGGGTTTTCTCCGAGATGTTCGGTTTCCTCCCACACTCCAAAGACGTAGGTTAATTGGCTTGGAATAAATATATATTTTCCCTCGTGTGGGTAAGATAGTGTCGGGGTGCGGGGATCACTGGCTGGTGCGGACACGGTCTGTTTCTGCGCTGTATCTCTAAACCAAACTCATCTAAACTAAATATAGATTTGCTACGGTCACTGCTAACATTAACGAGCCCCCATCTGATTGTCCATCGGAAAGGGCTCTGCCTCGCCTGGCAGCTTGTTCCATGTACCCGCCACCCTCCTTCGGCCCACCGAGTCCGCACCGACCAGCGATCCCCGCACATTAACTAGGGACAATTTTACATTGATACCAAGCCAATTAACCTGCAAACCTGTAGTGTCCAAGCACATCTTGCCAGTCTTTGGAGTGTGGGAGGAAACCAAAGCCCTCGGAGAAAAACCCACGCAGTCACGGGGAGAACGTGCAAACTCCGTGCAGACAGTTCCCCCCTGGTCGTGATCGAACCCGGGTGTCTACCGCGGCGCCACCGGGCCGCACCATCATCTCTTCAGATCATTTGATGCTGTATAGATGGAGTCAGTGAAGGGTTGAGGCATTTGTTAAGTTGATGGCTTTTGTTGTTCTCTATCCATTCTCTCACAGTGCTGGTGTTGGAAGGACTGGCACATACATTTTAATAGACAGCATGTTGCAGCAGATCAAACAGAAAGGCACTGTCAACGTACTGGGGTTGCTCAAACACATCAGAACACAAAGGAACTACCTAGTGCAAACAGAGGTAAGAAAACTGCCCCGCTTGGAACAAGTTTTACTCCCAAGTAATTTTCTTTGAATATAGAAGCTTTGAATTGCAATGCCAAATTTGGCAAGTTTGCCTGGAGAGATACAGGCCGTCCAAGCTCCAGAAAGAAAACAAGGTTGATGAAGGAAAAGTGTCAGGAAAGGTTGTACAGTAATGGTGACCTTTAGCCAAGCACATCTTGCCAGAATGCAGACACAAAACGCTGGAGTAACTCAGCGGGTCAGGCAGCATTTCTGGAGAAAAGGAATTTTGGTGACGTAGTTCCAATCATGACCCTTGCCAAAATTCCTATGCTCAGCCACGATTCAGGTAAGTTTTGTAACATACCTAGTAGAAGCTTTGAATTGCAATGCCAGAACTAGGTTGAACAGTAATGGTGACCTTTAGCCAAGCCCATTTTAAAAACGCTGGAGCGCCAAAACTCACAAGGGGTGGGGGCAGCATCTGCCAGAAAAGGTAATTTTACATACCTCTGAACCTTTGCCGTTCCTATTCTGGCACAGTAGTCGCCCAGAACCATCCGTTTATCTCCTTCTGGGATGCAGGATAGGTTTCTTCCCAAGGTCATACTGGAAGTTCTCCCTGGTCACCCACCATCCTGTATGTAAACAAATCTGCATTTGTTTAACTTCCGAAGGGTCCCGACCCAAAACGTCACCCATCCATGTTCTCCAGAGATGCTGCCTGACCTGCTGTGTTACTCCAACACTTTGTGTCTGCATTCTGGCCAGATGTGCTTGGTTAAAGGTCACCATTACTGAACAACCATTCCATTGCTGGCAGGAGAAAGAAAGGGGTTGAGAGGGAAGGGTAGACCACCCATGATTGAATGGCTCTGCTCCCCTCCCCTCCCCCTCCCCACTCTTTAGACCCCCCCCCCCCTCCCCCCCCCTCTCCCCCCCTCTCTCCCCCCCCCCCCCCTCCCCCTTGTATCTTGTTGTGTATTATGATTATTTGCCAGAGGAACTTCCCTCCTAGGATAAATAAAGTTCTATCGTATCGTATTGTATTGAACAAATACTTCATTTGCCGGTTTGATCTTGTGCAGAAACCATTCAGTGTATCTAACACTTGGTGTGATTGCAAGATAATCTCTTGAGCCAATTATGCAGTTCCATGTCTAACGTGGCAGTCCTATGTCTCCTCTGGTTCCCAACAGGAGCAGTACATCTTCATACATGATGCCCTAGTGGAAGCCATCCTTAATAAGGACACTGAAGTCCCTGCCAACCATTTGCACGCCTACGTAAATGCTCTTCTGACACCAGGACCATTGGGAAAAACAAAGCTGGAGAAACAATTCAAGGTGAGGCTCTTAAATTCTTCACACAATATTCATCTTGAGACCCTTGCTTTGCCTCTCTGAGCTACAGCGAGAGGTTGAGCAGGCTGGGTCTCTATTCCTTGGAGCGCAGGAGTATGAGAGGTGATCTTATAGAGGTGTATAAGATCATGAAAGGAATAGATCGGGTAGATGCACAGAGTCTCTTGCCCAGAGTAGGGGAATCGAGGACCAGCGGACAGAGGTTCAAGGTGAAGGGGGAAGGATTTAATAGGAATCTGTGGGGTAACTTTTCACACAAAGGGTGGTGGGTGTATGGAACAAGCTGCCAGAGGAGGTAGTTGAGACTGGGGCTATCCCAACGTTTAACAAAAAGTTAGACAGGCACATGGATAGGACAAGTTTGGAGGGATATGGACCAAGCGCAGGCAGGTGGGACTAGAGTAGCTGGGACATGTTGGCCGGTGTGGGTAAGTTGGGCCGAAGGACGTTTCCACACTATATCTATGACTCTATGATTCTCTCCATCCCTCCCCATCCTACATCTACGACCAGTCTGACTGTCCCCTTGATTACCAATACATTTTTATCTTTGTATGCCTCGTTGTCACCTTGCCCGAGCAACAATGATCTACTCTACATTTCCCTTGAACTTCGCCCCTTTGATATCTCGTTTTTACACCTTACCCTTCCATATCTCTGTGCCTCCCTCTCCCCTGACTCTTGGTCTGAAGAAGGGTCTCGACCCAAAACATCACCCATTCATTATATCCAGAGATGCTGCCTATCCCGCCTGAGTTACTCCAGCATTTTGTGTTTTTCTTCAATTTGCTGAAGTTGAATAGGGATTGTTGAGGTAAATAATTTCCGTGGCACTAATGGCCTGGCCAATATTTAACCTTTGATCGAGTTAAAAGGAACCGCAGATGCTGGATCCTTGAGCAAAACACAAAGTGCTGGAGTAACTCAGCGGGTCAGGCAGCATCTGTGGAGGAAATAGAGGGGCAGCATTTCGGGTTGGGACCCTTCCTCACACTCAGGCATTATCTGTCGAAGGGAGCCAAATCAAACGCTGCCTATCAATCTTCTCCACAGATGCTGCCTGACCAAGTGAGGTATGTGTGTGTGAAGATGTATATATATTTTAATAGACACACGCGCGCATATATCATATATAGTGAGAGAGAGAGATACACACACATATATATATACACATTTATACACACAGACACACACAGACACACACGCACAGACAGACACACACAGACATGCACACACACGTATATACGTACATCCATACACATATATTTATTCTGAACATTTTAGAAACATAGAACATAGAAAAATAGTTATAGTAGTAGGCCATTCGGCCCTTCGAGCCAGCATCACCATTCAATATGATTATGGCTGTTCTCAGCTCTCCCTCCACCCACTATCTCCTCCTCTTACTTTCTTCTTCCCGCCATCCCACCCTCACATCAGTCTGAAGAAGGGTCTCGACCTGAAACGTTTCCTATTTCCTTTGCTCCATAGATGCTGTCTCACCCGCTGAGTTTCTCCAGCATTTTTGTCTACCATCTAAAATCAGTACCTCGTTCCTGCTTTTCCTCAATATCCCTTGATTCCTTTAACCCTAAGAGCTAAATCTAACTCTCTCTTGAAAATGTTTATTATAGTGTATACACTGTACTATGTTTACATATTCTGTTGTGCTGCTGCGAGTAAGAATTTTATTATTCAGTTTGGGACATGTGACAATAAAACTCTCTCTCTTGACCCTTCTCGCTGCGTGTGGCTCCATACCCATTGTATGCTGTGTTAAGGATATATGTGGACTCTTGAGTTTCTCTCTCTTCCTCTCCACAGCTGGTGAGTCAGCCTCACGCCAAGCAGTGTGATTATTCTGCAGCGCTGAAGCAGTGCAATAGAGACAAGAATCGAAATTCCTCCATTATTCCAGGTAGGCTTCAAGATCAAACATTTGACAGTGTTGATGCTTATTTGTGGCTTATACAGTTGTTCGCTACTTACACTTAAGGAGGTTTGCCAATAACGTGCCAGTGGGGAGAGTGGATGTGGAGAGGATGTTTCCACTCGTGGGAGAGTCTAGGACCAGAGGCCACAGCCTCAGAATAAAAGGACATTCCTATAGGAAGGAGATGAGGAGGAATTTCTTTAGTCGGAGGGTAGTGAATCTGTGGAATTCATTGCCGCAGAAGGCTGTGGAGGTCTAGTCAATGGATATTTTTAAGGCAGAGATAAATAGATTCTTGATTAGCACGGGTGTCAGAGGTTATGGGGGGAAGGCAGGAGAATGGGGTTGAAGTTGAAGAGTTAGATCAGGCATGACTTGATGGGCCGGATGGCCTAATTCTGCTCCTATCACTTATGACCTTATGAATGTGTTGAGCAAGTGGGGTTGCATGGATGGGCGCCTGGGTCGGCATGGGCGAGTTAGGACTCTATGCCGAGGAATATTTCAGTGGTTGAGCATCACCCACATTCTCCTCTGTGTTAAAATTGAGCTTTCCACAAAACAAATCCTTTGCACATTCACGAGTTAAAACAATTGCAAATTTGGCATGGGCAACATGGACTGAAGGTTTAAGAAGGAACTGCAGATGCTGGAAAATCGAAGGTAGACAAAAATGCTGGAGAAACTCAGCGGGTGAGGCAGCATCTATGGAGTGAAGGAAATAGGCAATGTTTCAGGCCGAAACCCTTCTTCAGACTGAAGGGCCTGTTCCTATGTTCAACAAATACCCTGGCTCCAATTTTAGATAATGGAATGCTGAATTGGGAATAGAACGACTGTTAAAGGGCTTGAATGTCTTGCAGGTGCAGCTTTCACTACATAGTTTCTGTTTTGGTTATCATTGGCAGTGTTTGATCATTAGTCTTTTGTAGTCTCCTGCCTTCGTTAATGCTGGGTTGGCTGAAATTATATATATATAGTATATGCATGCATGTATGTATGTATGTATAGGAAAGAACTGCAGATGTTGGTTTAAATCAAAGGTAGACACAAAATGCTGGAGTAACTCAGTGGGACAGGCAGCATCTCCCGAGAGAAGGAGATATATATACACACAGCACACACACACACACACACACACGCATATACACACACACACACACACACACACGCATATATACAAATGCAAATACACGAGCGCACACATATAACCACACATATAAACGAACAATAATAGGGCAAAGACAAATTTAATGCCCCCCAAATCTATGAGGTTCAGAACTTATTTGGGGGTTGCAGTGTTTAATAGCCTGATGACTGTAGGGAGGAGGCTGCTCTTGTACCTGAACGTTACAGTTTTCAGGCTCCTGTACCTGCTTCCTAATGGCTGGGTGAAATGAGTGTGTGGCCAGGGTCTCTGATGATGCTGGTTGCCTTTTTGTGGCAGCGACTCGGGTAAATCCCATCGATGGTGGGGAGGTCCGTACATGTAATGTACTGGGCAGCGTTCACCACTTTGTGCAACCTTCTTTGTTCCTGGGGCAATAAAGTTGCCCAAACCAGGCTGTGATGTGACATTCTCTTGTGACATGTAACATGTGACATACTCATTGGTCTTTTCAAGGAGCTGGTCCACCCCAATGCTATGTCCCATCTGTGTAACTATGTTTGTCTTTGGTTCCAGTGGAACGGTCAAGAGTTGGACTTGCCACACTGACCGTTGAGGGCTCTGATTACATCAATGCATCATATGTTTCGGTAAGCATCTTGACAGCAGCATGAGCAAGTTTCAATTCAGTTCAGTTTATTGTTGTCACGTGTACCGAGGTACAGTGAAAAGCTTTTGTTGCGTGCTAACCAGTCAGCAGAGAGACAATGCATGATTAAATTCGACCCATTTACAGTGTACAGATACATGATAAAGGAATAACGTTTAGTGCAAGGAGAGTCCCATCAAGTATAGTCCGAGCATCATCAAAAAGGTAGCTAGTAGTTCAGCACTGCTCTCTGGTTGTGGTAGGATGATTCAGTTGCCTGTTAACAGCTGATGTTATAGAGTGATACAGTGTGGAAGCAGGCCCTTTGGCCCAACTTGTCCACACCGGCCAACATGTCCCAGCTACACTAGTCTCACCTGCCAGCGCTTGGTCCATATCCCTCCAAACCTGTCCTATCCATGGACCTTTTTCACCCAGAGAGTTGTGAACCTGTGGAATGCTCTGCTTCAGATAGAGTCAGGGGATATGGCGAGAAGGCAGGAGCGGGATACTAATTGTGTCTAACTGTTTCTTAAACGTTGGGATAGTCCCAGCCAAACTGCCTCATCTGGCAGCTTGTTCCACACACCCACCACCCTTTGTGTGAAAAAGTTACCCCTCAGATTTCTATTAAATCTTTTCCCCTTCATCTTGAACCTGTGTCCTCTGGTCCTCAATTCCCCATAGTCTGGGCAAGAGACTCGGTGCATCTACCCGATCTATTCCACCTCTATAAGATCACCCCTCATCCTCCTGCGCTCCAAGGAATAGAGACCCAGCCTACTCAACCTCTCCCTACAGCTCACACCCTCTAGTCCTGGCAACATCCTCGTAAATCTTCTCCGAACCCTTTCAAGCTTGACAATATCTTTCCTGGAACATGGTGCCCGGAACTGAACACAACATTCCAAATGCGGTCTCACCAACGTCTTGTACAACTGCAACATGGCCTCCCGATTTCTATACTCTGTTTTTGTTGATGATCTGAGAATAACCCAGCCACGGATGGTCCATCCATCATATTTATTTGAGGCGCTCAGTTTTGACAAGGGCTCTTGGAGCTGAAACGTTAAATCTGTTTCTCTTTCCATTCGTGCTGCAAAACCACTTAGAGTTTCCAACAGTTTTTTAAATTTCAACGTTCCAGCCTCGTAGATTCATGCAGCATGGAAACAGGCCCTTTGGCCCGACTTACCCATGCTATCCACCGTGCCCCAGTTACACGGGCATGGAGGCGCAGCGGTAGAGTTGCTGCCTATCAGCGCCAGGGACCTGGGTTCGATCCTGACTCCTGGGTGCTGTCTGTACACAGTTTGTACATTCTCCCTATGACCTGTTTGTGTTTTCTCCGGGTGCTCCGGTTTCCTCCAACACTGCAAAGACGTACAGGTTTGTAGGTTAATTGGCTTTGGTAAAATTGTAAAATGATCCCTAGTGCGGGTATAAAAGTGGATGGCTGGTCAGCGCGGACGCCGAGGGCCGTTGCGGCTGTTTCTGCGCTGTATCTCTTTGTTTCACTCTTGGTATTTAATTCCAGGGATTTCATCGAATTGATGAGTTCATCGTTACTCAACACCCGCTGGCACACACGACAAAGGACTTCTGGCGGATGATATGGGACTACAATACTCAAATTATCGTCATGCTGCCAGACAACCAAGGACTGGTATGGTGTCTTTATATAACACGATGCTATTTTAATGGTTAACTCTAATGCTTCAATCATCTCATTCACGCCGAACAAGATGCCCCATCTAAGCTAGTCCCATTTCCTCACATTTGGCCCATTTCCCTCTAAAACCTTTCCTATCCATTACCAGATCCAGCTGTACAAATATCACTGTTATTAACATGCATATCAATTAGTTTCGAGACCACTGGAGCAATGAGGCAATTGGATTCAGCAGTATATATGTCGCAAAGCATGGCTAAGAGTCACAGAGCACGGCCCTTCGGCCCAACTTATTCGTGCCAACCAAGATGCCCCAATCCCATTTGCTCACATTTGGCCCATATCCCTCTAAAGCTTTGCCGTCCATGTACCTGTCGAAATGTCTTTGAACTGTTGTTACAGGATCTGCCTCAATTACCTCCTTGGGTAGCTCGTTCCATGTACCCACCGCCTTCTGAGTGAAAAGTTTAAGAATTAGGGGTAGGCCATTTAGAACGGAGATGAGGAAAAACTTTTTCACCCAGAGAGTTGTGAATCTGTGGAATTCTCTGCCTGGCAGTGGAGACCAATTCTCTGGATGCTTTCAAGAGAGAGTTAAATAGAGCTCCTAAAGATAGCGGAGTCAGGGGATACGGTGAGAAGGCAGGAAAGGGGTTCTGATTGTGGATGATCAGCCATGATCACATTGAATGGTGGTTCTGGCTTGAAGGTCTGAATGGCCTACTCCTGCACCTATTGCCTATTGTCTAGTGTTACTTTTCTATTTCAGTCAGATATTTACAGGTAATAAGTGCCAAGAATGTTTTTATTGTCATATTAACCAATAACAGAACATTGAAATTTATACTTGCAGCAGATTAACAGGTTATAAATGCAATACACCAAGTTAAAAATATAATAATAGTAAAAAAAAAATTAAAAAAATAGTAATACTAGGCGCCATAATTGTGGCAAAAACCAAAAAGTCCATAGTGCAACCAAAGATCTACAGTTAATTGTTGCTGAGGTTAGTGTTGTGTGATGTTCAAGAGCATGCTAGTTGCTGGGAAGAAATTATTCTTGAACCTAGTGGTCACAGATTCCTCGTACCCGACTCATTTGCCATTGCTAGCCAAAACCATTCGAGACAGAAGAATTTTCAGATGCAGGAAAACACACAAAGTGCTGGAGGAACTCACAGTGGGTCGGGCAGCATCTGAAGAAGGGTCCCGGCACGAAACGTCGTCTGTCCATTCCCTCCACAGACGCTGCCCGACGCACTGACATCCACCAACACTTTGCGTTTTGGCTCAGGTGAGTCTTCCCCAGAATCACCTGAGCACCTGAGTGAAGGTATGCATATTTCCTTCATGATAATTGTAGAATTGGATGATTGGGATATTTACACAGATGTCTCCTTAACTGATCTTCAGACCACGTACTGGCCGAAGAAAGACGTGCCGATGAGCTATGAAGCGTTTACTGTGAGCCTGATCGGGGAGAGCAACTTGTGTCTTTCAAACGAAGAACAGCTCATCATCCACGATTTCATTCTGGAAGCAACGCAGGTAAAAGAAAAGCAAATGATAAATTTAAAACCTCACCTAATCCTTTTTCTCCAGAGATGCTGCCTGACCCGCTGCGCTACTCCAGCTTGTTTGTTGTCTATAATCAATGAATTTTACTGCAATGAAGCGGAGTCAGGGGATATGGGGAGAATGCAGGAACGGGGTACTGATTGTGGATGATCAGCCATGATCACATTGAATGGCGGTGCTGGCTCGAAGGGCCGAATGGCCTACTTCTGCACCTATTGTCTATTGTCTTCACTTTCAGTTTAGTTTATTGTCATGTGTACCGAGGTACGGTGAAAAGCTTTTGTAGCGTGCTAACCAGTCAGTGGAAAGACAATACATGAGGATTCAATACAAAGATATCACCCATTCCTTCTCTCCAGAGATGCTGCCTATCCTGCTGAGTTACTCCAGCCCTTTCTTCTATCTTCGGTTTACACCAGTATCTGCAGTTCTTTCCTACACATGGTTAACATACATGATTTAGAGCCGTGCTTCTTAAACTGGTAGAGCAGTGGTTCACCCAAGGGTGAATGGAATTATTTTGGGGTGAATGAGCTAATTTATGTTTTTTGCTCATGTGGCAAAATTAATTAAATATAAAATTATACACAAGGGAGAATGAGGAAAATTACCAAAAAAACACAAGAAAATTTAGTCGAGGGTGTATGAAATGTTGTGATAAAGACACACGGGTGAATGACACTGAAATAGTTTAAGAAGTACTGATTGCGAGTGTTACACTAACATGAGGTGAAGGGACTCTTGTTACTTTCTGTGCTGGAGTTGAATTCATCTTTGAACACAAGCCACACCTAATTATGAATATTTTTCACAGTGGTGATCACATCTGCATCAAGTCACCGTCACATTTAAAGAGATATTTTTAATCATTTCGGGTGGTTAGCATTCTTGCCCCAGCTTTGATTTTTGTTCTCATAACAGAAAAATCCTGGGTTGCTGCGGCAACGAGCAGTTTTGCAGCTTTTTATGCTTCCATTTCCTCTGGCTGTCTCCGTGACAATTCTTTGCACCACCTGTGCTACATTGACGCAGTGTGAACATCTCCAGCCATTTTCTAACGTCTCGCCAGAACAAGTTACAGATCTAAGTCTGAAGAAGTCTTCCGACCCGAAACCTCCTTTTTCTCCAGAGATGCTGCCTGACCCACTGAGTTACTCCAACACTTTGTGTCCATCTTTGGCATGATTGAATGAATCAATCAATCAAGACTTTATTGGTTTAGTTTGGAGATACAGAGCTGAAACAGGCCCTTCGGCCCACCGGGTCTGCGCCGACCAGCGATCCCTGCACATTAACACTATCCTACACATACTAGGGACAATTTTAACATTAACCAAGCCAATTAACCTACAAACCTTGAGGCAAACCTTGAGGGAGCGCAGCATAGGTTTACAAGGTTAATTCCCGTGATGGCGGGACTGTCATATCCTGAGAGAATGGAGCAGCTGGGCTTGTACACTCTGGAGTTTAGAAGGATGAGAGAGAATCTCATTGAAACATATAAGATTGTTAAGGGCTTGGACAAGCTAGAGGCAGGAAACATGTTCCCGATGTTGGGGGAGTCCAGATAGGGGGAGAAGGCAGGAATGGGGTACTGATTGGGGATGATCAGCCATGATCACATTGAATGGCAGTGTTGGCTCGAAGGGCCGATTGGCCTACTCCTGCGCCTATTGTCTAATGTCTTTGAAGTGCGGGAGGAAGCTGGGGCTTCCGCAGAAAACCCACGCAGGTCACGGGGAGAACGTTCAAACTCTGTACAGACAGCACCCCATTTTCCAGTGCCCGAGACTCGGGTCCGATCCTGACCACGGGTGCTGTCTGTACGTTCTCCCCTTGACCTGTGTGGGTTTTTTTCCGGGTGTTCCGATTTTTTCCAAAGCCATGCAGGTTTGTAGATCAGTTGGCTTCTGTAAATTGTCCCTCGCGTGTAGGATAGAACTCGTGTACGGGTGAACGGTAGAGAGCCAAAGGGCACGTTTCCATGCTGTATCTCTAAACTAAACTAAACATCGATCACCCATTCACACACAGTTCTGTTATCCCACGTAATTATGTTTTCTATTGCTGAATAAAAGGCTGCAATAATCGCAATGCTTATCTGCTGTTTACTCCCCTGCTCTGCAGGATGACTACGTGCTTGAGGTGAGGCACTACCAGGCTCCAAAGTGGCCAAATCCAGATGGGCCGATAAGTAAAACCTTTGAGCTCCTCAATGTGATACAAGAAGCTGCTGCTACTCGGGATGGGCCAATAATCGTCCATGATGAGTGAGTTCCCTTTCCCTATCTTTCACTGCTTGCACAAGTCGCATTTCTTCATGAAAAAAACTTTTTCTCGAAGAGGAAGATGTCATGTTTGCCTTTTTAGCCTTTTGGTGGAACTCCAGGAAAGGAGCGTGGACGTCCGAAGAAGGGTCTCGACCCGCAACGTCACCCATTCCCCCTCTCCAGAGATCCTGCCTGGCCCGCTGAGCCACTGCAGCATTTTGTGCCTGTCTTAGGAGAATAGGTACGGTTAGGCAACGGTACTCTGGACCCTGGAGGAATGGATGATTTGAAGACACCCGAACAGATTAGACTGTTACAGGAAAGATGCGGAGACTTTGGAGAGGGTGCTGAGGAGGTTTGCCAGAATGCAGCCTGGATCAGAGGGTTTTGGTCACAAGGAGAGAGGTTGGAGAGAGGTTGAATTGGATTGTTTTCTCTGGAAAGTCGGAGGTTGAGGGAAGATTTGATAGTTTTGGGGAGTATAAAAAAACGATGAGAGGCAGAGATAGGGTAGACAGTCAGAACCTTGTCCCCTGCGTGGAAAGGTCCAACATTAGAGGGCGCAGCTGTGAGATGAGAAGGGGAAAGTTTAATGGAGATGGGCGGCGCAGGTTTTTCGTACACAGAGTGGGGTGGAGGCCTGGAACGCATTGCCAAGTCCTGTGGTGGAGGCAAGTACGATAATGGTACTTAAGATCCTTTGTTTAATGAAGCTGAGCGTGGTACGTGTGTTACACAGAGAATAGTGAGGGCCTGGTACTAATTGCCAGGGGTGGTGCTGGAGGCAGGGACAATAGTGGCATTTAAGAGGCTTGGAGGAGCAGAGAATAGAGGGATATGGATCACATACAGGCAGATGACATCAGTGCAGCTAGGCATTGCATTCGGCACGAATATTGTGGGCCGAAGGGCCTGTTCCTGTGCTGACCTGTTCTATGTTGTCGTCCCACAAGTGGAATTTCTTGAGTCAATTTTGAGTATCTTTTCCCATTTGTGAACCTTATTAAACCTACAACACACTTACTGGGACTTCTTTGTGGAGCTGGGAGGTGGATAGGCCTGTTGCATGTTTAAGTAAAAGTGTGGACTTGAAGTTAAATGGAATGTTTGCTTGTTAATGCAACTTTTCCAGCTTTAAATGGAGTTGTAAAGGTTCATTTGTTAGTCTAATTAAAAAACCATGAACTTTGCCCGGAGTTCATGCAGGCAATGAGATTCCCCCCCCACCCCCGCCACGGGTACCATGTAATCCCGTGCTACCTGCTCCATGGTTGGATAGTCGGCGACTAAACCGTCTCCCCCACCTGGTTTGACAGGTGAGGAGGGGGCTGTGGACCCCCAGCAGGACCAAAAACAAGACCTGTCAAAGGGCGGATGAGCTCCCAGCGGGCCAACGGCCATCCACACTTCGGTAGAAGTTGCGATCACTGTCGTACTGTAAGGCACCGTGCCCGTTGATGTTTTCAATGTGATGATGATGAGGTATTAAGTAGGTGTGAGATGTTCTTATTTTTTCCTAAGAGAGGGACTCATTTAATGGTTCAATGGTTCCTTTATTATCACATGTACCAAGGTCTCATTTATTTTGCATACAGATCAGTGAGATTATTGCCATAGATAATAAGTACAATACCTGGTTAGCCCTTAATGCAAAGAAACATCCCACTGAGTCTATATGCAATAGTGGTTAAGGCTTTGACCAATTTCCCTCCTGGAATAAATACATCGTATTGTATCGTTTTGGCACCATTTCATCGTCCCAACTACAACTGGCTATTAAGGCCCGTTGCCGCCATTGCCTCTATCCGATCGTCCAGTGAACTGTTATCCCGACTCAGTCCACCTTCAAACTTCGAGTCCCGGGGGCACCTCCCGCAGCCAACCTTGAGGTCATAAGGAATAGTAGTAGGATTAGGCCATTTGGCCCATCAAGTCTATTCCGCCATTCAATATTGGCTGATCTATCTCTCCCCCTCCTAACCCCATTCTCCTGCCTTCTCTCCATAACCTTGGACACCTGTACTAATCAAGAATCTATCTATCTCTGCCACCCCCCCCTCCCCCCCCCCCTCCCTCCCTTTCTACCATCATTTGTCCAGTATCTGTCGCCAACTCGCACCACCTTCCTCTCTGGTTCCTGGTCTTCTGGGATGCGCAGGCTTCCCCCTCTGTTCCACGGCAGGCAAGGCAGGCGTCCTGTCGGGGTCACGGGGACCCATGTGTTGTTAATCTAAAAAAACTTTTACTTTCCTTCAACTCCACAGGCACGGGGGAATAACAGCCGGCACCTTCTGTGCTCTGACTAATCTGATGCATCAGCTGGAGAGGGAAAACTCAATGGATGTTTATCAAGTGGCGAAAATGATCAACTTGATGAGGCCTGGCATATTCACTGAGATTGTAAGTCCCTGGTATTGTGTAAGGCTCAGAACAACCACAGAACAGCATTTAAAAGACAGCGTATGAGGCTGAGGGGTGAACGTATGGAGGTATAAGATCATAAGGGGAATAGATAGGGCAAGTAAACACAGTCTCTTACTCAGGTCGGAAAATTAAAAACCAGAGGACACAGGTTGAGATGGGAAGAAGGTGGTGGGTGTATGGAACGAACTGGCAGAGGAGGTCGATATTATAACTAGGGTCGCCAACTTCCTCACTCCCAAATAAGGAACAAATTCCCGGCAGCACTTTGTTGACTGACTCGGCCGTGGCTGGGTGAAGGATGAGTGGGCCCGGGTTGCTGGACTGCACACTAAGCCCAGCCGGCGGGCCAGCAGAGGAGTTTTGGACCGGGCCGCGCGATGTCGAACACAAAGTCCGGCACCCCCTCCAACTGATGAACCGATGATCGGTCAGGAGAAGGAGGGGTGGTGGTGTCGGTGGCAAGCGAAGGTCCGAAGGTCGGACAGCTGGCCGGGCTGCCGACTGACTGACGGGGCTACCTCTGGATGGGTGAGATGGGGAAGGACCTGACAGTCCCCTCGAGCAGTCAAACACGGGACAAGTGCAGTCCCGTACGGGACAAACCAATTTAGCCCAATATACGGGAAGTCCCGGCTAATCCAGGACAGTTGGCAACCCTAACTACAACAACAGTTTAAAAAAAAAAACACTTGGACGGGTACATGGTTTAGAGGGATATGGGTAGGTGAGACTAGTGTAGATGGGGCAGCCTAGTCAGTGTGGGTCAAAGAGGCTGTTACATTGCTGTGCAATTTATAACTATGATACAGGAGGAAAATGAAGGCACTTCTTTAGTGATCATTCAAAGGATTTTTAACACTTGTCTTGTTGCCAAGTCTGGGGAAGTTCATGTTACCTTCCATTTAGTTTAGGTTCGAGATACAGCGCGGAACAGTGATCACCCCATACACTGTCATAATCGTAATCATACTTTGTTAACCAAGTATGTTTTGCAACATACGAGGAATTTGATTTGCCATACAGTCAAATACAATTAAAAAGCAACAAAACACACAAAATACATTTTCACTTGAACATCCACAACAGTGACTTCTCACTGTGATGGAAGGCGGAAAAAAGTTCAATCTCTTCCCTTCTTTGTTCTCTTGCGGTCGATGGCCTTGAACCGTCTGTTGACGGGACGATCTTGGCTCCCGTAGCCTCCGTGTCGGGGCGATCAAGCTCCTGCATGGGGAGGGATGTCAGCTCCCTACACGCAATTAACCTACACACCTGCACGTCTTTGGAGTGTGGGAGGTAACTGAAGATCTCGGGGGAAAAAAACCCCATGCAGGTCACGGGGAGAAAGTACAGACAAGCACCCGTAGTCAGGATCGAACCCGTGTCTCTGGCGCCGTACGGCAGCAACTTTACCGCAGCGCCATCCTTCCTGTCCTTATAAAAGTTTATAGATGTGATGAAACTGATTGAGGGAATCTGGCTGGGATTGGACATAGAAACATCGAAAATAGGTGCAGGAGTAGGCCATTCGGCCCTTCAAGCCTGCACCGCTATTCAATATGCTCATGGCTGATCATCCAACTCAGTATCCCGTACCTGCCTTCTCTCCATACCCCCTGATCCCTTTAGCCACAAGGGCCACATCTAACTCCCTCTTAAATATAGCCAATGAACTGGCCTCAACTACATTCTGTTGCAGAGGATTCCACAGATTCAGAAAAAATGTTTTTCTCATCTCAGTCCTCAGACATCAGGACAAATACTTCCCCCCTGAATGGTGTAGCAATTTATTTTGTTGGAGGAGGGAGGGAGGAAGGAAGGAGGGAAGGAAGGAAGGAAGGGAGGGAGGGAGGGAGGGAGGGAGGGGCTGTACTTGGTGAGTTCCTGCAAGAAACAGTAAACTAAACATGCATTCTGGAATCAGTGAAAACTACACATGGCATGCCACTGGCAGTTTTCGGCACCCAGGTTCAACTACGGAGTTTGTACGTTCTGCCCGTGACCAGCGTGGGTTTTTCCCCCGAGGTCTTCAGTATCTCGGGTGCTGTTTGCTTGGAGTCTGTACGTTCCCTGAGTGACTGAGCTCCTGCCGGGTCTGGTAGTTTAATTAGCTGCAGAAAATGAACTCCTCCGTGTCGGCTATTGGCAAAAAAAATCAAAGAAAAGAAAGGGAATGTGCATTACGTTTAAGAACATTTAGGCATCTACATGGATAGGTGAGGTTTACGGGGATATGGGCCAAACGCAGGCAGGTGGGGCTTGTGTAGATGGGGCACGTTGATCCCAAGAGCCCGTTTCCACACTGTATGACTCTGAGAACAAAATAAGTTACAAAGGAACAAAGATAGAGGCAATGGGACAAAGGATCGCACTGAAGAAGTAAAAAATACTCAGTAGGTTGGACAGCACCTCTATTTGCAGCCACCATTGATGAGATGGGCTGAATGGCCTCCTTGTGTCATAAGTAATAAATCAAAAAGACATGGACTATTACTGTTATGCCTACCAGGGAACTGGAAAGAAAGGAAGCAAAGGTTTAGTTTAGTTTAGTTTAGGGATATAGCGCGGAAACAGGCCCTTCGGCCCACCGAGTTCGCACCGACCAGCGATCCCCGCACATTGACACTATCCTACATTAGGGACAATTTTTACATCTACTTCAAGCCAATTAACCTACCAACCTGTATGTCTACGGAGTGTGGGAGGAAACCGAAGGTCTCAGAGAAAACCCAGGCAGTCACAGGGAGAACTTACAAACTCTGTACAGGCAAGCACCCTGTTGTCAGGATCGAACTCGGGTCCCTGGCGCTGTAAGTGCTGTAAGGCAGCAATTCTATCACTGCGCAACCATGCCGTCCTAACGGTGTCTGACTAATAATGTCACCAACAAAGCAGCGTGATTTTGGGAGCAGGCAGATAAGAGAGCAGCTTTTGTGTCATTTTGCGGAAAAGATGTCACAGTGTTCTTTACTTAACTGGTTGAAAGATGTTAAATTAACTTTTGAGAGAGTCACAAGAAGAATAAAAGGACGTACTTTTGGAAAGGAGATGAGGAGGAATTTCTTTAGTCAGAGGGTGGTGAATCTGTGGTATCCATTGCTGTGGAAGCCAAGTCAATGCAGATATTTAAGGCGGAGATTGACAGATTCTTGATTAGTACGGGTATCAGCAGTTATGAGGTTGAGAGGGAAAGATAAGTCAGCCATGATTAAATGGTGGGGTAGATTTGATGGGCTGAATGCCCTAATTCTGCTCCTAGAAACTTTTGAAGAATGAGATCTCTTTATCTCCTTACAGGACCAGTACCAATTTCTATACAAAGCTGTCCTCAGCTTGGTCAGTTCAAAGGAAGATGAAAGACCTACGACCGCACTGGAAACCAATGGCCTTGCCCTTTGTGCTGACGACCATGGCGCAGCAGAAAGCATGGAGTCTCTGGTGTAACACACGGTCCCCTTTCAGATTTTGTTAACTGCACAGGTATCCATGTCACGTCGCCTCTGGACGGTGACTTGCGGATGACGTCCTATCATTAAAAATCTTAGCTGAAAAATGTGCAGTAAGTCATTTTGGCCTGGCTGATGTTCGCTGTAGTTACATATTCAGCATGTTCTGTGTCAAGTTTTTCGTGGTCTGTGGTCTTCCAGTTTGTACCAGAGTCAGACATGGGGGGTGGGGGGGGGGGGGGGGGGGGGGGGGGGGGGGAGGGGGAAAGAGGAGGGTGGCATTAATTCCTACAGAGGCTTTTTCATAGCGGCCACTCCATCTACGGTTCCCCGACTCAAAGCCGCCCAAGTCTCACCCTTTTGCTATCTTCTACGATGTCAACAACTTCACGAGGCCAGCGTTCAGCAGCGCCCTATCACGCAAGCTAGATCATGCACAGAAAGAGGGAAGGGTATCGTTGATTAAATCTGGATATGTAGACATTGCTTAATTAAAGAAAGAGAATTAATCTTCTAATACATAATGTAAATAGTAGAACAATGAACCCATCCATGGACCAAATTTCTATTTATAATTCTAGATTTTTATATTTTACTACAGAGTCTTTTCTAGTCTTTTTTTGATGTTATGACTACATTGTTGTTGTAGCTGGCATTTTATTAATGTTTAAAATATGTCTAATTCCACTGCGATTCTAAATCTGATGTCAGGTGTTTATTAATGACCTATGTGATGTAATATTTACAAATAACAGCATGCAATTTTAACACTGTTTGTGCAACAGGAATAGTGGGTCTTCAAAGCTTCACAGAGGAAAGGACCCAGATGATGTGTGATTTTGTTGCAACTGATGTTTTTACATTTGTGGCTACTGTGGAAGAATTAAAATGCAGGTTTTATCAGCTGGTTATCGGTGGCTTTCATTATTGGGACCGTGCCAGTCACACCTCATTTCGGGCACATCTGTCAGTAGTTGAGAATGATGTTCAGCTTTGCAGAGTATCTCAGCGTCCTACCTTCCGATTCAATTTGACATAGATGGTAGCCTGGGGCTCGACTGGATCATAGAAACATAGAAAATAGGTGCAGGAGGAGCCTGCACTACCATTCATTGTGGCCATGGCTGATCATCCACAATCAGTAACCCGTGCCTGCCTTCTCCCCATATCCCCTGAATCCGCTAGCCCCCCAGATCTCTATCTCTCTTTTAAATTCATCCAGTGAATTGGCCTCCACTGCCATCTGTGGCAGAGAATTCCACAAAACTCTCTGGGGGGAAAAGTTTTTTTCTCATCTCAGTTTTAAATGGCCTCACCTCTATTCTTGGACTGTGGCCCCTGGTTCTGGATTCCCCCAACATTGGGACCATTTTTCCTGCATCTTGCTTGTCCAGTCCTTTTATAATTGTTTACCTTTCTATAAGATCGAAACTAAAAACTGGACTTGGCAATAGGTGCAGGAGTAGGCAATTCAGCCCTTCGAGCCATCACCGCCATTCAATGTGATCATGGCTGATCATCCCCAATACCTACCTTCTCCCCATATCCACTGACTCCGCCATCTTTAAGAGCCCTATCTAGCTCTCTCTTGAAAGTATCCAGTGAACCAGCCTCCACCGACTTTGAAAATGGCGCCAAATCCTGCCGACCCTTGCACGGGGTCTCAGTGGACTATTTCTATGCCCTTTCTACTAATCGGGGACCGTGCTTAGGGCACAGCAATACTTTACTGAGCTGTATGGGAAAAAAAAATATTTTGTAATCACAATATGCGTACATGCGCTTATAAAGGAAACGGAGTTTCGTTTGAGCCTCACTGAGGTTCAAATGATATGTAATAAATATTATATTATTATTATATTAAAGAACCATTGACCATTGCTGTTACCCACACAGCGAGGAGAATCTGGACTCAGAGTAGCCACAACAGACTGAGGAAAAAGTTATAATCCATTGCTCAGATTATAAATTTGAGCAATAAGATTTAAAGTTCAAGGTTCAAGGTCAGTTTATGGTCACATGTGTTAAGGTACAGTGAAACACGACTACCATCTTAGTATTTAGGATAGGAGTTAGGATTCGCATCTTAGTTTAGTTTGAAGTTGCAGCATGGAAACAGGCCCTTTGGCCCACAATGACCCACACACGAAGGACAATTTGCCAAAGCCAATTAACCTACAACCCTGCACGTCTTTAGAATGTAGAAGGAAACTGGAGCTCCCAGACGGAGAAAACCCACGGGGAGAACGTACAGACAGCACCCGTAATCAGGATCAAACCCGGGTGCCTGCCGCTGTAAGGACGCAATTCTACCGCTGTGCCGCCCTATCTGTGTCCTTAACATGACCAAAAGTTGCTTCTCATGAGTGACCCCTTGAGCTATGTTGGAATATAAATCTGGTGCACCCTACAAAGAAAAGATACAGACTTTTCAGACAAAACAAAAGCGCACGATATCCAGGGTATTTTTACAATGGGAATAGTTTGTAAATAGTTTAAGTTTGCACCAGTGGTTATCCTTGATTGAGTTTGAAAAGGCTACGGGCAGCACCGGTTCTGCACAAAGGACGTATGTTATTGCTGTCACCAGCTTTAGGTGTTCCATGTTAAAATGAGCATACACATCTCCCAGTCTCAGACTGATTTCAGAGTGGTGATCATTTTGCCATGCAAAATAAAGGAAAGCCCAATGATTTAACGTGGGGTTCAAAGATGAATAAAATTACACACACACACACACACACACACACACACACACGGGGAGAATGTACAAATTCCGTACAGACAGCACCTGTGGTCACGATCGAATCTGGGTGTCTTGTGCTATAAGCGCTGTAAGGCAGCAACTCTACTGCTGTGCCACCATCAAAGTACTCAGCTAAGAGCTTCCATTGACTACTTCCCTTCAGCATGTCTGACATCTTCCAGACTCAGGTGCACTGCTAATGACATAATTGTCCAAAATTAGAAGCCCGTTCCTGATTTCTCCCCATATCCTTTGATTCCGTCAGCCCTAAGAGCTATATCTAACTCTCTCTTGAATACATGAACGTACAAACTCCACACAGACAGCACCTGTAGTCAGGATTGAACCCGGGTCTCTGGCGCTGTAAGGCAGCAACTCCGCCACTGTTCACAGGAGGGAAGCCCAGAGGAACGTCTGTCAGCAGCCACCAGAACCGTTGCCTCAGGTATTCTGGCATTACAGAGTCGCATAATGTGTAAACAGCGCTGTCCCCCAACATCCCTTTATCCTTTGCGAACCTCACATGAAGTTCAAACGTAATTTGGTTTCTGCAGCCACACAAGAAAAGAACCAAGACACGCACCAACACAATTTACACAAACATCCATCACAGTGAATCTCCTCCTCACTGTGATGGAAGGCAAAGTCTTGTTTCTCCCCTGCTCTCCATTCCTCTCCCGGGTCTTGGTGTTGGAGCCCCCGGCGGGCGCTAGCAAGTCCGCGGCAAATTAAAGCCGCGCCGGGCGATGTAAGGTCCCGCTCCAGGTCACTCTCAACCCCGCAATTCGGGCGGGAGAAGTCGCCGTTGCTGGTGCCCCGCAAAGCATTCACCCACCGGGGAACCCGCGAGCTCCCGGTGTCACCATCCACCGGAGTCCGGTCGCAGCGGCACGCCACCGCAGCTCTCCATGCTCCGAAGCTGGCCAGCTCCACAGAGGTAGGTCCGCAGCCCACTCAGCTGTCATCAAAGTAAGAGCTGGCCGCTCCTCCCCATATCCTTTGATTCAGTCAGCCCTAAGAGCTATATCCAACGGCAACGTACAAAACTCCACAGACAGCACCCATAGTCAGGATTGCGGGTCTCTAGCGCTGTAAGGCAGCAACTCCGCCACTGTTCATAGGAGGAACAGTCTGTCTGCAGCCACCAGAACCGTTGCCTCAGGTATTCTGGCATTACAGAGTCGCATAATGTGTAAACAGCGCTGTCCCCCAGCATCCCTTTATCCTTTGCGAACCTCACATGAAGTTCAAACGTAATTTGGTTTCTGCAGCCATACAAGAAAAGAACCAAGACACACACCAACACAATTTACACAAACATCCATCACAGTGAATCTCCTCCTCACTGTGATGGAAGGCAAAGTCTTGTTTCTCCCCTGCTCTCCATTCCTCTCCCGGGTCTTGTTGTTGGAGCCCCCGGCGGGCGCTAGCAGGTCTGCGGCAAATTAAAGCCGCGCCGGGCGATGTAAGGCCCCGCTCCAGTTCACTCTCAACCCCGCAATTCGGGCGGGAGAAGTCGCCGTTGCCGGTGCCCCACAAAGCGGTCACCCGCCGGGGACCCGCGAGCACCCGGTCTCACCATCCACCGGAGTCGGGTCGCAGCAGCACGCCACCGCAGCTCTCCATGCTCCGAAGCTGGCCAGCTCCACAGAGGTAGGTCCCGCAGCTCCGCAGGCTCCGTGACTTGAGCCTCCAGGTCGTTCCGGTAGTAGGCCGCTCCACGGCGCTAGGCCCCAACGGCAACGGAGACCCGACAGGTAAAAGGTCGGGTCTCCTTGCAGGGCAGAGATTTAAAAGTTTCCCCCACCCCCCCCCACCCCCCACATATACACATTTAAAAACCCGCTACAAACTAAACCTTCAACAGGACAAAAAAATAAAATACTCAGACTGCAGAGGCCACTGCGACGTCGGGCGCACCGCCCACATGTCCGCGGGGTGACGCCTGTTTGGTCGTGAGTGAACCAGACTTTAGACTTTGAAGATACAGCGCGGAAACAGGCCCTTTGGCCCATCGATTTGGTGCCGACCAGCGATCACCCACACACTAGTTCTATCTCGCACACGAGGGACAATTTACACAAGCCAATTGAACTACAAGCCCGGACGTCTTTGGAGCATGGGAATAAACCGGAGCATCCGGAGAAAACCTATAGGGACCTAAGGGGGAAAACGTACAAACTATGTACATAGAAACATAGAAAATAGGTGCAGGAGTAGGCCATTCGGCCCTTCGGGTCTGCACCGCCATTCAATATGATCACGGCTGATTATCCAACTCAGTATCCCGTACCTGCCTTCTCTCCATACCCCCTGATCCCTTTAGCCTCAAGGGCCACATCTAACTCCCTCTTAAATATAGCCAATGAACTAGCCTCAACTACCTTCTGTGGCAGAGAGTTCCAGAGATTCACCACTCTCTGTGTGAAAAATGTTTTTCTCATCTGGTCTTAAAGGATTTCCCCTCAATCCTTAAGCCTTGGACAGGCCTTTGTCCTTGGACAGGCAGCACCTGTAATAAAGATCGAACCAGAGTCCCTGCCGCTGTCGGGCAGCAACTCCACCACCGCACCGCTGCGCCACTGAATCGCTGGAGTTGTGATCTAGAGGGGGTGGAGACAACTCACACAGAAATACCATTGTTTATAGATGTTCTAGCCCAGGAAATCCCCATGGATAAATCTGGAGGAGGAACTGGGGCAGACACATTGCTCTTCACTTGGGTACATGCCAGTACAATTCTGTTCCCTACAGAATTTATCCACATCTATGACTATAGCCAAAAGACCAGATGCAACAGCACTACCGATGAATGGTAACTTGCAAGAAAGCTGCAGTTTAATGGGGGGTACATTCCGAGCTCAAAGGCAGATTGGCACCATAACACCTTTTGCAAAGGCATCTTGGTTTATCAACAAACAAATTACAATCTCCGTCAATGATTAAGGTTCAATCATTAATTATCACGTTGTTTTAATTAAACAACTCGCTCGCATTATGAACATGTAGGAAACATCCTTAAATGAATGGCCCAGAAAGGTCAACAGCATCTACATTTCAGAGTAGTCACCTGGAATTTACACTTTAAAAACATTACTATTGCTTTGGAAGAATAAAATCTGTAGCAAACAAAATATTTCCGTTCTAGTTCCCAGTCACACAAGGTCTTCATGCACAAGTGGTGGTGGAAGTGTACACAATTCCCTCAGCTTTGATACGATCTAGGATTGGTTTGTAGATATCTTTGGTCACTGGTCCAAACACTCCTTTGGTAGTAATTTCACCTGTAAACAAGATTTAAACAAAATAAAAACACACATAATCAGTGCAACGGCATCAGAAGGTACTTTAGGTGTAGACGTGTGAAAACGCACGCCTCTAGATTCAGGAACCGTTTCTTCCCAGCTGTTATCAGGCAACTGAACCATTCTACCACCAACTAGAGAGCAGTCCCAGTCTGGTGAAGGGTCTCGACCTGAAACGTCACCCATTCCTTCTCTCCAGAGATGCTGCCCGTCCCGCTGAGTTACACCAGCTTTTAGTGTCTATTTTCAGTCCTGAACTACTATCTACCTCATCGTACTATCCTTGATCGGACTTTGCTGGCTTTACCTTGCACTAAACGTTATTCCTTTATCATGTATTTAAATACTATACATGGCTCGATTGTAATCATGTATTGTCTTTCCGCTGACTGGATAGGACGCAACAAAAGCTTTTTACCGTACGGAGTTTGCACGTAATCCTTGACCTGCCTGGGTTTTTCTCCGAGAGTTTTTTCGGTTTCCTCCCAAACTCCAAAGTTATACAGGTTTGTAGGCTAATTGTCTCGGTATAAATGTAAATTGTCCGTATGTGTAGGATAGTGTTATTGTGCGGGGATCGCTGGACGGCACGGACTCAGTGGGCCGAAGGGCCTGTTTCCGCTCTGTATCTCTAACTAAACTAAATTATTCTTCCATTGTGCCAGAACAGATTCTAAAAGGGAAAAATGGATGACTGAATGACGGAGTGTAATGTTAAAATTGTACAAGGCATTGGTGAGACCAAATCTAGAGTATGGTGTACAATTTTGGTCGCCCAATTATAGGAAGGATGTCAACAAAATAGAGAGAGTACAGAGGAAATTTACTAGAATGTTGCCTGGGTTTCAACAACTAAGTTACAGAGATAGGTTGAATAAGTTAGGTCTTTATTCTCTGGAGCGCAGAAGGTTAAGGGGGGACTTGATAGAGGTCTTTAAAATGATGAGAGGGATAGACAGAGTTGATGTGGACAAGCTTTTCCCTTTGAGAATAGGGAAGATTCAAACAAGAGGACATGACTTCAGAATTAAGGGACAGAAGTTTAGGGGTAACATGAGGGGAAACTTCTTTACTCAGAGAGTGGTAGCGGTATGGAATGAGCTTCCAGTGGAAGTGGTGGAGGCAGGTTCGTTGGTATCATTTAAAAATAAATTGGATAGGCATATGGATGAGAAGGGAATGGAGGGTTATGGTATGAGTGCAGGCAGGTGGGACTAAGGGAAAAAAAGTTGTGTCGGCACGGACTTGTAGGGCCGAGATGGCCTGTTTCCGTGCTGTAATTGTTATATGGTTATATGGTTATATGGAGTCGGCTCGATGGGCCGATTGGCTTAAATATGCTTCTATGACATGAATTTGTCAGTGTAAAAGTTTTATTATTAAGTTGAAGGCAGCGACATCAGCAAAAAGAAAAGAAACAAAATCCTTCTCAACTAACAAATCTGTAGAATAATCATGGTTCTAAGAACTTGTACACAAAGTTCCAGAGAAAGCTCCTGAGAAGTAGTTCAGGGACAAGTAGTTCTATGAAGTATTTGCATTAAGAGAACATCTCATATAAAAGATGATGCCACCAGCATTCCTGCATTCCTTCCGCACAGCACTTCAACAGAAATTTGGATTAGCATCATAGAGTCACAGATACAGTGTGGAAACAGGCCCTTCAGACCAACATGTCCCAGCTACGCTAGTCCCACCTGCCTGCGCTTGGTCCATATCCCTCCAAACTTGTCAAATTCTGGAATGGGATTTGAATGCACAAGGAGGTGGGAACAGGGCAAGGGGTGGTCTGGGACCGGGGGGCAGTGGTGTTGTCTTGGGGAAAGAGGGTCCATTTCTCCAGCTTCCATTTTGTTCAGACTTCCCTGGGTTCATTCTGCTGATTTTCTATAGATTCCTAAATCCCTCTCCTTTTTACTTTCGACTTCAGAGACAGTGTGGACACTGGCCCTTCAACCCCACAGAGTCCATGACGACCAGTGATCACACCTATCCTATCCTACACATTCGGGGCGATTTACAATTTACAGAAGCCAATTGACCTACAAGCCGGCAGGTCTTTGGAGAGTGGGAGGAAACTGGAGCACCGGGAGGAACCCAGGCAGGTTATAGTGAGAATGGGAAACTCTGTACAGACAGCACTTGTTGTCAGGATCGAACCCAGGTCTCTGGCGCTGGAAGGCAGCAACTCTACCGCTGCGCCACCGTGTCGCCCCTCTTGTTGTCCTCTTATTCAACGTGTCGACAGATGCAAAACAAACATTCAGAATCCCTTTCACTGCAGGGAAATATTTACAACCGTCTCACAGAAAGACATGTGTGAAGTGAAAGAACACTTACCATCCAAGACCATCTCGGCTGCAATTGCACATGGGAAGCCAACAGTTTTGGCCATTGCCGAGAAGCCGCCAACATCACCATAGACCACCAAACTGTCGTGCTTGGTTTCCAGTTGGCCCGAGGGGTGTCTAATCCCAACATCGTTCCGCAACACGACCAGGTCTCTCTCACCAGGAGCTGAAACACAATCACCATCTTATAGAAATTCTTACGGGATTGGACAGGCTAGATGCAAGAAAAATGTTCCCGCTGTTGGGGGGGGGGGGGGGGGGGTTGGGGGGGCAGAACCAGGGGTCACGGTTTTAAGAATAAGGGTTAGGCCATTTAGGACTGAGATGAGGAAAACCCTTTTCACCCAGAAAGTTATGAATCTGTGGGTTTCCCTGCCACAGAAGGCAATGGAGGCCAATTCACTGGATGTTTGCAAGAGAGTTAGATATAGCTCTTAAGGCTAACGGAATCACGAGATATGGGGAGAAAGCAGGAATGGGGTAATGATTAGGATGATAAACCATGATCATGTTGAATGCCGGTGGTGGCTCGATGGGCTGAATGGCCTACTCCTGCACCTACTTTATATGTTTCTGTAATGAAATCTCAACCCAAATCCCACCTTGCTATCTGCTTCTCGTAGAAACAAAGAACTGCAGATGCTGATTTACACCAAAGATGGGCACAAAGTGCTGGAGTAACTCAGCGGGTCAGGCAACAACTCTGGAGAAAAGGGATAGGTGACGCTTTGGGTCGGGACCCTTCTTCAAAGAAATGTCCTGACCCAAAACATCAGCCTATCCTTTTACTCCAGAGATGCTGCCTGACCCACTGAGTTACTCCAGCACTCTGTGACTGTTTTCTGCTTCTTGTTGAAAACACAGGGCTACGCTCCACCCCCTCAAATGGCCTTCACCTTTTCCATGTTGAAAATAAGCAGAGGATTATTCACAGCAGTCTGTGGTGGACAGCAGGCGGCATCTGCTAACATATTTGACGGCACTGGGCCTGTACTCGTTGGAGTTTACAAGAATGAGGGGGGGACCTCATTGAAATGTAGAAAATAGTGAAAAGCTTGGATATAGTAGATGTGGAGAGGATGTTTCGACTAGTGGGAGAGTCTAGGACTAGAGGTCATAGCCTAAGAATTAAAGGATGTTCTTTTAGGAAGGAGATGAGGAGGAATTTCTTTAGTCAATAGGGTGGTGAATCTGTGGAATTCTTTGCCACAGAAGGCTGTGGAGGCAAAGTCAGTAGATATATTTAAGGCAGAGATAGATGAGTACAGTTGTCAGAGGTTATGGGGAGAAGGCTAGAGAATGGGGTTAGGAGGAAGAGATAGATCAGCCATGATTGAATGGCAGAGTAGACTAGATGGGCCAAACGGCCTAATTCTGCTCCTATCACTTATGATCTCATGATCTTATGAACTCTGGAGAAAAAGGATATGTAACATTTTTGGTCAGCGCCTTTCTTTGAAGAGGATCCCGACCCAAAACGTCACCCATCCTTCCTCCCCAGAAATGCTGCCCGACTCGCTGAGTTACTCCAGCACTTTGTGTCTATCTTTGGCATAAACCAGCATCTGCGGTTCCTTCCTACACTCCATTTCTTATGACTGCTTGGAAATTATTTTTGATAGGAAAGCTGAGCTGAATCTATCCCAGTAGTTTACACTAATTAACCTGTTCATAAATTGATACTTGACTTAGAACAAAGCTCAATACTCACAGCGGTTTTGTAAATCCTTCATCGTTTTATTTTTAATCGAGTCGTAACATTAAAATGATTTTTTTTTTAAATTAAGTTTTACCAATGAAACAGTGACAGCTATTGCATGAGAACATGCAGAGGTTCTCTTACCGTAAGAAAGTTTGGGCTCAATGTGCTTTGCAAAAGACTCGAGAAGACTGCGTCCTTTCTCCACCGGCTCATCTTTGAACAGCCCGAGCCTTTGTCAGAACAAAGAAACGTTAGACCAGGTAATTGCACAAGGCAAGTTGGTGAAAGGAATCTTTAAAGATGGTACGGACATAAATGTTCAGTCATGCAAGGACAAGTGAGTATGGGAGAATCAGGACAGTTAACATTTCATTGATTGATTCAACATAGCGCTGGGATTATGATCAGTGTAGAGAGTGGACATAGGGGAGAAGCAGTGAAGCTCCACAGCACTGCAACTAGATAAGAACCAGAAAACCCATAGCTACCCATATTATATCACTCCACATTCACTTACTACAGCATGAAATCAAGCCCATCGGCCCAACATGTCCCATCCACACAAGTCCCACCTGCCTGCGTTTGGCTTGCATCCCTCTAAATCTGTCCTATCCATGGACCTGCTAAATGTTTCTAAATGTCATAATTTGGCAATACCCTCCTAACGCAGGTGGGTATCTGACCTATGCACCAAATGGACCTGCCTATTTCTTTCCGATGATCCATAGTTGTGCTGAACCCGCTGAGGTTTCTCCAAACAATGTCTTCTGATTGTACCTTCCTCGTGAAAATGTTACAGGGTTCCTGTTAAATCCTCCGCCCAAGGTTCTCAACATGGGGTAAAGCCTAAGGGGGTATTTTGCCCAGGGGGGGTAAATTTGTTGATTCTGGATTTGTACATATTTTTTCACATTTACTGACTGTGTTTGGTTCTGGTATACCGGTATCTGTTCATCATTAGTTGTTCATAAATAAGTGAAATAACATTGTTATGTGCTATTGAAGTTGCCAGGGGTAAACGGGACAAAAAAGGTTGGAAAACCCCTGCTTTAAACCAATGTCCTCTGCTTCACGATTCCCCTACTTTCCTTTTTTCTAAGCAAACCTAAATATGGCATGTTTGAGCCTCAAAAATGCCCCTCTCTATACAGTCAAGGTCTCAGCTTGGCTGCTCAATGGACTGCCATCAAATGCATGGTGATCCATCATAGAGGGTAGGTGCATGTAAATGAACTGTGTAGGAAAAAACAGCAGATGCAGGTTTACACCGAAGATAGACACAAAATGCTGGAGTAACTCAGCCGGACGGGCAGCATCTCTGGAGAGAAGGAATGGGTGACGTTTCGAGTCAAGAACTCTACTTCAGCATATAAACTGTATGTATCATCATGATTCATGTAGATCTTCTTGGCAGATGACCAGCAAAAACTAGTTGCTGTGTAAACAGCATCATTATCCAAGTGGGCGGCACGGTGGCGCAGCGGTAGAGCTACTGCCTCATAGCGCCAGAGACCCGGGTTCGATCCTGACTACGGGTGCTTGACTGTACGGAGTTTATACGTTCTCCCCGTGAACTGCGTGGGTTTTCTCCGAGATCTTCGGTTTCCTCCCACACTCCAAAGAGGTTGATAGGCTACTTGGCTTGATGTAAATGTAAAATTGTCCCTGGTGCGTTTAGGGTAGTGTTAATGTGCGGGGATCGCTGGTCGGCGCGGACGCGGTGGGCCGAAGGGCCTGTTTCTGTGCTGTATCTCTAAACAAAACAACTCTCAGACACAAACCATTCAAGTGGCCTTTGACAGAGAAATTATGGGACGAAAAATCCAGATCTTCTCCTCACCAATTCAACGTGTTCATTCTGTGCTCATCTCTTTCAATCTTTTCGTACACAACTTCCTCGAGACTCTGGACGCTGCTGGACGGTGGGATTCCCACCAGCGTGCACATCAGCTCCCTCTGCACAAACGCAAGTAGAATTTCAAGTCAGGGAGTAAACAAGAGTGAGAAATGTGGTGGCAGGGGCAGGGGCAGGGGCAGGGGCAGTTGGGTGGGAAGGTGTTAAGGGCCTGTCCTACTTATGGAGGACAATGGAGGAGGCCCAGGACCGAAAGGTCAGTGTGGGAATTAAAGTGTTTGTCAACTGGGAGATCACATAGAAACATAGAAAATAGGTGCTGGAGGAGGCCATTCGGCCCTTCATTGCGATCATGGCTGATCACATAGGCCAAGGCGGGCTGAGCGAAGGTGTTCTGCCAAACAATCGCCCAGTCTGCGCTTGGTCTTGCTAGATACCTGGAACAGCGGATACTTACCATACCTAACTGGCCAAACTTGCACTCCAAGGTCCAGCATCCTGTTCTGAATGGCAAATGGGCTGTGGGTGTCAGAGTATTAGGTCCCTGCTCCAAAACCAGTCATATGCTGAGAGAATGGAGCGGCTGGGCTTGTGTGGGGTTTAGAAGGATGAGAGGGTATCTTATTGAAATATAAGATTGTTAAGGGCTTGGACACGCTAGAGGCAGGAAACATGTTCCCGATGTTGGGGGAGTCAAGAACCAAGGGACACAGAATTTAAGAATAAGGGGTAAGCCATTTAGAACGGAGACGAGGAAACACTTTTTCTCACAGAGAGTGGTGAGTCTGTGGAATTCTTTGCCTCAGAGGGTGGTGGAGGCCGGTTCTCTGGATACTTTCAAGAGGGAACTAGATAGGGCTCTTAAAGATAGCGGAGTCAGGGGATATGGGGAGAAGGCAGGGATGGGGTACTGATTGGGGATGATCAGCCATGATCACATTGAATGGCGGTGCTGGCTCGAAGGGCCGAGTGGCCTACTCCTGCACCTATTGTCCATTATTACATAGCAAGGTTGAATGGTCCAAACGTCAATTTGTCAAGCAACACTCTATGCTTTTCCAAGAAGGTAAGATACCTACCCAGCTAATCGGAGGAGCGTCAGGAGAGAGGAGGGGACATGGATCAGGGTTGATGAGTCCGATCTTGTGAAAGCCTTTCACTGTATTTGCATATCCCTGGAAAAAACGAGCACAAGGCAATGTCTATTAGCGTTGCCATTAAATAAAGAGCCATTTGACAGATTAAACGTTATTTGGGATCAGTTGGGCTTAAGATGATTAACTTTAGTTTAGTGTAGAGAAACGGCATGGAAACAGGCCCTTCGGCCCACCGAGTCTGCACCAATCAGCCGTTCACACTAGTTCTATGTTATCCCACTCTTAGTTCACGTTTCAGATCAATGATTTTGAAAAAAGTATCAACTTGAATATTTTGTTTTGCACTGTCTTCACAGATGCTGCCATACCTGCTGGTTGTTTCCAACAGTAGACACAACATGCTGGAATAACTCAGCGGGACGGGCAGCATCTCTGGGGAGAAGGAATGGGTGACGTTTCAGGCCGAGACCCTTCATCAGACTTGGACCGCTCTCCAGTTGGTGGAAGGATGGTTCAGTTGCCTGATAACAGCTGGGAAGAAACTGTCCCCGAATCTGCTTTCACACTTCTATCCCTTTTTATACCTAAAGAATGTTCTGGGAGAACTCTGGAGAACTCTGAGTATCTCTGGAGAGAAGGAATGGGTGATGTTTTTGCAGGTCGAGACCCTTCTTCAGACAGCTTCGACCTGAAACATCACCCATTTCTCTCCAGAGACGTTGCCTGTCACCGCTGAGTTACTCCAGATGTCTATCTACGGTTTTTAGATTTCGGCGAAATGGCTTATTGGTTGCTGATGGAGGATTAATGAAACAATCTGTTCACTAAAAAGATGTCAATTGTTTAAATCTTTCTTTTACAAGCGTTAAACCCAATTCCCCGAATCCTCTGTGATCATAACGCTCGGGATTATTCCAAATAAGGACATGAAACAGGAAAAAACAGATGCTGGGGTTGGATAATAAGGCATGCACACATCTGTAACCTGTTCAGTAAGACAGCCACACTATCTCAACAAAAAAGCATTCATACCAGCAGAGTGCAGCTGCTTAGTATTTCTGTGAAATATGAAGGATTAAAGTGAATTTTCAAATTAATTCTCAGCATTGGTAAATTCATAATGCCACCAATGACTGTGGAGGCCAAGTCAGTGGATATTTTTAAGGCAGCGATAGATGAATTCTTGATCAGTACGGGTGTCAGGCGTTATGGGGAGAAGGCAGGAGAATGGGGAGAGACAGATCAATCATGATTGAATGGCGGAGTAGGCTAGATGGGCCAAATGGCCACATTCTGCTCCAATCACATGAGCTTATGAATTGGTTTTTCCTGAGAAATAACAGAAGGTGAATAATAACTTGCATTAGTAGAGCGTGGAATATTGAACAGTACAGCACAGTAAAAGGCCCTTCGGCCCACAATGCCTATGTTGAACATGATACCGGTATAAACTACTCTCTTCTGCCTGCACGTGATCCATTACCCTCCATTCCCTGCATATCTAAAGGTAACACCACCATCATATCTACCTCCACCACCAACACCCATGATGGTGCATCCAGACACAACATCACCCTCTGTCCTAAAAATACTTGCCCAGCACATCTCCTTTAAACTTTATCCCATCTCACCTTAACCTTGAGCTTTCTAGTCTAGGACATCTCCACCCTGGTGAACAAGGTTCTGACTATGCCTACTCTCTAAGCCTCTCATCACTTGATATACATCTGTCAGGTCCCCACTCAACCTCCAGCATCCGAGAGAAAACAATCCAAGTCTGTGCAAGGTAGACAAACATGCTGGAGAAACTCAGCGGGTGAGGCAGCATCTATGGAGCGAAGGAAATAGGCAACGTTTTGGGTCAAGACCATTCTTCAGACTGATGTGAGGGTGGAGACTGGATAGACTTGGTTTATACTCTCTAGAATTTAGGAGATTGAGAGGGGATCTTATAGAAACTTACTAAATTCTTAAGGGGTTGGACAGGCTAGATGCAGGAAGATTGCTCCCGATGTTGGGGAAGTCCAGGACAAGGGGTCACAGCTTAAGGATAAGGGGGAAATCCTTTAAAACCGAGATGAGAAGAATTTTTTTCACACAGAGAGTGGTGAATCTCTGGAACTCTCTGCCGCAGAGGGTAGTCGAGGCCAGTTCATTGGCTATATTTAAGAGGGAGTTAGATGTGGCCCTTGTGGCTAAGGGGATCAGAGGGTATGGAGAGAAGGCATGTACGGGATACTGAGTTGGATGATCAGCCATGATCATATTGAATGGCGGTGCAGGCTCGAAGGGCCGAATGGCCTACTCCTGCACCTAATTTCTATGTTTCTATGGAGGGGGCGGGAAGAAGAAAGAAAGAGGTGGAGCCCGTGGGTTGACGGAGAGCTGAGAAGGGGAGGAGAAAGCAGGGACTACCTGAAATTGGAGGTCAATGTGCATACTGCTGGGGTGCAAACTGCACAAGCGAAATATGAGGTGCTGCTCTTCCAATTTACAGTGGTCTTCACTGTGGCCATGGAGGAGGCCCAGGACAGAAAGGCCGGATTTGGAATGGGAGGGGGAGTTGAAGCGCTGAGCCACCGGGAGATCAGGTTGGTTATTGCGAACCAAGCAGATGTGTTGGGCGAAGCGATCGCCAAGCCTGCGCTTGGTCTGACCAATGTAGAGCAGCTGACATCTAGCGCAGCGGATGCAATAGATGAGGTTGGAGGAGGTGCAGGTGAACCTCTGCCGCACCTGGAACGACTGCTTGGGTCCTTGGATGGAGTCAAGGGGGGAGGTAAAGCGACAAGTGTAGCATTTCCTGCGGTTGCAAGGGAAAGTGCCCGGGGAGGGGGTGGTTTGGGTGGGAAGTTGACCAGGGAGTTACGGAGGGAGCGGTCTCTGCGGAAAGCGGACAGGGGAGGAGATGGGAAGATGTGGCAAGTGGTGGGATCACGTTGGAATGTCGGAGGATTCGGTGACGAATGTCGGTGGCGAAAATGTCGGAGGATTATTTGTTGTATGTGAACTGAGCCAAGTCTGTGCAACATCTCTTTGTAGCTAATACTCTCTAACTCAGGCTGCATTTGAGGAAACCATATACCTCCCCGGGGCCACCCCTTCCACCGCTGATCCTCACGGCCTACCTGGCGGTCCGCTGACCGGGGCCACCAACGCTGAAGGGTCTCGACCCGTAACGTCAGCCTTCTCCCCAGAGATGCTGCCTGTCCCGCTGAGTTACTCCAGCATTTTGTGTCTATCTCGGCGTACGCTGCTATTTGCATACATTGTGTATGCAAGCAAAGAATCTCACTGTACTTAGTCACATGTAAAGTATTCCTATTCATATTCTTAAATTAAGCCCCTGTTGTCTCCTCCATCGCACTTCTTTCTGGTGGATCAGAATTGCCATTTCAATGCTTGCAGTTGTTCGCAGTTTCCCTGCTTACCCTGTATCTCAATGAACCTCGCAACAGAGTGCTGGCTGACTCGATACCGAATGGCTTGCCGTATTTGATGCTGTCTCTGTTCGGTATGCCCTCCAAATTAAATCCTGGGAAGAAACTCATCGGCCGAGCGTGGTCAAGTACTGCCCCTCCGGCTGCGATGTCCACAACCTGGGGAAGAAACACATCCAATGCACTGCATTTAACAAGAGCCAGAGGGGTAAGCGCACACAGACATTACAAGAGCACACAACCATCCACTGAGTATCCACATGTAGTCTAGTTCAGTTTAGAGATACAGCATGGAAACAGGCACCTAGTCCGCGGTGACCAGTTAGATTTAGCTCTTTGGGCTAATGGAATCAAGGGATATGGGGAGAAAACAGGAATGAGGTACTGATTTTGGATGATCAGCCATGATCATATTGAATGGCAGTGCTGGCTCAAAGGGCCGAATGGCCTACTCCTGCACCTATTTTCTATGGTTCTATATCAACTCCACACATTCCTAAAGTTGGAGCTAAATAAATTCCTTGGCCACCATGTATTCCTAAACCTAGTGAGCTTATCGCCTGTTCGAAATATCTATAGACACAATGAGAAACACATACATGATCAATCTCATGTTAAATGGTGCAACAACCCAAGCATTGAATGGTACAACAAGGCTACCTGACCCCAGTAGGACATCAAGATCCAATAGAGAAGGAATGGGTGACATTTCGGGTCGAGACCCTTCTTTGGACTGAAGAAGAGTCTTGACCCGAGATGTCACCCATTCCTTCTTTCCAGTGATGCTGCCTATCCCGCTGAATTACTCCAGCATCTTGTGTCTATCTGCGGTTTAAACCAGCATCTGCAATTCCTTCCTACACAAGAGTCAAGAGACATGGATAGGAAACATTTAGAGGGATATGGACATAATGCAGGCTGATGGGATTACCATAGATGGGGCATCCTGATCCTTCTTGGACAAGTTCTTCCGAAAGGAATGTTTTCATGCTGTACAACTCTATGAGAGCGTTACACATGTTCATAGAAACAGAATTAGGCCATTCGGCCCATTGTGTCTACTCCGCCATTCAATCATGGTTGATCCATCTTTCCCTCATAACCCCATTCTCCTGTCTTACCCCCCACCCCTACCCCCGCCCATAACCCACAACACCCTTATGCCCGTGCCCCACTTAGGAATCCTGAACGGAAACCTCTGGAGACTTTGCGCCCCACCCAAGGTTTCCGAGCGGTTCCCGGAGGTTTTTGTCAGTCTCCCTAATGGTCGAAAGTGGTTCAAAACCGGCCGCGACCAGGTTGCCGTTTTAAACATCGGTAATTATTTAGTCGAAGCCGGTTGCGATGCTAGTTGAAGGTGGTTGCAGGTGGTTGCAGGTGGTTGCCGGAGGTTGCAGGTAGTGGAAGGTAAGACCTCCCACTACCTGCAACCTCCGGCAACCATCTTCAACTAGCATCGCAACTGTTTTCGACTAAAGAAATTACCAATTTTTAAAAACGACAACCTATTTTTAATCGCGGCCGGTTTTGAATTTTTTGAAATAATCGCCGGAACATAGAAGAAGCGGTAACCACTTTCGACCATTAGGGAGACTGACAAAAACCTCCGGGAACCGCATGGAAACCTTGGGTGGGGCGCAAAGTCTCCAAAGGTTTCCGTTCAGGTTTCCTAACTGGGACAGGGGCATTACTAATCAAGAACCTATCAATCCCCGCTTTATGGAGGGTGGTGGGTCTGTGGAATTCATTGCCACAGACGGCTGTGGAGGCCAAGTCATTGGGTATTTTTAAGGTGGAGATTGATAGAGTCTTGATTTGTAAGGGTGTCAAAGGTTACAGGGATAAGGCAGGAGAATGGGGTTGAGAGGGAAAAATAGATCAGCCACGATCGAATGGTGGAGAAGACTCGATGGGCCGAATGGCCTAATTCTGCTCCAACGTCTTATGTATAAATCGAGGAAAATGTAGCTACTTGTAAACTTCAGAGGACAATTTGTGGATAAGTACAATTGTTTATAAACTTTAGGGTGTCAATTGGTGGGTGTTTGCAGCTACTTATATTAGCAATGTTACAAAATTTTGAGATTTAAAAAATCAAGTCTGCAATTTATCCCATCAGATAAAGCATAACAATGTTTAATTTGACATCTAATTCACTTTCATATCTCAAGTAATAAAAAAGTTATGGCCATTTTCATAATCGGAAATTAGCATCTTGTTCCCTATTGATTTTCTATGGACATAACAAAAAAAGCTGTGATCATGGACAGTCAAAAGCCCATAACCTTCTTAAAAATTAAGAGAACTGAATGAAATTTTCAGTTATCATAGATTGAAGCATTCTGAAACAAATATAAAATAATCTTACTTGGATGACCTGAAATTAAAGCATATAATTAGTTAGTTACCCAATAGTAGCTAATTTCAAACTTCAATTACTAGATCTAAACATCTATCCATTTCTTAATAAATGATTAACATTTTTAAATAGCCTAAGTGTCCAAATAATATTCACAAATAATTCACGATAAAACATGATTTTAAAATCTCATTTACATCAATTTATAGGCCAAATGGAAGGAATTTAGTGTTCAATTGCTGTAAATTAAAGTAAATTTAAATCGGCTTTCTAGTGGGTTCCTGTGAACGCGCTGGTTTAGAACGTTCACATTGCGCTGGATTTGTGCCCTCAAATGCTCAGAAAAATACTGCGGGATATAAAGAGCCCAAAATGAGCTACTCGCTATAGTAAACTTTATATACAGGGTTCTTAAGAAGCCCCTTTTAATGTAAAAATAAGGTACATACCTTTAATTGTTTGCTTTATAAAACCCTGGGGCTGCGAGAGGTCGCGGGTTTAGAGAGTGATTTTTAAACTACTATAGTTATTTTACAAGGCCATAAAAACTAATAATACCTTTTGCGACGGGGTCTTTCAGCGATTTTCCGTTAATGATTTACTAGGCTGAACATTTTCGATTGCAACAGCCTAGTAAAAATTGCGTTTTAAACCCGCCCCCTCTAAACAGCGCCAAAATCACGTACACGGGGTGGGGCAGATTCTCATCGAAGATTCAGGTAGGTTTGTAACATACCTACTTATATCAGCATCCAAACTCCCGAGGTTACATGCAACTGATCTAAGTCCATGCATTGTGATTCAGGAAGTATGAAGAGAGAGTTTCAGTTCTTTGACTTATTAATAAGTTCCCGCCTGGTAGCAGTCACAATTATTTTTCAGTCAGTTCTGAATGAAGCTGTATTACGCAAGTATTGTTCCACAAAGAAAACTTTAAGGAAGTACTCAGTAAAACTTTAATAGTTTACCTCTCCGTTCATTAAGAAAATGGCCGGGCGGATGATGTTTAACAAAGCTCCTGATGGGCTCCAGCTGAACTTGTATCCAAGAGGGTTGTCTGAACATTCAGGAGCTGGGAGCCCTCCACAGAAAGACTGATACGATTCTACCTGAGGGAAAAGAAGTCTTACAGTCATACAGTCTAACTTGCCCACATCGACCAACATATCCCATCTACACTAGTCCCACCCGCCCACATCAGGCCCATGTCCATCTAAACACATCCTACCCTTGTACCGACGAGAGACACAAAAAGCTGGAGTAACTCAGTGGCGTGAGGCAGCATCTCCGGAGAGAAGGAATGGGCGAGGTTTGGGGCCGAGACACTTCTTATTGTACCTGTCTAAATGTTTCTTAAACTTTACGACAAGTACCTGCCTCAACTATCGTTCCTCCGGCAGCTGGTTCATTAAAGAAATATTCAACGTGCAAAAGGCGTATTGGAAAGTCTCCCAACGCACAGAACGGATAACTTTAATGAACAGTTTTCTTCGAAAATGTTCAATTCACTGGAATTGGTATTTGAACGTTGGGAATGGAAGGGGTTTAGAATGTGTGGTAGAGGAGAGAGACCTAGAGGTGTAGGGACAAAGTTCCATGAAGGTGGCAACACAAGGAGACAGATTGAGGAAGAAGGGAGATGGTATGCTTGAGCTCACCGGTCAGGGTATTAAGTATTGGAGTTTGACACCGTGAAGCCCGTGGTCTCCGATAAGAAGAGGCCGACTCGGGAGCTCCATGCTGCGGATGTGTTCCAATGCATCCCGACGCCAGAGTTTCGATCATCCCGACGCATGGGCTTCAGACATCGGACCGTCGGCAACGGAGGGTTCAACAGCTCCGACCACGGGTGAACAAACGAGGAAAATCTTTGAACTTTATTACCTTCCATCACAGTGAGGGGTGTGGATTCCTGTTGGATGTTTAGGCTAGATTTTATTTTATGTGGCTGTGTGTCTTGGTGCTTTGTACTTAGTCTGGCTGTATGGCAACTCAAATATCACTGTACCATAATTGGCAGGTGTGACAATAAATTTGGACGAACTTGAACTTGGGGGTGTCAAGTTATAGTTGTACAAGATGTTGATAAGGCCACATTACCTCAGTACCATGTACAGTTCTGGTCACCCTGCTCTTGGAAAGGGTGGAAAAAAAAGATTTGTGGATGGAACTGTGCCGCCCAGATCTGAAGCATTTGAGTTATAAGGAGAAAGTGGATAAGGCTATATTTAAGAGGAAGTTAGATGTGGCCCTTATGGCTAAGGGGATCAGGGGGTATGGAGAGAAGGCAGGTACGGGATACGGAGTTGGATGATCAGCCATGATCATATTGAATGGCGATGCAGGCTCGAAGGGCCGAATGGCCTACTCCTGCACCTAATTTCTATGTTTCTCTGTTTCTATGTCGGTCTTTTCTCTCTGTGTAGGAAGGAACTGCAGATGCTAGTTTACAAAATGCTGGGGTAACTCAGTGGGACAGGCAGCATATCTGGAGAGAAGGAATGGGTGACGTTTCATGGTCGTGACAGTCTGAAGAAGGGTCTTGACCTGAAACGTCACCAACTCCTTCTCTCCAGAGATGCTGCCTGTCCCGCTGAGTTACTCCAGCATTTTGCATTTCTCTTTTCTCTCTGTAGTGTAGAGGGCGGGGGGAGGGGGGGGATGACCTTATGGGGATATATAAAATGATGGGGGGCACAAATAAGGTGAACAGCCCCAGTCTCTATCCCTGGGTAGACAAGCCTAAAACTAGAGGGCATAGGTTGAAGGTGAGAGTGGAAAGATCTACAATGTACCCGAGGGGCAAGTGAAGTGGTGAAGTGGTTAAACAGGGTACAATCACCACATTTAAAATGCACTTGGACAGACACGTGGATGGGAAATATTTGGAGGGGCACGGAGCAAAGACAAGGGGGACTAGCTCGGTTGGGCGTCTTGGTCGGCATGGGGCAAAGAGCCTGTTCTTGTGCTGTAAAGCCCTCTGACTGGTAACTCGATTCACTGGTCTAAATGTAAAAGAGGGTGAAGAGTTATTGCGGAGATCGACAGCTTGATACAATGGCACTCACTGTTGAACCTTGTTCCTTCGCTTCATCGATACGGTTCATGGCCAGCATGTGGTCTAACCCCGGATCCAGACCGACCTCGTTTAAAATTGTAATGCCTGCGTCCAGCGCACTAAAGAGGAAACGCACAACAAAATGGCAGTAAGGGAATGTGTCAATATCAAACCACCAACACTTCTTCCCGACCACTACAAAATACAGAGAGGGCTCATCAAAATTCATCAGTGGACAATGCCAGGCCATTTATGCACCATTCAAGGATTAATATAAGCATCTTGAAAGTGGCGTCACGGGTAAATAGGGAGGTCAAGAAGGCTATTGGCACACTGGCCTTCATCAGTCAGAGAATGCAGCATAGAAGCTGGAGGTAACGTGTCAGTTACACAAGACATTGGTCAGTATTTAGAGTATTGTCATCAGATTTGGTCACCATGGATATGGTGCATCTACCATGATTATAGGAAAGATGGTGGGAAGCTGGAAAGGGTGCAGAGAAGAGTCAGGAGGATGTTGCCAGGACTCGAGAGCCTGAGCTGCAGGGAGAGGTTGAGCAGGTCAGGGGTTTATTCCTTGGAGGGCAGGAGGATTACGGATGATCATTTAGTGTACAAGCTCATGAGAGGAATAGATCGGGTAACTGCACATATGCCTAGAGTAGAGCAATCAAGAACCAAAGGATAGTGAGAGGGTGGATATAGGCTTAAGGTGAGGGGTGAAAGATTTAATAGAAGGCTGAGGTGTAACTTTTACTCAAAGGGTGGTAGGTGTATGGAATGAGCTGCCAGAGGAGGTAGTTGCGGCAAGTACTATCGCAACGTTTAAGAAACATTTAGACAGATACATGGATAGGACAGGTTAAAAGGGATATGGGCCAAACGCAGGCAGGTGAGACTAGTGTAGATAGGACATGTTGGTCAGAGTGGGCAAGTGGGCTGAAGGGCCTGGTTCCACATTGTAAGACAGAGGCAGTAAACAGGCCCTTTGGTCCAACATGTCCACACCGCCTACACGTCCCATCTACACCAGCCCCACCTGCCCGCGTTTGGCCCACATCCCTCCAAACCTATCCTATCCATGAACCTGTCTAAATGTTTCTTAAATGTATCGATAGTCCCTGCCTCAACTACCTCCTCCAGCAGCTCATTCCATACACCCCCCCCATCCTTTGTGTAAAAGTTACCCCTCAGGTTCTTATTAAATCTCCCCCCCCCCCCCACTCACTTTAAACCCATGCCCTCTGGTTCTTGATATATTGTTAAAAAGGCCTCACCTCAAAAGCTATCAGTGTTAAATTATTTATTCTGCCCTTCCCTTGTAATCCTCCAATTAAATAAAAATTGCTTCCTCTAGATTGTGCGGTGGATAACGATTAATTCTGAATCTCATCACCACTTCCTGGCATGGAACGCTTGGGAATTTACAAAGACGAAAATAGCCCACTATGTGAATTTTCAGGAAAGCAGTTAACTAAAAATTCAATGGCAGAGACCATCAAAGGAATAAACAGAGCGTTTGACTGCACTGGATTTGAGTATAGGAGCAGGGAGGTTCTACTGCAGTTGTACAGGGTCTTGGTGAGACCACACCTGGAGTATTGCGTACAGTTTTGGTCTCCTAATCTGAGGAAAGACATTCTTGCCATAGAGGGAGTACAGAGAAGGTTCACGAGACTGATTCCTGGGATGTCAGGACTTTCATATGAAGAAAGACTGGATAGACTCGCCTTGTACTCGCTAGAATTTAGAAGATTGAGGGGGGATCTTATAGAAACTTACAACATTCTTAAGGGGTTGGACAGGCTAGATGCAGGAAGATTGTTCCCGATGTTGGGGAAGTCCAGGACAAGGGATCATAGTTTAAGGATAAGGGGGAAATCTTTTAGGACCGAGATGAGGAAATCTTTTTTCACACAGAGAGTGGTGAATCTCTGGAATTCTCTGCCGCAGAAGGTAGTTCAGTTCATTGGCTATATTTAATAGGGAGTTAGATGTGGCCCTTGTGGCTAAAGGGATCAGGGGGTATGGAGAGAAGGCAGGAACAGGATACTGAGTTCGATGATCAGCCATGATCATATTGAATGGCGTTGCAGGCTCGAAGGGCCGAATGGCCTACTCATGCACCTAATTTCTATGTTTCTATGTACTCGCTGGAGTTTAGAAGGATGAGGGGGAAGGGGTGGGGGATCTCATTGAAACATACAGAATAGTGAAAGGCCTGAATAGCGTGGATGTGGAGAGGATGTTTCCACTAGTGGGAGAGTCTAGGACCAGAGGCAATAGCCTCAGAATAAAAGGATAAACCTTTAGAAACCTATAGGTTCCGTATAAACTTCAAACTACTGCTCCATGTCTACAAAGCCCTCAATGGGCTTGCCCCCACCTACATAAAAAGTCTTCTCACCCACCACTCCACCTCCAGGCCCCTCAGATCGGCCGACTTGTGGTTGCTGAATATCCCACGGTCTAGGCATAAGCTCAGGGGCGACCGTGCCTTTGCGGTTGCAGCCCCTAGACTGTGGAACAGCATCCCCCTCCCCATCAGAACTGCCCCCTCCATCGACTCTTTTAATTCAAGACTAAAAACTGATCTATACTCCCAAGCCTTTCCTGACGTCCTCTGAGTGAGGCCTACATGTATATATGTATGTAGTCTGTTTTGTTTGTGCTATTCTTATAACACATGTAAAGCACTTTGAACAACAAGAGTTGTTTTTTAAATGTGCTATATAAATAAATGTGACGACTTGACTTTAGAAAGGGGATGAAGAGGAATTTCTTTCATCAGAGAGTGGTGAATTAGTGGAATTTATTGCCACAGAAAGCTGTGGAGGTCAAACCAATGTTTATTTTTTTGAGGTAGAGATTGATAGGGGTTATGGGGAGAAGGCAGGGGAATGGGGTAGGGAGGGGAAGATAGGTCAGCCATGATTGAATGGTGGAGTAGACTTGATGGGTTGAATGGCTTAATTCTGCACCTACCTCTTATGCACCTGGTAAATTCCACAAGGAATAATAATCAGCTCTCCCTGAGCTCTCCCTGCAAAACCTACCTCTGGTGCATTTCCGTCATCTCGGGAGACTGGTAGCTTGCAGTCACCATGTTTACTTTCTGTTTGATGCATTCCTCCATCACCGTGGGATGAAAATTACCAGGCAGCAAACTAAATAGGGATTAATAATAAACAAAGATCTGAATAATACGTTAGACCAAATACATTGATAGCACTGGCTTAAGACCTTAGACCGACTGAGCAATGTGTTATGTATGTTTCGCTTGGATGGCTTACCAACCCAGTGGCATGCACGTTGAATTCTCCAATATTAGGTAACTTCTACAAACTCCAGCCCCATTAAAGGTCCGTTAATCAGTTCCACAGTTGAGCTCTTGAGCTCACAGCCGGCTCCACCCAACCAATCGGCCTATCAGGGAATTTGTTTAAGAAGGAACTGCAGATGCTGGAAAATCGAAGGTAGACAAAAGTGCTGGAGAAACTCAGCGGGTGCAGCAGCATCTATGGAGCGAAGGAAATAGGCAACGTTTCGGGCCGAAACCCTTCTTCAGACTGATCAGGCCTATCAGGGAACCTCCTTGCTAGAGGTCATCTGTTGCCACCCTCGATTTGTCCTGTTTTTTTCCCCCCTCCCTTCCAGTTTCTCCCCCTCCCCACCTAACTCCAATCAGTCTGAAGAAGGGTCCCTATCCAATTCCTCCAGAGATGCATGTACAAGGTGGAGAGGGCGCAGAGAAGATTTACGAGGATGTTGCCGGGACTCGAGGGTCTGAGCTACAGGGAGGGGTTGTGCAGGCTAGGGCTTTATTCCACGGAGCACAGGAGGATGAGGGGGGAGATCTTATCGTGGTGTACAAGAACATGAGAGGAATAGATCGGGTAAATACACAGAGAGGTTTCCAAGAGTAGGGGAACCAAGAATCAGAGAACATAGGTTTAAGATGAGAGGGGAAAGATTTAATAGGAACCCGAGGGGCAACTTTTTATACAAAGGATGGTAGATATATGGAACAAGCTGCCAGAAGAAGTAGGTGAAGCAGGCTTAGAAAATAAAAATATTTAAAAAAAAACCATTTGGACATGTCCATGGATAGAGGGAGACACAAGAGATATGGAAGGGTAGGGTGTGAAAACCAGACATCAAAGGGGACGAAGCTCAAGGAAAATGAAGACTAGATCATTGTCGACAGGGGGAAGGTGACTACGAAGAATAGAAAGATCAAATTAGCATCTGCCGTTCTTTCCTACACAGGATGTAACTCCCACAAATCAATTCCACAGATCAATTTCCCTCCAGGGATAAATAAGGTTCTATCACATCGTATCGTAACGCTACCTGATTACAATGTCATGTGATTTGACCAGTTCGGAGAATTTGCTACGGTCCTTCTGCACATCCAGTGTAACAGGAGTGGTGTGATTGTGGTTTGCAACCAGTTTTTCCAGCTGGTCTGTCTCAATTGCCGCTGCACAACAACAACAAAAAACCCAGATTAATCTTCAGATATTTCTTTGCTTTGGAAGGCATCCCACTATTGAAATAGCATTAAAACATTTTTTTTTTTGTAAATTGCACTACTATGACTGTATGCATATTTATTTATTGCTCATATTCTATGTCGCTCTTCTAGGGAGATGCTAAATGCATTTCGTTGTCTCTGTACTGTACACTGCACAATGACCATATAACCATATAACAATTACAGCACGGAAACAGGCCATCTCGGCCCTACAAGTCCATGCCGAACAAATTTTTTTCCCCTTAGTCCCACCTGCCTGCACTCGTACCATAAACCTCCATTCCCTTCTCATCCATATGCCTATCCAATTTATTTTTAAATGATGACAATAAAGTTTGAATCTGATCTGAAAAGTTTTGGTTACTGGCAGTCTCTCAAATAAAGCTGAGAGCTTAAAGGAATTTTCCTTTATAGTGGCTCAGTGGTAAAGTTGCTGCGTTTACCCAGCCAGCTTGGATAGAGTGGGTGCAGAGAGGATGTTTCCACTAGTGGGAGAGTCTAGGACCAGAGGTCATAGCCTCAGAATTGAAGGATGTTCTTTTAGAAAGGAGATGAGGAAGAATTTCAATAGTCAGAGGGTGGTGAATCTGTGGAATTATTTGCCACAGAAGGCTGAGGAGGCCAATTTATATTAAGGCAGAGATGGATAAATTCATGATAAGTACGGGTGACAGGGTTTTTGGGGGGAAGGCAGGAGAATAGGGTTTGGGCAGGGCGGAGAGATAGGTCAGCCATGATTGAATGGCGGAGTCGAGCTGATTGGCCAAATGGCCTCATTCTGCTCCGATCACTTATGAGCCGGGTTCGACCCCGATTATGGGTGCTGCCTGTATGGAGTTTGCATGTTCTCCCCTGGGCGATTCCTGCCACACGTACATGTTTGTTGGCTAATTTGGCTTTGGCAAGTGTAAATTGTCCCTCGTGTGTGTAGGATGGTGATGGTGTACAGGGATCGCTGTTCGGCACAGACTCAGTGGAACGAAGGGCCTGTTTCCACTCTGTATCTCTGCAGGAATTTCTTTAGTCAGAGGGTGGTGAATCTGTGGAATTCATTGCCATAGGGGGCTGTGGAGGCCAAGTCAATGGGTATTTTTAAAGCGGAGACTGATGGATTCTTGATTAGTATGGGTGTTAAAAGTTACGGGGTGAAGGCAGGAGAATGGGTGTTGAGAGGGATAGATAGATCAGCCATGAATGAGATGCAGAGTAGACCTGATGGATGGAATGGCCTAATTCTGCTCCTGTGAATTACGAGGTTATGAACATGTTTATCAAATTCAAGTTGGATGGTCCACCTGGCCTTTGTTGCCTTGTTCATCAGCTTTGGCTCCGTGACTGTACAGATTCTTTGTGGTCACTTTGCGCAAGGGCTTGTAATTCAGAGTAGTTCTGAGCAAGCACAATATTTCTGAGAGATACGAACGTCAGATTTCTACAATTGAATGTATAGAGATTGCATGGCAATGCTCCTTGTAGACCACAAATGGTCATTGAAACAATCTCATCATTAGCACCTGGCCTTTCGTGAAATTTGCTGCTGGCAAATCAGATGGCAAATTTCCCAAAGACTTCATATTGCACAAGCAATAGTTCAGTTTAAATTGGAGATACAGCCGGGTGCAGGCCCTTCGGCCCACTGGGTCCATGCCGACCGACGATCCCCGCATGTTAACACTATCCTACACACACTATTTTTACATTTACCAAGCCAATTTACCTACATACCTGCACGTCTTTGGAGTGTGGGAGGATACTGAAGGTCTCGGAGAAAACCCACGCAGGTCACGGGGAGAACGTACAAACTCCGCACAGGCAGCACAGGTAATCGGGATCGAACCCGGGTCTCCTGCGCTGCAAGCGCTGTAAGGCGACAACTCTGCCGCTGCGCCACAGTGCCGTCAGTAGTTTAATTTAGTGGCAGATTTCCAAAATAGTTCATATTGCATAAGCAGTTCTGAACACTTACATAACTTTTCATGTAACAGTCCAATGCTTTTGTTTTTCTTCAGCTATTTGCATGTTTCTGGCTTAACTTGGAACACTAATCAAAAAGGCATTTCCTTAAAGCAACATTTGGTGTGGCACGGTACATGTTGCTACAACCTAATGCCCCTGTCCCACTTAGGAAACCTGAACGGAAACCTCTAGAGACTTTGCGCCCCACCCAAGGTTTCCGTGCGGTTCCCGGAGGTTGCAGGTGGTTGCCGGAGGTTGCAGGTAGTGGAAGCAGGTAGGGAGACGGACAAAAACCTCCGGGAACCGCACGGAAACTTTGTGTGGGGCGCAAAGTCTCCAGAGGTTTCCTAAGTGGGACAGGGGCATAACGATATACAGTCAGGCAAAACCCGCTGCAATAAGAGGCCAGATTTGGAATTTACCGGGTAAGGGCAGAAAATAGTGGCTTACCGACAGTCACCTCTATATCAGTGTCGCGGGTGAAATACTCCAGGACTGGCGCAGACACATAGCCGGCACCAAGCAATAGCACTCGCCCTTTTGGACTCATCGTCCGAATCTGAGCAGATTCCCTGTGAAAATGGACATTACAGTTAAGCCTCAGTCGACTCGAAGCATATTCTTTATAAAAACATATGGAAACAGTGCAAATAAAATGTGCAGCACGCTGGCGCAGCTGATCGAGATGCTGCCCTACGGCGCCAGACACCCGGGCTCGATCCTGACCTCGGGTGCTGTCTGTGTGGAGTTTGCACGTTCTCCCTTGGGTTACCTCCGGGTGCTGCAGTTTCCTCCCATGTGCCAAAGACGAGCGGGTGTGCAGGTTATTTGGCCCTCTGTAAATCGCCCTCAAAAGTGTCGGGAGTGGATGCGAAAGTGGGACAACATAGAACTAGAGTGAACGGGTGATCGATGGCGGGCATGGACTCGGTGGGACGAAGGGCCTGTATCCACGCTGTGTGTCTCTAAACTACAAATGACCATAGAAATACCAATCATTGATATTCTGATTCTAAAATGAAACATTGCAGCATCACAGAGGCTGGTGGGTGTATGGAACGAGCTGCCACAGGAGGTACAGGTAGTTGCTGCAGGTACTATAACAGCATTTGAAAGACATTTGGGCGGGTACATCCACATGAAAGGTTTTGGAGAGAACTGCAGATGCTGGTTTATACCAAAGACGGACACAAAGCGCTGGAGTAACTCAGCGGGTCAGGCAGCATCTCTGGAGAAAAAGGAACAGGTGACGTTCCGGGTCGGGACCCTTCTTCAGACAGGGGAGGCTTTCCTCCAGAGATGTTGCTTGACTCGCTGAGTTACTCCCGCAGTTTGCACCTATCTAAGGCCAACACCCTCACACAGTCATGCATTGCTCTCTTATCCAGATCTCGCTACCCCTCTCTCCCTCCCTACCTCTCTCTCCTTCACTACCTACCCCTCTCTCTGTCTTCCTACCTGCTTCTCTCCCTCCCAACCTACTTTAGCTTTCTATCTCTCTCTCTCTCCCCCCTACCTATGCACCCCTCCCTACCTCCTTGTCTCGATTTACCTCTCCATTTACCTCTGTAATGCTATAATTACCCTTTGCAGAGCTGATTCCACTTGTTTTCTTGTTCCTGGAAAAGATCTCAAAGCATTGAGCAGGGTACAAGATATAATACGTTTCACGTCAGGTCCAGCTGCCAGTGTCTCTCCAGCCCCGGAAATCAATCTGCACACGCAGCATAAAACCTGAATGCAGGTTGATCCATAAACCGAGCAACCAAGCACTGGCAACGCTCCACACACAAATGGATCAGGAGTTCACATAAAGCTCCACCCACAGTAAATTAACATTGGCCTCTGATCTCTGATCATTAAAACATGTTCTTCCACTTTGTCAGAGTCATAGTCATACAGCATGGAAACAGGCCCTTCAGCCCAACTTGCTCACAACGGCCAACATGTCCCATCTACATTAGTCCCACCTGCCTGCGTTTGGCCCATTTCCCTCCAAACCTGTCCTATCCACGCACCTGTCCAAACGTTTCTTCAACGTTGCGGTAGTCCCGGCCACAACAAACCCCTTTCAACACCCACCACCCACCCGTTGTGTGAAAAAGATACCCCTCAGATTCCTATTAAATCTTTTCCCCCTTCAACTTAACAGTGTAAGCCCAGCACACCGTTCTTGAAAGTTAAAGTTAAGGTAACCTGTGTTTCAGTGGTGGTGTACAGATCCGAAGTTACTTTTGCCACAACACCATTCATAGAAACATAGAAACATAGAAATTAGGTGCAGGAGTAGGCCATTCGGCCCTTCGAGCCTGCACCGCCATTTAATATGATCATGGCTGATCATCCAAATCAGTATCCCGTACCTGCCTTCTCTCCATACCCTCTGATCCCCTTGGCCACAAGGGCCACATCTAACTCCCTCTTAAATATAGCCAATGAACTGGCCTCAACTACCCTCTGTGGCAGAGAGTTCCAGAGATTCACCACTCTCTGTGTTCATTAGACTTTCGGGATACAGTGCAGAAACAGGCCATTCGGCCCACCGAGTTCGGACCGACAACGATCACCCTGTACACCAGCACTATCCAACACACTAGGGACAATTTACAATTTTACCAAAGCCAATTGACCTGTATGTTTTGGTGTGTGGGAGGAAATCGGAGCACCCGGAGTAAACCCACGCGTTCACAGGGACAACGTACAAACTCCATACGGACACACCCTTGGTCAGGATCAAATCCAGGTCTGTGGCACTTTGAGGCAGCAACTCCACTGCTGCACCTCCGTGCCACTTGAAACTCAACAGGTCAGGCAGCATCTGTGGAGGGAATCGACAGTCAAGGGTCTTGATCTGAAAAGTAATCTTTCCCTGATTCGCTGATTTCTTCCAGCACTTTGATTTTTGCTCAAGATCGCAGCTGGAAGATGTACAGGTTCGTAGGTTCTCAAATTCACAAATTATAAGAGTAGAATTAGGTCATTTGCCCCATCGAGTCCACTCCGCCATTCAATCATGGCTGATCTCCGCCTCCTAATCCCATTTTCCTGCTTTCTCCCCGAAACCCTTGACACCCGTTCGAATCAAGAACTTGTCTATCTCTGCCTTAAAAATATCCACTGACATGGCCTCCACAGCCCTCTATGGCAATGAGTTCCACAGATTAACTGCCCACTGACTAACAAAGTTTCTCCTCACCTCCTTTCTAAAAGGGCACCCTGTAATTCTAATCAATAGGCTTCAGGTTAAAGATTTCAAAGGTTAATTGGCTTCAGTGAAATTGTCGTAAGTGTGTCGGATAATGTTAGTCTACGGGGTGATCGCTGGTTGACATGGACCCGGTGGGCTGAAGGGCCTGTTTCCACGATGTATCTCTAAAGACTTAAAGACTAAGAACAGCTTCTTCTCCGCTGTTATCAGACTTGAATGGACCTCTCATGTGCCAATCTTCCAACCTACCTCATCGCGTCCTTAAACTTTTTTTTATCTGCATTTCCTCTGAAGCTGTAACACTATACTCTGCACTGTCTACTTTCATGACTTGATGTACTCGGATAAGGCATCATTTGCCTGGATAGGATGTACACACATTTATTTACTGCATCACAGTTTATACACACTGTAGCAGAGCGGGTAGAGCTATCGCCTCTCAGCACCAGAGACGCGGGTTCGATCCTGAACTCTGGGAGTTAGTGTATTTTCCATGACCGCAAAGATTTCCTCTAGATGCTCCGGTTTCTACTCATGTTTCAAAGATGTGCGTGCTTATAGGCTCTTAAAGGTAGCGGAGTCAGGGGATATGGGGAGAGGGCAGGAACGGGGTACTGATTGTGGATGATCGGCCATGATCACATTGAATGGCTGTGCTGGCTCGAAGGGCCGAATGGCCTACTCCTGCACCTATTGTCTATTGCTCCAAATGGCTGCCGGAGGAGGTAGTTGCGGCAGGGACTATCGCAACGTTGAAGAAACGTTTAGACAGGTACGTGGATAGAACTAGCGTGAATGGTTAAATTGATTATTTGGCATGGACTCAGTGGGCCAAAGGATTTGTTTCCATGCCTTATCTCTAAACTAAAATAAACTAAAGGTGACAATAAACACTAATACCTAAATCATATATTAATCCTTCAGGTCCCTTGACACCCGCTTCGTGAGTCTGAAGAAGGTGTCGACTCGAAACGTCACCCATTCCTTCTCTCCACAGATGCCACCTGTCCCGCTGAGTTACTCCAGCATTTTGCATTTATCGTCCATTTTACAAAACCTGGCAGGCTTCTACAAAGATTAAAATTCAAACGTCGAGAAATTTAATACCATGCTGGTATTTTTGGCAGCATTACGCAATTGAAAATTAATATTCTCCTCCTCCCCCATCTAGCGTGAAACTCTGTGAAGGTCATTTCAAGGTCATCTCTTAGAACATTAGCCTGGATGGCTTTGTGAACTTTTTCAACTTTGTGAGCCTGACATGATTTCCTTATCAGTTGCAAATGGTTACAACAGCTCTTTCCGAATAGTGAAAGGCCTGGATAAAGTGAATGTGGAGTGGATGTTTCCACTAGTGGGATCAGAGGTCACAGCCTCAGATTAAATGACAATCCTTTAATGGCCTGTCCCACCAGCATGCGATTGCATGCGTCTAGCGCGACCAAACGGAAGCGGAGTTCGTGCTAAGTTCACGGTAAGTACGCGCGTGACGTAATTTCCGTCCATCTCACCAATCAGCTGGATAGGAGGCGGGCCGACTGAATTTGGACGTCGCACAGCATCGGGTGGTGAAGTCATCGCGCAATGCCATGCGCTAGGCGTACGCTGTCAAGACGCTGCGTACGACGTCAGGATGCTGCATACGACGTCGATACTGCAGGACGCTGCGTACACCCTCAATGCGCCTGCAGGCGGACAGGTTGGTGCGCGGAATTTTCGAACAGTGCAAGATTTTTGGCACAACTCCATACGCCTCCGCCGATCAAAGTGGGACCGGCCCCGCGAGGCCATACGCCTCAAGCGACCACGTTTGGTCATGCTAGACGCATGCGATCGCATGCCGGTGGGACAGGCCTTTTAGGAAGGAGAGGAGGAGGGATATCTTTATTCAGAGGGTGGTGAATCTGTGGAATTTATTGCCACAGAAGGATGTGGAGGCCAGGTAGAGATAGATAGATCCTTGTTTACTTCGGGCGTCACGAGTTATGGGGAGAAGGCAGGAGAATGGGGTTGAGGGGGAAAGATAGATCAGCCCTGATGAGCGGAATGGCCTAATTCTGCTGCTATCACTTTGAGAACTCATGAACCACAGCCAGTACCTTTAATCAAGTTGCTAGGGGAGTGCCTGCAGTTTGGCGATCCCGGGATCTTGAGGCACTTTGCTAAGCACGGGACCCGAGAGCCTCTAGACTGAAGATAGACTCAAAAAGCTGGATTAACTCAACGGTTCAGGCAGCACCTTTGGAGAAAATAAATAGGTGGCGTTTCGGGTCGAGACACTTCTTCAGACTGAGAGTCAGGGGAAGGGAAACTGGAGGTATGAAAAGGTACAGAATAAATCAGAGCTGACTCAGGAAAGGTGGAGCCCACAATGACCTCATAGTCTTCTAGCCCCGAATGGAATAATGAAATGGTGGTCACGGTGGCGCAGTGGTAGAGTTGCTGCCTTACAGTGCTTGCAGCGTCGGAGACCCGTGTTCGATCCCGACTATAGGTGCTGTCTGTACTGAATATGTACGTTCTCTCCGTGACCTGCGCGTGTTTTATCCGAGATCTTCGGTTTCCTCCCATTCTCTAAAGACGTCCAGGTATGTAGGTTAATTGGCTTGGTGTATGTGCAAATTGTCCACAGTGTGTGTAGAATAGTGTTAATGTGTGGGGATCGCTGGTCGGTGCAGACTCGGTGGGCCGAAGGGCCTGTTTCCGCGCTGTATCTCTGATCTAAACAAAAACTAAACGGAATAATAGCCTTCTGTCACTCTGATCTCTCACTTCCTAATCTGAGGCTCCAAATTATCTGCTGTTCCCATCCCTATGTGTGGGGCCCACTGGAAACTGAGGGATAGGGGTGGGAATGGCAGGCGATTAATGTCAAATTCCCTCCCCCGACCCTAGTATCTCACTCCCGATCACCACAAACCACTAAAGGAAACAAGGTGCTGGGGTAACTCAGCAGGTCAGGCAGCATCCCTGGAGAACATGGGTTGGTCAGGGATACTCTTCAGATATGCTGCCTGACCTGCTGAGTTACTCCAGCACTTTTGAGTCTTTTTGTGTAAACCAACATTTGCAGTTCTTTATTTCTACACCACAAACTACATTAAGACCCCTTTCCTATTAAACTGAGTGTCAACAGCCAATCTTTATTGTAAACCAGCACTTGCAGTTCCTTATGTCTAGAAAATTGTGTTAAGCTAAGCTTGAATTCCACAGGGCTGCTGCCTCTTGTTCCCGGAAACATCTTCCCAATGTTGGAGGAGTCCAGAAGCAGGGGCCACAGTTTAAGAATAGGGGTAAGCCATTTAGAACAGAGATGAGGAAACACCTTTTCTCACAGAGAGTTGCGAGTCTGTGGAATTCTTTGCCGCAGAGGTGGCCGGTTCTCTGGATGCTTTCAAGAGAGTTAGATAGAGCTCTTAAAGATAGCAGAGTCAGGAGATATGGGGAGAAGGCAGGAACGGGGTACTGATTGTGGATGATCAGCCATGATCACATTGAATGGCGGTGCTGGCTCAAAGGGTTGAATGGCCTACTCCTGCACCTATTGTCTATTGTCTATTGTTACTAAGGATTCTGTGGAATTCTTTGCCACAGAAAGCTGTGGAGGCTGTCAGTAGACATTTTTAAGGCAGAGATAGATAGATTCTTGATTAGTATGGGTGTCAGAGGTTATGGGGAGAAGGCAGGAGAATGGAGTGAATGGAGGGAGATATAGATCAGCCATGATTGAATGGTGGAGCAGACTTGATGGGTTAAACGGCCTAATTTTACTCCCATCCCTTATGACCTGATGGTCTAAACGGTGATCTTTGCTGGACGCGAGTCTGTTATGGTCAGGATCTGACTACATTTGCAGGGTCTGAACCCACTGAGTTGAACAACCTTGTGACACTTGCTCTCTTGGCTTATCTGTAAGTTATGGCCATCCAGAGAGTTACACTTGACCAGATTCAAGTCGCCTCAATAATTTGTAAAAAATCAGATTTAATCTAATTCTTCTCTACTGAAATAATCCAGGTTTTGAGTTTAGTTTATCTTAGTGACACAGTGTGGAAACACCAAGTCCACGCCGACCAGCGATCGCCCCGTGCACTAGTTCTATTCTACACACGAGGGACAATTTACAGAAGCCAATTAACATTAACTTACAAACCAGCACGCGTTTGGGATGTGGGAGGAAACTGGAGCACCCGGAGAAAACCCACATGGTCACGGGCAGAACGGACAAACTCCGTACCGAGAGCACCCAAGGTTAGGATTGAACGCAGGTCTGTGGCCCTGCAAGGCAGGAGCTCTACCGCTGCGCTACAGTGCTGCCATGGACCTATTACCAGTAGCCAATTTGAGGGCCACAGTGGGAGGCACGGTGGCGCAGCGGTAGAGTTGCTGCCTTACAGCGCCAGAAACCTGGGTTTGATACTGACTACGAGTGCTGTCTGTACGGAGTTTGTCCATTCTCCCCGTGACCGCGTTGGTTTTCTCCAGAAATATCCACTTTCTTCCCACACTCCAAAGACATGCAGGTTTGTAGGTTAATTGGCTTGGTATAAATGTCAATTGTCGCTAGTGTGTGTAGGATAGTGTTAGTGCGCGGGGATCACTGGTCAGCGCAGACTGGGTGGGCCGAAGGGCCTGTTTCCATGCTGTATCTTTAAACTAAACTAAACAGTGTAACTGAAGAAGAGTCTTGACCCGAAATGCCATTCCTTCCTAAACAGTGCAAGAATGCATGAGCTCAGTTATCTGAAGGACCTGTCCCACTTGGGCGTCATTTGCGGGTAATTTACGCTACATCATTTACGCGGCACGATACACTACACGCGCATTGTGCCGCGCACGTGATGCGCGCATGGTGCGTGGTGATGTAGGCAGTGTCGGGCGCGGTGCCTCAGGATTTTGGGATGTACAAAATCTTCGCGCGCCATCTGCGTGACTCGCAAATGACGCCCAAGTGGGACAGGCCCTTAAGTGTCCCATTGTATAATGATGTCTTCAGACACACAAAGAGTTTAAACTACAATGACATACCTTTTCCCCCTCATCTTTTGTATGTACTTGAACTTGGGAGTCAGTGCGCCATTGGACGCGATTACAGCCTAGGGATAACAATAATGAAATAGAAACATACATTTACATGTAACAGAGGCTGCATTCGTCTGTAAAATGTGCATGTTCCCCAAAGGCCAAGGATTAAAACCACACTTACATTCCGGATGACTGGGGTAAAACTACTCTCCTTTTCAAAGGGTTGGGTCGCATCCGAAGGCAGCTGCAAAGTGGGAGAGAAAGGTGTGAAATCATTCATGTTCATGTTATAGCAGCAGAATTAGGCCATTCGGCCCATCATGTCTACTCCGCCGTTCAATGACGGCTGAACTATCTTTCCCTCTCAACCTCTTTCTCCCCATAAACCCTGACACACGTATTAATCAAGAATCTGTCGAACTGCGCGTTAATAATACCCAGTGATTAAGCCTCCATAGCCGTCTGTGGCAATGAATTCCACAGATTCACCACCCGCTGACTAAAGAAATTCCTCCTCATCTCCTACTTCAGTTATTTATTCCAACATGAATATTTCTTAGAATTCAGACCACGGAAGCATTCTTTTTTTTCCCCAGCAGCTCTAATCCAAATGGAAACATCGAATTTAAGTACTTAAATCAGCAATAAAAGCACAAGCCACTAGTAGACACAAAATGCTGGAGTAAATCAGCGGGTCAGGCAGCATCTCTGGAGAACATGGATAAGGTGACGTTTCGGGTCGGGACCCTTCTTCAGACTGCACTTGCTGAGTTACTCCAGCACTTTTGGTCTATCTTTGGTATAAAGCAGCACCTGCAATTCATTGTTATTACACACTAGCCACGTTAGTAAAAGGTGCCTGATAGATATTAAGCTTTTCAAGGTAATTTTAATATACAAATTGTTCCCCTTTTTGCAGGCAAAAGAAAAACTCAAACTATGGAAGCTATGCAAAATATGCAAAACGAGGCATTTGTAACAGTGATCCTTGAAAGTGTGTACCACCAGATTCAGGAAAAGCTTCTCCCTTTATATGCTTATTTATGCATGTATATATATATATATATAAATATATTCAATGGTATATGGACACACTGATCTGTTCTGTATTTATTTATGCCTACAATATTCTGTTGTGCTGAAGGAAAGCAAGAATTTCATTGTCCTATCTGGGACACATGACAATAAACTCTCTTGACTCGACTCCCCTGCTGTTATCAGACTATTGAATGGACCTCTGATAAGGTGAGGATGTAGTCCCAATCTCCCACTCTACCTCATTGTGGCTACTGCACTTTTCTTTATTCTGCATTTTCTCCAACACCCTATCTTCCAATGTATCCCTGCTCTTCATACACTACCAATGCGCGTGTGTATAGTTTGATGTGCACATGTATGGTAAGTGTCGTCTGGTTTAGTTTAGTTTATTGTCACGTGTACCGAGGTACAGTGAAAAGATTCTGTTCAATGCTAATAGGACAGCAGAAAGGCAATGCATGATTACAATCAAGCCATTTACAGTGTTCAGAAACACTGTATCTATATTAGCACACAAGCAGGTAAAGGACTTGGTCAATAGACAATAGGTGCAGGAGTAGGCCATTCGGCTCTTTGAGCCAGCACTGCCATTTAATGTGATCATGGCTGATCATCCCCAATCAGTACCCCGTTCCTGCCTTCTCCCCATATCCCCTGACTCCACTACCTTTATCTAACCCTCTCTTGAAAGCACCCTGAGAATTGGCCTCCACTACCTTCTGAGGCAGCGAATTCCACAGATTCACAACTCTCTGTATGAAAAAAGTGTTTCCTCATCTCCGTTCTAAATGGCTTACCCCTTATTCTTAAACTGTTGCCCCTGGTTCTGGACTCCCCCCAACATCGGGAACATGTTTCCTGCCTCTAGCGTGTGGGAGAACTGGGAATGGGGAGGGGGATGGAGAGAGAGGGAAAGCAAGGGTTACTTGAAGTTAGAGAAGTCAATGTTCATACCACTGGAGTGTAAGATGCCCAAGTGAAATATGAGGTGCTGTTCCTCCAATTTGCGCTGGGCCTCACTCTGACAATGGAGTAGGCCCAGGACTGAATGGTCAAGTTGGAGGCTTGGTGCCTTAAGGCTTAAATATTTCACGGACTCGGAATCTTACCATCTCCCATAAATACGGGCAAAGCTTGTCTCCAAAATATTCGGTGGCCTCGATTGGAAGCTGAGCAGGCAGGTTGTCAATTGAACACATCAGGATCCCATTGCCTTCCAAGCTGTAATGATAGAGAATTACACAAACAGTGACAAGGCCAGACTTGCAATGGGACTGCTCTTGCTTCACAGAACAACTGCGGGATTTTGGGCTAATATCCCAATGTAGGCACTTGGTTTTGGGGGATTTAATCCTCTCAAATGCACAATAAAGAAATAACAGATTTGCTCAGTGTTTTTCCATCTGTTCACTATTAGTTTAGTTTCGTTTAGAGATACAGCGCGGAAACAGGCCATTCGGCTCAGCGATCCCCACACAGTGACACAATTCTACACACACTAGGGGCAATTTACTATTTTACCAAGCCAATTGGCCTACAAACCTGTATGTCTTCGGAGTGTGAGAAGAAACCGGAGCTCCCGGGGAAAACCCACGCAGGTCACGGGGAGAACGTACACACTCTGTACAGACAGCACCCGTGGTCAGGATTGAACCCGGGTCCCTGGACAGTACCACTGCACCACCGTGCCGCAACTTCATGTGTGAATGGTGCCTTCCTCTTATAGAAGTGGCTAGCGGGACATCCTGGCCTGCCCTGCCCGCCCGCTTTCTACACAACACTCTCGCTCTCTTATAAATTCATAAGTTCTAGGAGCAGAATTTAGGCCACTTGGTCCATCAGGTCAACTCCGCCATTCAATCATGGCTGATCTATCTATCCCTCACAATCTCTTGCCTTCTCCCCATTACCCCTGACTAATCAAGAATCTGTCAATCTCCACCTTAAAAGTATCCATTGACTTGGCCTCCACCGCCTTCTGTGGCAAAGAATTCCACAGATTCACCTCCCACCGAATAAAGAAATTCCTCCTTCTTCATTCTTTTTAGTTATTCCAACATGAATATTTCTTTGGGATTTCTTTGGGAATATTTCTCTGGCATGCCCTCGGGATAAGGGAGAAAACTGGAGCACTCAGAGAAAACCCATGCGGTTGCAGGGAGATTGTGCAAACTCCACACAGACAGCACCCGGGTTCAGGTTCGAACCAGGATCTCTAGCGCTGTGAGGCAGCGGTTTAACCAGCTGCGCCATCATGCCACCCAATATTGTTGAGAAACAAAATCCCTACAAATTGGAAAAAAAGCCTCAGAATTTTATTGTAGCAAAAACCAACAAAATAATAATAATAATCTTATTTATATAGCACATTTTCAGTCAACTTGCATTGACCCCAAAGTGCTTCACATAATTACATTACATTACACACAGGCAAAGGTGGGTGAAGTGTCTTGCCCCAAGGACACAACGACAGTATGCACTCCAAGCGGGATTCGAACCGGCTACCTTCCGGTCGCCAGCCGAACACTTAGCCCATTGCGCCATCCGTCGTCCCAAACAATTGTTTAAGGAAGAATTGTTTAAACAGCGGACCTGATCTTCATAAAACTCCACAAAACGTAAAATCGACTTACCTGTCGTGGATTGTCTGCTTTTCTGCATCATACATACAAAACGGCATGTCAATGGTGGTACACTCAGTCATGAACTCAATGGAGCCACCTGTATCAGCAGAGATGTCACAGATAGCCAAAAATCTAGAAAATAAACACGGTACCTCACATCAGGTTATAGTTTCAGTTTAGATTACTTTAGTGATACAGCGCGGAAACAGGTGCTTCGGCCCACCGAGTCCGTGCCGACCAACAATCCGTGCACACTAACACTATACTACACGCACACACTAGGGACAATTTACACATAAGTATACAAAGTCAAGGCAATTAACCTACAAACCTGTGCCTGTACATCTTTGGAGTGTGGGTGGAAACCAAAGATCTCGGAGAAAACCCACGCGGTCCTGGGGAGAACGTACAAACTCTGTACAGAGAGAACCCGTAGTCGGGGTTGAACCCGGGTCCCTGGTTCTGCAAGTGCTGTAAGGCAGCAACTCTACCGCTGAGCCACTGTGCCGCCAATTATAAGATGCATATAGAATTCTTTGTGAAGATGTTGTGCACGTTTTATTACTTGTATAGTTACAGACATCAATAATGTTTGTTGAATATTGGAGTATGGTCGCATTTGGAGTATTGCATGCAGTTCTGGTCAACCCATTACAGGAAGGATGTAAAGTCCAATCAAAGATAGTCCAAGTGTCTCCAATGAGGTAGATAGTAATTCAGGACTAGCGAGCAGTTCTGAACTACTCTCTACCTCATTGGAGACACTTGGTCTATCTTTGATCAGACTTTACTGGCTTTATCTTGCACTAAATGTTATTCCCTTTAATCATGTGTCTGTACACTGGGAATGGCTCGATTGTAATCATGTTATCGTCTTTCGAATCTGCTGACTGGTTAGCACTCAACAAAAGCTTTTCACTGTACCTCGCCACACGTGACAATAAACTAAACTAAAGGATGTGGAAGCTTTGGAAAAGGTGCAGAAGAGGTTGACCAGAATGCTGCAGGCACTGAAGGGTATTAGCTACATGGAGAGGTTGGACAAACCTGGATTATTTTCTCTAGAATGCCATCGGTACAGGGGAGACCTGATAGAAGTATATCAAATCATGAGGCTTAGATCGGGTAAAAAAAAATCAGTATCCCCCCCCCCCCCCCTCATTCATTGTGATCATGGCTCCAGACAGCGGAAAGACTATACAAGAAGGGTCTCGACCCAAAATGCCAGCCATTCCTTCTCTCCAGAGATGCTGCCCGTCCCACTGAGTTACTCCAGCTTTTTGTGTCTACACATGATTACAATGGAGCCGTCCACAGTGTGCAGATACAGGATAAAGGGAATAACGTTGACCGATAGATAAAGTCCAGTCAGGTCCAATTAAACATGGTCGGAGGGTCTGCTGCAATGGGGTAGTTGGGAGGTCAGGGCCGCTCTTTAGTTAGTGATTTTTAAAGAAAACGTTAGTTCCTTTGAATCTGCGACCAAGATTGCTGCGTGCATGTTTGTGATGAAACCTGCCCGGATACAATGTGCAAAGAGTACTTTAAATACACACTTATTACATCAATATTTCATAACAACCCTACCTGTGGGGCAGGTCAGGAGAACCATCATGAGCTGGGTCCAATATTTTGGCAGGTCCTAACAAACTGTGTGCATCCGTTCGGGTAAGTAATCGTGGCGTATCTGGTTCCCAGTAAATACCATTCACCAAACAAGTGGTATATGGAGCAATCTGGAAAATAACATGGAAGTGTTGGTGCCTTCAACAACTTAAAGCAATCCCCTCTAAATAATTTTGATTGAGCCTTATTTGACATTCTCGACTTTTAGAGGAGGATAGATTTCATAAAAAATTTACTCTGTTGCCCACACCAACCAACATGTCCCATCTACTCTAGTAACCCACCTGACAGATTTATTACCTGTTGCGGGAAAGGGAGGTAGTTGAGGCAGGTACACTAGTTCCACTTGCCTGCGCTTGGTCCATATCCCTCCAAACCTGTCCTATCCATGTACCTGTTCAACTGTTTCTTAAATGATGGGATAGTCCCTGCCTCTGGCAGCTTGATCCATACACCCACCACCCTTTGTGTGAAAAAGTTACCCCTCAGATTCCTATTAAATCTTTTTCCCTTCACCTTGAACCCATGTCCACTGTTCCTCGATTCCCCTACACTGGGCAAAAGACTAGAGTCATCTACCCAATCTATTCCTCTCATGATTTTGTACACTTCTATCAGATCTCCCCTCATCCTCCTGCACTCCATGGAATAGAGACCTTGCCTACTCAACCTTTCTCTAGCGCTCACACCCTCTAATTCTGCCAACTTCCTCGTAAATCTTTTCTGAACCCTTTCAAGCTTAACCATATCTTTCCTATAACACGGTGCCCAGAACTGAACACAATATTCTAAACACGGTCTCACCAACGACAATGGTGCTCCGGTTTCCTCCCACACTCCAAAGACGTGCAGGTTTGTAAGTTAATTGGTTTCTGTAAATTGTAAATTACCCCTAGTGTGTGGGATAGTGCAAATGTACGGGGCGATCGGTGGGCGGCGCGGACAGGGTGGGCAACACGACCTGTTTCCACGCTGTATCTCTAAAGTAAAGTAATTTTGTTAAATGAACCCGTAAGGACACAGACATTTTGAAGGAAATAGGTCTTTCATCTATTCACAGGGTGCAGTTTTAAATCATGGGTTATGGGGGAAGGCAGGAGAATGGGGTTAGGAGAGGGAGATAGATCTGCCATGATTGAGATGGCAGAGTTGACTTGATGGGCCTAATTCTGCTCTTATCACCTTTGAACTCATGTTCTGTGAAATGTATCACTTTGTACAGGAGTAGGTTACTTACATCAGTGCTGAAGCGTGAGGTGTATAACTTAGGGTGGTGCTGATATTCCACGGGATCGTATTTGCCATCACTCTTTCGAACAAGATGATGGTGACGGCTTAGAACGGTGCTGTAAATCTTGTTCTGATCTGTACAATCAACGGCAGGCTATTAGTTCCAAAGAGAACACACGACACATTCATCACTGTAACCACTGAAGAACAGCATTTAGTTTAGTTTAGTCTCGAGATACAGGCCCTTCGGCCCACCTGCACCGACCAGCGCTCCCAGCACACTAACACTATCCTACACACACTAGGGACAATTTACATTTATTCCAAAGGCAATTAATCTAGAAACCTGCACGCCTTTGGAGTGTGGGAGGAAACCGAAGATCTTGGAGAACACCCATGCGGTCACGGGGGTTAACGTACGAACTCCGTACAGACAATACCCGTTGTCGGGATCGAACCCGGGTCTCCGGCGCTGTAAGGCAGCAACTCTACTGCTGCGCCACCTTGCTGCCCCGCCCATCCTTTCCAATTTTGGACATTCCTCACTGAATGTTCTTAATACATCAATAAATCTGATAATGATCTACGCAAATCAAAATAGATTTGTATATCTGTTTTGAAAATAGATTAAATGGTATAGTATATATTTTTAAGGTAATTGGGGCACAGGAGACCACGTGAGTCACAAAGGACATACAGAGCAAAGGTTGGATCCAACTCAGCTTAGTGAATACTAGAGAGTGGCAAATTGGCATCAATACTTGAGTCAAGGTTCATGGAAAAACATCCGTACATGTGCAGAACGAAATTACATAGGCGCAGTGGTAGAGCTACAGCCTTACAGCGCCAGAGCCCCAGGTTCGATCCTGACTACAGGTGCCGTCTGTATGGAGTTTGTACATTCGCCCCGTGACCTGCGTGGGTTTTCGCTGAGATCTTCGGTTTACCTCCTATGCTCCAAAGGCGTACATGTTTAATTGGCTTGGTGTAAATGTAAGATTCTCCCCAGCATGTTTAGGATAGTGTTAGTGGGCCAAAGGGACTGTTTCCACACTGTATCTCTAAACTAAACTAAACTACGAGGATAACGACATGAAAGAATTTTCAGATTTACTTAAACAGTTGTGATGTTGCCACTAACTTCTGATGGCCTTCTGAAAGGTTAAAGAGAAGCTCAGCTATTCGTTCTTCTGAAATTAGACCACCGTATGGTTACTGATGCAACATAGAAGTATATCCAGTGCTTTTTGCTGGGTTGTAAACTTAATGGGCACGTTTCCAAGCTTTGAGATGATCTACTTTTTCCTTGTAATTTGCTATGTTAAAATATGTACAATACCATTTCTAATGGGGTCGCACGGTGGCGCAGCGGTAGAGTTGCTGCAGTACAGCGCCTGAGACCCGGGTCCGATCCTGACTACGGGTGCTGGCTGTATGGAGTATTCGTCTTCTCCCCGTGACCCACGTGGGCTTTTCTCCTGGTGCTCCGGTTTCCTCCCACATTCCAAAGACAAGTTAAGTGGGTTCGGTAAAGACTGTAAATTGTCCCTAGTGTGTGGAGGATCGTGCTAGAGTGCGGGGATCGCTGGTCGGCGCGGGCTCGGTGGGCCGATGGGCCCGTTTCCGCTCTGTATCTCTAAACTACACTAATCTCAACTAATCAAAATTCCATCGTCTGTCTCGTGAAGAAAGTTAACATAGAAACATAGAAAATAAGTGCAGGAGGAGGCCATTCGGCCCTTCGAACCAGCACCGCCATTCATTGTGATCATGGCTGATCGTCCCCTATCACTAACCCGTGCCTGCCTTCTCCCCATATCCCTTGACTCCACTAGCCCCTAGAGCTCTATCTAACTCTCTCTTAAATCCATCCAGTGACTTGGCCCTCACTGCCCTCTGTGGCAGGGAATTCCATAAATTCACAACTCTCTGGGTGAAAACGTTTTTTCTCATCTCAGTCTTAAACGACCTCCCCTTTATTCGAAGACTGTGGCCCCTGGTTCTGGACTCGCCCAACATTGGGAACATTTTTCCTGCATCTAGCTTATTACATTTTAATAGATGTGCGTTTTGAACACGTTGGAACATGACCAAAGGCCTCAAGGGCGTCTTCATATCCGACTGATATAACAATGAAACACTGTGGTGGTAACATTTAAATACCTCCGGATCGGAAAACATCTCGAAGTTCGTGAGGCTCAACAAATTCACAAGGAAGTTCATTGAAGATTTCTTGTGCTCCCTGTAAAAGTAACAGCATTTATTATTGCAAAATGTGTTTTATGTTCTTCCCCCTCTCCCCCCCAACCCTTCCAAATATTTCCACACTGTTCTTTTGGTGTCTAGCAAGTTCCATTAAAACAACAGGGTGACGCATTGGTGCAGCGGGTAGTGCTGCTGTCTCATGAGCCCACATTTCTGATCTCGGTTAGTGTGGACTCATCCCTGCGACAGTGTCCGATGAGGTTAATTCCCGAGATGGTGGGACTGTCATATGTTGATAGAATGTAGCGGCTGGGCTTATTACGACAGCAGGCAGCCTTGGAAGCCTTACATCATTACTCAAACCTCACGTCAAAAACCTTGGCGTGATATTTGACTCAGCGTTGAAACTTGACAAACAAGTCAATGCCGTGGTAAAAGCTGGGACGATAGCTAAAATAAAACAATTCCTCCTTTGACGACCTCGAAAAGATCATCCACACATTTATCTCCTCCCGCCTCGATTACTGCAACTCCCTCTACACTGGCATCAGCCAGTCTTCCCTGTCCCGCCGGCAACTGGTCCAAAACGTCGCAGCAAGACTCCTGACGGGCACCCGAAAAAGGGACCACATCACCCCGATTCTGGCCACTCTCCACTGGCTCCCTGTGCGGTTCCGAATAAATTTCAAGATCCTTCTTTATGTTTACAAAGCCCTTAACGGGTTTGCCCCCACCTACATCAAAAGTTCGGTGGGCGGCGCGACTCGCGTCAGCAGCGGCCTCTGCAGTCTGTCCGCGTTTTATTATTTTCTGTCTGTGTTTTTATGTAGTTTTTGTTATTTTTTGTTGGGGTGTGCGTGTGGGGGGGGGGGGGTGGGGGGGGGGGGGGGGGTGGGGGGGGGGGGGGGGGGGAAACTTTTTAAATCTCTCCCTGCACGGGAGACCCAACCTTTTCTCGTTGGGTTTCCGTTGTCGTTTGGGCCGCAATGAGGAGCAGCCTCCAACAGGAAGAGACCGGGGACTCTGGTGCCGACGACTCACCTCACCGTCGCGGAGCTGTCCGAATCCGGGGCGGGTGGAGCCGTGGTGGAGCGGTGGAGGAGCGCTGCTGCTGCTGCTGCTGCTGCTGCTGCGGCCCGACCGGAGAGTCGGAGGCTCCAACGGCAGGACTGTGGACGGTGGCACCGGGAGCCCGCGGGTCCCTGGAGGGAGACCGCTTTTCAGGGCTCTCGCAACGGCGACTTCTCCTGCCCGAGTTGCGGGGTCGAAGAGCTCCTGGAGCGGGGCCTACATCACCACCCCGCGTGGCTTGGAATGGCCGCGGGACTCTGCGAGCGCACGCCGGGGGCTCTAACAGCAAGACCCGGTGTGCGACCTTGCATCACCCGGCGTGGCTTTAATGGCCGCGGGACAATCGCCATCGCCAGCCGGGGGCTTTGACTTTGACTCTGACATCGGGGGGGGGGGGAGAGAGGGCAGGGAAGAGTGCAGTGGAGAGATAAGTTTATTTGGCCTTCCATCACAGCGATGTGATGGATGTTTATGTAAATTATGTTGTGTCTTGGGTCTATGTGTTTGTAATGTATGGCTGCAGAAACGGCATTTCGTTTGGACCTCAAGGGGTCCAAATGACAATTAAATGTATCTTGTATCTTGTATCTTGCTTACTCACCACACCACATCCAGGTCCCTCAGATCGGCCGACTTGGGGTTACTGACCACCCTGCTGTCTAGGCATAAGCTCAGGGGCGACCGCGCCTTTGCGGTTGCAGCTCCTAGACTGTGGAACAGCATCCCTCTTCCCATCAGAACTGCCCCCTCCATCGACTCTTTTAAGTCCAGGCTTAAAACTCATCTTTACTCTCAAGCCTTTCTTGACGTCCTCTGAGGGAGGGCTATATGTATGTATTTAATCTATGAACCACTGTTGTATAACGTTAGTACCTCCACCGATGTAAAGCATTTTGGTCAACGAGTCGTTTTTTAAATGTGCTGTAGAAATAAAAGTGACTTGACTTGTATACTCTAGAATTTAGAAGGATGAGAGAGGATCTTATTGAAACATATGAGATTATTAAGGGATTGGATACGCCAGAGGCAGGAAACATGTTCCCGATGTTGGTGGAGTCCAGAACCAGGGGCCACAGTTTAAGTATAAGGGGTAAGCCATTTAGAACAGAGTTGAGGAAAATCTTTTACACCCAGAGATTTGTGAATCTGTGGAATTCTCTGCTTGTGGAAGCCAATTCTCTGGATGCTTTCAAGAGAGAGTTAGATAGAGCTCTTAAAGATAGCGGATTCATGGGATATGGTGAGAAGGCAGGAACGGGGTATTGATTGTGGATGATCAGCCATGATCACAGCGAATGGCGGTGCTAGCTTGAAGGGCCGAATGGCCTACTCCTGCACCTATTGTCTATTGTCCAAAAACGTCACTTATCCATGTCCTCAAGAGATACTGCCTGACCCGCTGAGTTACTCCAGCACTTTGAGTTCTACCCCCTATGATCACTTGGGTTTTCAATGGGTGCTCCAGTTCCAAGGGGATTGCGATGGGCAGATCAATTGTTGCTGTAAGTTTTGCAAGTGCGGCAGGTGGGGGGAGAATCGAGATGGAGCTATTGGGAATGTGAGTGGGACTTAGCTGCATGAAACTAAATGGAGGAATAGGGCAGATGGAAATACTCCAAGGGGCTAGTCAGACTCCTTAAGTATGAAAAAACAGATGGAAATATTTGCAAGGGTTAGGGGTTAGCACACAAGCATTAACATTAAAGGATGGCACAGCTGCTGCCTCACAATGCGAGAGACCCAGGTTCGATCCTGACCTCGGCTGCTGTCTGTGTGGAGTTTGCATGTTCTCCCTGCAACTACCTTGGTTTCCTTCGGGTGCTCTGGTTTCCTCCCACATCCATAGTTTGTACGTTAATTGGCCTCTGTAAATTGGCTCCAATGTATAGGGAGCGGATGAGAGAGTGTGGTAATACAGATCTAGTGTAAATGACTAGTATAAATGGTCGGTGTGGACTCGGTGGGCCGAAGGGCTTGTTTCCATTATGTATCTCGAAGCAAAACTGAAAACTAAAACCAGTACCAAGGCTAAAGAAAAAAAAAAAACTAGGAAGGAATAGGCTTTGAAAAATCTGAAATGAATTTCAAAACCTCCATTGAAGATCACATTCTCAAATAAAAATTCACCAACTTCTAGCTGGTTTCCATAATAGAAAAATGTTTTTCACCCATTTATAATCTAAACATTCTGATCATTGGATACAGGGCTTAATAAATGACACGGAAGATACTTGGGATAAAAGCCTCTCCTGAACTTCTCTCTTCTGTTAACCCTCCCAAAGTAAAAAGTGATGGTCCCCATCATTAGTCAATCAGTATTTACTCATGGAGTAGCCATAACGGGTGTCAGAGGCTATTGGGAGAAGGCAGGAGAATGGGGTTAGGGGAGAGGGGGGGGGGAAGATAGATCAGCCATGATTGAATGGCGGAGAAGACTTGATGGGCCGAATGGCCTCATTCTGCTCCTAGAACTTGTCCACGGTAGCGCCGGCGGTAGAGTTGCTGCCTTACAGCGCCGGAAGCCTGGGTTCGATCCTGACCACGGGTGCTTGGCTGTACGGAGTTCGGACGTTCTCCCCGCGACATGCGCGGGTTTTCTCCGAGGTCTTTGGTTTTCTCCCACACTCCAAAGACGTACAGGTCTGAGGGTTAATTGGCTCGGTATAAATGTAAATCATTCCTGGCGTGTGTAGGATAGTGTTAATGCGCGGGAAATCGCTGTGTGTTAATGTGTGGGGATCGCGGGTTGGTGCGGACTCGGTGGGCCGAAGGGCCTGTTTCCACGCTGAACTGTTGACTTTTCAAGCTAGAAATGAACAGATTCACTACACCTGCTCATCTAGTTAAAGTTGCTGTTATCCTGGTCGCAGAGAGTAAACACGGACTCAAACTGGTGGGTTTTTCAAAGCTCCGAATTAATAATTGATAGACAAGACTTTTTAAATATCAGAACTGTTATCTGATCGATAACCAATTCTGCTGGCAATGACGTGCAAGGTCCCTGGAGCTTCAACTCAGATGTACAAATACTGTACGTGCAGAGTTCCATAAGGACGTTTGATTGTTAAAGAGAGGAAATAAAACCACAGGAACAACAGTTCCCTTTCTGCCATGCTGGAAATCATATGATGCAGTGAGAAAGGGCTGTTGCATAACAGTAACCAAGCTCTCTCTGTCTATAGACACAAAATGCTGGAGTAACTCAGCGGGACAGGCAGCATTGCTAGAGAGAAGGAATGGGTGACGTTTCGGGTCGAGACCCTTGTTCAGACTCTCTGTCTATGACTGATCCAGACATGATTGTAGGAAGAAACTGCAGATGCCGGTTTACACCGCAGATAGACACAAAAGCTGGAGTAGCTCAACGGGTCTGGCAGCATCCCTGGAGAAAAGGAATAGGCGATGTTTCGGGTCGAGACCTCTTCTTTGGACTGAGAGTCAGGGGAGAGGGAAGTGAAGCGGTAAAAAGAATAAAGGAATGAAAGGCATGATTAGAAGAAATCAAGGACAGCTGGGATGTTCAAGGGAAGGTGGAGCCCACAATGATCCATTGTTGGCTGCGGAAGAGGTGATGGCGAGGGGGTACCAACAGTGGCACTGAGCAGGACGACAGTGAAACTAGTGCGACGACTTGACTCCATCTCGGGACCCCGATGGCCCTTTCAGGTGAGGCAGAGGTTCACTTGCACCTCCTCCAACCTCACAGCGCCAGAGACCCGGGTTCAATCCTGACCAGGGGTGCTGTCAGTACAGAGTTTGTACGTTCTCCCCATGACCCGCGTGGGTTTTCCCCGGGCACTCCGGTTTCCTCCCACACTCCAAAGACGTACAGGTTTGTCGCTTAATAGGCCTTGGCTGTGGGCCGATTCCGCACTGTATCGGTAAACTAAAGGCAAACATTCACCTGAGATTTGCCGAGATCCACACGACCTACCTTGGAGACGTTGCCGGTCCCGGTGAAGACGAACGTGACGGGTCCAATGGACTTGGGCATCAACCCCAGGGAGATCTCGTAACCGCAATCCCGTATCGCCTGGACAGCCTGGGCACTGTTCCGGTAATTGTGGGACATGCCAATATGCTGGAAAACACAGACAACAGCTCTGACAACACCCCACCAGGCAACTCCACCACAATAGGCGGTACCTCCGTGATTGCATACTGAGTGGCCCTCAAAGCAAATCGGAATCATAGCCTATAGATGGCGACCCTGTGGAATTCATCGTCACATTCAGCTATGGAGGCCAAGTCACTGGATACTTTGAAACGCAATTTGGCAGATTCCTGATTAGTACGGGTGCCAGCCGTGAATGAAAAGCGGAGTGGACTTCAAGGGCCGAATGGCCTAATTCTGCTCCTAGAATTTGTGAACCTATACAGCACAGAAACAGGCTCTTGCAATTCATCTCATCCATGTTGACTGTGAGGTCTATCTACACTAATCTGTACCATAGCTGGCAGTAGATGGGATTGTGGAATTCTCTTCCACAGAAGGCAGGGGAGGCCAATTCACTGGATGTTTTCAAGAGAGAGTTAGATATAGCTCTTAGGGCTAACGGAATCAAGGGATATGGGGAGAAAGCAGGAACGGGGTACTGATTTTAGATGATCAGCCACGATCATATTGAATGGCGGTGCTGGTTTGAAGGGCTGAATGTTTGGTGAACCTTTTGTAAGTTTGTCGGTGCCAAAACATGGCAACACCTGTGTATTGCCGAGGCGAGGTGAGGTGCGGTGTGTGATACCAGGTTGTACGCAAAACAATGTATTTCACTGTATCTGGGCACATGTGACAATGAAGTATCATCGAATCGCTCTAAGTCTTTCCCTTCTTTCCCGTCCGTCGAAGTGTCTTTCTGTGCATTGAACCAGGACCCATGTACGCCATGGTGACTAACTCGATACAGCAATCAAACAAGAGCATCATGCCTTGAAGGCGCACTCCACAGTGGAGCCAGACAGCGAGGGCATGAGAGGCATTGACGTACTCATCAACGAGATACAGGCAACAGGTCGAAGGTGGAGCAACGCCAGAAATATCAGCAGATGGGCCATGGATTTTGCTCCAGCTTTGTAAACCCTGCCTTTGTATACAGACACGTGCACGCACATTTGACCCCCCACCCCTGCTCCAAACAATGCCAGATTGATCAGGCATACAATAACAATGTATTGGGGCAGGAACTATGAGGTATTGGGGAGAGGGTGCTTGTATGTAGGCAGGTCACCCTCTTGAGTATGTATAAGGCCTGTCCCACTTGCCGATTTTTTTCAGCGACTGCCGGCATCATTGACTGATGTATCAGGTCACGGAAAAAGTCGTGGCGCGACGACGTATTGACGCGCGGCGTTTCCTCAAGTGTCGCAACATTTTATTTATCGCCGCTGGATTTTGAGATGTTCAAAATCTTTTGGTGACCCTGATATGTCGGTCAATGACGCCGGCAGTTGCCGAAACAAATCGCCAGGTGGGACAGGCCCTCATAGGAGACACAGATACTGGAGTCTTGTGCAAAACACAAAGTGCTGGAGTAAACTCGGCGAACGGCTCAGTGGCACAGCGGTGGAGCTGCTGCATTACAGCGCCACAGACCTGGGTTCAACCCTGACCTTGGGTTCTGTCTGTACGGAGTTTGCACGTTCTCTCTGTGACCGTGCGGGCTTGCTACGTGTTCCCTCCCACATTCCAAGGACGTGCAGGTTTGTAGATTAATTTAGTTTAGTTTAGTTTAGTTCAGAGATACAGCACGGAAACAGGCCCTTCGGCCCATGCCGACCAGCAATCCCTGCACATTAACACAATCCTACACCCACTAGGGAAAGTTTGTACATTTACCAAGACAATTGACCTACAAACCTGCACGTCTTTGTAGTGTGGAAGGAAATCGAAGATCTCAGATAAAATCCACACAGGTCACGGGGAGAGCGTGCAAACTCCGTATAGACAGCACCCGTAGTCAGGTTCAAACCCGGGTGTCCGGGGCTTAGGTGGGAGAGATAGATCGGCCATGATTGAATGGCTGAGTAGACTTGATAGGCCTAACTCTGCTCCCATCACTTATGACCTTTTGATCTTATGATCTTAGGACTCTGGCTTATGGTCATGTCTCCGTATGCCTGGTAGCAACAGTTGGATAACCACACCAGCAGAACGAGACGACAAGGCTGAAAAGAACCGCAGATGCTTACCATGAAGGGTGTATGGTGACCCAACGCGAGGAATCGCAGTCCCAAACCGTGCAAAATGTTGATCATGCCTGTCACCGACAGAAGGGAGAGGCGTTTAGAAAATACTGTTTGACTCAAATTGTCTTTTGTCTAAAGTGAAGGTTGTAAAACGAAGGGGGGGAAATCCCATACCGGCAACTCCTGCCCATTGACCAAACGCCACGACTCGAGTCCCTTTGCTGTCAACCATTTTCTCATAATCAATCAGACGAATTTCCTGAAAATTAAAGTACAATGAAAAAGCAGTTAAATAAAAACCCGTAGCTGCACTAATGCCAATGTAATGTTTCATGTACATGTTCCTGTTCTACTGCATGTGCAGGTTCCAAGTGTACAGGCTTGCACTCAGCGACCAAGTTGATTGCCCCAACTGCATTTAATAAATATACGTTTATACATCGAATGGAAGGATTTTTCTTTAACAAATTGGAAATCGTTCGCGACCAATGCGAAGCCATCTCTTGTTTAACATTTAAACGAGCGCAGGAAATGCAGGCAACATGCAGCAACATCAAGTGTGTTCCATCGTGATGTGCGCCAACAACAGAACAATCAACTTCTTACTTGCATAACATGCCTATAAACACAATGCACACAGATAATATAGAATGAACAAAAAAAAATCAATAACATAATAACACCAATAGAGTCATAGAGAGATACAGTGTGGAAACAGTTTCATGGCTCAGTTCTGTCAAGATAATAATATAATATTGTCAAGCAAAGTGCTTTTACCTACAGATAGCTATACTTATATTAGTGAGGCCTGGCACACCACATCATGGCTGGACCACTGTATTAGCACAGCTGATGCACATGCCTCATTGGGGTGTATGAGCATTCTGTACGGGGCAGCAATGACTGATCATATACCTGTTGCTATGACAATAGATGTTGAACACATACCAGTGGTATCCAGAGATAGAAATAGCTTTAATACAGAAAAACTTGACTGGTCAACGCTTACAAAGGAAGACATCCTAGCATATTATGCCCATACAGATAAACCCATAAGCAATATTCATCTACCTAAAGATGCAATAATATGTAGTAATGTTAATTGTAAAGATATGAAGCATAGGAGAGATATCTGCTCCATGTATAATGATATAGCCTTATATGTAGGCAGTAAGCCCTACTGCAAGCATAAAAATAAGACACATAACATCAGACCTGGCTGGAATAAGTATGTAGCTGAGTATCATGCTGAAGCCCGTGAAGCCATTAAACCATGGGCTATGGCAGGTAGACCCAGACAGAGGCCTGTGTTTGAGCACAGGAAGTTCACTAATGCAAGGTATAAGTATGCTGTTCGCTTCATCTGTAAAAATGAGCAAGCTATGAGGGCTGATTCCATGGCTAAGAAGCTGCTAAGTAACAATGCTATAGATTTTTGGAAGGAAGTGAGAGCTCTCAGCAGTTGCAAAACATCTCTACCATGCACTGTAGATGGAATCTCCGGAACAGCTAATATCGCGGAGTTATGGCGACAACATTATAGCACTTTATTCAACTGTGTCCAAGGTGACTTGTATAGAGTGGACAATATTGAGAGTAATGACTCGATGGTGATTATGTCACATGAGATGTATCATGCCATGAACAAGCTGTCCAACAACAAAGCAAGTGGCTTGGATCATATCTCTGCTGAACATCTTAAGTATGCGAGTATGAGGATAGCTCCTCTCCTAGCTATTTGTTTTACTGGCTTTATGATTCATGGCTTGTTACCAGACTCAATGTTGTCTGTCCTGTTAGTGCCGGTCATTAAGGACAAAGCTGGTAAATTAGGCAGCCTAAATAATTACAGGCCCATAGCTTTAGCCAGCATATTGTCAAAAGTTTTAGAAAGAGTTCTGCTGGATAGAATAAATTAGTTTGTTAACTCCACAGATAACCAGTTTGGCTTTAAAGCTAAGCATGGCACTGACTTATGCATATATGCCCTAAAGGAGATTGTAAACAAATATATTGGTGCAAATCACATGGTGGTTTGCATCAATTTACCAATGATCAACTTGCATCTCTTTCGCAATAATGCTGGTACAGTCAGTCCTCATAATTCAATAATTTGCGATCCACAGGTCCATATACTTGGACCCGGACTGAATCCCAAATTTGCCCTTGAACAAATACATCTCTGTGCACACACACACACACATTCCTTCCTTCCCTGACAGCACGCCTACCTCCCTTCCATTGATTCCATCTACACCTCACGCTGCCTCGGCAAGGCCAGCAGCATAATCAAGGACCAGTCGCACCATGGCCACTCCCCTCTCCCATCGGGCAAAAGGTATAGAAGTGTGAAAATGCAAACCTCCAGATTCAGGGACAGCTTCTTCCCACCTGTTGTCAGGCAAATCAGGAACCATGCTACCAAAAACCAGAGAGCAGTACTGAACTACTATCTACCTCATCGGAGACGCTCGGACTATCTTTGATCGGACATTATTCATGTTAGTCCCTTTATCATGTGTCTGTACAATGTGGATGACTCGATTGTAATCACGTATTGTCTTTCCGCTGACTGGTTAGCACACAACAAAAGCTTTTCACTGTACCTCGGGACACGTGACAATAAACTAAACTCAAACATTGACACAGCATTCAGTATCTGTATAAATCGGCTGATCAGTTTCTGACCTCTAGATTCTAACGGCACCTTGTAGTTTAAAAACTGGTCACTGATTGTAAATTTTAAACTGGAAGCAGTTGATTAGCCAACAACAATTTATTTCAGATATTTAAATATTTTAGGTTGCTTATTGATTAGCATTAATTATTTTAGAGCATTTACCTATGGGTGACACACACAGTGGTGCAGCTGCCTCACAGCGCCAAGGACCCGTGTTCGATCTTGGCCTCGGGTGCTGTCTATGTGGAGTTTCCATGTTCTCCCTGTGACCGTGTGGGTTTCCTCCCACACACCAAAAGGTTAGTAGGGAGTGACTGACAAAGTGGGATAACACAGAGCTAGTGTGAACGGGTGATCAATGGTCGGTGTGGACTCTGTGGGCCGAAGGGCCTGTTTCCATGTTGAAACTCTACAATTTAAACCCTATGTTTATTTAAAGGGTGCACCAAGTACATAGGGTAGAGCTTTGGTGGTATTCGCATTTTTTGCTATCTGCAGAAACCCCTATCACTTGGTGATAACAATATGTACAAATCAATTGTATGCTGTAATTTTTTGGTACATTGGCCTTCATCGGAAAGTGGTCAAAAAGGCAATTGGTATTGAGTTAGACAGAGTATTGAGAGAGAAGTTGGCCATGTTCAGAGTATTGTGTTCAGTTCTGGGTGCCATGTTACAGGAAGGATGTTGTCAAGATGGAAAGGGGACAGAGAAGATTTACGAGCATGTTGTCGGGACTCAAGGGTCTGAGCTATTGGGAGAGGTTGAGCAGGCTGGGACTCGGTTCCTCGTCTTATAGAGGCGTATAAAATCACGAGAGGAATAGATCGGGTAGACGCACAGAGTCTCGTGCCCTGAGTTGGGGAATTAAGAACCAGACACACAGGTTTAAGGTGAAGGGGAAAAAATTTAATAGGGACCTGAGGGGTAACTTTTTTTACACAAAGGGTGCTGGGCATGTGGAACGAGCTGGGGCAGAGACTATTGCAATGTTCAAGGAACATTTAGACAGGCACACGGATAGGACAGGTTGAGAGGGATGTAGGCCAAATGCAGGCAGGTGGGGCTGGTGTAGCTGGGACATGTTGGCTGGTGTGGGCAAGTTGGGCCGAAGGGTCTGTTTTCACACTGACCTATGACTGTTTGACACTATCGCCCTGTCGCTCGCTGGTCTGCTTGAAGCCCACCACTCTCAGGACCAATAGAGGACAAAAACGTTGAACTAATGGCCCTTTGTGGCTGAAGAAGGGATACATTCCTTCCTCTTCGCTTTTTTTAAGCGTGACCACACCAAGGACACTCTCGAGCTCCAGTGAAAATGCCAAGGTGAATAGAAAAGTTTCCACTATACCTTTTCAATGATCGCATCCAGAAGGGGCATGTTGGCCTCTTGGGCTTTGATTGTGTGTGAAAAGAAGGCGTAGGTTTTCCTGGGTATCAGTTTCTCCACTGGTGGTCTCTTTACTCCAATAATTATTGTTGCTTCAGAGATGTCTTCCTGGATAATAGCTCCAGCTTGCCTGTAATGCTGGAGAAAAAAAATGCATGTTAGAAATATATTTTTCTGCAGGTAAATTGACTTAACGGTGCTCATGCAAGAGAGACATCTTTTGTGTATTAGAATCTGTACATTGTGATTGGGAACTGCTCTAATTGTTTGCTCTAGATTACATACAGGAAGCCGTTACACTTTGAGATGTATCGAACAATAATCAACTAAATAGGCACGGTGGCACAGCAGTAGAGTTGATGCCTTAGAGCGCTTGCAGCGCCGGAGACACGGGTTCGATCCCGACTACGGGTGCTGTCTGGACGGAGTTTTTACATTCTGCCCGTGACCTGCGTGGGTTTTCTCCGAGATCTCCGGTTTACCGCCCACGCTCCAAAGACGTACAGGTTTGCAGGTTAACTGGCTTGGTGTAGATGTATAATTGTCCCTGGTGTGTGTGTGGGATAGTGTTCATGTGCGGGGATCTCTAAACTAAAGAACAGCAAAAGAGGTGATATGGGCCAAATACAGGCGGATGGGCGGAGCCCAGAATGACAACTTGGTCAGCACGGCCGTTGAGGCCGTTTCCAAATCTCTAACTCTACGACTCAGGAGGACGTGTGGAGGAGTGGCAGTGGCGTCTGTTGAGAGTGTGCGGCACGATGGCGCAGCAGTAGATTTGGCGCCAGAGACCAGCAGTTCGATTCCGAATACGGGTGCTGTACTGTACGGAGTTTGTACATTCTCCCCGTGACCGCGTGGGTTTTCCCCGGGTTCCGCACTTTCCTCCCACACTCCAAAGACGTACAGGTTTGTAGGTTAATTGGATTCAGAAATCAATGTAAATTGTCCCTTGTGTGTGTGTAGGATAGCGCTAGTTTGCGGGGATCGCTGGGCGGCACGGACCCGGCGGGCTGAAGTGCCTGTTTCCACTCTGTGTCTTTAAACTAAACTAACGCTAGTTCTATCCGAAACGATATTTTTTTGTTACGGAAGCCAATTAACCTACAAACCTGCGCCACTGTGCTGCCCATCTGAAGTTCAGAACTGCAAAACAACATTGTCAAAGGAAAGAAATTCTGGCACAAACTGTTTTTGGGCAAGACTCCAATGAAGATTGACAATAAAATTTCCCAGCTTCAGGCAGCGATTTTGTTTGTCAGAGCTGAAGGCATGGAGACAATCACCTGACGGTTGCCAGAAAAACAATCTGGGACAAGTGAAAAAACTTTATCTTGACAGACTTACTTCCTTTAAAGGAAACTCACACCTAAATTGTATTTGAAACTCTTTTTTTGCTTCAGCAGTACCAGTGTGAATGTTTGCCACACATCCTTAGAAAGCCCCGTTCAGGAAAACTGGAAAATGTATTGTTGTAATACAAAATTCCAAACACAGCCTTAGAAGCTTAGAAGGCAAAATAAGACAAAATATTTAAAAGGGAGATTGTTTAAGAAGGAACTGCAGATGCTGGAAAATCGAAGGTAGACAAAAGTGCTGGAGAAACTCAGTGGGTGCAGCAGCATCTTGGAGCGAAGGAAATGGGCAACGTTTCGGGCCGAAACCCTTCTTCAGACTGAGTTTAGCCAGGTACACCTTCTGCCCAAAGTGCTTGAGTAACGCGGCGGGTCGGGCAGCATCTCTGGAGAAAAAGATAGACACAAAACACTGGAGTAGCTCAGCGGGTCAGGCAGCATCTCTGGAGAGAAGGAATAGGTGACGTTTCGGGTCGAGACCCTTCTTCAGACTGAGAGTCAGTGGAGAGGGAACAGAGCGATATGAAAAGGTACATAGAAAAAATGAATGAAAGATATGACAAAAGACAGATCGAAGCCAGCACCGATGATGAAGGAAAGGTGGAGCCCACAATGGTCCATTGTTGGCGGTAGGTAAGGTGATAACGAGTGATACAAGCAGTGAAACTCAGCAGGGCGACAGTGAAGCTAGGACAACGACTATGTTGGGGAAGGAGATGGGGAATGAGGATTACTTGAAATTAGAGAAATCAGAGGCCACAGTTTTAGAATAAGGGGTTGGCCATTTAGAACAGAGATGAGGAAAAACTTTTTCACCCAGAAAGTTGTGAATCTGTGGAATTCTCTGCCTCAGAAGGCAGTGGAGACCAATTCTCTGGATGCTTTCAAGAGAGAGTTAGATAGGGCTCTTAAAGATGGAATCAGGGGATAAGGGGAGGCAGGAACTGGGTACTGATTGTGGATGATCAGCCATGATCACAGTGAATGGCGGTGCTGGCTCAAAGGGCTGAATGGCCAACTCCTGCACCTTTTGTCTATTGTCTAATGGAATATGAAACATTTGTTTGATGAAGGGTCCCGACCTGAAACTCCACCCATCCTTTCTCTCCAGAGGTGTTGCCTGACCCGCTAAGATCCTCCAGCACTTTGTGTCTGTCTTTAGCCTAAAGTGGCATCTGCAGTTCTTCTGTGCATTGAAACATTGCGAATCACCTTCTCGTGGATGGCTCTCCTGTTGGATGGTTGCACCAGGACCTTGTAGCCGGCACTCGTCAGCTCCTTGATGTGTCTGGGGGCCAAGGGGGCCCGCCGCTCCCACACGTTGATGTCCTCCCTCCGCAACGCCAAGATGGCCGTGTGATGCTGGTACCTGGGGTGGCCACACCGCAGACACAGGCTCAGCGCCCGGCTTTTATGCCTCAGCAACCAATACATCTTCAGAGCAGTAGGTGTCTGAAGGGGAAAACAGTGCAGACTGGCATTAGAGGAGGTCCCAGAAAAACAACAACATATCAGCAGCAGAAACATATGGTTTGCAGGTCAATTCATCTTGATTTTAGTACCATTCCATTTAGTACCCTTCCATTCTAGTACCCTTCCATTCTAGTACCCTTCTATTCAGCGAGTTTCCCCGCTGTCCTGACTCCCAGTCTGAAGGTGGGTCTCGACCCGAATCATCACCTATTCCTTTTCTCCAGTGATGTTGCCTGGCTCACTGAGTTACTCCAGCATTTTTGTGTCGATCTAGTTTAGTTTAGAGTTACGGCGCGGAAACAGGCCCTTCGGTCCACGCCGACCAGCGTCCCCCGTACACTAGCACCATCCAACGCACTAGGGACAATTTACAATCTTTGCCCAAAGTAAATTAACCTACAAAGCTGTATGTCTTGGGGGAAACCGGAGCACCTGGAGAAAACCACGTGGTCAGTGTGAGAACGTACAAACTGTACAGACCAGACCTCAACCCTGGCTCCAGCCATGGGTCCACATCCCAGCCCTGGCGGCACTTGCACCCAAGCTCCCCACTTACATTGGGCAGATGACTTTACAGTTCGGGGCACTTCTGCTGTTCGACATGTCACCCATCCATTCCCATTCCCACTGCAGATGCTGCCTGGCCCGCCAAGTTCCTCCAGGACTTTGCGTTTTGCTCAGGACCCCCAGCAGCTGCAGATTCTAATCTCTCGGCAGGATATGATTCATGTTTAGCACTGAACTACTTTAACTTTAACCTGTTCAGTGCCACCTCCGTGTATGCTCGGGTACATGGCCAATAGTGAAAATAAAAACTTGGCAGTGAACATGTTGAGGAAGTAGAGTATTTCATTGCATCTGGTGATGCTCACATGCTCTTGCCAGCACACCAATCCATGCCTGTGACAGTTCCTCCGTCTGTCCCATCTTCGTCTGTGCCACAGTCTCCTGCTTCGACCCCAGAGGCGTTGGTCCACTCCCCCACTGGTGCTGAAATCACCAACTGGACTCAGGGGATATGGGGGGGGGAGGCAGGAACGGGGTACTGATCGGGGATGATCAGCCATGATTACATTGAATGGCGGTGCTGGCTCTAAGGGCCGAATGGCCTACTCCTGCACTATTGTCTATTGTCTGTGCCACCCATGTTTATGTATCTTCTCGTTCATTCACCAAGTTACTAAGCACGAGCCAATAATTTTCATGAAGGGGGGTGGGGAATTTTGTAAATGAGCGTTTCTGATCAGCAGTAAGAATATTGAGTTCTCCAACCTCAAGTAGCCTTTGCATCCCCTCTCTCCATCCCTCCCTCACCCAAGTCAAACTACTTTCTCCGGGGAAGAGGAATGGAGATGGCCTCTATCGTACACGTGTCGGTCGTGGTAGCAGGCTGGCTGTGAAGTATCCGGGCTACGTTTGACTTTACATATGTTGGTCATCAGTTGTGATTTTTGCTTCACTGAGTTATGGGTATACAGTGCTATTGATTCTTTCTGAGGACTTCCTGAGGAAACTAAACCAGGCCTCACTCCCCACCAACATCCTCAGGACTTTCTACAGGGGCACGGTGGAGTCTGTACTCACGTACTGCATAAATACGTGGTATTCCACCTGCAACTGCTCGGACAGGAAGGCTCTGCAGAGGGCAGTGAGGGGAGCAGAGAGGATCATTGGCGTCTCCCTACCCTCGGTACAAGAACTGTTCCAGAGCCGCTGTCTGAAGAAAGCACAGAGAATTGCCAAGGACAAACTGCACCCCCTCCACACACACCTGGATCTCCTGCCATCAGGCAAGAGATATCGAAGCATCAAAGCCCGGACTACCAGACTGCTAAACAGCTTCCTACCACAGGCTGTGAGGCTGCTAAACAGTCACTCTGCACCCACAGTCACTTGACTTGACTCTGCGGCTGGCATGGAAACTTTAATACTGGCACTGGCCACTCAAATCAGCGGCCCCGGACATTTTTTTATGATTGGTTTATTGTATTTTAACATTGTGTTTTTTTTTTTTACCTGCTTTTAACTATTTATACTGTTCCATCAGGGACTGGATTGTTTTTTAGTGTTATTATGTGTGAAGTGTTTTAAATTTCATGTGCGATGCTCCGCTATTCACTGGGAAACGTCTTTTCATTTTGCACTGTAACAACTGTTGCTTGCAAGATGACAATAAAGGTTGATTGATTGATTTATTGATTTAAGGGGGGGGGGGGGGGGATGTATGTATAACAGTGGCTCATGTTATGAGTCATGCTTTTGTAGTTAGGCCCACTAGCTTGTTAGTGTCGCAAGCTACTGCACTCTTCAGTATGAAGTTAACTCTCAAGTAAGAGCTTGTAGTTGTCCAATCTAAATAAACAGTGTATAACCTGCCAAGGTGTGAGGCCTTAATTATTACAAGTACTCAAAAAAGAATATCACTGTGACTTGGCGCTGTGACAATCATTCATTCCACCCTTGCCTGCAATCCAAGTCAAGTCAAGTCAAGTTTATTTGTCACATACACATACGAGATGTGCAGTGAAAAGTGGCAATGCTCGCGGACTTTGTGCAGAAAGACACCAAAAACAACCAAACAAACTACAATACATATTAAATATTGTGGGCGGAAGGAAAAAGGGAAAAAAAACAGCAATTTTTAAAAAAAGCAGTAGAGTGGTACAGTAAGGTACAACTTACTTACAACTGACTTACAACTGCATCTAGTTCCGCCAGGAGCTTCAATTCTCAATTCTCAATTCAATTCAATTCTCTCTCCCTCGCTGAATGCGCTGCCAAACTGCCGAATATTTCAAGCTTTCTATGTTCCTGTCTGCAATACTCCGATTTGGCAACTCAAAAGTCATAGGAGCGTCCAACTCAGTGCAGTCTTAGCATCCTCACCGAGTTAGACATCTAAACAACATATTCAAGCACACAGTCAGACATTCATCTTTTCCGTCAAGCCTTGAGCTCCATTTTGCACTCACAGGAGGAAGTAAAAGCTTTCACAACAGATCTTCATTGTTACAATATCACTAGAACCATATTATTGTGTTATTCATTTCAGTGCCATCCATTACACTTTGCTGTGAATAACATGATGGTTGCACGGAATGACACACAAATCAACATTTATTGGGCTGAGATGTGGTTTAAGATTATGCGATATCCCTTATTACATAGAAACATAGAAAATAGGTGCAGGAGTAGGCCATTCGGCCCTTCGAGCCTGCACCGCCATTCGATATGATCATGGCTGATCATCCAACTCAGTATCGCATCCCTGCCTTCTCTCCATACCCCCTGATCCCTTTAGCCACAAAGGCCACATCTAACTCCCTCTTAAATATAGCCAATGAACTGGCCTCAACTACCTTCTGTGGCAGAAAATTCCACAGATTCACCACTCTCTGTGTAAAAAATGATTTTCTCATCTCGGTCCTCAAAGACTTCCCTCTTATCCTTAAGCTGTGACCCCTAGTTCTGGACTTCCCCAACATCGGGAATAATCTTCCTGCATCTAGCCTGTCCAACCCCTTAAGAATTTGTATACGTTTCTATAAGATCCCCCCTCAATCTTCTAAATTCTAGCGTGTACAAGCCGAGTCTATCCAGTCACCCACACGTCCCACTCCCTTTCAATCAGTATTGATGTCTAGGCTGACGATAGACACAAAATGCTGGAGTAACTCAACGGGTCAGGCAGCGTCTCTGGCGAAAAGGAATGGGTGACGGTTTGGGTCGAGACCCTTCTTCAGAATTTCTAGGCTATTAGTTTAAGATAGAGATACGGCATGGAAACAAGCCTATTGGCCCACTGAGCACGCTGGCCAGTAATTACCCATATATTAGTTCTATCCAACGCACTAGGGCCAATTTACAGAAGCCAATTAACCTACAAAACCCGCACGTCTTTTTGGGTTGCAAGAGGAAACTGGAGCACCAGGCAAAATCTCACACAGTCTCTGTGACAACATATAAACTCTGTAAAGACAGTTCCCATAGCCAGGATTAAACCTGGGTCTCTGTCTCTGCATGACAGCAACTCTATAAGCTGTATACTCTATACACTCTTAAAAATAGCGGAGTCAGGGGATATGGGGAAAAGGCAGGAATGGGGTACTGATCGGGGATGATCAGCCATGATCTCATTGAATGGCGGTGCTGGCTCAAAGTGCCGAATTGCCTACTCCTGCACCTATTGTCTATTGTCTGTGCCACACATGTTTCAGTATCTTCTCATCCATTCACCAAGTTACTAGACACGAGCCAGTAATTTTCATGAAGGGGATGGGGAATTTTGCAAATGAGCGTTTCTGATCAACAGTAAGAATATTGAGTTCTCCAACCTCAAGTAACCTTTGCATCCCCTCTCTCCATCCCTCCCTCACCCAAGTCAAACTGCTTTCACTGTGGTCCTGTTGCATTTTATTATCTTTATAACGCATGATAGACACAAAAACCTGGGGTAACTCAGACTGAAGAAGGGTCTCGACCTGAAATGTCACCCATGCCTTCTCCCCAGAAATGCTTCCTGTTCCGTGAGTTACTCCAGCTTTTTGTGTCTATCTTCAGTTGAAACCAGCACCTGCAGTTCCTTCCTACACATTCCGTATAACTCGTTATCCCCAAGCCCACAGCCAACAATGGACCATTGTGGGCTCCACCTTTCTTTAATCATCATTACTATTTTTGCATACATTTCACTCATTTGTTCTATATTCTCTCTCCCTCTCTCCACATCACTGTCTATATCTCACGTTTCCCTTTCCCCTGACTCTCAGTCTGAAGAAGGGTCTCGACCCGAAACGTCACCTGTTCCATTTCTCCAAGAGGCGCCGCCTGACCTGCTGAGTTACTCCAGCTTGGAGCACCTGGGGTTCCTTGCTACACATTTCTCATTGGCTTTGCCCCTCAAAACATATGATCGCATTCCCTGGGGTGGACGATTGCAACCTTCACATGGTCCGCCCTGTTTCAACTAATGCAATCAACTCGACGTGCACAAATGGAAGATCAAATAGAACAAGTTGTCCAACAACTTTCGGCTGTGCACGCCACACGACAGAAGAAGAAGAATCATGTTCCCTTTCTGAGGCCTCCACGTTAAACCACGTTACACGGTCGAGTATCACAGGCAGGGGCATTGCAAAGGTCGAAACCCGATCACGCAAGGAGACATTTGTAGACACAGCACACAGGGAACAATTTACACTGCAATCTAGAGCAGAACACAAAGTGCCGGATGGACTTAACGAGGAGCGAAGTAGACAGCCGGCGTTTCGGGTCAGGACCCATCTTCGAAGAGAAATGTGTCATGTTTTTAATGGGAACGAGATTTTTTTTTTTATATATATAAAGGAAGATTTTAAAAACTTACAGACCACGAAACAGTAATTAAACTCGCATTCCTGTCCCGGGCGATATCCACCAGATGCAGAGATTTGGAAATATGTTTTCCTCAAAGGAAATACAACCGGAGAACAAAAAGAAACTAACACAAACACTGCATGTAATGGAACATTAGCCGACTTGCCGGGTTATTTCAAGGGCAGCTTCCAAATATAGGAGCACTGACGCCAAGCGAGGTTTTAAAGGGATTAGATTACAGGACTAACTCCAATTCCATTGCCCGTGTGTGTGTGTGTGAGTGTGTGTGCGCCTGTGTGTGTGCGTATCTGTGTGCCTGAGTGTGTGCGTGTCTGTGTGTGCGCCTGTGTGGGTGTGTGTCTCTGTGGGTCCCTCTGTACGCCTGTGTGTGTGCCTCTGTGTGTGTATGTGTCTCTCTGTGTCCTTCTGTACGCCTCTGTCTGTGTGTGTGTGTGTGTCTCGGAGTATTCCGGGATCCGGTTGGGCTGGAAGGACAAGGTGAACCAGGCCTGGCGGTGTGACAACGGCCGTCGGGGAAGGGAGATCAGCGTTCACAAGCCGCAGACAAGCAGAACAAGCCGAAGGGTCGGGGAGATCGAGCCGTGAACTCGGCAATGCGGCAACGCACGCACACACACACACTCACCTCGCAGCTACCCGCAGCCCCGGAGGATGAAGCGCAGCGCCGGCGGGGGCCAAGAGGAGAGTGGCGAGGTCGCGGTTATTTTCCGAGCTTGTGAAACTGATTCCACTCCAGCTCGGAGCTACTGCACCCAGCAACGCGTCAATGACCTACAGAGTGCATGCTAGGCTGCCGGAGAGGCGCCGCTAAAACTCACACAGGTCGCGGACAGGTCCCCAGGAGCCACAGACAGACTCAAACACGGATGCCCCACCAAATCAACGTTTGGTATTAAATTATCTTGCAGGCTCCCCTACCCATCGCACCACCCACCTACCTAAAATGACTCAAAAGTGCTGGAGTAACTCAGTGGGTCAGGCAACATCTCTGGGAGAGAAGGAATACATGGCGTTTCGGGTCGAGACCTTTCATCTCTGGAAATCGTGGATTGGTGACGTTTCTGGTCGATACGCCAATCTTCCCTCTTCCCATCAGAACTGCCCCCACCCCCCCCATCCCCATCCCTATCCCCCCCATCGACTCCTTTAAGTCGAGACTTAAACCTCATCTCTACTCCCAAGCCTTTCTTGACGTCCTCTGAACAAGAGCTATATGTATGTAGTGATGTTTGTATTCAATCTATGAATCACTGTTGTATAACGCTAGTACCTCCTCCAATGTAAAGCACTTTGGCCAACGAGAATGTGCTATAGAAATAAAAATGACTTGACTTGACTTGATCTACGTTCTCCAGAGATGCTGCCTGACCCGCTGAGATACTCCAGCCATTTGTATATCAACCAGCACCCATAGTTTCTTGTTTCTACCTACTTCTCCACAGACTTAGCCTGGACTTCGGAGACTGAACCTGAACTGCAGAGCATCCTTCATTAGTTTGGCGTCACTAAATAAGAGTTCTGATAATTTCAACGTGAAATGGGCGACAATGCGTTCAGGGATTTGCAGTCTGCGTTGGCGTTTGTGTTCAACCCTGACTCCCTAATCAACCTCTCCAATCAGTCTGAGAAAGACGTCGCCTATCCATGTTCTGCAGAGATGCTGCACCATCCGCTGCGTTACTCCAGCAATTTATGGTCCTCCTCCTCCTCCTCCTCCATCCTCCTCCTCCCCCCCCCCCCCCTCCTCCCCCTCCACCTTTGCCTCCCCTCCCTCCCCTCTCCTCCCCCCCTCCCCCCCCTCCTCCCTCCTCATCCCTCTTCCTCCTCCCTCCTCCCCCCCCCTCCCCCCCCCCCCCTCCTCCCCCCCCCTCCCTCCTCCTCCCTCCCCTCCTCATCCCCCCCTCCTCCTCCCCTCCTCCTTCCCCATCCTCCTCATCCCTCCCCTGCTCCTCCCCTCATCCCCCCTCCTCCCCTCCCCTTCAATTTATGGAATCGATGCAATCTCTTGCTTCCAGCCTCTCGATTTTTAGTTGACGTTCACCTGAAAATCTTTGCCATTAACCAGATGGCCACCCGAGAGACAGTGCGTTGCTTTCTTCTCAACCTTCCAGCTCCATCACTTTCGTTTCGACAAGTGAACTGGTCAGATCAGGAGCGACTTCGCCACAAAACACGTGGAGGGTGGAGAGAGTGCAGGACTTCCCAGCAAGTCACATTGGCCTTCATCAGTCAGATTATGGAGTGTAGAAGTTGGGAGGTCATGTTGCAATTCTGTAAGGCATTGGTGAGGCCACATTTAGAGTACTGTGTTCACTTCTGGGATGTCGTCAAGCTGGAAAGAGTGCAGAGGGTCTGAACGATAGGGAGAGGTTGAGCAGGCTGGGTCTCTATTCCCTGGAGCACAGGAGGATGAGGTGTGACCCAATAGAGGCATACAAAATCATGAGAAGAATAGATCGGGTAGACGCGTAGAGTCTCTTGCCCAGAGTAGGGGAATTGAGAACTAAGGAAAACATAGGAACTTGAGGGGTAACTTTTTCACACCAAGTGTGGTGGGTGTATAGAGAATTATGGGACAGATGTTTAGGGGTAACATGAAGGGGAGCTTCTTTAGAGAGCGGTAGCTGTGTGGAATGAGCTGCCAGTGGAAGTGGTGGAGGTAGGTTCGATTTTATCATTTAAAAATAAATTGGATAGGTATATGGACGGGAAAGGAATGGAGGGTTATGGTCTGATTGCAGGTAGATGGGACTAGTGGAAAATAAGTGTTCGGCACGGACTTGAAGGGCCAAGATGGTCTGTTTCCGTGCTGTAATTGTTATATGGTTATATAAGCTGCCAGAGGAGGTAGTTGAGGCAGGTACTATTGAACCATTTAAGAAACATTTAGACAGGTACGTGGATAGGACAGGTTTAGAGTGCTATGGGCCAAATAGAAGTATGGGCAGGTTGGACCAAAGGGCCCGTTTCCATGTTTGTTTACTCTAAGTCTGGTGATTGTGGCAAGCACAGGTTCCTGAGCATGTTCCAGCCCATCTACACCCCTAACTAATGGATGTATCAATGGATATTTTTAAGTTCGAAGATAAATAGATTCTTGATTAGTACGGGTGTCCGGTGTGATGGGGAGAAAGCAGGAGAATGGGGTTGGGGATAGATCAGCCATGATTGATTGGTGGAGGAGATTTGATGGGCTGAATGGCCTAATTCTGCACCTATCCCTAATACATTTATAGCAATCCAGAGAGCCAAGAATGGGGGTCAATGGCGGTCAGCACCCCCTAGAAGCATCACTTTCAATATCTTCTGGACATATAACCATATAACAATTACAGCACGGAAACAGGCCATCTCGGCCCTACAAGTCCGTGCCGAACAACTTTTTTTCCCTTAGTCCCACCTGCCTGCACTCATACCATAACCCTCCATTCCCTTCTCATCCATATGCCTATCCAATTTATTTTTAAATGATACCAATGAACCTGCCTCCACCACTTCCACTGGAAGCTCATTCCACACCGCTACCACTCTGAGTAAAGAAGTTCCCCCTCATATTACCCCTAAACTTCTGTCCCTTAATTCTGAAGTCATGTCCTCTTGTTTGAATCTTCCTTATTCTCAAAGGGAAAAGCTTGTCCACATCAACTCTGTCTATCCCTCTCATCATTTTAAAGACCTCTATCAAGTCCCCCCTTAATCTTCTGCGCTCCAGAGAATAAAGACCTAACTTATTCAACCTATCTCTGTAACTTAGTTGTTGAAACCCAGGCAACATTCTAGTAAATCTCCTCTGTACTCTCTCTATTTTGTTGACATCCTTCCTATAATTGGGCGACCAAAATTGTACACCATACTCTAGATTTGGTCTCACCAATGCCTTGTACAATTTTAACATTACATCCCAGCTTCTATGCTCAATGCTCTGATTTATAAAGGCTAGCATACCAAAAGCTTTCTTTACTACCCTATCTATATGAGATTCCACCTTCAAGGAACTATGCACGGTTATACCCAGATCCCTCTGTTCAACTGTATTCTTCAATTCCCTACCATTTACCATGTACGTCCTATTTTGATTTGTCCTGCCAAGGTGTAGCACCTCACATTTATCAGCATTAAACTCCATCTGCCATCTTTCAGCCCATTTTTTCCAAATGGCCTAAATCACTCTGTAGACTTTGGAAATCCTCTTCATTATCCACAACACCCCCTATCTTGGTATCATCTGCACCTATCTGGAGACATTATGTTCTCCATGACATACTTTAGCAACTGTGCAAGTCAGCATCCCCAACTGAAGTAAAGCAAGTCCTCAAATGCAGACAGCATCTCTGCTGAAAACATGGCAATGACAATAGGGACCATGGGATCTCAGGGAAGTCATGATGGCACAGCGGTAGAGTTGCTGCCTTACAGCAAAATGCAGCGCCAGAGATCCGGGTTCGATCCCGACTCCGGATGCTGTCTGTATGGAGTTTGTACGTTCTCCCCGTGATCTGCGTGGGTTTTCTCCGAGATCTTCACTTTCCTCCCACACCCCAAAGATGTACAGGTTTATAGGTTAATTGGCTTGTTTAATTGGCTTGGTAAAAATGTTAAATTGTCCAATAGGGTGATTTCACGAAAGGTCACTGGAGCGTAGATCCGCATCCACGTGATCGAAAATCTGAAGTGGAGGACATGCTATACATCCGGTACATGTTAGTGAATGGGAAAACACGCACTTTCACACCCGTTAAAAACATCGAAAACGGCCAGTTTTTGAGCTGCAATTTACTGTGCCAGTCGGGGTGACCGTGAGGCACAGCTACCTAAATTTACAGTCCAAAAAAAAGATAGAAACTAAGGTAAATTCAAGAGGGAGCTGAAGGTGCCAATCCAGCGGAAATTCTTATCGGACATTTGCCGTGGAGATTTAAAGATCCAAAATATCGGGAATTATCGCGTTTGCTCGCTGCATTTCATCAATAAAGATAAAAAAGTCAATAATGCCTTACTTTTGATGAAATGCAGCGAGCAAACGCGATAATTCCTGATATTTTGGATCTTTAAATCTCCACGGCAAATGTCCGATAAGCATTTCAGCTGGATTGGCACCTACAGCTCCCTCTTGAATTTACCTTAGTTTCTATCTTTTTTTTGGACTGTAAATTTAGGTAGCTGTGCCTCACGGTCACCCCGACTGGCACAGTAAATTGCAGCTCAAAAACTGGCCGTTTTCGATGTTTTTAACGGGTGTGAAAGTGTGTGTTTTCCCATTCACTAACATGTACCGGATGTATAACATGTCCTCCACTTCAGGTTTTCGATCACGTGGATGCGGATCTACGCTCCAGTGACCTTTCGTGAAATCACCCTATAGTACTGCCCTGCCGACTACAAAATTCAGAAGGTTCATGACCATATCTAGGAAAGATGATACAAGACCTATTGAAGTGATGATAACCCTTGCTGCTTTTTTAGTTTCAGAGATACAGCACGGAAACAGGCCCTTCATCCACTGAGTCCGCGCCGACCAGCAATCCCCGCACACTAACACTATCCTACACACGCTAGGGACAATTTTACACATCTACCAAGCCAATTAACCTACCAACCTGTGCATCTGTGGATGTGTGGGAGGAAAGCGAAGATCTCGGAGAAAACCCATGAGGTGATGGGGAGAACGTACAAACTCTGTACAGACAGCACCCGTCGAATCCGGGTCTCTGGAGATGTAAGGCAGCAACTCTACCGCAGCACCACCGCTTCATGTGTCAAAGCTGAAAGGATACAAGTCTCCACATGATACAAGCTCAGTGACTGCATTCATTTTAATACCACAAGCAGCTCTCAGCGAGAGAGGAAAGAGAATTAACCTTTAAAAAATAATGTTGGTGAATGCTCTCATGAAGCTTCTACTGGTGTATGGTTAAGAGCATAAATCACGCTGCTGAACACTGGCCGCTGTCCACCATGGGTACTGACCATCGAAGGGATCTACAGGAGGCGCTGCCTAACAAAGGCAGCCAGCACCATCAGAGACACACACCACCCAGGCCGTGCTTTAATTTCACTCCTGCCATTGGGAATAAGGTGTAGGAGCCTGAAAACCATGAGCACCGGGTTCACGAAAAGCTTCTTCCAATGGTGGCGCAGCGGCAGAGTTGCTGCCTCACAGCGCCAGGGTCCAGGGTTCGATCCTGACTACGGGTGCGGAGTTTGTGCGTTCTTGCCCGTGACCGAGTGGGTTTACTCCACTTTCCTCCCACACTCCAAAGCCATGCAGGTTTTTGTAGGGTAATTGGGTTCGGTATAATTGTAAATTTCCCGAGTTCATAGGATAATGCTATAGGGTGATTTCACGAAAGGTCACTGGAGCGTAGATCCGCACCCACGTGACCGAAAATTTGAAGTGGAGTACATGCTATACATCCGGTACATGTTAGTGAATGGGAAAACACGCACTTCACACCCGTTAAAAACATCGAAAACGGCCAGTTTTTGAGCTGCAATTTACTGTGCCAGTCGGGGTGCCGTGAGGCACAGCTACCTAAATTTACAGTCCAAAAAAAAGATAGAAACTAAGGTAAATTCAAGAGGGAGCTGAAGGTGCCAATCCAGCGGAAGTGACCAGCGGACATTTGCCGTGGAGATTTAAAGATCCAAAATATCGGGAATTATCGCGTTTGCTCGCTGCATTTCATCAAAAGTAAGGCATTATTGACTTTTTTATCTTAATTCATTTGTTATATGAAAATGACATGAATTTATTTCAAAACGCATTGATAGTTTACGATTATTTAAATGGTAAATGTAACTTCAGAAGCCGTTTTTTTTGCATGTTTTTAACATGGGGGATTGTGAATTTTACTGACGGATTTTCACTTTTGTTTTCCAAATTTAAGATAAAAAAAAGTCATGTACTTTTGATGAAATGCAGCGAGCAAACGCGATACTTCCCGATATTTTGGATCTTTAAATCTCACGTCACATGTCCGCTGGTCACTTCCGCTGGATTTGCTACGCTCCTCTTGACCTTAGTTTCTTTCTGTTTTTTGGACAATAACCCTAGGTAGCTGTTGGTCGGTCACCCCGACTGGCACAGTAAATTGCAGCTCAAAAACTGGCCGTTTTCGATGTTTTTAACGGGTGTGAAAGTGTTTGTTTTCCCATTCACTAACATGTACCGGATGTATAGCATGTACTCCACTTCAAATTTTCGGTCACATGGGTGCGGATCTACGCTCCAGTGACCTTTCGTGAAATCACTCTATTGTTGGTCGGCACGGACTCAGTGGGCCAAATGGCCTGTTTCTGCGCTGTATCTCTAAAATCTAGAAGATCTTTAATAAACCATCTGGCTCACTGATGACATATGGAGGTTGCATTAAGACCTTTGTGCTTTTCGTTGCACTGAGATCGGTGTTATTAATGTATTGAATTTTGTATTATGTATTATCTATGAGCATTGTATTACAGGCCTGTTTATGCTGTGGCAAGTCAGAATACCATTGTTCCTTTTATTTAAGTTATAGGAGCAGAATTAGGTTAGTCATTCAATGATGGCTGATCTATCTTTCCCTCTCAACCCCATTCTTCTGCCTTCGCCCCATAACCCCTGACACCCACACTAATCGAGAATCTGTCAATCTCCGCCTTAAAAATATTCATTGCCTTGGCATCCAAAGCCTTGTGGCAATGAATTCCACAGGTTCACCCCCCTCTGACTAAAGACATTCCTCCTCACCACCTTTCCAAAGGTACGTCCTTTTATTCTGAAGCTATCGCCTCAGGTCCTAGACTCTCCCACGAGTAGAAACATCCTCTCCACATCCACTCTATCCAGGCCTTTCACTATTTGTTAAAACACTTTAAACACTCTTAACTCTTGACATTAATTGACTTAAAAGAAGAGGTCATTACAAGCACTTTATTTTTTGTTTACATTCCTTGAAAAAAAAATCATATTTAAACAAAACGCTGCAAAGTTTTTTTAACCAGCACAAATATTATCATTTAACATTCTTGGAGTGTTTGTGAATCAATGTTATTCTGGGCACGTTGGCATTTTTGGCAGGTGGTAAGACAAAGGGTGTGACTTGGCTGCAGAGAGGGATTTTATTTACTGCAGTGAGATCCAGTGTTAGAGAAACATAGAAAATAGGTGCAGGAGTAGGCCATTCGGCCCTTCGAGCCAGCACCACCGTTCAATATGATCATGGCTGGTCATCCAAAATCAGTACCCCATTCCTGCTTTCTCCCCATATCCCCTGATTCCAATGGCCCAGAGAGCCATATCTAACTCTCTCTTGAAATCATCCAGTGAATTGGCCTCCTTCAGTGGCAGAGAATTCCACAGATTCACAACTCTCTGGGTGAATTTTGTTTTTCCTCATCTCAGTCCTAAATGAACTACCCCTTATTCTTCAAACTGTGATCCCTGATTCTGGATTCCCCCCCACCAACATCGGGAATTTTTTTTCTGCATCCAGCCTGTCCAAACCCTTAAGAATTGTATATGTTTCTATAAGATCCCCTCACATCTCTCTAAATCCCAGTGAATACAAGTCCAGTCGATCCATTCTTTACAGTTCTGTACAGAGCTTTGCTGATCAGGAGCCTTTAACCTGTTCATTTCCTGACCTGCCTGCTTGTACATGTTAAAAGGGCAGGTCACGGTGGCGCAGCTGTACAGTTGCTGCCTTACAGCGAATGCAGCGCCGGAGACCCGGGTTCGATCCAGACTATGGGTGCTGTCTGTTCGGAGTTTGTACGTTCTCCCCGTGACCTGCGTGGGTTTTCTCCGAGATCTTTGGTTTCCTCCCGCACTCCAAAGACGTACAGGTTTGTAGATTAAATGGCTTTGGTAAATGTAAAAATTGTCCTAGTGGGTGTAGATAGTGTTAATATGAGTGGGTCGCTGGTCGGCACGGACCTGGTGGGCCGAAGGGCCTGTTTCCGCTCCGTTTCTCTAAACTAAATTACCACAGAGGAAAAATTGGCAATTAACCGCATAAGTACCTTATTTATTGCCCTTCCAAACCAGACTGAAAGTTTTCAGCTGTATATACTCTTGCTGTGTGTTCATCAACTTGTTGAATAAATACACTCTGATTTACGAGAGCAATTTCAATGGCTCTTACAAAGAACTTCTCAGCCATAAATTCCAGTTTAGTTTAATTTAGTGATACAGGCCCTTTACTTCAAGTAACCCCGGCATTCCCTCTCTCCCCATCCCTGCCCCACCCAAGTCACACCAGCTTCTCGTTTTCACCCAACAAACAGCTAACAATATCATCGTTTCTTTTTTACATATCTTTCATTCATTGTTCTATATGATGTTTACATATAATGTGCAAAAGCAGGCAGGTTGGGGAATGAGGAGGTTAAAGGTGAGATCGTAAGATCATAAGAGATAGGAGCAGAATTAGGCCATTCGGCCGATCAAGTCTACTCCGCAGGTAGACACAAATGCTGGAGTAAATCAGTGGGACAGGCAGCATCTCTGGTGAGAAGGAATGGGTGATGTTTCAGGTCGGGACCCTTCTTCCAAAACATTGCGACATTCAAAATGCTAGCACAGTCGAGAAGATAGACACAAAATGCTGGAGTAACTCAGCGGGACAGGCAGCATCTCTGGAGAGAAGGAATGGGTGACGTTTCGGGTCGAGACCCTTCTTCAGACTGACATCAGTCACCCATTCCTTCTCTCCAGAGATGCTGCCTGTCCCGCTGAGTTACTCGAGCATTTTGTGTCTATCTTCTCGACTGTGCTAGCATTTTGAATGTCGCAATGTTTTGGAAGAAGGGTCCCGACCTGAAACGTCACCCATTCCTTCTCACCAGAGATGCTGCCTGTTCCGCTGAGTTACTCCAGTGTTTTGTGTCTATCTTCGGTTTAAACCAACATCTGCAGTTCCTTTGTACACAGTGTAAATCAATGAGCAGGTACCTGAATTTTGTAATACTAATGTTTTAAACCCCTTTCCTCTCCCCTCCCCTCCAGCCTGCAGGCTTGAACATACAGTAATGACAGCGTGTGTTTACAGCACAATTATTTTTTCCAGCAAGATCTTGCCCATCGAATCCTAATAAAGTCACGTCGTGATCTGAAAGCAGGAGATTGTGCCAAGTTTCCCTGTCAATATTGTCTCTGTCACAGTTTCAGCTGTATCTGAAAGTCACCACTGTTACCATGGCACTCTCTCACTCCCACATTCTTCTGTGCAACATGTTGAAATACTAATAGTATTGAACCAACCGCAAAACCCTTATTCTGCTTATTCCCGCTCGTTATGCAAAAGAAACAAAACAGTTTGATGCGAGCAAATTGAGGGATGACCTCATTGAAACTTACCAAACAGTGAGTGGCCTGGATAGAGTGGATGTGGAGAGGATGGTTCCACTAGTGGGAGCGTCTGGGACCAGAGGCCATAGCCTCAGAATAAAAGGACGTACCTTGAGAAAGAAGATGAGAGGGAATATCTTTAATCAGCAGCAACTGTGCCATAAAACTTGTGAATACTGCAATAGAACACTGGCCTACACAACACGGACAATTTTTACTGAAGTCAATTAATCTACAAACCCGAACGTCTTTGGAGTGTGGGGGGAAACCGGAGCACCTGGGGAAAACCCATGCAGGTCACGGGGAGAACGTACAAACTCCGTACAGACAGCACCTGTAGTCAGGATCGAACCCGGTCTGTGGCACTGAAAGGCAGCAACTCTACCGCTGTGCCACCTTGACGTCCCTTCCTCTAAATGTCTAGCCTTTGTTATTTAGTTCTCTGCTTCAGAGAATAAGTCAACATCACCTTTTAGTCAAATAATGTTTCTGATGTGATCTAATACAGCTAACGTTGGTAATACTCAACAGGTTAGACAATATCCTTCCATAGAGAAACAGTTAACAATTGACAATAGACAATAGGTGGAGGAGTAGGCCATTCGGCCCTTCGAGCCAAAATCGCCATTCACTGTGATCATGGCTGATCATCCACACTCAGTACCCCTTTCCTGCCTTTTCCCCATATCCCCTGACTCCGCCATCGTTAACAGCTCTGTCCAACTCTCTCTTGAAAGCTCACAGATAATTGGCCTCCACTGCCTTCAGAGGCAGAGAATTCCACAGATTCACAACCCTCTGTGTGAAAAAGTTTTTCCTCATCTCAGTTCTAAAAGGCTTACCCCTTATTCTTAAACTGTGGCCCCTGGTGCTGGACTCCCCCAACATCGGGAACATGTTTCCTGCATCTAGCGTGTCCAAACCCTTAATAATCTTATACGTTTCACTAAGATCTTCTCTCATCCTTTTAAATTCCAGAGAATACAAGCCCAGCCGCTCCATTCTATCAACATATGATAGTCCTGCAGGAATTAACCTCTTGAGCCTACGCTGCACTCCTTCAATAGCAAGAATGTCCTTCCTCAAACTTGGAGACCAAAACTGAACACAATACTCCAGGTGTGGCCTCACTAGGGCCCTGTGCAACTGCAAAAGGACCTCTTTGCTCCTATACTCAACTCCTCTTGTTATGAAGGCCAACATGCCATTCGCTTTCTTCACTGCCTGCTGTACGTGCATGCTTACTTTCAGTGACTGATGAACAAGGACCCCCAGATCTCGTTGTACACCCCTTTTTCCCAACTTGACACCATTCAGATAATAATCTGCCTTCCTGTTTTTGCCACCAAAGTGGATAATCCCACATTTATCCACATTAAACTGCATCTGCCAGGCATCTGCCCACTCACCCAGCCTGACCAAGTCACCCTATATTCTCATAGCATCCTCCTCACACTTCACACTGCCACCCAGCTTTGTGTCATCTGAAAATTTGCTAATGTTACTTTTAATCCCTTCATCTAAATCATTAACGTATATTGTAAATAGTTGCGGTCCCAGCACCGAGCCTTGCGGTACCCCACTAGTCACTGCCTGCCATTCTGAAAGGGACCCGTTAATCCCTACTCTTTGTTTCCTGTCTGCCAACCAATTTTCTATCCATGTCAGTACCCTACCCCCAATACCATGTGCCCTAATTTTGCCCACTAATCTCCTATGTGGGACCTTATCAAATGCTTTCTGAAAGTCCAGGTGGACTACATCCAGTGGCTCTTCCTTGTCCATCTTCCTAGTTACATCCTCAAAAAATTCCAGAAGATTAGTCAAGCATGATTTCCCCTTTGTAAATCCATGCTGACTCGGACCGATCCTGTTACTGCTATCCAAATGTGCTGTTATTTCTTCTTTTATAATTGACTCCAGCATCTTCCCCACCACCGATGTCAGTCTAACTAGTCTATAATTCCCTGTTTTCGCTCTCCCACCTTTCTTAAAAATAACAACAGATAACATTAGCTACCCTCCAATCCACAGGAACTGATCCTGATTCGATAGAACATTGGAAAATTATCACCAATGCGTCCACGATTTCTAGAGCCACTTCCTTAAGTACCTTGGGATGCAGAGCATCAGGCCCTGGGGATTTATCAGCCTTCAGTCCCATCAGTATACCCATCACCATTTCCTGCCTAATGTGAATTTCGTTCAGTTCCTCTGTCACCCTAGATTCTCTGGCCACTAGCATATCAGGAAGATTGTTTGTGTCCTCCTTAGATAAGACGGATCCAAAGTACCTGTTCAACTCATCTGCCATTTCCTTGTTCCCCATAATAAATTAACCGGTTTCAGTCTTCAAGGGTCCAACTTTGGTCTTAATTAATTTTCTCCTCTTCACATACCTAAAGAAGCTTTTACTATCCTCCTTTATATTCTTGGCTAGCTTACCTTCGTACCTCATCTTTTCTCCCCTGTATTGCCTTTTTGTTATCTTCTGTTGCTCTTTAAATGTTTCCCAATCCTCTGGCTTCCCACTCATATTTGCTATGTTATACTTCTTCTCTTTTATTTTTATACTGCCCCTGTCTTCCCTTGTCAGCCACTTGTCCCGCCTAAGTGGGACAACCCCACAAAAGTCTTCAATTCCTAAGGATGATGGATTTTTTGGGAAGGTGGAGAACACTGACACCTAGTGGTATAACTGTCAATTTTGTCCTTTCGCAAGACCTTGGGTATTTTTCAAGCAGAGATTGATAGATTCTTGATTAGGAAGGGTGTCAATGGTTATTGGAAGAAGGCAGGAGAATAGGCATTGAGAGAGGAAAATAGATCAGCCATGATCGAATGGCGGAGTAGACTCGCTGGGCCGAATGGCCTAATTCTGTTTCTGTGCTTTGTGGCTTGAGAAATAAAGAGTTTGTAGACTGGTGAGGAAGAACAATTCAAGTTCATGTCCAAGTCCGCGTTTATTGTCACTTAACCAACTACGCTACAGTGATATTTGAGCTACCATACAGCCATACTAAGTGAAAAGGACACAATACACACATTAAATAAAATTAACATAAACATCCACCACAGTGGAATCAAACATTCCTCACTGTGATGGAAGGCAATAAAGTTCAGTCATCTTCCTCGTTGTTCACCCCGTGGTCGGGGCCTCGAACCCTCCGCACTTTCCGTTGCCGATGGTCCGATGTCCAAGCCTTCTCGTCGGGATGATCGAAACTCCGGCGTTGGGAACACTCCGCTGCATGGAGCTCCCGAGTCAGCCACTTCTTATCAGAGACCGCGGGCTCCACGGTGTTAAAGTCCGCAGGCCCCACGGTTGGAGCTCTTCTTCTGGCGATCCTCGGCAAAGGATCCTCTACTCCGCGATGGTAAGTCCGTGCCACGCCTGCGGCTTGAAGCTCCGGGCCGGTCTCCAGGAAAGGCCGCACCACTCCACGTTGTTAGGCCGCAAAGGGGGGGGGGCGGAGATACGACATGGAGAAAATCGCATCTCCGTCGAAGTAAGTGACTGAAAAAAAGTTTCCCCGTATCTCCCCCCCCCCCCCCCCCACTCCACCCCTCAAATACACTAACCAAGAAACATTGAAACAAACTTTTAGAACAAACTTAAAATAATAAAGACAGAAGAATGGACACACAGATTGCTGGCGAGGCTGCCGCAACAGTGGCGCCACCCGGTGGAGACACCTACATTGCGAAGGGAAAAGACCGTGTTAAATTATAAATACCTTCTGACAGCCAGTTGATGTTTTCAGGATCTTTCTTTAAAATGGGATCTCAAGCCCTTTGTCTTTTCTTTACATTCAACAGCAAGCTTTGAGTTGTCAGATATTTAAACATTCTCAACATGTACGTGATATTGTGGCATTCAAAAATTATCAACATTGGAGCACATGGTTAAAAAATGTAAGTTAAAAGATGTTTATATATTTTAGCAGGGAGCACAGTGGCGCAGTGGTAGAGTTAAGGGGCTATCCCACTGCGGCGACCTAATCTGCGAGTTTAGAAGAGTTTGCCTTTGACTAAAATCGCAACATGGTCGACACGTGGTCCTAGGAGGTCACTGGAATGCTCCTTCATGCTCGAGGGAAGTTCCCGAATACTCGCGGCCTCAGTTTGGTCGAGGAAAATTTTTCAGCATGTTGAAATATTTTCCGCGAGTAAAAATTGGTCGGCATGGTTCTTTTGTACTTGTAGTGCAGTGGAGTGGGGTCGCTATGTAGGGTGGTACAGGTTTTCGAGGGAAGGAGCCGTATTGGCAATCTTCGGTTCACCAGACTGATTCTCTGACCTGGCATTTTAATTGGCTCATTGGAGATTTTCAGGGGATCTTATAGAAACTTAAACATTCTTAAGGGGTTTGACAGGCTAAGTTAAATGCCCGCTAAAGGACAAGGGGTTATTAAGGATAAATCCTGTCTGAACTTTTTTAAAAGCTCGCGTAGTTCATTGGCATATTTAAGAGGGAGTTAGATCGCTGACTAAGGGGTCAGGGGGTATCCACGGGCTCGAGGATTTTTCAAGCGAGTGCCCTCGAGCTTGAAGGTCGAAGACAGTTGCTGAAAGGTCGCGTCAGTGCTGCTATGCTGACTACGGCTATTGTCTGTACGGACTTTGTACGTTGCCACTGCGACCGCTTGGCGTTTCTCTGGGTGCTCCAGTTTCCTTCCACTTCACAAAGATGCGCAGGTTAGTAGGTTAATTGACTTCTGTAAATTGTCCCTAGTGCGTAGGGTAGGACCAGTGAACGGGTGTCAAGAGTTGTGTGGAGAAAGCAGGAAAATGGGATTAAGAGGCAGAAATCAGCCATGATTGAATGGCGGAGTAGACTGGATGGGCCGAATGGCCTAATTCTACTCCTATAACTTGTGAACTTGTGTGGGTGATCGTCGGTCAGCACAGACTCCGTGGGCCGAAGGGCCTGCTTCCACGGTGTATCTATAGACGAGTCAACCAGGACCAGGGGCCACAGTCTTAGAATAAAAGGGAGGTCATTTAAGACTGAGATGAGAAAAAACCTTTTCAACCAGAGAGTTGTGAATTTATGGAATTCCCTGCCACAGAGGGCAGTGGAGGCCAAATCACTGGATGGATTTAAGAGGGAGTTAGATAGAGTTCTAGGGGCTAGTGGAGTCAAGGGATATGGGGAGAAGGCAGGCACGGGTTATTGATAGGGGACGATCAGCCATGATCACCATGAATGGCGGTGCTGGCTCGAAGGGCCGAATGGCCTCCTCCTGCACATATTTTCTATGTTATTATGTTTCTATGAACAAATCATAATTAGGTTCCTTAACTGACCTTTGACCTCCTGAAGTCATCTCAGCCCTGTGACAATTTATTTTTCCGCCAACTCTGCACTGACATTTTACAGATAAGTTTTCACTAACAATTTCAAAACTGGCCATTTTTCATTTTTGTTTAGATTTCCATTTGCCTTCTCAGCAGGAGAAAACGTTTCTGCGAGGAATTGCTGTGTTGCGATGCTCAAAATTAAGCTTCAAACCAATATTTCCACAGGTCTTTGATTTATAGAACATATTGCAATCTGGTCTTTTATTATTAATGCTATCCTTTTGGGGATTTGCAAAAGCAATAACGCTTGATTGATTAAGACAGTAAAGGATTATGAAACCGTTGTCACGGAGACAAGACAATGGTAAAGCTCAAAATATCTTGATCTGCTACAAACTTGGTTGAATGATTTAATCTTTGATGTTGGTTGACAAGGCATAACAGGTTCGGACAGTTACTGTGTGGCAGCGTGGAATATTAGATGCATAATCCAGCCACAAATTGTTTATTGTAAACAACTGATCTGACTGGATGGTTGTATACGTTGATGTATCATTTTTTAAAGAAATCGGTGAGGCGTGGAATTTGGTACGAATTGAAAAAATGCATCATTTTCTATTACATTCAACAAAACAGCATGTAGTAAAACTCTGCTAATGGAGAGAGCGGATGTGGAGAGGATGTTTCCATTAGTGGGAGAGTCTAGGACCAGAGGCCACAGCCTCAGAGTAAAAGGACGGGCGGCGACCTTTATGGAGGTGCCGCGGTCTCGATGCGTCCCGTTGGGGCCCGGATGTGGCCTCGCAGGCCGGGTCCGAGTCGGTGGAGCGGCCTAGGGAGCCCGCGGCTGGGGCCCGGGTCGGCACCACGGAAGCGTGAAGTGGGACGTCGACAGCGATGAGGCCTTGTCAGTGGTGAAGCGGCGAAGCCTCGCGACGATGGGTCATCGGCGTTGGTGAAGCCTCGTGGTGGCGGCGATGCCTCGCGGGTCGATGTGAGCATGGAAGGCCACCTTGAGGGAGATGGGGGAAGGACAATGGAGGACCAGGGGGGGAGGGGGACAAAGGACAATGGGGACACTGGAATTTAGAACGATGAGAGGGGTTCTTATTGAAACATAATATTATTAAAGGGCCTGTCCCACTAGCATGCGGCTCCATGCGGCAAGCGCGACCTAACGTGGTCGCTTGAGCCGTACGGCTTCGCGGGACCGGTCCCACTTCGATCGCCGGAGCCGTATGGATTTGTGCGGAGCTGGTCTCGACGGGCGTGGGCAGCGTCTGGACGCCGTACGTCACGCGCGAACTTCCCGCGGACTTCGTTCGAACTTCACGTCACTCACTCGACCTCCGCGCGGCCCCCGCTTCCGGTTTGGTCGCGCTTGCCGCATGCAGGTCGCATGCTCGTGGGACAGGCCCTTAAGGGTTTGGACATGCTAGAGGCAGGAAACATGTTCCCGATGTTGGGGGAGTCCAGAACCCCAGGGGTGGTGCTGACTCATAGGGCCGAATGGCCTACTCCTGCACCCGTTGTCTATTATCTATTGAATCTGAGTGGGTGTATGGAACGAGCTGCCGGAGGAGGTACTGTAGTTGAGGCAGGGACTATCCCAACATTTAAGAAACAGACAAGTCCATGGATAGGAAGGTTTGGAGGTATATGGACCAAACGCAGGCAGGTGGGACTAGTGTAGCTGGGACATGTTGGCCAGTGTGGGCAATTTGAGCCGAAGGGCCTGTTTCCCACACTCTATGACTCTATGAATTGTGGAAATTGGTGTTCAGAGGTGGAATGTGAATGTGTAAGCTGGTGTTTAGGTTTTCCAATTATTCTAATGGTTCAGCATCTTGTTAGCAAATATAACATAAAATTAGTTGCCAATTCAATCCAGAGGGTGTGAGAAATATGCCACAGAACAGCGTGGAGAAGATTGTGACTTGGGATTTATATTTGTCACCAGTCTAGACAGAATGGATGAAGATTGCTCTCTGACAGATGCTTATGGTCATAAAACCGACCATAATCCAGTAAACACAGATACAGTGTAAAACCTTGCAGTGAAGTATTAATTCTGCAGGCATTTCAAAGGCAATCCGGCAACAACTTAACTACAATTGCAGTAAATGGGCCATATTTTCAAATTCACTCCGAGTTCATACGCCACGGGACCAGAATTAGGCCTTGCAGCCCTTCGAGTTTGCTCCGCCATTCAATCATGGCCGACCTATCTTTCCCTCTCAACCCCATTTTCCTGCTTTCTCTCCATAACCATCGACAACCTTCCTAATAAAAAATCTGACAATCTCTGCTTTTAAAAATACTGAATGGTGGCCTCCACAGCCTTCTGTGGCAATGAATACCGTAGATTCGCCACCCTCTGATCAAAGAAATTCCTCCTCCTCTCCTTCCTAACGGAATGTCCTTTAATTCTGAGTCCTACCGTAACCTAGTCCTTTGATTCTCTCGATCTCCAGCTCCAATCAACTTGAACTATAAATCCCTAATGCTTTAAAAATAATCTAATATCAATTTTGATCATCTTTTTTACACAGTGCAGTAAGGACTAAAATTCTTATCACCACATCTTTAAAAAACTAATTACAGCCAAGAGCCACATTTCCAACATCAGATATATTAGTAATCATAATCTGTGCAGTGAAGATGAAACTATTCCATTTACCAACTATTAATAAAGAGGGACAGTGACGTTAATGGTATTTTGAGATTATTTTTAGAAGTAATAAAGGTCATAGCAATATAAATTTTGTAAAATTCTGAAAATTACATGAAGGATGACTGGGTAAAATAATCATTGGAAGATTCAACTTCAGCGTTTAGAGGCTCATCAGTTTTGATCAGATAGAAGTGAGCGAGAGGATTCCGTGATGTGATTGCTAATATATCTGAGGTCGTTTGGTTTTGATTTTTAGTTTAGAGATACAGCTCGGAAACAGGCCCTTCGGCCCACCTAGTCTGCACCGACCAGCGATCTCTGCACATTAAGGCAAGGCAAGGCAAGGTTATTTGTATAGCACCATTCGTGCAAACAGCAATTCAAGGTGCTTTACAGGAAAGAAAAAATAATAGTCAATAATTAAAAATTGCAAAACAAGCAATACGACAAATGTATGAATAATAAAACAGCGTCAATCAAACAATAAAACGATTTTAAAAAGCACATAAAAGGGTTAAAATTAGACGGTTAAGATTACCTGCATGTCGGGTTATGGACAAGCTATAGTACACAACAGTGTTTTTAGGCCTGATTTAACACTATCCTAAGCACGCTGGGGACAATTTTCCATTCACACCCAGCCAATTAACCTACAAACCTGTACGTCTATGGCGTGTGGGAGGAAACCCCGAAGATCTCGGAGAAAACCCTCCCAGGTCACGGGGAGAAGGTACAAACTCCGTACAGACAAGCACCCGTAGTCAGGATTGAACCAGGGTCTCTGCAGTTGCAAGGCAGCAACTCTACCGCTGGGCCACCGTGTCGCCCAGGTACTGGCAGATAGTCACCCACAGGGTAGAGGTCCTATGGGCTGCACAATTATTTTTCTCTTGGATTAAGGTTTAGGTTTATTATGGTTTATTGCTATTGAGGGAGTGCAGCGTAGGGTTACAAGGTTAATTGCCGGGATGGCGGGACTGTCATATGCTGAGAGAATGGAGCAGCTGGGCTTGTACACTCTGGAGTTTAGAAGGATGAGAGGTGATCTCATTGAAATATATAAGATTGTTAAGGGTTTGGACACGCTAGAGGCAGAAAACATGTTCCCGATGTTGGGGGAGTCCAGAACCAGGGGCCACAGTTTTAGAATAGGGCGTAAGCCATTTAGAACGTAGACGAGGAAACACTTTTTCTCACAGAGAGTGGTGAGTCTGTGGAATTCTCTGCCTCAGAGGGCGGTGGAGGCAGGTTCTCTGGATGCTTTCAAGAGAGAGCTAGATAGGGCTCTTAAAAATAGCGGAGTCAGGGGATATGGGGAGAAGGCAGGAACGGGGTACTGATTGGGGGATGATCAGCCATGATCACATTGAATGGCGGCGCTCGCTCGAAGGGCCGAATGGCCTACTCCTGCACCTATTGTCTATTGTCTCTGGTGATGTGTACTAAGGTACAGTGAAAAACTTTGTTTGGAATGCTATAAGAATGATATACTCCAGATGGACACAAAAGGCTGGAGTAACTCAGCGGGTCAGGCAGCATATCTGGAGAGGAGGAATGGGTGACATTTCGGATCGAGACCCTTAACGTCACCTAATCCTTTTCTCCAGAAATGCTGCCCGACCCATTGAGTTACTCCAACATATCGTGTCTATCTTCAGAGTAAACCAGCATCTGCAGTTCCTTCCTACACAGATCAGATATACCATACATATAAACAATGAAGTCAAGCTGAAGTACCACAGATAGAGCAGCGGGGAAGGTACAGAGTGCCAAAAATAATTCTCAGCATTGTAGCGCATCAGTTCCATAGACAGCTCCTATTTTCTCCTCCAAACTCACCCACATCACTCACAAATGTACTATCGTAACGTGTAAGAAATATTTAAACAGGTGCATGGACAGATTAGGTTATGAGGGATATGGGCCAAATGTGGGCAAGTGGGACTAGTGGAGAGGGGACATGTTGATCGGTTTGGGAAAGTTGGGCGGAAGGGCTTGTTTCCACACTGTACATACAACGCAATGACTCTCTCTATGATATGTTCAAATGCAATCATTGGCTTGCAGAGATGCGGTCGTGTGATTAGAAGTGTATGATTAGGTTGCCAGCTTGCTGACCACATGTTTTCTCTTAAGAAGGGAATCATCAGAGGTTTATTATCAGTGGTGCGTTTTTGTAGGAAGTCAACCAGCAGACAAAAGATAAGAGGATTTTATTTTTGTGCCTAATCGTATATCTAACGATGTTCATATGGGCCAAATATGGGTGGATTACTGTGGCTTCGAGAAGCTGCATTCACTGTACAATCACTAGGCTAGCAATGATTTTCAGGACCTGCATTAACTGTCAGTGTGCTACTTGGTGTTCTGAATGTGTAAAGAAGGCGCATTGAATGTAAGGTACACAAAATGTACATGAATGTAGAGTGAGATCTAACATTGAATGCTACAATGAAGAACACAACATATACACTGAACACCTGATCTCTCGGTTGCCGAAAGAGGGCCTGAAAACATCGGACTAGCTGCGGAGGCCACAAATAGGCCCCGACCCCGTGGTGATTCACAGAGGAAGAGGACTTAACTTTTTGATGCCTTTCCCCACAGTGGAAAATGTTGATTCTGTTGTTGGGGGGGACGTTCATGTTGAATTCTATAATGTGTCGTGTCATTTTTCTTATTTTTTAATTTTTCTATGGATGTACGGAAACTTAATTATTTCTTCTATGTAAAACACTTTGGTTTCAACGCGAGTTGATTTAAACGTGCTATATAAATAAAATGTACTTACTTACTAAACACTTTAATTCTCCTTCCCATTCCCACACTGACCATTCTGTCCTCGGCACTCTATTGTCAGAGTGAGACCAAACGCAAATTGGAGGAACAGCATCTCATATTTCGCTTGGGCAGCTTACAACCCGGGGGTATGATTATTGATTTCTCTAACTTCAAGCAACCCCGGCATTCTGTCCCTCTTCATCCCTCCCACACCCAAGTCACACCAGTTTTCATTCTCACCTAGCTACAGCTAACAATGGCCTATTTCCTTTATTATTGCATCCAGAGCATCTAAAATTATTGGCTTACCCCTACCATCCCTTGAATCACTTTACCACAAACGGACATTACACAGAGCCCGCAAGATCATCTCTGATCCTACTCATCCTGCACGCTATGCCTTTCAGCTACTGCCCTCTGGGAGGTGCTACAGGACAATTGCCTCAAAAACAAACCGCTTTAAAAACAGTTTCATTCCCACTGCAATTAACATTTTAAACTCTGTACGGTGAGGAATAAGAATAAGCATGGCCCTTATGTATTATGTAATGCGTCTGTTTGTATGTATATCTATGCTATATGTTTAATGTTTGATGAAATGTTGGAACCTGTACCGAGCTGTACTGATAACTAATCCCATCAGCCTGGCTGTGTGGTCATTAAAATACAATACAATACAATTGTTACTTTTATACATGTCTTTCATTCATGTGTTCCATATCTCTCTACATCATCGTCTATATCTCTCGTTTCTCTTTCACGTGACTTTCAGTCTGAAGAATGATCTCAACCTGAAACATCACCCATTTCTTCTCTCCGGAGATGCTGCCTGACCCGCTGAGTTACTCCAGCATTTTGTGTCTGGCTTCGGTTTAAACCAGCATCTGCAGTTCCTTCCTACACACTAAATACCACATTCACTCTCAGATTTCAGCTTATTCTCTATGTTATATGAGAAAGGGGAATGTGCCTAAGTTGATGAACATATGATGTTTGGTTCAAGAAGGAACTGCAGATGCTGGAAATCGTTACACAAAATTGCTGGAGAAACTCAGCGGGTGCGCAACATCTATGGAGCGAAGGAAAGCCTGTGCTCGTTGGAGTTTCCAGCAATTTTGTGTACCGTGAACATATGATGTTGGCAACATATCATTGAACGTTTTACCGAGCCTGTACTCGTTGGAGTTTAGAAGGGTGAGGGGCAACCTCATTGAAACTTACCGAATAGTGAAAGGCCTGGATAAAGTGGATGTGGATGTGTTTCCACTAGTGGGAGAGTCTGGGACCAGGGGACATAGAAACATAGAAACATAGAAAATAGGTGCAGGAGCAGGCCATTTGGCCCTTCGAGCCTGCACCGCCATTCAATATGATCATGGCTGATCATCCAACTCAGTATCCTGTACCTGCCTTCTTTCCATACCCCCTGATCCCTTTAGCCACAAGGGCCACATCTAACTCCCTCTTAAATATAGCCAATGAACTGGCCTCAACTATCTTCTGTGGCAGAGAATTCCACATAACCTCAGAATAAAAAGGCGCACCTTTAGAAAGGAGATGAGAAGGAATCTATTTAGTCAGAGCCCAGAGGGGGTTGAATATGTGGAATTCATTGCCACAAATGGCTGCGGAGGCCATCAATGGATATTTTTATGGTGGAGATTGCGAGAATCTTGATTAGTAAGGGTGTCAGGAATTATGGGGAGAAAATGGTAGAATGGGGTTGAGAGGGAAAGATAGATCAGCCATAATTGAATGGCGGAGTAGACTCAATGGGCTGACTGGCCTAATTCTGCTCCTATAACATATGAACATGAACTTATGATTGAAGACAGCATAATTGTGTGCAGTTGTGGAATAAAACTGTAACAGTGTTTTTCTTTATAATCAGAAATGTATACATTATGTAGTAATCATGTTGTCAAAAGCAACACATTTCACAAAAGATCAGGAGAGTTCTCCATTGTGGCCTGTCCAATATTTATCCCACAACTCAAATCATTAGAATAGATTATCTGCTGATTATGGCATTGTCCTTACAAGCAAGGCGAATGTCCCATTTCCTACATCATAACATTATCGCTTCAAAAGTACTTGAATGCCTCTAAAGTGCTTTGGGACTCCACAAGTTTGAGAAATTTGATAAGCCAATAAAAGTTTGTCTTCAAGAAAGTTCAGCTTTCAGTTTTGAAAGTCTCAAATAACAGTTTTGCTTCATATCAACAAAAGAGTCATGAATGTACATACAGGCACGTGTGCACACGTTCTCACACATTCATTCACACACATTTATTGCACGTACAGTTTTAATGCAAAATTTAATGGGTGCTTTAGTTTTTATTTTTAGGGATACAGTGTGGAAACAGGCGCTTCGGCCCAACAAGTCCACACCGACCTGTTCACGCTAGTTCCACCCGACACACTAGGGACAACTTACAGAAGCCAATTAACCTGCAAACCCACAGGTCTTTGGGACGTGGGAGGAAACTGGAACACCTGGGGAAAACCCATGCGGTCACGGGGAGAACGTGCAAACTCCGTACAGTACCCTTAGTTATGATATAACTGGTGCTGTAAGGCAGCAACTCTACCACTGCGCCACTATGCTGCCCAAGGGTGCCCTACTACGAAATTACATTGTCAAACCAATTGTGAAATACTTGCTGTGTGTCCAAGAGCGGAACTCGCTATCAAAACATGGAGGGGACGAGGGACACAATTTTTTGGCGGCCAAGCGCGCATGCGTACACTCACGCGTGAGGCTTCGGAGGCTCAATCCAGCGCTAAAAGCGGAGATTTTAAAATCGGGATCACAAAAACTTGGGGGGGAGGGATGTCCCCCACCTCTCGAAACATGGGGGGGACATGTCCCCTCTGCCCCCCCTGGGTTTTCCGCCCCTGTGTGCGTCCACTATAAATGGGCAACTGGGTCCATTATCAACGTCCAGTGTGTGAATGTGAACAATGAGCTCCTATACTGTGGGATATATGTGCCTTCAATGTGAATGTGAGACCTACTCTGACAAGGCGTGATGAGGACCTCCTGAGGAGTTGCCAGCCCATGTAATTAACTCTTGCTCCACATCTCCTACTTCCTCCTCACTAACCTTGACCCACTTCCTCACCTGTCCACAACCCTGACAATTCCCCAGCAGTGGATTGCCAACCACCATCACCATCAATAACCCCCAGTTGCCCCTTGATATCCTTCTTATTCTACCACCCCCCCCCCCCCCCCCATGCACAAGTAACACTTGCTCACACATCCACAAAACTGATCTAAAACCTGTTTTATTCCACTCATTCTGTGATGGGAAGAGGTCTTTCGAGTGAACTTGCCATTTAGGACCCGTTCTATAGTAAAGCCGTGGGAAGTCCATCACAAATATACCTTTTGCCCTGCCATACACCATCCAATTAAAAGGCCCTTTGAAACACTGAAGAACTAGGGTGGCACAGTGGTAGAGTTGCTGCCTTACGGCGCCAGAGACCCGGGTTTCATCCTAACTACGGGTGTCGTCTGGACTGCATTTGTAGATTCTCCCCGGGACCAAGTGGGTTTTCACCGGGAGCTCCGGTCTCCTCCCACACTCCAAAGACGTACAGGTGTGTCTTTAGGCTTTAATAGGCTTTGGTAAAATTGTAAATTGTCCCTTGTGTGTGTGCGTAGGATAGTGTTGGTGTGCTGGGATTACCAGGCGGCACGGACCCGGAGGGCAGAAGGGCCTGTTTCCGCGCTGCATCTCTAAACTAAACCAAAAGGAAATTCAATAGGAACTTCCAAATGGGATTCAGATCTACATTTAAAGGGAACTGTGTTGCGAGGCGATGGGTAAAATGCAGGAAAATTGGTCTGTCTAGGTAGTTCTTTCAAAGAGCCAGTATAAGCACAATGCGTTGAATAGTCTCCAATGAATAAATCCTCTGTACCTCTACCAAACCCTCTCATTTGATTTACTCATCTGTAACACTGTAACACTGATACATTCTGCTGCTCTATTCCGCAATGAAGCTCATCTCTGTCTTAACTCCCTCCCTGTGGCTACATGGTTTCATTCAGAATATTTATACAGGGATTCCAATCAAATGACCTTCCTTGACAATTGATAATAATAACACATACCTACTCGTTTGCCCAGTATCAAACTGATGCTGAAATGCATTGAAAAAAAAAATCTTAAGGCAGCGTTCTGAGGTTATCTGTGACCCATATATAAGTTTTAAGATGTTTCTTTGCTGAAAGATATTGCATTAGGATTAGGTAACTGCCGTTGTGTGCCCAATCTGTTCGCCATGACAACACCAATAAGCAATGTGGAAGAGGGGACCAAAATGAAATAATCTTTTTTTTAAATCATAAACAGACATCCTCTGCTGTACAATATGTCTCCAAATTAAAAACAAAATTAATAGACTCCATATTAGAGATCCCACTTAATCCTTGCCTAATCTGTAAACTAACAGTAAATTGAAATGAGAAAGCACATTTTTAGGAGATTGAATTATTCTGGTTGTGTTATATGATGAAAATTTAAAAGCACTACTTTTTTTTTTTAGTCCATTAATAAACAATATGGCTACAATTAATGACACATTCTCCATTTACAAATACTAACTGGGTTATACGTTGTATTAGAAGCAAAGAACTGCAGATGCTGATTTGTACCAAAGATAGACAAAAAGTACTGGAGTAATTCAGTGGGTCAGGCAACATCTTTTGAGAAAAAAGAATGAGTGATGTTTTGGGTTGGGACCCCTCTTCAGACTGAAGAAAGGTCCCGACACAAAACATCACCCATTCCTTTTTCCACGGTAATGCTGCCCGATGAACTAAGTTACTCAAGCGCTGTGCGTCTATATTCATTTTATTAGTCATGTTTAGTTTAGAGATACACCGTGAAAACACACTCTTCGGCTTATTGAGTCCACGGCAAGCAGTATCCGAACACACAAAACTATTAAAAAAAGTAAATTAACCTACAAACCAGCAACATATTTGGAATGTGGAAGGAAACTGGAGCACCCGGAGAAAACCCACATGGGCGCAGGGAGAAAATATAATTTCCATACAGACAAGCACGTGTAGTCCTGATCGAACCTGGGTTTCTGGCGCTGTAAGGCAGCAACTCTACCGCTGCGCCACCGTGACGCCCTGCAGTTGCCTATTCATATGTGGGACTTGGGCTTCCCTGGCAAACTGCCCTTGTGAGTAATAGTGATTCGACACTTTGTACTACGATAATCTGTGCAAGTGAAGGTGCTTGCATAGGGCTATTAAATAGAGAATTCCAGGATTTTTGCCTGAACAAAAACAAAATAGTGATATTTTTAGCAAAATAGGAAACTCTTTCACACACACAAGTGTAAAGGGCCTGTTCCACTGACGCGACTTTTCAGCGACTGTCTTCGACCTTCAAGCTCGAGGGCACTCGCCTGGAAAACCTCGAGCTGGATCGGCCAACAGCGATGAAACTGCGAGCCGGATCGACCGTCTGCACGCACACACACACCCCGCAAAGGCGGGGGCCAGGGGAAGTGGGGGAGCGCCGTCTGAAATTCACAACCACGATGTATAGGAAGGTAAAAGACGGCTGGCATAGTTCGGTAAGTCTTTTAGAGAGTGCGGAGAGGGGGGGCAAGAAGGGGAGAGAAGGGAAGAGTAGGGGAGAGAAGGAGTTGAGACACTTTTAAAAAGCCAGACAACGTTTAATAAAGTTTAGCTGGCATTTAACATTACCGGTCAATTTACTTACCTTTTGTTTCTCAACGAGCTTTACCTTCAACTACCTTCGATTGACTTTGACTATCTACAAATAGCATTATGACCTACTACGACCTACCTCGACTAAACCCACGACTAAAATAATATCGATTTGGCGACCTTTTTTTACTCGTGGGCATTTTTCAGCATGTTGAAAAATACGGCGAGACCTAGCTGAGGCCTCAAGTACGCGGGGACTACTCTCGAGCATGAAAGAGAGTTAAAAAGACCTCATACGACCTTGTGTCGACCAAGCTGCGAGTATGAGTCGAGGGCAAACTCATCTGAACTCGCAAATTAGGTCGCCGCAGTGGGACAGCCCCTTAACCTTTTCACACAAAAGGTGGTGGCAGTATGGTGGGAGCTGCTGGAGGAGGTAGTTGAGGCAAGTACTATAGCAACGTTTAAGATGCATTTAGACAGGTACACAGCACCATCCAAGATCGCAAGGCATTGCAACGAATTGTGGATGCAGCCCAGGCCATCATACAAAACCAACCTCCCTTCCATTGACTCCATATGCCTCATGCTGACTCGGCAAGGGCAGCAGCATAATCAAGGCTGAGTTATACCCAGGCCACTCCCTCTTTTCCCTTCCCCCATCGGGCAAATGGTATAGAAGTGTTAAAACGCACACCTGCAGATTCAGGGACAGTTTCTTCCCAGCCGTCCCAGGCAACTGAATCATCCTACCACAATTAGAGAGCAGTCCTGAACTACTATCTACCTCATCTAGGACCCTTCGACTATCTTTGATCGGACTTTACCTTGCACTAAACGTTATTCCCATATCATGTATCTGTACACTGTAAATGGATCATGTATTACAGATGGCCAGAACGCACCAAAAGCTTTTCGCTGTAACATAGAAACAGAGAAAATAGGTACAGGAGTAGGCCATTTGGCCCTTCGAGCCTGCACCGCCATTCAATATGAACATGGCTGATCATCCAACTCAGTATCCTGTACCTGCCTTCTCTCCATACCCCCTTGATCCCTTTAGCCACAAGGGCCACATCTAACTCCCTCTTAAATATAGCCAATGAACTGGCCTCAACTACATTCTGTGGCAGAGAATTCCAGAGATCCACCACTCTCTGCGTGAAAAATGTTTTTCTCATCTCGGTCCTAAGAGATTTCCCCCTTATCCTTGTCACCTCTGTAAACGTGACAAAAATTAAACTGAACAGGATAGGACAGGGATATGGGCCAAACACAAGCAAGTGGGACTAGTGTAGATGGGGCAAGTAGGTGGGTGTGGGCAAGTTGGGCCGAATGGCCGGTTTCCACGCTGTTGGACTATATACTAATTTAAACAAAAATTAAGCTGAAAGAAAATGTTTGATAAAAGGATGTTTAATTTGCATTTTGACTGCTGGCCCTGTCGTGGGCATTCCCAGTGGGGTGGGAGCGAGTGTGGAACAGGGCGGGTGATGCCCAGCTGACAGGCTCTGCCCTGCCGTCATCTCCATCCACCGCTAGAGTGCGCTGTTAACGCTCCACACCAGAGTCGTAGCAAAGTTCAACTTGGCTCTGAGTTCAAGACCGGCTGGTGGTTTTATAACTTATTCTGTAAGGCACGGTTTAGCCTTGGAGGAAAATAAAACCCGCTCTCATCTTGTTTTCAAAGGCGAGGGGAGTCCAAAGGTGCGGACGTGTTACTTTTGAACATAATTCTGACTATTCTAAATTAGGACTCAAAGGGTGGTGGGTGCATGGAACGAGCTGCCGGAGGAGGTAGTTGGGGCAGGTACTATTGCAACGTTTAGACAGATACGTGGATAGGACAGCTTTAGAGGGATATGGGGCAAACGTATGCAGGTGGGACTAGTGTAATGGGACATATTGGCCGATGTGGGCAAGTTGGGCCGAAGGGCCTGTTTCCACGCTGTGTGAGTCTGTGACTCTAAGTTATACGTTGGTTGGAAATCAACTAAATGTTTCTAGCTCATTAAATAATCTTATAAATTAAAGGTGAAGGCATGTTTCACCCACCCGTGTTCCGTTCATTGTCTTACTCCTTGTTGGTTCTTGCAAACATAGCGTGCAACCTTATTGTTCAAACACTCCAGCGGGTTACTGTCTAAACAAGATCCTGGCGGGGAATAATCCGGTGACACTGGGTGACACTCCCCCCCAACCCCTCCCCCTTCTCTCCCCTCACCCCCCCCCCCCCTTCTCTCCCTCCCCCCCCCCCCCTTCTCTCCCCCCCCCTCCCTCTCCACCCCCCTCCCTCCCTCCCCTCTCTCCTCTCCCTCTCTCTCTCTCCTCCCTCATCCTCCTCCTCTCTTCCCCTCTCCCCTCTCTCTCTCACATTCCCTGCCCCCCACCCCCACTCCCCCCATTCCACGCCCCCCAACCCCACTCCCCTTCTCCCGCCCTCCACCGTCGGTGTCCAGGAAGTGTCTTTCCCCTTAAGTGAGGTTTTTTGTCCAGCTCTTGTGTGTTGGCATCGAGCAGCGTGGATAGAACAGGTTTAGAGGGATATGGGGCAAACGTATGCAGGTGGGACTAGTGTAATGGGACATATTGGCCGGTGTGGGCAAGTTGGGCCGAAGGGCCTGTTTCCGTGGTAAACGTTACATTTCATTGCTGTCCCTCCACTGACCTTACACAAATGAAAACAAGCTAAATGTGAATATTGGGTGTGAGGGAATGCTGCACATTCAAAATCCCACTGTAATAATTTGATCCATATTATTTTAATTTGGGAGATTAAAGGCGCAGTGGTACAGCTGCTGCCTCAGACCCGGATTCGATCCCGACCTCGGTTACTGTCTGTACGGAGTTTGCACGTTCTCCTCGTGACCGTGTGGGGTTGCTCCGGTTCCCCCCATCCCAACGACTTGTAAATTAATTGGCCTCTACAAATTGCCCCCAAGTGTGCAGGGAGTGGATGGGGAAAGCGGGTGCGTTGGATGATCGGCGTGGACTCGATGGGCCGAAGGGCCTGTTTCCAGGCTGTATTCATAACAAAACAAAAAAAATACTACTGAGGAATTATCTGTCTGATAACATGGGAAAATGTGTTTTTTTTCCACAATGCCATGACAACGCAGCAAATAACGTGTAATATCGTGAACAAACCTCGGTTAATATACTCCTATTTGATGTTTTTATTTTGTTTGTAAAACAAGTTTGTACCTCAACACTACTGGAGGTCAAATGCAGCTGGGTTTGCGAAAGTGGTCACAAAATGCTGGAGTAACTCAGCGGGACAGGAAGCATCTCTGGAGCGAAGGAATGGGTGACGTTTCGTGTCGAGGCCCTTCAGACAGAGTCAGGGGAGAATGGAAACGATAGATATAGACGATGATGTGGAGAGACACACAGAACAAATGAATGATAAATATGCAAACAAATCTGTGGTAGCGAGAGAGCGAGTTTTAAAACGAGTACACAGTGATTTCGAAGCATCAGCTGATTTGATCTGGGGACATTTACTCAATTAAAAACGCGCGAAATTACATGAAGTATAAAACGGTTTCGATTAGACTGCAAGGTTGCTGTGATGTCGTGCAGGGACCTATATAACAAGATCGCACCATCGAAATGGCCCCTTTAGTGTAGCATGGGATGTATAGATTCTCCAGTCACCAATTATTGCGTGCACTTCGGAACGAATAAAATTATCAGTTAATAATATGTAGCTGTAGAAAGTTAATAAAGGAAGTGTTGTTTCTTGTTTACCAATGCAACCCACCCCCACCACCCACACAATAAGTGGGTTACCCACGGATAATAAACTCACGGGGAATGTTTCCGAATTACCCGCTGTTTAAAATAATGTAACCGCGACAGCAATTAAGAGAGAGACACAACATAACAGCAACTGAAATGCGTAGGAAGGAACTGCAGAAGCCGTAGATTGACACAAAAAGCTGGAGTAACAGCGGGCCAGGCAGCATCGCTGGAGAGAAGGAATGGGTGACATTTCGGGTCGAGACCCTTCTTCAGACTGGTGAAAGGTCGGTGGAGAACGGATTGTTTTCAAACGCACTTCACCCGTCTAATTGAATGTTAGTTCCTCCTCGCCCCCCCATCCCACCCCGGCGTTTCTACTTCAACGGAGAGGTTTTCTAAGCAGCACGATGGTCTTTAGAAACTACCTCGATCCAGGTGCAGCAAACGGCGGCGTTAGTGCTTCGCTTGCAAGTCCAGTGTCCATCGTCGCCGCCTGATTTGGGCAAGGTGGGACCGAGTGACCAGCACGGATTTCACTTGGAGTTGGAAATTATGGTTTTTATCTGCGATAACACTCCGCCAGCTGCAGGCGATAATTAACCAACAAAATACAATTTTCACCCAGTGGATCACAAGAAGGCTCCGTGTCCTAATAGGAAAATAAATAGTTTATGGGCCGAAGATAGACAGAAAAAGCTGGAGGAACTCAGCGGGTCAGCCAGCACCTCTGGAGAAAAGTCTATAGATAGTGTCTTTCTCATTTAAGTGAGCAATGGATTTATAATGGCAATGAACAAGTATCGCCCACTAGATGTATCAGTTTTGTTCGCCTTCATTATTTGCCATCTCTCACCAATTAAGCAACTTTGTTGAATTCCAATTATTGTTTGAATTCGAGTACTGTTAAACAATATCACTGCACACTACGCTATTTAGAATTAGTGTGATGTGTGAAAATCACATCATATATATGTTTGACCCATTGCTCATTGCGGTTTTAATAAAGAATTCAACAACTGGTCCCAGCCACAGATGGGCCCGTCTTTTCCCATCGAAATACGTATTGCAATTTGGAGATGTTTTAAACAGATCCGATTTCAAAATATGGTTTGATCGAATCAAGAGACTAGTTTGTGTGATAGTCCGTATGGAAGAATACTCGTCCTGTAAAACGTTTGTGACTGTAATTTAACTGCTGTCATTTCATCGGGGTAATCGGGCACCGAACAAGAGATGGAGCCACAAGGAACTGCAGATGGTGGTTTACAAAAAAAAACCACACACAAAGTGCTGGAGTAACTCAGCGGGTCAGCGACTGAAGAATGGTCGCGACCCGAAACGTCGCCTATCCATGTCCTCCAGGGACACTGCCTGACCCGCTGAGTTACTCCAGCATTTGTGTTTTTATTTTGCTGGTAACTTAAATAGGCCTTTTACCCTGCCATAGAAACAGACTGATCTGGAGTCTGGAAGGGCTATACAATGAGTGCCAGTTTCCTATCGCTTTTGCAAATCCAGCCCACGTCTCTAACTGTGTGTTTCACATTATTGTGTATCCGGTTCGGGCGCCGGGCAAACGAAGATTTAAAAGTAGACGTGGGCATCGCTCAACAAAATAGGTTTGCAGAATCGCTTCAGCCGTTGTATAAATACCTCACCTCGGGCAACAGACAACCCGATGAAGGCTGCTTGCTGCTAGCCTGGCGTTCTGTGTATCTCTGTTACATATCGGGAACAAGTTATTTTAATTGTCTTTGTGTTCCCTTGTTGATATTACAGATCACAGTTTTATTCAAAGTTAATCTTTCCCCGTTTCTGCTCGTCTACAGAATGTGGTTAAAAAAAAAAATAATCTCACCCTACTACATACAGTCAAGTACGTATATTAAAATGCTTTCCCGTCTCCCGCCAAAATAGAAATAAAACGACATTTTAATCCTTGTCGAGTTTTACGCTGCCTTGTGAAATCTCACGTTGCTTTTCTGCCGTTTGAAACTTGCATATGCTAATTTCTTTTCTCCCCACATTAGTCTGTAATCGTTGGTCATTAAGCCTTCAAATCAGCCGCCTCCAACCCAATGTATTCATTACTCAGTTTAATTAATGTCTTAATACGTCCGAACAGTGAAAGGACAGCATGTTGCATCGGGTTTTTTTTTAAGGAAACGGTGATTTGACACACAGCCACTCACGACATGTTTCAAAGACCATATTTAGATTTAGTTGCCAAAGTATCAATCACCTCGTAAACAGTTTCCCTTGCACTGCACCCCACCACGCGTAACGCAGTCTGTCTTCCCCGCCCGCGTTGTTAAAACTCAAAGTTCTTGCCTTAAGAAGGGTCTCGACCCGAAACGTCGCCCATTCCTTCCATGCAGAGATGCTGCCTGACCCGCTGAGTTACTCCAGCATTTTGTGTCTATCGTCTTGCCTTAAGCCTGTCTACTGCACAGAACAGCCTGTATAGAATTGTAATGACACCGACCACATACACGACAATTTGAGATTATGGTCTTCAATTCTAATAGATAGCAGCCCGTATAACCAGTACTTAATAACCAATAAAGTTAATGAGGCAGGTCAACCTTGGAACAGCGTGGAAACAGGCCCTTCAGCACAATTTACCCACACCGGCAAACATGCCCCATCTCCATTCGTTCCACCTGCCTGCGTTTGGCCCCTATCCTTCTAAACCCGATTTATCCATGTACCATCTAAATGTTTCTTAAACGTTGCGATATGGCAGCTCGTTCCTTTAGTGATATGCACCCCGCACATATTTACACTAATATTTCCCTAACTCGTTTTATTACTAACACACACGCACACTGTGTGCATAATTACACCCACGTCATAGAAAATGTGATGATATAGAAGAAATAATTTCAACCCGGTTCACTCAAGGAATTACTTTTGCAAAAGACCACCCCCCCCAATAAATCCCAATATCCGCAGTTTACAAGAATTTATTTGATCACCATAAGATACACCTGGAGTCCCGTCGCAATCATCTCTCCTCCTGATATGTACGGGCCAGTCTGCAGCAGAATGAAGGGACGGGATGCGTTTGCAGGGAGAGAGAGAGAGCTGGCTAGCGAGCGATCAGTGTAGCGATTCATCTCCAATTTCTCCATTTATGGCCATTGAGCGCGAATCTAATCTGCGATTAGATTAAATTAGGGGGTGGGGAGGGGGGGAGAGGGGAGATTCCAAAACGGACAAAATCCATGCAGCAGCAGACGAATAGAATCCAAATAAATACATTATAATTTTTTTAAAAGACGAAGCTGAGATGAATTGACTTTTTTTTTTGTCCAGAACTTTTTCCAGATAAAACTCAACAATTCGCAGCACACGAGCCGATAATCGTGTTGTATATAATGTAACTCCGCATGCAAAGAGTTCTTAGCAGTTAACAGTTTTTTTTTTATGAACGAAAGTTCATTGCGTGTCTGCAAAGTCTTATTTCCGAGGCTGTTCGTCGAAAGGAAATTCTGCCGTGGACGGGCGAGATCCCGGGCCGTTGTCGTGCAATTTCCTGACATGTTTTTTCAGGTCAAAGTTCCGACAGAAACCTTTGCCGCAGGTAGAACAGGTGAAGGGTTTCTTGTCGTTGTGAGTGTGCATGTGGAAGGTCAGGTTATAGATCTGGTGGAAAGCTTTGTTGCAGATGCTACATTTGAACTGCTTTTCCCCGCTGTGAGTCAGCTTGTGGTTCTTGTAGTTACCTGGAAATAAGATGCGACACTGATTTATAAATTAAGAGAGTCCAAAGTTTAATATATATAATTATTTTTTTTTTAATATATATATATAAATTTTTTTTTAAATATATATATATATTTTCTTGGTTAACAAATATTGACTTTACTCTGGGTTAAGCAACGTTTGAGTAATATTACTGACTACATCCGTAGGCTTATCGAAATTTTCACAACTCATGGAAAAATACGATGGCGGGAGTCTTCATATAATTGGGGATGAAATTTTAGGTTAGATATACAGCGCGGAAACAGGCCCCGAGTCCCCGCCGAACAGCCCGAACATTAGCACTATCCTGCATGCTGGGCACAGTTTACAGATTTTTTTAAACGGAAAAAGCCAAACATGCGCGTCTTTGGGATGTGGGAGGAAACCGGAGCACCCGATGGAAACCGACGCGGTCGCGGCCAGAATGTAAAAAATCTGCGTACAGACAAGCGCCCGTAGTCAGGATCGAACCCGGGTCTCGGGCGCTATGAGGCAGCAACTCTACCGCTGCGCCACTGTGCCGCCCAAATGTCTCATGGTACCCTGTTAATGTTTGAATTTAGTTAATGGTTCAATGGTCCTAGATACCTCGGTACAGTGACATTTAGTTTTATTTTGGATAGGGTGCAGTAAAAACCGTATTATACAAAAGCACAATCATACTGAAGTAGGTAGACAAAAAATGCTGGAGAAACTCAGCGGGTGAGGCAGCATGTATGGAGCGAAGGAACAGGTGACGTTTGGGGTCGCGACCCTTCTTCAGACTTAAGTACACAACAATGCTGGAGAAACTCAGCGGGTGCAGCAGCATCTATGGAGCGAAGGAGATAGGCAACGTTTCGTGCCGAAACGTTGCCTATCTCCTTCGCTCCATAGATGCTGCTGCACCCGCTGGGTTTCTCCAGCATGTTTTGTGTACCTTCGATTTTCCAGCATCTGCAGTTCCTTCTTCAACATTCAGTGTAGGACCAGTAGTAAGACTGGGGATTCAAGCTTATTACAATACATCGCGCTGTTCATGTTCGGCTCACTGCTTAGTTGTTGTCTTCCCGGAGAAGACGCATTGCTATTTTTTTTCCACCCGCCTTACCTTTTTGGTGAAATCCTTTCCCGCAGAACTCGCAAACAAAGGGCTTATAGCCGGCGTGGATCCTGGTGTGTGTGTTGAGCGTGGAACTTCTGTTGAACGCTTTACCGCACTGATTACACTTGTGCGGTTTCTCCTGTCGGGTGATGAAAACGCCAAGTTAATAAACACATAGCCACGGAGGGAACATGACCGCGGTCCGGCTGTTCAGACGCCGGAGAGCGGCAAACCACGGTTCTCCTCTCAACTGACCCTATCGCAATGTAGGCCTAAGATGGACACGAAAATATACCTGAAGCGACTGAGCGGGACAAGCAACATTTCTGGGGAAAGGGAATGAATGGCATTTCGGGGCGAGACCTTCCTTCAGATTAATAGGCAGGTCTGAAAGAAATGAATCCAAAATGGGCAAATGCCCCCCTCCAAATCAGACCCCGTTAAAAACGGATATCAACCACCCAGTAATGGTGGGGTGCGGTGTCTGGCTTCTGGCAAAATTCTCCACCCAGAGAAATTATTCTGCCCCAAATCGCTTCAGCCTATTATACAAGCAGACGCGAGAGACTGAAGGTAGACACAAAAAGCTGGACAGGCAGCATCCCCGGAGGTCTCTCTTCGCTTTAAACCAGCATCAGCAGTTCCTTCTTACACACGAGAGGCTGAGTTGGACAAGGAGGCGAGGTGGCTGTGCGCCGGTCTATTCGCACGCTATGTGTGGGTTTTTTTTTAATTATCACGGCGCTGTTCGCATTTCTACCCACTGTAAGATCATCTAAACCCCAGAAATCGCCAACAATATTACAACTGATTGATGGGCCCATCACTCCAAAGACATGCAGATTTGTAGGTCAACTGGGTTGGTGTAAATGTTTTTTAAAATCCCTAGTGTAGGATAGTGTTCATGTCGCTGGTCGGTGCGGACTCGGTGGGCCGAAGGGCCTGTTTCCGCGTTGTATCTCTGAACTAAACTAAATTCGGACCATGCAGATTTGACCAGGTCACTGTTGCATCGTTGCCGCTAAACACCAAAAGTTTGGAGTGTTCTTTGATGGTGTCAATCCTAACTGCAGGCCCCACGGCAAGGGGTCGGCTTGAGCGGAGAGAAGCACTCGTGTACACTTTCTACGGCCGGCCAGTACACTGGTGACTGCATTGGAGTTGAAACGGAGGCAGCGGACCAGCGGACCTACCTGGGTGTGTATGATCTTGTGTCGGCACAGGGTGCTGGCTTGGCGGAAACCTTTGCCGCAGACTTTGCAAACGAACGGCCTGGCTCCCGTGTGGACCGGCATGTGACGGGTTAAATTATAATGTGCGTTGAAAACCTAAAGGAAAAAAAAAACACACACACACACACACACAGAAGGGAAAAAGATTTAGAATCGGTGTAACGATGGCTTTTTGAAAGCTGAGCTAAAGTGCTGGAGTAACTCAGTGGGATCTCTGATGAGTTCTGATGATCTCTGATGTTTCAGGTTTGAACCCTTCTTCAGACTCCAGTTACTCCAGCACTTTGTGTCTTTTTTTAAAATCTGTTGTAAACCGGCATCTGCGGTTCCTCGCTCCTTTCCAGAGGGGAAGGCAGTGGGAAGGAACATGGGGCTGAAAGACGGGGGTGAAACGCTTACCTTTCCACAAACTTCGCAGGTGAAGACTTTGGGTCTGCTGTTCGGCGGACTGCTGCTGAGTTTGGAAGAGTGTTTGAGGCTCAGCTTTTCCGACAGAAAGTGCGCGTTCTCCTTCACGCAGTGTTGGAGCTGGGAGGGCGAGAGGTCTTTGAAAGCCGTGGGGTACCTGTCGACCGAGGGCAGCCCCAGTTTGTTCTTGTCGGCGAGGACGCCGAGGGGAGAGCCGAGCAGGTAGGACGCCATAGGGTGCACGTTGAAAATGGTGGAGGCGGCGGCGGCGGCGGCGGCGGCAGTGGCTGGTGGCGGGCACGGACCCCCGTCGATGTAGTTCAGGTAGCACAGAGCTCCCATGGCGTGGAAGGACGACTGGTTGACCACCCGCGGACGGATGAGCCGGTAGTGGTCCAGAGGCGGCGAGTGGGTGGCCACCTCCGCTTTAGAGGGCAAGCCGCAGTTGACCAAATGGCTACAGTCATAGGAAGAGGCCTCCAGGTGGCTTTTGCGGTGCTCGGCTAGGCCGCCCTTCGCGTTGCTATCGTAAGCCAAGGACACGAGTGGGATCATGCAGGGTATGGAGGAGTTGAGGTGGAACACGTGTTTGGGCTCTCCCTTGGCTCCCGCTCCATGCAGTAAGTTTGGGTAAGGGACGTACTTGGGTTCTGGAGTCCTTGCCATAATTCGCTCAATGGAGAAAGCCAATGGTTTGGACGTGTTGACCATAGTGTCGCTGGTATGCAGGCTCTCTCTCTCAGTAGAAGTGGCCGCCAGTATCTTCTCAGCTCGATAGCGGTGGGAATAAGTGTTGTCCATATTGGTTTGTATTGTGGAGGAGCTGTTTGCTCTTTTTGCGCAGAGTGTGTGGACGTTCCTCCTTTGCCCGGTGGTGGATATGAATGGGATTGAAGACACTGGCAGCATACAGCAAGTTTGTCACACGTCCTGTCACTTTTCCTACCAGTCCTGGCCCATTGAAACGCGCGGTGCCAAAACCCTTCCAGATATCTCGCCCATGGTCCTTCCTGGAGATGAGGAGATTTAAAAAAAAAAGTCATCAATTCACTGGCTGTACACTGCAATGAAGTTTTTATTTGTGTTTTGTCAGTGGGCTGGCGCTCGGAGTTTGGTCGTCACTGGAAATCCGACTCTTGCCCGCCCACCCAAGGGAGACGGCAGATCCTTATTCGCCGTCTCTACCTTCCGCCCAGCGGTTCGCGTCGAATCAGGGGAGCGCTCCTGTCTGCTGGGCGTTTGACTGACGCCGGCGCCGCACATTGGAACAAGGTACATCAGCAGTCACCGTATTCAGGGTCTCAGCAGAAGGTCGCCTCAACGCATCGCTACCGGCACATAGACACACACACACACACACACACACACACACACAGACACACACACACAGACACACACACACACACACACACACACACAGACACACACACACACACACACAGACACAGACACAGACACACACACACACACACACACACACACACACACACACACACACACACACAGACACACACACACACACACACACACACACACACACACACACACACACACACACACACACACACACACACACACACACACACACACACACACACACACACACACACACACACACACACACACACACACACACACACACACACACACACACACACACACACACACACACACACACACACACACACACACACACACACACACACACACACACACACACACACACACACACACACAGCCGCACACACATACAGACACACACACACACACACACACACACACACACACACTGGAGTAACTCAGCGGGACACCACTTCAGCATCTCTGGAGTTATTGCAGCTTGTTTTTGGGTCTATCTTCGGTGTAAGCCAGCATCTGCAATTGCTTCCTGCACACATCTCGCTACCGCCTCCACGAGCATCCAAACCCCCCACAATCGCCTGCCCGAGAGGCCAAACGATTGTTTTAATCCCGGCCACTTCCGACATGAATAGATAGCGGCCGATCGTCGCATTTCACTTCCTCCCCTCGCTTTAAAGACACCAGGTTGACACACACTTGTTGACACAAAAAAAAGTAATCGCGCAGTTTTCTGAAATCCAGTATCGGGCATATTCTACACATAAGAAACACTCCTGGGCACAACATATAACGAGTTGTTTTTTTCAATGTAGAAATAGCAATTTTACAATTGTAAATAGTTTTAGAATCAGCTCGATTAGCCACCCGCGTACAAACGCAACTACATGTCTGAAGAAGCGTTGCTTTTCTCCAGAGATGCTGCCTGACCCGCTGAGCATCTGCAGTTGCTTCCTACTCCAAAAATACTGCTCGGCTAATACGTCCTGAAGTTTGTTTGTTTGTTTGTTTTTTATTAATTTATTGAACATGTTAAAAAATACAAACACAAATAAACTTGTAAGCAATAAAAAAAAGAAATTAAAAAAGATGAAAGATATGCAAAACAAAAAAGTCACGATGATAAAGGAATCAGGCCATTGACATTTTGCCCAATTCTGACCGTTTTGCCCAATCCTACTTTTTCCATCAATAGACAATAGGTGCAGGAGTAGGCCATTTGGCCCTTCGAGCCAGCACAATGTGATCATGGCTGATCATTCCCAATAAGTACCCCGTTCCTGCCTTCTCCCCATATCCCCATGACTCCGCTATTTTTAAGAGCCCTATCTACCTCTCTCTTGAAAGCATCCAGAGAACCTGCCTCCACTCTGAGGCAGAGAATTCCAGAGACTGCATCATTTCTGCATTAAAAAAAAAAGTATTGCATTTATATCATGTCTTTCAGATGGACAAGGTCTTGCTAGTGAATGACAGGAGACGCCTTGTTTTCAAATTCTATGTTCTATAATGGGAGCTTGTTGCCCATTGTACTGTTCAATAATACGATATTCGTTAACGAAGAGCGAATTCATTATCGGAAACATCAATTTGCACAATGTCGCAACACACCCTCGGCAGGCAAGTCATTATGTACTCTACTAACGGCGTTGTACACTTTTTTTGTCAAGTGCTTTTATGTAAACAATGCGTTTTTAATTGGCAGCGTGATATAATCTATTTTATCGTTTGCTGACAGTTCCAATATAGTGTTATAAATAGACCTTCATTTATGCAAATACCCTTTCAGTTCAGAGGAGAGAGAAGATGTATTGAACCCGAAAGAAAGCTTCCAGCTGTATATTCGAAGGGAAGAACAAACACTTCACGCTGGCAAGACACAGCGCCCTGACAAAGTGAGAGAAAGAGGACTATAGATTAAAGGTACCAGTGGAGATTCTGTGACAGAGGCCCGGGTGAGATTTTAAGTAGACTTGGAGCGATATTGCCGAGCGCGGCGCGCTAAACTCCAGAGATGTTGCCCGTCCCGCTGAGTTACTCCAGCATTCTGTGTCTACCTTCGCCTGCCCTTTCTCTTCGAAACTCTCATTTCCCGGCGACACGTTGGCGGTGGTCGATCATGTCAACAGTTGGCCTGTTGGATCTGCAGGTTGTTATGAGGACTCTGTAATTCCAGCGGAGATGTGGCCAAGCCACCGAGGCCCCCCCCCCCCCCCCCCCCCCCCCCCCCCCCCCCCCCCCCTTCACTTCAAACGCCCCGCTAACTATTGACGTGCACATCTGCCTGCATCCTCATTTGACTCTCTCTTGCAGGGACGGAGCGAGATGCCCTTGTTCCAGGTCCTGCAATTCTACCAACCCCGTACGAGGACAGTTCTGGATGGCGATGTTAGTATCAAATTGTGTTGTTAGGGAGCGATGAGTGTCAACATAGAGAATGTGGTCGGAATTAGACGCTTCCTGATGTAGTTATTTATTAAACCAGAATGGGTTTTTTTTTTAAAGGGCCTTCGATTTGTGTTGCGTTACGGTCGCCTATCTCGGATAGGTTTGTGAACTGGAATGCTTACATGTAAAGATTGGTGCAGGCGATCAGCAATTAACAATAATATTGTTAACGTGTGGGAATGAACTGCAGATGCAGTTTTACACCGAAGACACAAATACAATGCTGGAGTAACTCAGCGGGACAGGCAGCATTCTCTGGATAGAAGGAATGGATGACTATTCGGGCCGAGACCCTTCTTCAGACTGATTATGTTTTAAATGGGAGTTAATTTGACGGCGTGTACACCCTGGAACCCGTGCTTCACTGCTGGCAAGAGAGCCAAAGCATTACAGACTAGGAGACAGACACACGGGTCAGGCAGCTGGGTTACTCCAGTATGTTGTGTCTATCTTCGATATATATCACCAACTGCAGTTCCCTCCGACACACGTTGCAAACTAGAATTTAGCTTAGGTTCCACACGGTTCTATATTCCCAAATCGTTTCTGCTTATATCACTGTTGCCGTTTACACGATAGATTTCATATCGTGCATACTTTATGCATAAGATACATAAGCATATGAATCAGGGGCGTGAGTGAACCACTCTGACCCTTGAATCTGCTCCTATATATCATAAGATAATGATTCAACTCCGCATTCCCATGGTAATTTTTTATCCTCCCGCTAACCAGGAATCTATGCACCTTTGCCTTAACATGTTCTTACCCCCTGCTTGCATCCTCTTTAGACTTTAGCGATACAGCGCGGAAACAGGCCCTTCGGCCCAACGAGTTCGCGTCGACCACCTATATCCTTAACACTAGGGACAATTTACAATTTTACTGAAGCCAATTGAACTACAAACCTGCACGTCTTTAGAGTGTGTGTGTGTGGGGGGGGGGGGGGGGGGGGGGGGGGGGGGGGAGAGAGCATCCTGTGAAAACCCAAACTGTCACAGGGGGAACGTAGAAACTCAGGTATGGTCAGGATTGAACCCGGGTCTCTGGCGCTGTAAGGGAGCAACTCTACCGCTGCGCCACCGTGCCGCCCTTATGAGGTTCCAAAATGAAAACAAAAATCACCTCATCTTTCTGTTATTTTGGGCGACCCCTTATTTTTAAAACAGTAATTCTTCTTTCCGCTATTCTACTCGCGGAATCACCCTCTCCACAATCACCTAGTCGCACCTCCACGGAATTTGATGTTTCCATCAATCTCTCCCGCTCTTCCAAACTCCCGTGGATGTAAACTTTACTTGACAAACATTTCTTCTTAAGACAACCAGCAATTTCCCACCTTTTCTGTGCCTCCACAAACACATTAACACCATTCTTTCAAAAAGGAACTCTGACGGAATCCTTAATTGTTCTTCCTTGCTCTTCAGATGCTGCTGGACTGGCTGAGTTCTTCCAGCATTGTCTGTTTTGCTGTCAGCACAAAATACTCCAGCAATGGTTTCATCAACACCCTGTATGAAGCATGACACCTCCCAACTTTTGCGTTCAATACTGCCAGCAATAAAGAACATCGTTCTGTTAGCAACCCTAACTAGTTTAGTTTAGTTTAGTTCATACGTTCTAGGAGCAGAATTAGGCCATTCGGCCCATCAAGTCTATTCCGCTATTCGATCATGGCTGATCTATCTTTCCCTCTCAACCCAATTCTCCTGCCTTTTCCTCATAACCCCCGACACCCGTTCTAATCAAGAACCTATCAATCTCCGCCTTAAAAATATCCATTGACTTGGCCTCCAAAGCCGTCTGTAGCAATGAATTTCACAGATTCACCACCCTCTGAGTAAATACATTCCTTCTCATCTCCTTTCTAAAGGAACGTCCTTTTATTCTGAGGCTATGGCCTCTGGTCCTAGACTCTCCCACTAGTTGAAACGTCGTTTAGTTTAGTTTAGTTTAGTTTAGTTTAGTTTAGTTTAGTTTGGTTTAGAGACGCAGCATGATACATACCCTTCGGGCCACCGTGCCCACATCGACTATTTGACATCAGTTCACTCGAGTTCTATCATCCCACGACTTTAAGGATAAATGCCAGATAAACCCCACGCAGTTACAGCCTTTTTTTTTACAAACAATTCATTAGGATCCAAAGCTCTCAGAATTTTGATATGTTAAAAAAAATATTGCTAAGGTGGGCAACTTCACATTTCCACACATTATGATCCATTTCTCAGTTCTTTGCCCGCTCACATAATCTATACCCGGTTACAGTCTTATGTCCCTTCACAACTTACTGTTCTATCTATATCCCACTTAAGCGAATTGAACAGTCCTATCTTCCAAGTCATCGATATAAATTCCAAGAAGCTGGTGTCCCACCAACGAATCCTATGGCGTGCAGATCATTACATTGCCAACAGGAAAACGACCCATTAGAGCCTCCTGTCTGTTTACTGTTAGCCAGCCAATCTTCAATCCGTGCCAAAATGTTTCTTCCGGCAATGCCGGTGCGAATTCTCCACAATGATGTGCGAGAAAGACACGAGAAATGGGTAAAATCCTCAAACCCACCTGTTAATATTTTAATAATTAATATTTTAATTGTTTGTGGAATTTGTGTTCCCTCTGGACGCTTTTTGAATGTTATCCTTCAATAAAGTTCTACTTAGGAAGAGCAAGGCATGAGCGCAGATTGGTAAGAGTGTAGATTTCACACCTACGGGTCCACCCATTGAGTTCATAAGGTCATAAGTGATGGGAGCAGAATTAGGCCATTCGGCCCATCAGGTCTATTCCGCCACTCAATCGTGGCTGTGTAGGAAGGAACTGCAGATGCTGGTTTAAACCGAAGATAGACACAAACAGCTGGAGTAACAACGGGTCAGGCAGCATCTCTGGAGAGAAGGACCGGGTAACGTTTCGGGTCGAGACCCTTCTTCAGACTAGTTAGGGATAAGGGAAACGAGAGATATAGGCTTCTCCCCATAACCCCTGATACCTGTTAACAGTTCAAGGTGAAGTTTACTTCTTGGTGTGATGGCAAGCAATTGTAAGGTCAAGAGTTATGTTGCCAGAACAACAAGCGTTGGTATAATGCGGATGAAACGATTCCTGCCGTCACTTTCTTAAGTTTAGGTTCAGTGTAAAACTAATACATTGAAAAGCTTTGTATTGCACGCTATCCAAACAAATCAGATAGTGCGTGTAAGAATGAACTGCAGATTGTGGTTTACACCGAAGATAGATACAAAATACCGCAGTAACTTAGCGGGGCAGGCAGCATCTATGGAGAAAAGAGATCCCACATTAGACTCTATATGGGTGAGACGAACGGTCTCGATCCGAAACGTCACCTATTCCTTTTCTCCAGACACGCTGCTGACCCGCTGAGTTACCTGTGCCTGGATCAGATAACACCATACCTAAATACAAGTCAAACTCACGCACAATAGATTGAGCCAAGGGGGAGGTAAAGAGTGCAGCATTGCAAACCATCAGTTCCATTGACAAAGTCCAATGTCCACGATGGGGTAGAGGTGAGTAGGATAGTACACTCGCTTATGGAAGGACCGTTCAGATGCCCGGTAACAGAGGGGAAGAAGTTGTTCCTCCAGAGTCCAGAGGTGAACGCTTACACGCTTCTGTACCTCTGCCGGGCGCGAGCAGAACTTCCCGGGACAATTAGATAGCCGGTGGTTACAGCATGAACAAATTCCGTCTGACATTGGTTGGGATGGATATACTCCTTCACTATATCCCCCTGTGACGGGCGGGATGAGATATCGCAGCGCGGATCACACACATGAGGGGAACTTGAGAGACGATTCTTCACAGCGTTGCAACACTCGAAGTTCTCATTGGTTGGAAACCATCGAGATCACCATCTTAGAAGTAAACTGGACTCACAGACAACTTCAAATATAAAATAAAATCAATAGAAATGCTGTTCTTCGACCCGAAACGTTGCCTTCCTGTGAATGCGGACTGACCTGCTGAATATTTCCGACAATTTCTGTTTTTAGTTTAGATTTCCTGCATCTGCAATACAAGGGGTCACAGCTTAAGTAAATCAGCGGGGAATCCAGCATTTCGAGATGAGAAGAATCTTTTTCCATTCCAGTCTGAGTGGCGTCTCTCCCGAAACTCACACATTCCTTTTCTCCAGGAGATGTTGCCTGTCCCGCTGAGTTAGAGGGAGCGTGTTGTGTCTATCTTCGGCTAAAAAGGTATCAGGGGGTTCATAGAGACATTTCGTACGGGATACTGCCTTGGATTTTCGTTGAAAACCTCATTGACTTCCATTTGATTATTCAAAATTAGTGATAGTTGTATCGTCCACGCCGTCCCTTCACCCCGTGTCCAGCTAAAAATGTACATTCTAAAATTTGAACTTAAAACATGTTTCCAACGAAGGTGGTCCAAGCAGAAAATGACTTAGATTTGTCAGTAAACTGGACTCATTGCAAAATTCAAATATAAAATAAAATCAGTACAAATCCTGTTCTTCGACCTTAATTAAGCGCTAAATGCTCTTCACTAATGTGAAACGTTCGGATTCTGTGTGCGTGAAAATTTACGACATTTCACTGTCGTTTTATTTTAGACATTCCCGGAATCTGCAAACCAATGGATAGACACAACATGCAGGGAGCAACTCAAACGGGACAGGCAACGTGTCTAGAGAGAAGGAATGCAGATGCTGGTCAATTCCAAAGATAGTCACAAAGTGCTGGGGTAATCGACCCGGTTAGACACACCCTGGAGGGTTTGACCCTTGTCAGATGCCCCTGTCCCGCTGAGTTACCCCAGCGCACCGTGTCTTTTTTCCCTTTTATCTGCAGTTCCTTCAGAGCAATACAGCATGCCTTTTATTTTTCGTTGAAAACCTCATTGACTTCCATTTGATTATTCAAAATAAGTGATAGTTGTATCGTCCACGCCGACCCTTCACCCCGTGTCCAGCTAAAAATGTACATTCTAAAATTTGAACTTAAAACATGTTTCCAACGAAGGTGGTCCAAGCAGAAAATGACTTAGATTTGTCAGTCCGGCCTCATTGCAAAATAACGGTCTTTCACAAGTAGTTATTTTGTAGCTACAAATCCTTTTGGCTCGACCTTAATTAAGTAGCTAAATGCTCTACACCAATGCGAAGCGTTCATATTCTGTGTTCGTGAAACTATTACACATTTCACTGTCGTTTGCTATTTTAAACCTTCCCGGGAATATAAACCAATGCAAATGCAACCATGCAGGTGATCAATAAACTCAATTAACGTGTGGTAGAGACAAATAACTGCAGATGCTGGTTAATACCAAAGATAGTCACAAAGTGCTGGAGTAATTCAGCGGGTTAGACACATCTCTGGAGGGTTTGACCCTTGTCAGACCCGCTGAAAAAGGGTCCCGACCCCAAACCGCACCGATCCCTTTTTTCTCTAGAGATGACCAGCATCTTTGGAGAAAATGGATGGGTGACATTTCGAGTCAGTCTGTAGACGGGTCCCGACCTGAAACATCACCCATCCGTTTTCTCAGAAGATGCTGCCTGACCCGCTGAGTTACTCCAGCACTTTGTGACTATCTATATTTTTCTGCTGACTGGATCAAAATTACACCTTACAAATTGTTCACCAAACACCAAGCTCTAAAACCCTTGAGACACAAATCGTTAGAGGGAACTCAACTCTTCAGGCAGCGTCTGAGGAAAAGAAACAGAGTGGGAAAGAACTCTACGAGTCGGGACCCTTCAATGGAGGGTTAGTGGTCTTTTTTCGGAGGGACTTAGCACCTTGTGTCTTTTGGATGTAAACCAGCATCTGGGGTTCATAAGTGGTAGCAGGCAGGTAGGCCATTCGACTGATCAAGGATGATAAACCGCTATTCAATTCATGGCGATGCAGGCTCCTCTCCCTGACGTCTCCCCATAGCCCTGCACCTATTTTCTATGTTTCAAGAATATGTTTCTATTGTCTTAAATTGAATCCATTGATTGTTCTTGATGAAGTTCCTAATGTTTCTCTATCACAGTGAACATGAAATTTTGGTCGCCGTGGACAGTTGGTTTCAGGTCCTCTGTACGAGGTGTATGACATTCTGACTCTTCGAGGCATCTCAGACGTCCGAGAATTGAAGGCCTTGTCTTGAGAGCACATGTGGTGGAGGCGGAGAAATCGCGAGTAAGGGATGGCATCCTGGCAAGAGGCGGGTGGGAAGACGGGGCTGTTTCCACGCTGCATCACTCTATGACTCTATGGCAATACATATTCCCCAGTGTCGGGGAATGGTGGCTGTTGCATTTGGAACAAGGAGTGCTCAACATAACCAACACAAAAAGGTACGCATACGAATGCCCATGGCTACACAAAAAAACACACAGGGTGCTGGAGTAAATCAGCGGGCCAGCTTTTCCCACAAGCATCTGCAGTTTCTTTTCTTCTACATCTGCCCATAACTACGCCTTTGACTTGAAGAAAGTGAGAGGAGTCAAAAGTTGAGGTTGGGGACAGGTTCTGGCAGAGGAGAGTGTTAGTAGAGGGGAACTGGTTGGGTCTCTGTTCAAGGAAGGAATGAAGGGAGGAAGGAAGGAAGGAATGGGGAATGGAGGTGTAGAGGGACTAGAGGTCCATGGTCAAGATAAGGTGACGGGGGTCTAGAAATTGGAAGTCTGTTGGTGATGAAGGGCATGTGAGGTCTAAGGCGTGTGGGGCAAGAGACACCATCGGGGGTGAGCTAATTATTTATTATTCACCCCCCTCCCCCATCCCCCTCCACACACACATACAGATGGAACATCCTTACTAAATGTTATTTCCTTGTCGTGTACCTATTCACTGTTCATGGCGAGATTGATCCCTGGGATGGCGGGACTGTCATATGAGGAAAGACTGAAAAGACAAGGCGTGTATTCACTGGAGTTTAGAAGGATGAGGGGGAAATCTTATAGAAAATATAAAATTATAAAATGACTGGACAAGCTAGATGCAGGAAAAATGTTCCCAATGTTGGGCGAGTCCAGAACCAGGGGCCACAGTCTTAGAATAAAGGGGAGGGCATTTAAGACTGAGGTGAGAAAAAACTTTTCCACCCAGAGAGTTGTGAATTTATGGAATTCCCTGCCACAGAGGGCAGTGGAGGCCAAGTCACTGGATGGATTTAAGAGAGAGTTAGATAGAGCTCCAGGGGCTAGTGGAGTCAAAGGATATGGGGAGAAGGCAGGCACGGGTTATTGATAGGGGACGATCAGCCATGATCTCAATGAATGGTGGTGCTGGCTCGAAGGGCCGAAGGGCCTCCTCCTGCAACTATGTTTCTATGTTTCTATTGTAAACATGTATTGTGTTTCTGATGACTAGGTAGCATGCAACAAAAGATTTTCATTGTACCTCGGTACACACGATAATAAACTAAACTGACCTGAACTGAACACACAATGCTGGAGTAACTCAGCGGGACAGGCAGCATCTCTGGAGAGAAGGAATGGGAAGATGCTTCTTCGACTCAAAGCGCCACCATTTCCTTCTATGCAGAGATACTGCCTGTCCCGCTGAGTTACTCCGGCATCTTCAACGTCAACCAACATCTGCAGGTCCTTCCTGCACGTTGCACTGAACTGTTTAAGAAAGAACTGCAGATGCTGAAGAAATCGAAGGTTTTGTGAAGAAGGGTCTCGACCCAAAACGTCACCCATTCCTTCGCTCCATAGATGCTGCCTCGCCCGCTGAGTTTCTCCAGCATTTTTGTCTACCGTTGAACCGAACTAAATCTTTCATACCACCACCAGTCTCTGAACTCCATCTATTGCAACAAGCATCTCGTCCGCAAGCAACCAGGCCAAACTATAAGCCTTAGACTCAAGGGCGTTTCATTATCGTATATCGTGACAACGGAACAGTTAAATTACATCATACGACATATGAGCAGAATAAAGTCGTTCGGGCCATCGAATCTACTCCGCCATTCGGTCATGGCTGATCTAATTCCTACGTAGCGGCATAACAGGCCTGTAAGAACAATACACACAAATAATATATATATAATGAACAAATAAAAAATCAACAGGTATGATCTGGCCAACACCTCAGTTCAGGCACATTCCCACACTGACCTTTCAGTCCTGGGCCTCTTCCACTGTGAGGCCCAACGCAAATTGGAAGAACAGCACCTCATATTTCGCTTGGGCAGCTTACACCCCAGCGGTATAAACATTGATTTATCTGGCTTCAAGTAACCCTTGCACCTCCTATCTCTCCATCCTTCCCCCACCCTAGTCGTCCTGCTGAGTTTCACTGTTAGTATCACCCGTCATCTTCTTCCCCGCAGCCAACAATGGACCAGTGTGGGCTCTATCTTTCCTTGATCGCTAGGCTTTGATCTGTCTTCGTGCATATCCGCCGTTCATTTGTTCTATGTACCTTATCACATTTCTCTGCCTCAGGAGGCCGGTTCTCTGGGTGCTTTCAAGGGCGAGCTTGCTTCTTGGTTTCTTGGTCCTCCAAAATGTTCCAACTGGAATTTAAACTGGATAGGGCTCATAAAAATAGCGGAGTCAGTGGATATGGGGAGAAGGCAGGAACGGGGTACTGATTGGGGATGATCAGCCATGATCATATTGAATGGCGGCGCTGGCTCGAAGGGCCGAATGGCCTACTCCTGCACCCATTGTCTATTGTCTATTGTCCATTGACATCTCTCGTTTCCCACGGCCCTGGCTCTCAATCTGAAGAAGGATCTGGACTCGAAACGTCACCTCCAAAGATGCTGCCTGTCCCGCCGAGTTAATCCGGCATTTTGTGCCTATCTTCGACCTCAGCCCGGCCCCGAGGGGCTGCGTGAACAAACGGAGGGAACCCGTTCCAGTAATGAAGAGGCGGCACCAGGACCGCTCGGAATCCCTGGAGGACAGGCCGGCGTGTTGCAGTGCTGGAGAGAGAGGGGTGGGATATTCAGTGTGTGTGTGTGTGTGTGTGTAGGCAGCGCTCAATGAAAGGATCATCTTGACCCGCCGGCCCGGATTCCCGACAAAGCGCATCTAGTGGGCGACAGGTCGGAGAGTCCAGGTAGGTAATAACATATGAAACGCGTAGGAAGGAACTACTGCCGCCGGTTTACAGCAAAGATGAGACAGACACACAAGGCTGGAGTAACTCGGCGGGACAGGCAGCATCTCTAGAGAGAAGGAATGGGTGACCTTTCGGGTCGAGACCCTTCCTCAGAGTCCCGAAATGTCACCCATTCCTTCTCTCCAGAGATGCTGCCTCTCCCGCTGAGTTACTCCAGCATTTTGTGTCTATCTTTAACACTGCAACCGCTTTTAACCCGAAGCGAGCATTAACAGAGAGACAATGAACAACCACTGCGTTGATGAGAAGGGCCTGGTTACATCTTGTAGCTGTTCTTGCAAGATAAGTCGAGGAAGAGATGGTGTACTAGTTGGTGGAGTGGGTGTGAGTGAGCGTTTCGGCAGCCTCTATAATTGCAAACATATCTTGACTCTGTGGTCTGAAGAAGGGCCCCACCCGAAACCTCGCCTATCATTTTCCTCCAGAGATGCTGCCTGACCCGCTGAGTCACTCCAGCACTTTGTGTCCATCTTTGGTATAAACCAGCACCTGAAGTTCTTTGTTTCTACAGTTCAGATCTGTGGAGCTCCAAATGTGTTGGCAAGTGCCCAATAAACGGTGTGAAGGACCCGGCCCCCTAAACAATAACAATCAGTCCAGTGCTTTAACTGTTAATGGCAGTCTTAAATGCGTCCGTGAGCACACATTTGAAATCAACCACCCACCTTTCCCTTGTCCAACATTTACCTTCAACCTTTAGAATTCAGAACGGGGTTCCGACCCCAAACGTAACCTATCCCTTTCCTCCAGAGATGCTGCCTGACCCGCTGAGTTACTCCAGCATTTTGTGTCTCTCTTTGGTATAAACCAGCATCTGCAGTTCCTTTCCGCACGGGTCTCCCTTGCAGATGTCGGTTTGCGCAAAAGGACACGATAGACAATAGACAATAGGTGCAGGAGATGGCCATTCGGCCCTTCGAGGCAGCACCGCCATTCGCTGTGATCATGGCTGATCATCCACAATCAGTACCCCGTTCCTGCCTTCTCCCCATATCCATTGACTCCGCTATCTTTAAGTGCTCTATCTAACTCTCTCTTGAAAGTATCCAGATAATTGGCCTCCACTGCCTTCTGAGGCAGAGAATTCTACAGATTCATAACTTTTCCTCTGGGTGAAAAGTTTTTCGTCATCTCCGTTCTAAATGGCCCACCCTTATTCTTAAACTGTGGCCCCTGGTCCTGGACCCCCAACATCGGGAACATGTTTTCTGCCTCTAGCGTGTCCAAGCCCTTAATAATCTTATATGTTTCAGTAAGATCCCCTCGCGACCTTCTAAATTCCAGTGTATACAAGCCCAGTCGCTCCATTCTTTCAACATATGACAGTCCCGCCAACCCGGGAATTAACCTTGTGAACCAATTTGGAGAACAAAACTGCACACAATACTCCAGGTGTCGTCTCACTAGGGCCCTGTACAACTTGAGAAGGACCTCTTTGCTCCTGTACTCAACTTCTCTTGTTATGAAGGCCAACATGCCATTATCTTTCTTCACTGCCTGCTGTACCTGCATGCTTACTTTCGGTGATTGATGAACAAGGACACCCAGATCTCGTTGTAATTCCCCTTTTCCTAACTTGAAACCAATCAGATAATAATCAACTTTCATATTTTTGCCACCAAAGTGGATAACCTCACATTTATCCACATTAAACTCCATCCACCATGCATCTGCCCACTCACCCAACTTATCAAAATCACCCTGCACCCTCATAGCATCCTCCTCACAGTTCACACTGCCAACCAGCTTTGGTCATCTGCAAATTTGCTAATGTTACTTTTAATCCATTCGTCTAAATCATTAATGTATATTGTAAATAGCTGCGATCCCAGCACCGAGCCTTGCGGTACCCCACTAGTCACTGCCTTCCATTCTGAAAGGGACCCGTTAATCCCTACTCTTTGTTTCCTGTCTGCCAACCAATTTTCTATCCATGTCAGTTACCCTACCCCCAATGCCATGTGCTCTAATTTAGCCCACTAATCTTCTATGTGCCACCTTATCAAAGGGTTTCTGAAAGTCCAGGTACACTACATCAATTGGCTCTCCCTTGTCCTTTTTCCTAGTTACATCCTCAAAACATTCCAGAAGATTAGCCAAGCATGATTTTCCCTTCATAAATCCATGCTGACTTGGACCGATCCTGTTTCTGCTATCCAAATGTGCCGCTATTTCATATTTTATAATTGACTCCAGCATCTTCCCCACAACCGATATCAGATTAACTGGTCTATAATTCCCTGTTTTCTCTCTCCCACCTTTCTTAAAGAGTGGGATCACATTAGCTACCCTCCAATCCACAGGAACTGACCCTGAATCTATAGAACATTATAATTGATCACCAATGCGTCCATGATTTCTAGAACCACTTCCTTAAGTACCTTGGGACCCAGACCATCAGGCCCTGGGGATTTATCAGCCTTCAGTCCCATCAGTCTACCCAACACCATTTTCTGCCTAATGTGAATCTCCTTCAATTCCTCCATCATCATAGGTCCTCTGGCCACTAGTACATCTAGGAGATTGTTTGCATCTTCCTTAGTGAAGATAGATCCAAAGTACCTGTTCAACTCCTCTGCCATTTCATTGTTCCCCATAATAAATTCACCTATTTCTGTCTTCAAGGGTCCAACTTTGGTCTTAACTATTTTTTCCCTCTTCACATACTTTAAGAAGCTTTTACTATCTTCCTTTATGTTCTTGGCTAGCTTACCTACGTACCTCATCGTTTCTCCCTGTATTACCTTTTTTTATTATCTTCTGTTGCTCTTTAATTTTTCCCCAATCCTCTGGCTTCCCACTCATCTTTACTTTCCCACTCATCTTTGCTATGTTATACTTTTCTTTTATCTTTATACTGTCCTTGACTTCTCTTGCCAGCCACAGTCGCCTCTTACACCCCTGGGATTCTTTCTTCCTCTTTGGAATGAACTGATCCTGTACCTTCTGTATTATTCCCACAAATACCTAACATTGGTGTTCCACTACCATCCCTGCTAGGGCCCAATCAACTTTGGCCAGCTCCTCCCTCGTGGCTCCATAGTCCCCTTTGCTCAACAGTAATACTGACACTTCCGATTTTCCCTTCTCCTTCTCAAATTGTAGATTAAAACACAATATTATGGTCACTACCTCCCAATGGCTCCTCTACCTCGAGTTCCCTTATCAAATCCGGTTCATTACACAACACTAAATCCAGAATCGCCTTCTCCCAGGTTGGCTCCAGTACCAGCTGCTTTAAGAATCAATTTAGGAGGCACTCCACAAACTCTCTTTCTTGGAGTCCAGTACCAACCTGATTTTCCCAGTATACCTGCATGTTGAAATCTCCCATGACCACCGTAGCATTACCTTTGCGACATGCCAATTTTAACAATTGATTCAACTTGCACCCTATATCCAGGCTACTGTATGGGGGCCTGTAGATTACTCCCATTAGGGCCTTTTAACCCTTACAATTCCTCAGTTCTATCCACACTGATTCTACATCTCCTGTTTCTATGTCACCCCTCCGAATGGACTGAATTTAATTCCCTACCAACAGAGCTACCCCACCCCCTCTGCCCACCTGTTTTACTTTTTGATAGGACGTATCATCCCGAATATTCAGTTCCCAGCCCTGGTCCTCTTGCAGACATGACTATGTAATTCCCAAAACACAAAGAGACACAGAGTGCGGGAGTAACTCAGCGGACCAGGGTACATCTCTGGAGAACATGGATAGGTGACGTTTGGAGTTGGGACCCTACTTCTGATTCTCAAACGTCGCCTATCCATGTTCTCCAGAGATGCTGCCTGGCCCGCTGAGTTACTCCAGCGCTTGTCGTCTTCTTCAGTGTTAAAGTAAACATAATCTACCAAAGCGAGCAAAACCCAAGATGTGACATTTAATGTTAAATTTTACCACCTCTTATTGTTTTCTGAACGCACCGTTTTGTACGTTTGTCTCTTTGCATTGTCTATTTCGAATCTTCTACATTCCACATCAATTCAAACCTTACCTACCCTTCCATATCTCTAGACTATTTCCCCTGGTACATAAAAATGCTGGAGAAACTCAGCGGGTGCAGCAGCATCTATGGATTTTCCAGCACCTGCAGTTCCTTCTTAAACTCCCTGACTCTCTGTCTGAATAAGGGTTTCGACCCGAAACGTCACCCATTCATTCGTTCTATCCAACGATGCTGCCCGTCCCGCGGAGTTACTCCAGCATTTTGTATCTAAATTCTGCATTAGATTGAGAGGACTGTAATACCGAACACCCGTTAAGGAATTCCAGAGATGTACCTCTGTGTATGAAGACAGGTGCTGATGATGTACAGCGAGCAGCCGCCTCTGCCTTGGAATAATAGCAACAAGCATCAATATAAGTGCGCTGGGGGCACAAATATTAAACACAGCAAGTACAACTTACACAATATCCGCTTATACACAAGGATACCGACCTCCCGAATAAGACGTGGCCTTAGATACTGGAGTAAAGACGCCTCGAAGCCTCTTTCGCTGTGGAATCCCACAGATGAACCAGTTCAAGCAATTACGGTGATAAATGTTTTCTTGAAGATAAATGACACTTGTTCAAAATTTTTAATTCACCGTCAAGTTTACAACGGAACTGGTTTCATTTGTTTGCATATTTTTCATTCATTTGTTCCATTTCTTTCTATCTTTCTATATCACCGTCTATATCTCTCGTTTCCCTCTCCCTCGACTCTCAGTCTGAAGAAGGGACTCGACCTGAAGCGGTCACCTCATCCCTTTTTCTCCAGAGACGCTGCCTGTCCCGCTGAGTTACTCCAGCATTTTGTGTCTATCTTCGGTTAGAAACCAGCATCTGCGGGCGCTTCTTGCTCATGAATTGTGGCCGGTTGGTCCTCGCCCCCGGTGTTTCTGTGGCACTGGGCTGAATGGAGAGCCAAGCAGCGGCAGAATGAACAGATGGTCCTCGCTTTATTTTTTTTTTTAATTGCAGTCCCATTGAGTGGGGGTGGGTGTGAAACTTCGTCATATCGGGTTAAAATGTGAACAATATCAGTTTGATCTAAACTGCTAAACGAGAGTGGGAGGAGTACGCTTCACCAGATAACTAAGGTACACAAAAAATGCTGGAGAAACTCAGCGGGTGCAGCAGCATCTATGGAGCGAAGGAAATAGGCAACGTTTCGGGACGAAACGTTGCCTATTTCCTTCGCTCCATAGATGCTGCTGCACCCGCTGAGTTTCTCCAGCCTTTTTGTGTACCTTCGATTTTCCAGCATCTGCAGTTCCTTCTTAATCACAAGATACTAACCTCTTGTGATTTTTAGTTTAGTTTGGTTCAGTTTAGAGATACGGCGCGGATACAGGCCCTTCGGCCCACCGAGTCCGCACCGACCAGCGATCCCCGCACATTAACACAACCCATGCACACACTAGGAACAATTTACATTAATAATCAAGAATACAAACCCAAGCCAATTAATCTACAAACCTGCGCGTCTTTGGAGTGTGGGGGGGGGAAACCGAAAATCTCGGAGAAAACCCACGCGGTCACGGGGAGAGCGTACAAACTCCGTACAGACAGCAGCCGTGGGGCCACACGGGCGCTGTGAGCGCTGTGTTAAAGGCAGCAACTCTACCACTGCGCCACCGTGCCGCCACGTTTAATTGCTCAGTTAACTAGAATTCATTTTCGTTGCTGCAAACTCTACGGAGATTTCCTGAGAGATGTAGCCTGTTTAATACCAACGTGCAATTGCAAATGAAATACAACAATATTACCGACCAAGTCAAGATTGTAAATTACGACTGGATCAGAGGTAAACAAAAATTGCAGCAAAAAAAACAACAAAATACAAGCAAATTAGTGTTTCAAAGAAAGAAGAGCAGCAGAGTCTAGGTCCAGGGGTTATAGCCTCAGATTTAAATGATGTTCGTTTCGGAAAGAGATTTGGAGGAATTTCAGTCAGAGGGTGGTGAATCTGTGGGATTCATTGCCACGGAGGGCTGTGGTGGCCAAGTCAATGGATATTTTTAAGGCAGAGAGAAAGACAAATTCTTGATTAGTACGGGTGTCAAGGGTTATGGGGCGAAGGCAGGAACATGGGGTTGAGAGTGAAATATAGATCAGCCATGATTGAATGGCAGAGTAGACTTAATGGGCCGAATGGATGAATGTATGAAAGAAACATGCCAAGCGACTAAAATGAAACATGGTCAACGTAAATTGCCCCCCCCCCCCCATTCAGTTTTCATTGCCAGCGTGTTGCAGTGGGATATCTTTGACCCTGTGTTGTTGAAGGTGCAATATCTGGGCGTTGAGAGCTCCCATCTGTCTGTACTTCCTACACATACCGATAGTGGTTTTCAGCTTCAGACTGGACCAGTTAGCTTCAGATTTCTCATCACCGTGCGTTTGTTTCTCTGAAATTGTTTGCTTGTAAACGTATTCTAAGTTTCCTGCTCGCTCGAACATCTTTGCTCCACCCTCTGACAACTGTGGTCATATATATATATGATCACATATGTTTATATAATGTTTCAGAAGGAACTGCAGATGTTGGAAAATCGAAGGTAGACAAAAGTGCTGGAGAAACTCAGCGGGTGCAGCAGCATCTGTGGAGCGAAGGAAATAGGCAACGTTTCGGGCCGAAACTCTTCTTCAGACTGATATATAATATATATATTTATACATAATATATATATACATAATATACATAATATATATATATACATATATATATATATATACACACACACACACACACACACACACACACACACACACACACACACACATATATATATATGATATATCAGTCTATATATATATATACACACATATATATTCACACACACACACACACACATATATATATATGTGTGTGTGTGTGTGTGTATGTGTATATATATATATATATATATATACATACACACATATATATATATATATATACACACATACGTATATATATATATATATATACATATATATATAAACACACATATATATATAAACACACACCCATTAAACGTTCCGTTTTCAAAGATAGACACAAAAGGCTGGAGTAACTCAGCGGGTCAGGCAGCATCTCTGGAGAAAAGGAACAGGTGACGTTTCGGGTCGAGACCCTTCTTCATACCCACACGCCACCCATTCCTTCTCTCCAGACCCGCTGCCTGACCCGCTGAGTTACTCCAGCTTTTTTTGTGTGTCTCTCTTCGGTTTAAACCAGCGTCTTCAGTTCTTCCCTAAACCTTCCGTTTTCAATGGCGATCGGAACACATTCCCCATCCCGCATGTTTCATTTTAACGACCATTTATAAAACCATAAGGAAACGTGTTGTTTCGCGCTTGGCAGCAAAAATATGTATTTTGAGCGACGCGGAAGCCAAGAAATAGAAACGTGGTAATTACACATTCATTCTCCCGACTGCGGCCGATGATTCCCATTGCAGTTGTTGTTTCAACCACAGAGCGGTCGGAGAAATCGTTTTAATCTCCATTAAATCGATATTCTCATTCTTTATTCGAATGATTAAACGGTGCCAGAGAATCACACAACACCATGTCAATAACTTTGAGAGATTCACGTTCGTGTCCCTCGCCGTTCAATCATGGCTGATCTATCTTTCCCTCTCAACCCCTTTCTCCTGCCTCCTCCCCATAACCCCTGACACACTTTTTTAAAGAAGGAACTGCAGATGCTGGAAAATCGAAGGTACACAAAAATGCTGGAGAAACTCAGCGGGTGCAGCAGCATCTATGGAGCGAAGGAGATAGGCAACGTTTCGGGACGAATATAGTATCCATATATATATGATATCCATATACATATATATATATATGATATATCAGTCTATATATATACACACACACATATATATATATATATATATGCACACACACACACACACACACACACACACACACACACACATATATATATATATATATATATATTAAACGTTCCGTTTTCAAAGATAGACACAAACGGCTGGAGTAACTCAGCGGGTCAGGCAGCATCTCTGGAGAAAAGGAACAGGTGACGTACTCCATAGTACGCCTGACACACGTACTAATGTCAGAAGAAGGGTCTCGACCCGAAACGTCACCCATTCCTTCTCTCCAGAAATGCTGCCTGTCCCCACTGAGTAAATACTCCAGCATTTTGTGTCTGCGGCCTATAAAGAAAAAATCCCAATGACTTGGCCTCCACCGCCGTCTTTGGCAATGAATTCCGCAGATTCGCCACCCACTGGCTAGAGAATATGAATAAATAGTCTCAAACGTGAGCTGTCATTACATGCTTCAGGGCGACGATCCATTTTGTCTAATGTGTAGTCACAGAGGTGTATCTTTGCCGTCCATATACACAGAGAGGCGAACACATAGTTCACAGTAGATGAAGCCACCATTTAATCCATCAGCTCTGCACCCTTTACTAAACAGTTTACCCGGCAAATATAGACTGGTTCAGATATATGTTAAAAAAAACTGCAATTACGTTTATTTTCGAAATATTTCACATCGCTGTCAAAGGGAAAAGTATTTGAAAGAAGTTTCCCGCAGTTGAAATTATCCTCCACCAGCATCCACGCGAGCACGGCGCTTTATTTACAATGAAGATAGACACAAAATGACACAGATGGCACAAAACTCCAGAGAGATGCTGCCTGTCCCACTGAGTTACTCCAGCATGTTGTGCCTATCCTCGGTGTAAACCAGCATCTGCAGTTCCTTCCTACACGGTATTTACATTAATTTGAGTCTGGATCTTTTAAAAACACTGCATAATTGTAATACATTGGGTGGTATCGCTGCAGTTAAAACGTTTTGGAATCTGGTGTCCTTGTTCATTGTGTTTCCATATTGGTTTGTTGATGAACAGCAGAAACTGACATCGCCTCTCAACGCTGTTTAATCGATTAAAGCCAACGTATCCCCCCCCATTAATGCTAAAATAAGATCACCAGGTCACCAGGAATGTTACGCAATTCTTAAGCATTTATCTTAAAAGATGACGCAGTCAGGGTGAACAAATCACTTCGCTGGGTGATTGTCGGGGTGACAGACTCTCTTTGTCGGGGTGACAGACTCTCTTTGCCTCCACGGTATAGTGGTGCAGCGGTACAGTCGCTGCCTGAGACCTGGATTCGATCCTCACCACGGATGCTGTCTGTATGGAGTTTGCGCGTTCTCATTGTGAACGCGTGGGGTTTCTCCGGGTGCTTCGGTGTCAGGTTTGAAGGTTAATTGGCTTCTGTAAAATGGCAAATTGTCCCTCTTGTGTCGGATCTAGCTAGTTGTAAGGGGATCGCTGATCCGCGGTGGTCGGACTCGGCGGGCCGAAGGGCATGTTTGCGCACTGCATCGCTAAACTAAACATTTATATACACTTGAATGACTATAGTTTGCAAAATTAAAATACTTTGCGAGCCTTCAAAGGTGTGTCGGTGATACGACCCAGCGTTGAGCGTTCTGAACTATCTGTTCTGAATTGAATTAAATGTAACATCAAGTTTGCGTATGACATAAAGCTGGGTGGCAGCGGGAGCTGCGAGGAGGATGCCATGAGGCTACAGGGTGACTTGGATAGGTGGGGTGAGTGGGCAGATGCATGGCAGATGCAGTTTAATGTGGATACATGTGTTTTTATCTTCTATCTTCCTCTCTCGACTGGAGCACCCTGCCCATTACTGTGTGTAGGAAGGAACTGCAGATGCTGTTTAAACCGAAGATAGACACAACATGCTGGGGTAACTCAGCGGGACAGGCAACATCTCTGGAGAGAAGGAATGGGTGACGTTTCGGGTCGAGACCCGTTGAGTTACTCCAGCCCATCTGTCTTCTGCCCATTACTATCCCCGGCTCTCGGATTTCAAACAAAGAACCTGATTACCTAGTCAATCACCAGCGGTGACTGGATCACCTAGATACCAGGATCACCTAGATGCCAGCTAACTTGGATATCCAATTATCAAGCCTAGCAAAGGTCTGATGCGATTCCATTATTCAATCGGGCGGTGTTGGCCGATGGAGCTAATTCATCTCCAAAAAGACTTTTGAGGAAAAGGGGCGGACGTGCCAATTGGTCATTAGACAATGTTCAGATCCACATATGACCGTCTACTCGTCCAGCACTAATACAATATGAAGGATTACACCTTTCACAACCTTCTTCAACTCACCTATAACAGAAATGTGTTCAGGGTTTGATGGCACTTTGTACTGTGTGATTTTTAGAGTTACTTTGGTACGTTTTGGTTCTGTGGATCTGATATCACGGTCAATTCTGAGTCTTTGAAGCTACACGCAATTCTGGAGTAAATCAGCGGGACAGGCAGCATCTCTGGGTAGAAAGAATGGGTGGCGCTTTGGGTCGAGACTCTTCTTCAGACGGTTTAAACCAGCATATGCAGTTCATTCCTACAACATTTCCGAGTCTCTGTTGGTGTCTTGGCTCAGACAGTATGTATCATCACACATCACTTGTATGCACAGTGATGCAAATACAAGTTGCAATTTAATATAAGTTCCTATTTTCGTACTGGCTGGAATTATGCTGTATTGGATATGAAACTGAAGTGAGACGTCATTCTGTCTGTGGTGTCAACACTCTTGCTGGCATTCATTTGGATTTCCACTGTATAGTGTGCATCAATATAAAGTGGAAGCACCACATCACAACAACATAACAAATTGACCGGAGACACAAAGAACTGCAGATGCTGGAATCTTGAGCAAAACACAAAGTGACAATAGAGAATAGGCAATAGGTGCAGGAGGAGGCCATTCGGCCCTTCAAGCCAGCACCACAATTCAATGTGATCACGGCTGAACATCCCCAATCAGTACCCCGTTCCTGCCTTCTCCCCATATCCCCTGACTCCGCTATCTTTAAGAGCCCTATCTAGCTCTCTCTTGAAAGTATCCAGAGAACCAGCCTCCACCACCCCCTGAGGCAGAGAATTCCACAGACACAACTCTGTGTGTGAAAAAAAGTGTTTCTTTGTCTCCATTCTAAATGGCTTACCCCTTATTCTTAAACTGTGGCCCCTGGTTCTGGACTTCCCCAACATCGGGAGCAAGTTTTCTGCCTCTGGCATGTGCAAACCCTTAATAATATTATATGTTTCAATAAGATATCCTCTCATCCTATATACAGGATGAGAGGATATATATTCAATAAGATATCCTGTCAACATATACAAGCCTAGCCGCTCCATTCTCTCAGTATATGACAGTCCCAGGAATTAACCTTGTAAACTCCCTCAATAGCAAGAATGCTCTTCCTCAAATTAGGGGACCAAAACTGCACACAATACACCGGGTGTGGTTGCACTAGGGCCCTGTACAACTGCAGAAGGACCTCTTTGCTCCTAAACTCAACTCTTCTTGTTATGAAGGCCAACATGCCATTCGCTTTCTTCATTGCATGCAGTATATGTGTGCTTACTTTCATTGACTGATGAACAAGGACCCCCAGATCCCGTTGTACTTCCCCTTTTCCCAACTTGACACCATTTAGATAATAACCTGCCTTCCTGTTTTTGCTACCAAAGTGGATAACCTCACAGTTATCCACATTAAACTGCATCTGCCATGCATCTGCCCACTCACCCAACCTGTCCAAGTCACCCTGCATCCTCTTCACAGTTCACACTGCCACCCGGACTGACATTGAAAGCTAGGCATACAAAACAAAATATGTGCGCATTATATGAATGAAGAAGTTGGGAGGTCATGTTGCAGTTGGTGAGGCTGCATTTCGAGTATTGTGTTCAGTCCTGGGCACCATGTTTTGGAAAGATGTTGTCAAGGTGGAAGGGGTGCAGGGAAGATTTACGAGGATGTTGCCAGGACTTGAGGGCCTGAGCTGTAGGGAAAGGTTGAACAGGCTATGACTCAATTCCTTGGAATGCAGGAGGATGAGGGGTGATCATTTTGAGGTGTACAAAATCATGAAAGAAACAGATCGGGTAGTCGCACAGAGTCTCTTGCCAAGAATAGGGGAATCGAGAACCAGAGGACCATAGGTTTAAGGTGAGGTGGGAAATATTTAATAGTGACCCGAGGGGTAACTTATTCACACAAAGGATGGTGGGTCTTCGGAGGTAGTTGAGGCAGGTACTATTGCGACATTTAAGAAATATTACACAGGTACATGAATAGGACGGGTTTATAGGGATATGTGCCAAACACAGGCAGGTGGGACGAGTGTAGATGGGACATGTTGGACGGTGTGGGCAAGTTGGGCTGAAGGATTGAAGTAAGGTGGAGATTTAGAATGAAACACCTAGATCAGGTGCAATGTCATTGAATAATATGCAGGTTGCTGGATTATACATTGTCAAGAGTGTTTTATTGTCATAGGTAACGGTATAATTGATTTTTGACTTGCAGCGGCAGCAGCACATCAGATTGTTAACACAGTACTCAATACATAACACACAACAAACACAAAATAAGTTCAATAAATGGATAACCCAATATAGTGAAAATACAAGCCCAATGTCCCTATTGCATCCCAGGCAGTTTGTAGTTTAGTTCGAGATTAGAAATGAAATATATGGCATATACGTAGGGTGAATACAGAGACTTAAAACATTTAGACGGGCACATGGATTGGGTAGGTTTGGAGGGATATGGACCATGTTGCACACACCGACCAACACCAACCAAAGGGCTTGTTTCCACGCTGTATGACTCTATGACTCTCCGTGACTCTGTATACATGTATGTGTATGGAGGTTTTTCTTAATCACATCAACGCAGAGAAGGGAAAGACCACAGAAAGATTCTTTAGGGCATTTTATCTCTGGATAGAAGGAATGGGTGATGTTTTGGGTCGAGACCTGGGTCTGAAGAAGGGTCTCGTCTGAAAACGTCACCCATTCCTTCTTTCCAGAGATGCTGCCTGTTCCGCTGAGTTCCTCCAGCATTTTGTGTCCATCTTCGGTGTAAACCAGTCTATCTGCAGTTCATTCCTACACATGAATACAAACTGACTCATTTTTCTGATTAATACTATTCTCTGCCTCTTATACATTTGCGTGCAGGCAAGTCAAATGTTTGTGTAAAGAGTCCAGAGATATCCTTTGCGTTTGGGCATGAACAGGATGTACTTGTTTAGCCTGTTGGATTCTTGCATGCTCCAACTCAATTGTAGTTTTGAACCATTATAACTATACTGAATTATTTTACACTGCAATTATACCAGCACCAGCATTGAATCAAAATATGTCTTCGAAGTGGCGTGCTTGGAAAATGCTTCTACTGAGCCAATATGAATTCCATCATAAACAAAAAAACATTCACAGGAAGGTGTCTATAGCATTGCTTTAGTGGAATGTGCCATCAAACAAAACATCAACACAATTGGAAAGGACGATGCACATCGACTTTATCAATTGTTCTGATATTCCAGAGCATTAGCACAATTTTAAAACAATATTTATTGTTGAGGCATCAATGCCAGCAGGCATCCCTTGCCTATTCGTAATTACTCTGCACCAATGTTGATATAAGCCAACCAAATGCCTTTCTAAGTCGAACAAGCTGCCAGAGGAGGAAGCTGAGGCAGGGACTATTCCGACATTTACACACGCACATGAATGGGACAGGTTTGGAGGGATACGGGCCAAATGCGGGCAAGTGGAACTAGTATAGCTGGGACATATCAGTGGGGGCAAGTTGGGCTGAAGGGCCTGTTTCCACGTTGCATCACTCTATGACTGTGACTTTAAGTGGCCACACAGAAAAACTAAGACACAATCACGTTGCTGTGGCACTGCTGTAATAAATGTGCAAGGCAAATATTGTCAGAAGTTCTTCCTGTAAAGACGTTAGCAAACCATTCAGATTCAAAAGTTTCATGGCCACTCTTTTCACTTGTACCTTTTATTCAGTTCAATCATTTAAAAACAGATTTCAAATTTCCATGCTTCTCTGAGAAGATTTGAATATAGGTTTATAGTCTCCCAGTGACAAATCCCCTTCACAATCCTAACTGCTTCTAAAATGCATAAATGGGTTAGTATCTGAACAAGATCCCATCGACAGCAATTGAAATTGTTATGCTTTGTATTATTCTTATTCTTATTTTTGTGTCTTAATTGGATCATTTTAGACTCAGGACCGGTGAATAAGAGTTTCCTTGCAGTCATACTCACCAAATGCTCAGTTTAAGTAAGATAAACAAATCCAGCTGGATTTGCTTTAGAATACATTTAAACACCCCAGCTAGGTCTTAAGATGATTCTTCCATCTGTTCCCAGCCTGTGACCTTGGGAGTAATCCAGCCATCATTTTGTGATTACGATTTTAAACTTTTGTACAGTTGCTGCCTTACAGTGCCAGAGACCCGGGGGTCGATCCTGACCACGAGTACTGTCTGTACAGACTTTGTACATTCTCCCCGTGACCGTGTGGGTTTTCTCCAGGTGCCCCGGTTTCATCCCTTTGATAAAATTGTAATTTGTCCCTAGCGTGTAGGATAGTGCTAGTGCAGGTAGTACTGGTCAGCGCCATCTCAGTTGGCCGAAGGGGCTGTTTCCATGCTGCATCTCTAAAGTCTATGTTTCGGCAACACAACCAAGTCCCATCTTCAACTTACAGAAGATTAGCAAGGAAGTGCAGTGAGTTCTAATCAATTAGGGCACCAGATCAGCCGTGTGATCCTCCCTTGTCAAATTTCTATTTAAAGGAAATTTTACTGAAATGCGGAGATTTGTGCCCTGAGCCTAAATTGGTCCCCAACAATCCTTTCAGGTGCAGCAGAAGGTCAGTTGCAACTCCTCCACCTCATCTACTGTATCCGTTGTTCTTGGTGTGGGCTCCTATATATCAGCAAAACCAAGTGCAGACTGGGCGATCGTTTTGCTGAACACCTCCACCTACACGATCTCCCAGTTGCCAAACATTTTAACTCCCCTCCCATTTTCACACTGACCATTCTGTCCTGGGCCTCCACCACTGCCAGAGCGAGACCCAATGCAAATTGGAGGAACAGCACATATATATTGCTTGGGCTGCTTACACCCCAGCCGTATGATTATTGATTTCCCTAATTTCAAGTAACCCTCTTTGCATTTTGAAAGCTATTACATTTTAATTTTCCTGCAATCCCAGGTAGTAATAGTTGCTTTAAAAATGGTATAAAGCTGTGTGCTTGATATATAGTAATTCGGCTCTGAATAAATCTGGCTAGTTAACATACAGACTCAAAAGGCTGGTCCTATTTTATAGGTTTATAATATTAGCGACACTCAGTTTCTCCGATGCATTTACAATCCGGATCAAAAAGGAACAGATTAGCCCCAGCAATAATATGAATATATTATTATAATATATATGAATATGAATAAATAATATGAATATAATATGAATAGTTGCTCATGGTCGATATGCTTTACATTGTCTTGTCAAGGCATTATTAATGCTGTAATAGTATATAATGTATGCATTTGGTGAGCATGCCACTTATTACATTTATTTTCATTTTACACCAGAGTTAATGTCAATCTTGAACTCCAAGCAACTCAATTAACGGTGAGACACAACCACTCAGCAATCCTCAGACTGTATTCGAACAAGATGACACCTCGCCAATAAATATGTTTTCTAGATACACCCATGATAGAGTCTGGTTCTTCAAGAGCAGTCCAATTAGTGTGAGTACAAAGAGATGGTCAACTTAGTTCAAGCCAACATTAAAAGATCTTTGAAAAGTTTATTTGTGAAACCAGAGTGCACCCAGTCTAGACAGAAGCAGAATTAGGCCATTCGGCCCATCAAGTTTACTCTGCCATTCAATCATGGTTGATCTATCTTTCCCTCTCAACCCCATTCTCTTGGCTTCTCCCCATAACCCCTCACAGCCGTAGAAATCAAGAATCTATCAATCTCCATTGACTTGGCCAGCACGGCGTTCTGTGGCAATGAATTCCACAGATTCACCACCCTCTGACTAAAGATATTTCACATCATCGTTCTAAAGATATGTCCTTTTATTATGAAGCTGTGACCTGCGGATCATTGTCAGCATCTCAGAAGGTGTTTTCACATATTACCAGTGAGTGTGTTGATTGATTGATTTTTTTTCTCCAACTGTAAAACCATCAATAATCTGAGTTTGCATTGTATAGGCCCTGAGGCTAAACACTGAGCTGAATGTCAGCGAAGATAGACACAAAATGCTGGAGTAACTCATCGGGCCAGGCAGCATCTCTGGAGAGAAGGAATGAGTGACATTTCGGTTCGAAACCCTTCTACAGAAGAAGGGTCTCGACCTGAAACATCACCCATTCCTTCTATCCAGAGATGCTGCCTGGCCCGATGAGTTACTCCAGCATTTTGTGTCGATCTTCGGGTGTAAACCAGCATCTGCAGTTCCTTCCTACACATTTTTGCTTCACCATGTCAGCCATAGGCTGGGATCGTGAGGTGAACTGGTAATTGAGCTAATGTCTGCAGTCCATGAAAATGATGCTTGGTTCATCACAGTCCATGGGAAGATTAACTCCAGAAGCATAAATTGTCAGTGTCTAATCATAGACATAAAACAGGGTGAGATTGTTAAAGTGAATGTTATCAGTTTACTCGGCTCATGTGATAACATTTCCTGCCCAGAAGAGGCTAGGTTAGATTTAGGTGCATTATTGTCACATACAATGAGGTACAGTGAAAGGCTTTGTTTAGCATGCTATTCCATCAGATCAGATAATGCTATACAAAATGCAATCATGTCAAACTCAAAGGGAAGATAAAAGATTGCTAAATCTAGTTCTCAGCACTGTAACAATTCTATTGACAAAGCCCCATGTTCACAATGGGGTAGAGAAGTTTTGTTTTGTTTAGTTTATTGTCACGTGTATCGAGGTACAACGAAAAGCTTTTGTTGTGTGCTAACCAGTCAACGGAAAGACATTACATGATTACAATCGAGCCATCCACAGATGACAGATACTTGATAAAGGGAATCGCTTGAATAATGTTTAGTGCAAGATAAAGTCCAGTAAAGTCCGATCAAAGATAGTCCGAGGGTCTCTGATGAAGTAGATAATAGTTCAGGACTGCTCTCTAGTTGTTGGTAGGATGGTTCTGTTCCCTGATAACAGCTGGGAAGAATCTGTCCCTGAATCTGGAGGTGTGCGTTTTCACACTTCTGTGGCTCTTACCTGATGGGAGAGGGGACAAGAGGGAGTGGCCAAGGTGCGATTTGTTCTTGATGATGCTGCTGGCCTTGCCGAGGGAGTGTGAGGTTTAAATGGAGTCAATGGAAGGGAGGTTGGCTTGTACGATGCTTATGTCAAGAGTCAAATCAAGTCCAGAGAGTTTATTGCCATGTGTCCCAGATAGGACAATGAAATTTGTGCTTTGCATCAGCACAACGGAATATAGTAGGCACGAATACAGAACATATCATATCAGTGAGTGAGGGACCGTTCAGAATCCTGGCAACAGAGGGGAAAGGCAGTGACTAATAAATTAATTATTCTGTTACTCGGTAAAGTGTTGAATTCAGTAATGCTGCAATGGAATAGCAAAAATTGAATTAATTTGTCTGTAACAATAATTATATATATTTATATATTTTAAATGTTAAAATTTAAATTAGATATATACATATATTGATTTTTTAAAAAAAAAGGTGCGTTGGGGAAACGGGTTACGTGGGGGAACGGGTGATTGGCTCCCGGGGGGGGGGGGGGGGCACCTGTCTCCGGGGGGAGTACCGATGCCGCTTTCGGGGACTAACCCTCCCGTGTGACCGTGTGACGCTGTGCCCCCCCCCCCCCCCCCCCCCCCCCCCCCCGCCCCGTCCCGCCCCGCCCCGCATTGGGGGAATGGGACCCAACGGGTCCCACTTGGTCTAGTATATCTATAGTTATAGCCTTCCCAAGGTGCTGTGGACCTAACTCAATGAAACACCAGTGAAGGGAGGTGCCCACTTGATAACCCCAACGATATACTTGTATCTACATGATCCTTTTTTTGTGCTTGTTAACATGCTGGTAGCTGATTGTTGTATATGGAGTTAGTTATTGCCCTTAGCATAAGTTTGTATAATCAGTTTAGATACTATTTTGGCTTTGAGCTTGGTATTCTTGGTTGAGCGCTTACCCTGGTGTTATAGCACAAGTGTATACTTGTGGTATAATACGTGTTTTTTTAATTGTAATATATATATAAATATATATACACACATTATACATACATATAATATACATTTTGCCTTTGTTAAGTGTGTAAATACAAGCAGAAGGGGTTTGTTCAAATCAAAACTTTAGATATTTAAATCTTCAGTTGAATACATTTAAGTGGTAGTTTAATGCCACAGACCAGCATTGGGGTATGATGTTCAAGCAACAAACACAGTGGGCTCATTAGTTAGTTACTAATGATATCATTTAGCCCCACTGAAGTTCACATTTGTTGATGGGAAACTAGTTGGAATCAATTCTGAGAAACAGTAAAAACTTTAAAATAAAAAGGTCAAAAGTAATGAAGGATGCTCAGCAGGAAACTGTTGACAGAAGCTGATGTTCCGTCACCTTCATTGAGCTTTTTGGTCCCAATCCGAAGCATCGTCTGTCCATTTGTTCCACAGATGCTGCCTAACCTGCCAGGTTACATTCTGCAAAAAAAGGACACGAAATGCTGGAGTAACTCAGCGGGTCAGGCAGCATCTCTGGAGAACATGGATACGTGACGTTTCGGGGAGGGACTCCTTGTGTCCGGCACTCTGTATGTGAAAGCTTCTTTTATATAGAGGGTGATTGCGATGAATTCACTACAAATGATGGAAACAAAGTCAAAGAAGCCCTTCAAAAGGGAATTGAGACCTCACAAGGGGAAATTATTTGTAGGGCAGTGAAGAAACTGAAGAAATCAAAATGAGCTCATTGCTAACATTGAGAACAAGACAGTTGTTCCGGCACCACTCGTATTTTAATTTATTTCATCCATCCTCATAAAGACTTCGTGTAGTTTTAAAAAATAACACAACATGGTGGAGTCAGACTGAAGAAGGGCGCACATTTCCGACTGGAAACGTCCATATTGCTCTTCTCCAGAGATGCTGCCAGACCTGCTGAGTTACTCCAGCACTTTGTGTAAACCGGCATCTGTGATTTCTAGTTTCTAGGTTCTTCCAGCACTTTGTTTTATGATGTTTGGTTGAGCTCGCGGATGCCGAGGATGATAGTGATTACCAGGCAGATAAGGCACCACCTTTGACTGAGATGCTGCCCGGAACGTCACCTACCCACGTTCTCCAGATATGCTGCCCGACCCCCGCTGAGTTACTCCAGCACTTTGTGTCCTTTTACTGTGTCAAACAGCATTTGCAGTTCGTTGCTTCTACATTTCCGCGTCCCCCTCCCTCGCTTCACCGGGACTACAGTCCTATCACATTTTGTAGGAAGGAGCTGTCTGCAGATGCTGGTTTACACCGAAGATAGACACAACATGCTGGAGTAACAGCGGGACAGCTGGTGAGAAGGTGTTTCGGATCGAGAAGTCTGAAGGAGGGGTCTCGACCCGAAACGTCGCCCATCCCTTCCCTCCAGAGATGCTGCCTGTCCCGCTGAGTTACTCCAGCACTCTGTGTCTGGCTTCGTCTCCGTTCTACAACATTGGCGTTGCCCAGTTGCAAAGAAATCCCCATACAATTTCAGACTGTTACCCCAATAGTCTCAGGGTATTAACAAAAAAAATCCACGCTGCTGGTTCAACGCGTTCCAAGGTTTTTGTACATATTGTCTACCAAGGTTGAATAAACCACGAAATACATTGTGAGACCGCGGTGTTTGCGAGGAAGATTTACTTTTGCGATGAAAGAGAAGCTGGTGTGTGGCGATGCTATATTGGAATAATAATCCAGTCATTGCTCTGCACTTTGAATGAAATTGTCTCTGCGGGTCGATAATTAAATACGCAATTAAAATGAGAGTATCCGTGTTTCAAAGCGTAATTTCAAGGTTAAGCTCTGAGGAGAGTTCTGTTAACGTGAAATGGTAGCTGATTATTGTGTAATAGCCGCGGCGAATCAGTAACTGGAATGGGTGCCCGGCAAACGGGGATGTCAGCATTTCAGTCCTTTAGTTATAACTGAACACATGTTCTGGGCAAATTGTGTTAGTGAGCGGCAGGACCGCACTTACGAGCATTTATCATTGAGTATCATTATTTGCGCGTAATGTTTAAGAAGGAACTGCAGATGCTGGAAAATGGAAGGTAGACAAAAATGCTGGAGAAACTCAGCGGGTGCAGCAGCATCTATGGAGCGAAGGAAACGGGCAACGTTTCACACACACACACACACCTAGTGTGAGTGTATGTTTTAGTGCTATGTTTCAGCGAGTCAGGCAGCATCTCTGAGAACATGGATGGGCGACATTTCGGGTCGGGATCCAAGTTCCTCACACTGATCAGATGCTGCCTGACCCGCTGAGTTACTCCAGCACTGTGTGTATTTTTTTTTTGTAAACCAGCATCTACAATTCCTTATTTCTCTGATGTAGTGGAATGGAAGCTGATTCTTGCTTAGCGATCAGTCCGAAGGAGGAAGGGTCCCGACCCAAGCTGCAAGGCTGAGGCTCTATAGGGTGGTGGAACTATGAGCAAGCTGTCAGAGGAGGTAGTTGTGGCATGGACTATCCCAACATTTAAGAATCAGCTAGACAGGTGCATGGAGGGGACAGGTTTGGAGGGATATGGACCAAACACTGGCAGGTATAGCTGGGACATGCTGGCCGGTGTGGGCAAGCTGGGCCGAAGGGCCTGTTTTTACGGTGTATCACTCTGTGACTCTCCAAGCATCTGTGGTTCCTTGTCTCGAATATAACGCATCAGTATTTTCATTGCAGCCCCCACCACACCTCCTCCCAAATCCCGTAGTCTACACACGGAGACATAAACTGTTCAGCTCTGCCCGATTCACCTCGTTTATTCAGTGTGATGTCACGTACACGTCTGCAAACAGATGGTCGCTAAATTGCAGAGATCTGTGGGAATTCCAAGCGTAAAAAAAACAAAACTAGATTTTCTGATCTTTCAGCGCCTTGATTGTAATCGGAATAACGTGTGTCAGATTCCAAACAACGACTTTAAAAAAAAACAAGTCTCGGTACAACCCGCCTCAATCTCCTTGCCAGCTCCATTCTTGTTACTTGTTCCGGCCGCTGTACCTTTTACACCTGGGCACCATCGCTGGCAGTCTGCAGCTTAACACCTGGTAACTTTAACAGGACGAGAGAGGCTTATTAACAAAACGAACAATCCTTAATTAAAGGCCGTTACCACATTTCAGCTGCAGAAACAGCTTATGTGTAATTGTTTCCCCAGCGTTTTCACAAATGTTGCATCACTGTTTTCATTTGAATTTCGTTTGTTTTGAGAGTGTAATGCATATTTAATGTATGAAATAACATTTTCCCCCCCCCTTGGCGTCTTCGGATTTCATTTGGCTAGGTTTAACACCGGGTCTGAGAAAGGGTGACGGGGAGTAAAACTCCACACCAGCAAACGGCGAATAAAATCTCCAATCTACTCAGAAAAACATCTTGATCCAGTCTAAAATATTGTACAAAACACACGCAAATTGTTGGAGTATCTCAGCGGGTCAGGCAGCACTTCTGGATAACATGGATAAGGAAACGTTACCTATTCCTTCTCTCCAGAGATGCTGTCTGACCCGCTGTGTTACTCCAGCTTTTTGTGTCTGTCTTCGATTTAATCTGCAGTTCCTTCCTACACATGGATAGGAGACGTTTTGAATCGGGACCCTTCTTCAGACTCACGTGCACTAATTGAAATAAATGATGCTTTCGCGATGATGTGTGTTTTCTTCATAGTTCAACACATATTTGGAGGAAAAAAACGCAATCCGCAGTATTCATTTGTCTTCTGCGATGTTAAAATGTCATTTTTCGACGGAATAGGATCGTGTTAAGACACAATGGTTTAAAAGGGCAAATGATTCTATAAGAGTGGTTCGCAATTTGATAACACTTATTTTGCATTTAAATACGTATCCCGTTTTTCATCCCGACTGAAACGCGTCCCACGGTTTGTAAAAATAAGAGAGAAAAAAAGAATGACAACAAAGATTTCGTGATGTCCATTTTAGAAAGCGGCGTGTTTTCATGCCGGTTTTGTTTGAAAGTCCAATTAACGCCTCAAGAGCATCATTAAGGGGCAGAGAAAAAAAATGAACGCCTGAAATAGGTTGACATAAGTATTGCAAAAAAGTTCAACCCAAGCCGGGTGAGCAAGAGAAGGCAGAGTTTAATTAGCAGTGCTGAATCAACAACACAAAAAAAAAACATTGTTGAATTCAGTGGGCATTAAAGCAAGCTTGAAGGAGTTTCTCGAACCGAGAAACAAGGGCCCCGCAAAATTCCGTTTGAATTCGACCCCCTGACCGTGAAAACGGGACCAAATTGATTAGACCCACTAACAAAGATTCTTAAATACATTTGAGATGTTTTCACCGTCGGTTGTAACTAGAAGCGTGGTGATTTCACCACGAAATTCATCAAATAATTCATCGCTGTTTGACTCGGCCACATAAAACTATCGCGTTGGAAGGAACGGTGGTTTAAACCGAAGATAGACTATCTTCCATATAAACTATCTATGAGGGGATGAGAAGGGGGAGGCAGTGGATAGATGGATGTATTATTGCGTACAGTGTACCACGGGCCGTGTAGATATATCTTCAATTTCGAAGGTAGACACAAAATGCTGGAGTAACTCAGCGGGACAGGCAGCATCTCTGGATAGATGGAATGTGTGACGTTTCGGGTTGAGACCCTTCTTCAGACTGGGTTTTCGACTCTGCTTAACAAAACCTACACAGCATTGAAACGTTTCTTAAGGGTGTTTTTTTGTGTGTGGTCACATTTGCCTCAGCGGTGAATATTAAAACACTGAACATCTTATAAATCCCACAATCACTCTATCCAGAGATTTCAAATCTCCGCCATCCGCAATAATCGGCCCACTGAGGAAATGCTGGAAATAAACAGGGCGACCCGCGTTTGTAGAATTTCGTATTTTCATTCGACAATCGCTTTGTGTTTGATAAAGCTAAATGACCTTAGTTTTTAGCGAGACACACACCAGCCTGAAAGGACTGGCTTGATGTGTGGGTGGATATACTGACAACCACTTATATTAATGGCATATGTCAAGACGTCACGTTCTCAAATTAGGCGTCTTAATTATAGAAAATAAACGAGGGTTGCAAATTCAGGAGGATAATAATGAAATAATAACGAAGGATTTTTTATAAGTGTGATCTCATAATATTAGGATATTCTTGCGACCATTTTTTTTGAACGTTTTGTCTGTCGATTTCTACAATAAAATGTATCAGAGCGTTCCTTTTCAATACAGCTCGTCAGCAATCCATTTACTGTTAAATTGAAGACGTATTTACCCCCCGACTAAATACCATTTCTCTGGGCATCGTGCTGTGAATGTAACACTATCAAATTGGCGGTTCACCATCATCTTGCATTAAAAGTCTATTATGTTTGATCCCTTAATGTGGAGTTAACACGGCTGCTTCTCCTCGTTTCCAATTAAACATCTGAAGAGCTATCAAATGCCCCCCCCCCCCCCCCCCCCCCCCCCCCCCCCCCACACACCTCGAAGAATATGGACCAGAAACGCGCGCTTCGACGGGAAGTTTGACACAAGGGATTGTTGACAGAGTCTCGCAGTACGTGGCCGCAACAACAGAAAACAAATAGCGAGTTGGAAGACCAAAATGTTGGATATTGTTGATGCCCGTCGGAACAAGCAGGGCGATTACATCCGCACCACAAACGCCGTTAGCATCAATAATACCTTGCATCTGACAACTTCGCTGCCCCAGTTTCCAAATGTATAGATAGCCCATTAGAGTCCCAGAGCTGACAATGCAGTTGAACTGGAAGCACTTCAATTACAAAGCGCTGACAAAAGAATCTACTTACTGATGGTTATTGGACTCGCATCATTGTATTGCACGTTCTTGCAGCGCCATTCCAAGTTGTACTATAAGGCGCCGTTTCAAGGTTGCGCCTATACAATGAGAACACAATACAATTAAAAGGCTGCGCGTATACAATGTTCTACCTCGGGACATTTACACGTGCTGCTGTGTTTGAAATCCTTCTGCCTTTTTGTTTTGAGAGAGGCACTCCACGGAAACAAATAAAAATACGTCCGGGCTCCACTCTCTCTCTCTCTCAGATAACAGTCTCTCACCATTGTTGTCCGACAGGGAAAAGATCTAACCGCATTCACGCTGCAAAAATCGGTTGGTAAAAATGTGCAAATAACTCGACTTCTGCAATAAGATTCTTTGCAGCGACTTGGTTGTACGAAAGAATGAATTCTGCTATGAAACGACTTACTTTCATATCAACACACGGCCGCTGTAATCCCCCAAAATTATTTCTATAAAACACAATTTAGCCGAGGTAAAAAGCGAGTATTCGCAACACATAATAATACAAATTTCTCATGAAATATTACAACTTGGAGTCCATCGTTTTTCTTTTAAAAAAAAAAAGACCACGTACTTATTTGTGTATTTTGTCACTTTTCGACGCCAAAAGCGAGGAATCATAAGCATTTACCTGAATTTACAACATTTTGGCAAACTGTCAAAATCCTGAGGCGTGAGTCAGTTTGGGACCAACACACAGGGATGCGAATTTGTGCAGAAATAAAGTGAGCCCGACTTGTTTAAAGTGAGCCCGTCTGCGCCGTTGTATTAATGAACTTTCTATTTTGTGTGTGTGTGTGTGTGCTTCCATACCTTGCCCTCCCCCTGACTCCGTCCCCCTCACTAAATGTGTCCATTTTGAGGTAATCAGCTGTCGATTTGGAAGTGTGTCGCCGCAATACATCTGCGATTAAGCCGTCCTGTTTATTTTGCACAAAAGCGGTTGTGATCTCTTCAAAATTAAATGCTGCGCTCTAGATCACAGCAACAATTACACCCAAGTTGGCTTGATTTTTTTTAACCTATTTATTTTTTAACCTATTTATTTTGCCCCCCCCCCCCCCCCCCCCCCCCCCTTTTTCATTGTTCGTGGTGGGCATCCTGTGTGAATCCTTGGCGTGTGCCTGGACAACACAATTGGTGCCGTTTTCTGGGTTTAATCCCATCACATTTATAATATCGCAGTTAGCGAAGAAGCCGAGGGACTAAGTGAAAATACACACTCATTTGCATGAACATGTGCGGCTTCTAACTAGTGTGTGGATGGTAATTTCAGACAGGAGAGGGAGAATTATCAACCACCTTTACACTGCGAGTGTAATTCACTTTTAAAATTCAAAACAGTCAAATTCAAATGCTCAACTTGTTGGAACTTTCGTGAACCATTATAATAGCAATGGGAACATGCCCCGAATGGCGATAACGCCCTTACAAGCGGCCTATTGCAGCATTTGCGTTAGAACTCGAATCAAGGACAGATGTAACGGTGACAATTTCATTCATTCAGAGATCGGATCCTTAGAGGAAATCAATCTGCCGCTTTCCTGTTAATAAATCCTTAACACAAAGAAGAGTTCGGGCAAATTAAAGAAAAACCGTTCCAGCATGTAGAACAGGGTGGTATAGAAGACGAGACAGACTGATGGGGAGGGAGGAAAGGTTTTCACGAGCATTAATAGTCACTGGTAATATACTGTAAGGTCGAATCGTAAACCTGGGTGTTGTAAGTTCAACCTCGATGGTTTCAAATAATTTACCACAACGAATAACCATTGATTAGGGGGACCAGAAAACAGACACTTCACATGTGTTCCAATTGCAACCCGTTATCTCCGGCGTTGTGGCATTTTTAGCCCAGTTTACCACGGACTCTGGTTTGAAATCACACTCGATGTATGGGCAATCCATATTTACGGCATTAAGGGTAAGCGTTGCTATTGACACGTATGAGAGGTGTCGCTGCATTTTCGTTCCCATCTGTTCTCGCAGCCCTCGGTGCAAGTTCAATAGAATCATTCGGCATAAGTGGCGATTGACGAGACTTTGGGAAAACGCGCAGCAAAGAGACAGGATTTAAACTTTCGACTTTCGAGACACACACAGGATATCAACAACATAGATCGGGACTGTCGTTGTGACACCTACCATAAACGCCCGAGTTGGAATGTTCCTTCATTCAATAAAACTCTTTGTGGCAATGGTCGCTCAACCTAAATTAAACAGAAGATAGACACAGAATGCTGGAGTAACTCAGCGGGTCAGGCTGAGTTATATTCCTGAATTAACCCGCTGAGTTATTCCTGAATTTTGTGTCTATCTTCGATGTAAACCAGCATCTGCAGTTCCTCCCAACACATTCATTAAACAAACTTTACATAATATTATCTAAATTACTCTTGTCACCACTATTTTGCTGCACCCCTCTTTGCCAAACATAGTCTAAAATGACACCTCTTTTTGCAATTATATTTCGACCAAAAATGTGATCAGTAAAGCTCGAGTAAAATACTCGGTGCTATTTTGCCCACTTGGGAGCCAAATAAATGAGTGTACACACAAATGCTGGAGAAACTCAGCAGGTGCGGCAGCATCTATGGAGCGAAAGAAATAGGAAATAGGCAACGTTTCGGGCCGAAACCCTTGGGTTTCGGACCCGAAACGTTGCCTATTTCCTTCGCTCCATAGATGCTGCTGCACCCGCTGAGTTTCTCCAGCATTTTTGTGTACCTTCGATTTTCCAGCATCTGCAGTTCCTTCTTAAACAAATAAATGAGTGTGTTGTGTTTAATAAATTAGTATCTGTGGCCAACAGTCATATCTCTCTCTCCCTAAACTGGGTTTATTAAACATCAGAGAAAACGAATGATTTTAGTACGCAAGGTAGACACAACATGCTGGAGGGTCTCAACGGGTCAGGCAGAATCTCTGCAGAAAAGGGACAGGTGACGTTGCGGGTCGAGGCCCTTCCATTCTCAGTTCAATAATTTCTTCACAGTAAAACCCAGTGATGTTCCGATTGCACCTTGCACTGAACTTTGTTCCAGGATTAAAAGAACAACCAATGATTGATTCAACAATGTTTAGGCAACATGTTCATATAACATTGTTTATGGTAAATCTGTGGCCCTCGACCAAACGCACAGACTTTCTGATCGTATCCTTAACTCAATGGGATTTGCAGCAGGGATTCAAAGCACAGGAAAACAAAATGTGTGCAGCAGGTTCCGGGGAAGTTGTGGGATCGAACTAGTACTTAAATATCAAATGTAATCTCGCCCAGTAACTTTTGCATATTTTTCCACTAGTTTTTGTATGCATGTGAGTTTGTTCACATTTTATTGAGATGGGAATAATCAGTCAGCGTATCGCTGCAGCGAGGGCAGTGCGAAGCATCACTTTATTCCGCTCGCAGGATGCTGGATTCAAGCTGGTATTTCTAATATTGCTTTGGTAAATGTGAATACGAACTCGCTGACACGGCTCTCGAGCGCTCAATCAAAAGATGAGAGAGAGCTATTTTCACCCTCTCGTCCCCTCTTTCACTGCACAAATGCTGACCAATTAACACGTTTTGTAATAGAAATCGACATATGTATTTTACACATTTTCCCACACGCCGCCGACGGTCACTCACAAACTCGATTACATATATATATATACACACACACACACACATGTATATACATATATATATATATACACACACACACACACACACATATATATATATACACACACACAGAAATATATATATATACACACACACACACATATATATATATATTGAGTATGAAAAGGTCTCGACGTTACCCATTCCTTATCTCCAAAGATGCTGCCTGAGTTACTCCAGCATTTTGTGTATATACACACACACACATATATATATATATATATATATTTATATATATACATACATTTATATACGCACATATATACATGCACACACACACATATATAAACATGCACACACATATATATACACGTATACACACACATATGCATATATACACACACGCACACATACACACACATATATATATATACACACACTCACATAAATACACATACGTATATACATATACACACACACACACATATATACACACATAGGCACAGAAAGAGCCAACAAAAAACATACAAAATTACACTTTTATCCCAAACCTACAAACTCACGACTGAAGGTCAAATAAACATAAATGTAAATTGGAAATACAGATGACTTTATTACAATCAAAGCCTCAAAATAAACAAATATTGAAGATATATATATATATATTTGCCATCGCTCAGTGTTTTGAAATGCTGCAGCAAACACTTGTGACATGTTGGGGGTAAAGGGATCACCCAGACTGGTTTGAGATGAAACACTCCACGATTCTCGGTATCTTCTCAGCCTCCCCAGGCGGGATGCTCGCCGGACCTGGGATGACTCCGGGTAGTATGGGCACAGCAGAATGGAGAAGGCGGGGGAAAAAAGGGCATCTCTAAACACACAGAGGCTCGCACGTTATATCGAACAGCAAATTCTACAGGCATTACTGTATTTAGAACGATGCCCAGAACATCAGGCACAAAAGACATCTCAATATAACACGGCTCGTTGTATTCTACCAAGCCGCTTTATCTCACCAATTAAGACCACAAAGAGCACAGATAACAAAATAGCCCTACACACTTCACTTCCAAAGGACTGAGACTGTAGTGTTTGATGGTGGTTTCTCTGCTGAGAGTGTTTACACTGTCTTTGTGACACCTGGGCTTTTGGGACTTTCTCCAGACATGATTGACTGTTGATACCATTGTTGTTTTTTGTCTGTCAGATCCCAAACTTTCTTTTCCCACTGCCCCCCTCCCCCCCCCCTCCACCTCCTTTCTCTCTTATGGTGGTGGAGAGATATCCATTCACAAGGCGCTGCTGTAGATGGTACAGGAGCAGAGGGCACATTGGGCGCGGCTCAGCACCCAGTTGGGACTCAACAATGTCATCTCCTTTCCTTCCCTGCTCTCTGCGAGAAAGTTGGATGACTTACACTTGAGTTTAGTCAATTTGAATGATGTTGATCACCTCTGAAGAAATGGTACAAACGATGGCTGAGAGGTCGCCAGACAAAGAGAGCGGCCGTGTTTGTCCCCGCTTTCACCTATTTCACATCCTCGGCTTCTTCGTCACTGTCCTTCATGGTTATGCCCTGCAGTCCACCGCTCTCCGACACCGATGCTGTTGCTTCTTCCACTGTCAGCCGGGTTTGCACCGTCTCGTACGTTTTACTGTTCAACGTCCCTTCCAGAACTCCCTGCAGCCTGAAATCCCTGTAGGATTTCTAAAGCAAGGGAAGAACATATTTGTAATTTACATTTGTGGGGGGGGGGGGTTTAGAACTTACAGCCGGCTGATCGTACAAAGCCAAAATGTGGAATAAACCATCCCCAGTTTCCAAAGCCGTGCACAACACCTGATCACACACACACACAAAAGGACGCAAAGTGTCCGACATGGATGGGAGAGGTTTGGAGGGATACGGACCGAACGCAGGCAGGTGGAACTAGTGTAGCAGGGCAGGGACATGTTGGCCGGTGAGAAGATTGAAAGAACAACTGGATAGTCCACCCTAGCATCCAACCAGTATTCACACAGCATCATGCTCGGTTACCCTCTGGGACTTACTGTGCACGCATTAGTTACCTATTTTCCTCTGTTGCAAAAGTACAACTCGTGGACTATGGAGAATCTGTCCTTGGGCTTTGAAGGAGATCTGTAAACGGGGGCTTTCCACGGGTAAACACAAACGATACAAAAAGTTCCGGAGTCTTAGAATAAAGGGGAGGCCATTTAAGACTGAGGTGAGAAAAAAAACGTTTTCACCCAGAGAGTTGTGAATTTGTGGAATTCCCTGCCAGAGAGGGCAGTGGAGACCAAATCACTGGATGGATTTAAGAGAGAGTTAGATAGAGACCTCGGGGCTAGTGGAATCAAGGGATATGGAGAGAAGGCAGGCACGGTTTATTGTTTAGGGATGATCAGCCATGATCCCAATGAATGACGGTGCTGGCTCGAAGAGCTGAATGGCCTCCTCCTGCACCTATTTTCTATGTTTCGATGTAACTCAGAAGGGCCAAGCAGCATCTCTGGAGAACGTGGATAGGTGGCGTCTCAGGTTGGGACCCTTCTTCAGACCTTTACGGTGGTGGGTGTGTCGAGGCAGCTGGAAGGAGGGGAGAGGGTAGGACCAAGCCTGGTGAGTGATGGGTGGATACAGGTGAGAGTTGTTGGTGGGCAGCCACAGAGTTGGTAGGATTTTGTACTGGTGAAGCTATAACATGAGCCTTGACTTGTGTCTCTGAAGGAAGTTCTCCCTCTGCCCGATGAATTTAAAAGATCACAAATGTGTAAGTACAATGGTGGGCTGCATAACCCCTGGCATTTTAATATATATTTCTCATCGATCGTTCAACTGTATGGAATAATCAATCAACTGATGGACTCAGTTAGCAATAGTAATAGTAATGACTCACCTATTTCCCCACTGCCGTGTCAATGCTCTGTCTGGAATTCCTAAATGCAATTACATGTCTGCACCTTTACAAGACTATGGAACTGTAACTTAATCACGAATGCAAGATGCAGTCTGTGACGTTAGTAGCACTGTTGCCACTGTGAATAAACGAAGGTCTGCGTGACTTAATTTGTGATTAATACTGATTTTTTTACATCCCCTTTTTAAATTAACCTTCCTTTTAAACAACAAACCATTGGACAAATCCCTTCCTCAGTTCACAAGCAAGTAAAATGATGTGTACAGGTTTTTATTAAATGAGATAGTTGGGCGTAAACAGGCCCTTCAGCCCATCGGGTCTGCACCAACCAGCGGTCCCCGTACACTAGCACCAGCCTACACAAGAGGAACAATTTACAATCTTTACCGAAGCCAATTAACCTATAGACCTGCACGTCTTTGTTGAAATACGTAATGCATAATCGTGACACTAAAAATGTCTTTCTTTTACAAACGAGATGGATGCTTGTGGCCAATTTCTCCCACTTGCGATCTTTTTCCATATAAAGTCCACAACTGTTTTGGTAAGTTTGCCACATGTTTTTACGCATTAACTCAAGTAGCTATGGCACTAACGAACAAGACTACCTGTCATAAGGAAGTCACAATATCATTATTAGAGGAAGGGAGGACATCAATATATGAGGTTCGGGGTGGCACGATGGTGGAGTTGCAGCACTAGAGACCTGGGACCGATCCTGACTACGGGCGCTGGCTGTAGGGAGTTTGTACGTTCTCCCTGTGACCGCATGGGTTTTCTCCGGGTGTTCAAGTTTCCTTCCACACTTCAAAGATTTGTAGGTTAATTGGATTCTGTAAATTGTAAAGAGTGCCTATTGTGTAGGATAGTACTGGTCGGAGCGGAATTGGCGGGCTGAAGGGCTTGTCTCCACGCTGTATCTCCAGTCAATCCAAAAGGTTGGTGTTGGTCAAGGGTTCTCAACCTGGGGTAAATTTGTTGATTCTGGATTTGTACATATTTGACTGACTGTGTTTGGTTCTGGTATATCCAGTATCTGTTCATCATTAGTTGTTCATAATAAGTGAAATAACATTGTTATGTGCTATTAAAGTTGCCGGGGGTAAATGGGATGATAAAGGTTGGGAAACCCTCGTGAAGGCAATTCAATCCTTTGTGCCTACTCTACTGTTCAATGAAGTAATGGCTGATCTGTTACCTCAGCACCACTTTCCTGTACTAACACTTTAACTCTTGATTCCCAGAGTATCCAAAACAGCTATTAATCTCTGGTTTTAAGATACGCAATGACTGAGCCCCCACAGACACTTAGGAGGACAAATCCAAAGATTCTCTGCCCTCTAAGTGAAATCCGACCCTCCATTTCGAGACCGTGAACAGCAACTCTGGGCGGTTGAGTAATGCCCCTGCCCCACTTAGGAAACCTGAAGGGTAACCTCTGGAGACTTTGCGCCCCACCCAAGGTTTCTGTGCGGTTCCTGGAGGTTTTTGTCATTCTCCCTACCTGCTTCCACTACCTGCAACCTCCGGCAACCACCTGCAACCTCCGGGAACCGCACGGAAACCTTGGGTGGGGCGCAATGTCTCCAGAGGTTTCCGTTCAGGTTTCTTAAGTGGGACAGGGGCATTACAGCGCCAGACACCCGGGTTCGATCCTGACTATGGGTGCTGTTTGTGTGGAGTTTGTACATTCTCCCTGTGACTGTGTGGGTTTTCTCTGGGTGCTCCGGTTTCCTCCCACGCTCCAAAGGCGTACAGGTGTGTTGATTAATTAGCTTCAGTAAAATTATAAATTGCCAGATAGTGCCATGTGTATGGGGAAATCGCTTGTTGGTGTGGACTCGGTGAGCCGAAGGGCCTGTTCTCATGCTATATCTCTAAATGTTTTAATGTCTAAAACTAAAGGAAACATCACACACAGCCTTCTATGATAGTTGTTTGAGTATCAAAGTATGATGTTTACCATTTGTTTTGGATTTTAAGGTTGCTTTTATCCTGATAAATCATTTCATGCTTCCAAGTGACTTAATGAGAAATAAGAAAGATGCTATGTCTACCTTCACTATTTTTATGAGCGTCTTCAGCTGGTAGAGATGTAGCTGTAGATCCATTCGGTCTGTCAGCCAGACACAGACGACTTTGATTGTGGTGGTGTACCATCGCTGGGGAAAGAAAAATACAGCAATGAACACAAAGCATAGTGAACCAGAAAGCCTATTTCCTTTTCATTGGTACACTAATATTACCTTGTACGAGCCACAGTCACCCTGCTACTTTCCTCTTCTTTATACCTGCATATCCCATCCTCAAGTATCTCATTGGCCTTTTATTCCCCCCTCCCCCACCTCCTCACCCAGTCCCCTTGCACCAACATCCTTCCTTCTGACTTTGCAATTCACTCTTATCTCCTTATCTGTCACCCTTTTGTCTCCTTAAGGGCCTGTCCAACTATACGAGTTTACCCAAGAGCTCTCCCGAGTTAAAAAAAATAATCAAACTCGTGGTAAGCACGTAGAATGTATGTATTGGGTACGTCGGAGCTCGGGAATGTATGTATCGGGGCTCGGAGCTCTTAGCGGCTCGTAACACTAACGGCAGGTACTCGGGAAACGCGGTAATCTCGTGAAGTTTTTCAACATGTTGAAAAATGTCCACGAGAGCCCCGAGTATCTATGAGCGGCTGTTTCCATAATTCTCTGAGTTTGAGTCAGGGGAAACTCGGGAGAAATCTTTAATTACCTTGTACAGTGGGACAGGCCGTTTGGTCACTGACTCCACCCATCTGCCAATCAAGCCAGCCCCTTACCTGTATCCACCTATCACTTGTGTAGGAAGGAACTGCAGATGCTGGTTTACACCGAAGGTAGACACACAAAATGCTGGAGCGAATGACCCGTCTGAAGAAGGGTCTCGAGCCGAAACGTCGCCCATTCCTTATACCCAGAGCTGTTGCCTGTCCCGCTGAGTTATTCCAGCGTTTTGTGTCTACCCACCATCACTTGTCCCACCCTCACTTCACTTTTTCAGCTTTCTCCCCCTCCCGACCTGAAGCATTGCCTGTCCACTCCCTTTAATAGATGTTGCCTGACACGCTTAGTTCCTCCAGCGCTTTGTATTTTGCTCAAGATTCCAGCTTCTGCAGTTCCTTGTGTGTGCAAGCTATGACTCGTTGGATAATCAAGGAGTTAGTTCTTTAGAATAGATAGATTATCTGTTAACAAATCTAGAATTTGTCATCAACTCAATTACCCTGCCCACACCTGACACAAAAACAGTCAAACGACAGATTGATCGACTTATATGAAGGTGAGTCATCTTAAATGGGAAAATATGTACACACTATCGACACAAAGTGCTGGAGTAGCTCAGGCAGCATCTCTGGTGCATTTCATTAAAAAGGATAATCACCACCAGATTTAGATTTACCCCCAATCTCTTTTTCTTTATAACATGACCATGATCTTTATACCAAATCCAGACTAACTAACAAAGAAGACAAACCACATTTGATTGGCCAGATCTGCTTGCACCAATACATAACCCTAACATGGAAACCAAATCTCACTCCTATTGTGACCTCCGAACAGTTTTCATGAATTAATCAATGGAGTGCTTAAATTGTTAAAATCAAATTGCAATCTTGCACAATATGTATAGTAGACTCATGTGGATCTTGGGGGGCACAGCTGGTGGAACAGCTGCCTCACAGACAGTGCATGAGATTTAGGTTTGAACCTGGTCTCGGGTGCTATGCGTGTGTAGTTTGCACGTTCACCCCATGACCAGGTGGGTTTTCCTCGGGTGCTCTGGTTTCCTACCACATCCCAAAGTCACGTGGGTTCGGAGGTTCATTAGCCTTCAGTGAATCAATGATACTTTCAATGATTCAATGAAGCTTCATTGTCACATGTGCCGAGGTACAGTGAAATGCTTTGCTTTGCAAACAACGCCGTAAGGTCATACAGCAGACGTCACCACGGCAGTAGACAAATGTCGTCACGTTTTGGCTTCGACAGAGTTGCAAACTTCGTGAATTGCCTCTCGTGTGCATGGAGTGGATGGAAAAGTGGGATTGCATAGAACTAGTGTGAATGGGAGATCGATGGCCGGCATGGACTTGCTGGGCCAAAGGGCCTGTTCCCATACTGTAAGTTCCAATCAATGATACTTTTCAGGGCAAGCTCAATGTGGGCACCAGACCAGAACACACGGCCCCAGAGCAGAAGCATCCACATGGCGGGGCTGGAAACTGGATGTACCTTGAGTTAATTCTGCTACCACCATCGTCTCCTGCGACAAGTGACGGCTCCCACTGATTGTCGCCGGAAGCTTGCGTCCTTTTCAGGGCGGACGGTGACAGCGGGGCCAACATTTGTAACAAGATGGACACGGAAAGAAGAAGAAGCCCAGAACACACACGATGACAGGTTTGTAAGTACCAAGCTGTAACTGATACCTCCATTTCAAGCTTTCAGTCCAGTGTTATAATCGTTGAGGAGATCAAAATCAAAGATGCGAAGTTATAAATGACAATTATAACTTTTATATTACAACCTACTTTTCTCACAACTGAATAAAAAAACATGAAGGATGCAAACTGTGATATATCACATCTAACACTGTCAATGATTAAAATCTAGTTATCCTGCTGATTCCTCAGTCATGATTTGAAAGGGCATTTTTTTGCCCCATCTCTCCTGAACGATGGAAAGCAAGGAAGGGTTGCTGTGCTCGACACGGCCTGACCTCTATATTTCTTCGCTCCATTCCGTGCATGACGCTAGGCTGGCAAGCCACATTAGCAGCCCATTTCCTCATCAAACCCGCACTCGCTTTCCTGTCCAGCAAGGTCCAACAAATCAACAGGAGCGCAGACAACAGAACATCAGTCTAATCTATCCATTTAAGGCACATTTTCAAAACCTGGTATGCCCAAAGGTTTTTTTTGTTTTTTCAGAGGCAGCTTAAGAGCCGAGACAGGGAAAGATGACTCAAATGTTGCCATTTACGCATCACTAATGTAAAAAGAGAACAGGGGCACGGCACCCGAAATGTGTAGGAAGGAACTGCGGATAGCGAAGGTGGACCCAAGATGCTGGAGTAACTCGGCGGGACAGGCAGCACCTCTGGGGAGAGGGAATGGGTGACATTTCTGGTCGAGACCCTTCTTCAGACTGAGAGTCAGGGGAGAGGGAAATTAGGTACATGGAAAGGTGCGAAGAGGATGTAAGGTGTGAAAAGGAAAGATCAAAGCAGACGATGAGCTGTATTGAGACAGTGAAGTGGAACAAGATGACTCAAATGTTGCCATTTACGCATCACTAATGTAAAAAGAGAACAGGGGAAACTTACAAAATTCACGGCACCCGAAATGTGTAGGAAGGAACTGCGGATAGCGAAGGTGGACCCAAGATGCTGGAGTAACTCGGCGGGACAGGCAGCATCTCTGGGGAGAGGGAATGGGTGACGTTTCTGGTCGAGACCCTTCTTCAGACCGAGAGTCAGGGGAGAGGGAAATTAGGTACATGGAAAGGTGCGAAGAGCATGTAAGGTGTGAAAAGGACAGATCAAAGCAGACGATGTTCGCCCGCTGTATTGGATAGCACAGTGAAGTGAGAAGGGGAATTGCATCAAAAGGGCAACAAGCGCCATTACTTCATCATCGTCTTTCATCTCTTTCACACCCGATTCCAGACTGCAGGAGTACGCGTGAAGCTCGGTGCAGCCAACGCCATGGCTCTGTGGGGGACGACCAGGGTGTAGGGTGTTTCCGCTGCTGGCCATTGGGGGAGCAGAGTGTGTTGGAGACACCCCTTAAACAAGGGAAGGGACTTCACACCAGGGGGACACGCGAGTGGCAAGGGCGAGGGAGTAAAATTGTGCAATTTGTAGGAACACTGCACTAGGACGCATTGAATGTATGTATAGCCTCTGAGAATGGTGGAAGAATTTTTTTTACACAGCACCTGTTTTGTGTACAAAATGCTGGAGTAACTCCGCGGGACACGCAGCATCTCTGGAGAGATGGAATGGGCGACATTTCATAGAAACATAGAAAATTGGTGCAGGAGTAGGCCATTTGGCCCTTCGAGCTAGCACCACCATTCAGCTAGCACCGCCATTCAATATGATCATGGCTGATCAACCCAAATCAGTACCCCGTTCCTGCTCTCTCCCCATATTCCTTGATTCCGTTAGCCCTGAGAGTCGGGTCTCTTCAGACACTGAAGAAGAGTCTTGACCTGAAACGTCACCCATTCCTTTTCCCCAGAGATGCTGCCTGCCCCGCTGAGTTACTCCAGCATTTTGTTTCCACCTTCGGTTTAAACCAGCACCTGCAGTTACTTCCTACAACTGGTTTGTATATATTTTCTTACACTGAATAAAGTTTATTTTGAATTGCAAATAAAACCCCAACACCACCCTCAGTGTTCCCCCGTAAGTCTGCCGAACTTTAGTTGTGCATTAAGAAGCTATTGCATCGGCTTCGAATCCCAACCATGTTCACTGATGTCACGGCCATCGAAAGACTTTCCCCCGCTATTGTCGGTGGAGACTGACAAAGGCAGCAGACTCGAGTAAATGCAACAGCTTGGCTCCCTTGCAGCTGCGGAGGAGGAGATTTCCCATGCAGCATACGCGTCGCACAATAGCAGGGGCAAGCTCTTTGTCGCACCCAGCCTCCATCTATTCCCCCCCCCCCCCAACCAAAGATTACAGGGGGGCGCCCAATGCAAATTATCGACAACACCTTTGCTGCAAGCTGTGTATTCACCCAATAGAAACACACCAAGAAATACCACCAAAATTAAAACTTTAGTCATCATGGATTTAATTTTTGGGAGTCCTCACTCTGACCTTTCTTCGGTATCAAAAACCATGGCAATTATCTATTTTAATTTGGATTATCCCTCTCCCTGACCTTTCTAAATGCACCCTTGACAATCGCCACTAAACAACAAATTAATTACAGCTGAAATGCATTCACTCTTCATAGGTAAATGACGCTGATTAGAAAATGATGAGAGTACAGATGTCCTACAGTCTTTTTTTTGTTGCTGCTTCTGTTCATTGCTGTTTGATGCAGTGGTTTGAGTAAATATGAGTGGTTGGTGGGAGGGACTTGAGTGGATGGCTGTACACGATCCCTATCCTACATACGATTAAATAAAAAAAACTCACCAAAGCCAATTAACGTACAAACCTGTACGTCTATGGATGTGGGAGGAAACTGTGGAGCATCTGGAGAAATTTCCCCGCGGTCCCGGGGAGAACGTACAAACTCCACGCAGACAGCACCCGTAGTCAGGATCAAACCTGGGTCTCTGGGGCTGTAAGGCAGCAACTCTACTGCTGCACCACTCTGTCGCCCCAATAAATCAGTTTAGTTTAGTTTAGAGATGCAGCACGGAAACAGGCCCTGCGGCCCACCGAGTCTGGCCCAAACAGCGATCACCCTGTACACTAGCACTATCCAAGACACTAGGGTCAATTTTTAAAAGACAATTTTACCGAAGAAAATTAACCTACAAACCTTTATGTCTTTGGAATGTGGGAGGAAACCAGAGCACCTGGAGAAAACCCACATGGTCAAGGGGAGAACGAACATGGATGGACAACCACCCACCAATTCAGCTACATGGACAATCACTCACCATGTCAGCTATGTGGCCACTTTTGCAGACCCTTGTACATAACACTATGATGCCCGCTTCATAATTTACAGATGAGAGACATTGACTTGGAAATATGTTCATTGATCATCCATTTTCCCCGACACTGAACTATTAATAGGGGCAGCAGGAGGCATGGAGACAGAAGGAACAGCAGATGCAGGAAATTTGGCAAAGTGCTAGAGTTTCCCAGCAGGTCAGGCGGCATCTGCGGAGGAAAAAGGATCCTCCAACATGCTCTGTTGAAAAGCCAGAGAAGATCGAGGGCCAGTTCTGCTTCTAAAAATGCCCATCCGATGTTTCACTGAGAGTGCGAATGCCAACACCAAGTTCCCAGTGAAGGAAGGAACTGCAGATGCTGGTTTACACCGAAAATAGAAACAAAATGCTGGAGTAACTCATCGGGTCAGGCGGTCATCTCTGGAGAAAAAGGATGGGTGACGTTTCGGGTCGGGCTGCTTCTTCAAACTGAAAAAGGGTCTCGACACGAAACGTCACAATATTCCTTTTCTCCACAGATGCCGCCCGACCCTTTGAGTTACTCCAGCTTTTTTGTGTCTGTCTTCTAAGTTTCCACTGCTGGATTGTTTTGTCCTTAAGCTTGATAAACTGATCTCCTGCCTCATTCTGCCGACAGGGGATGGATTTTACTGTGTGTTTTCAAGCAGAAAACTGACCCTCCTTACTGCCCTGTCCCACGGTACGAGTTCATTCCAAGAGCTCTCCCGAGTTTGCCATGATTCGAACTCGGAGATTTACGGTAATGGCCACTCGTCGGTACCCGGGGCTCTCGTGGACATTTTTTCAACATGTTGAAAAATCTTCACGAGTCTTCCCGTGCTTACCTGTCGTTAGCGAGTCTTCCCGAGTACCTACCGTTAGCGTTATGAGCCGCTAAGAGACGTCCACGAGCTCCAACGTACCCGCTACGTTCATTCTCCGTGCTTAATTTTTTTTAAACTCGGGAGAGCTCTTGGAATTAACTCGTACCGTGGGACAGGGCTATTAATATACACCAGATTTATTCTGTAAAAATCCAGGGGATGAATCTTCAAGAGGACAGTTGACAAAGGCAAATCACAGTTGTGAGACTGGCCACAGAATGTTAGCCTAATTTGGTGATGCTCCCCAGGCATTCACTAATTACTAATTTAGTCTGAGCCTCAAATCATATAGGGCTGCCTCAAGGGTGGCTAGTCTGAGGATTTTTGCAAGTCGTGGTACGTAAAGGTAGACACAAAGTGTTGGAGTAACTCAGCGGGTCAGGCAGCATCTCTGGAGGACATGAATGGGTGACGTTTTGGGTCGGGTCAGATTGAAAACGGGTCCCGACCCGAAAGGTCACCCCATTCTTTTTTCTCCAGAGATGCTGCCTGATCCGCTGAGTTACTCCAGCGCTTTGTGTCCATCTTTGGTGTAAACCAGCACCTGCAGTTTCTACAAGTCATTGTGCATGTCAGCTGCATTTCAAGGGTTGCCATCTCACCTCAGTATCCTTTGAATTGATTGAATATTTTAATGTCACCTGTGACTATGTCACCATGAAATTCTTTGCTTGCACCCCCCAAGGTATGCAACTAGTGGCCCATAAAGGGTGCTTACAAAGTAACAAATCCACCCCCCCCCCACCCGACCCTTTGCGCTAGTTCCCCCTTTGCTCTCCCCCCCCCCCCCCCCCACACAACGGTCGCCCCAAGCTGGGTCCTCCATTGTCATTTGCAATAGACAATAGACAATAGGTGCAGGAGTAGGCCATTCGGCCCTTTGAGCCAGCACCGCCATTCAATGTGATCATGGCTGATCATCCCCAATCAGTACCCTGTTCCTGCCTTCTCCCCATATCCCCTGACTCCGCTATCTTTAAGAGCCCTTCCTGGAAACAGCCGATAGAACACAAGAGCTCTGCATTAACTGCTGCAAAGATCATCGTGTCCTTCTCCGAACCTTTGAGGCAAACGCACAGCCCCCACGGAGGTGGGTAACCCTCTCATCCACACCCGAGCCACCTCCAAGGCAGCCTCCGATGAGGATGAAACTCCACTGGTGCGCTTGGTACCTTCGATTATCTTGACCACGCACATTAGGTCTCTTATCGAAAACCTGTCGTCACCTCGTCCCACGGCAAAGAACCTCCCTCCCAAGTGACACAGGCTTGTATTAAGAAGCGCAGGCTAGTTTTAACCCCTTAGCACTTCACAACTCCTGCTCCCTGCTGAAGCATCCTGCCAATTAGTCACATCGCAAGCACTGAATGGACCCTGAAGTCCCACAAATAGGGGCCTCCCTTTAAGGTGAAGGGGCAAAGATTTGATAGGAACCTGAGCGGTAACTGTTTTTACACAAAGGGTGGTGGGCATTTGGAAGGAGCTGCCGGAGGAGGTAGTTGAAGCAGGGACTTAAACATTGCAATGTCTAAGATATATTGTAGACAGGTACACGGATAGGACAGGTTTAGAAGGATATGGGCCAAATGCGGGCAGGTGAGACTGGTGTAAATGGGACATATTGGGCGGTGTGTGGGCAAGTTGGGCTGAAGTGCCTGTTTCCACGCTGTATCACTCCTAAGCTAGTTTGCATTCCACCAAATGGGTGCAAGTTAACCGTGTGTTTTACTTGGAAAACATGTCCCGGACTTTCAGTCTTTATTGCGTTTGAACCCCAAGTGGCGGTGGCATAAAACTGGCAGGACATTTCTTGCAGCGGGGCCCATGCTGATCAGCAGATGACGTTTTCTTGTGCGCCGTACGCAGAGCCAAACACAAATAGCTCACGCAACTGTGGTCACGTCGAAAGTGGCAGGAGAAACATTTGTCTTCAGTATCGGAGCTTCCTCTGAGCTCTTCACAGGCAAGCAGGAGCTGGGGCCACAGCTAACCCTGGTAGTAGCAGAAATCTTTTGCAGTGTTCACATATCAGAGCCGCAGCCCCCAGTCTTCCTCGCTGTTCCGGGGGGGAGTGGGGGGGGGGGGGGGGCTCCCCTGCACGCGGATTTTCAATTGTGGGAACATTTCTCTTAATTAGTCACAGCTAATTAGTGTTCTGGCACAGAAAAGGAGGCAGAAATGTCAGAGGTACACGGCTACATCTCACTTAATCCTTTGATAATAATTTAGCCTCCAGGGAGTGGCTCAAACTGCGGTAAGTAGGCTGACAATACGGCGAAATTAGGTGGGCAGTAGACCATCAGAAGCAAAGAATAAGACGTGCTATCAGCTCCTGCTGAGCACCAACAGGCAGCTAACTCACTGACAGATGAGGTGCCTGTTTAAGTCTGCCATATTAATTAGCTGAATTCTACCTTCCATGCTACATATGGCCAGCTGCAACATGTGGACTTGTGTTTTTTTTTTTCCCTTTTTCTTCTGGTTCATGCCAAATAATAGCTCCAGTGGTATGAATATTGATTTCTCTAACTTCAAGTAACCCTTACATTCCCTCTCTCTCCACCACCTCCCCCCCTACACAACTTGCACCAGCTTCTCGTTCTCACCTAGCAAACAGCCAACAGTGGCCTGTTTCCTTTATCATTTTTTTTTTTGCATGTCTTTCATTCAATTGTTCTACATCTCTCTGCATCACCATCTATAATATCACATTGCGCTTTCCACCGACTCTCAGTCTGAGGAAGGGTCTCGACCCGAAACGTCACCCGTTCCTTCTCTCAAGAGACGCCGCCCGTCCCACTGAGTTACTCCAGCATTTTGTGTCTAGCTCCGAACCAGAGACGCCGTCTCAGATTTTTCAGGAATTGACCGATTTCTCAGCTCGATCTAAAACCTTTTCCACTGGTGTAAGAATTATTTCCACGGAGTGCAGTAGGGATGAGCTCTGCAGAACAGCTTGCTGTGGGCGCTCACAAAAAGGAACAAATAACCGTGATAAAAAACAGAAATAATTCTCCCATCTCAAAACACAAAATGTGGCTTTCACCTAATTGAATATGGTGTAGCAGAAGACACGTCTGCGGTAATCAGGGCTGTGGAAAGGTTTGTTCTCAAGGCCTGACAGGAATGATTGTATTAAAGACATCAAACTAGAGGATTTCAGCAGCAATCATTAATCCTTGCAGTAGGATTTTTTTTGATCTTCTCTCGTTTCCCCACCACATTTTAGAAGCTCCCTATACGTTAGAAGGCGGGAACTCCAGATGCTGGCTAACACACAAAAGGACGCAAAGTGGTGAAGTAACCCAGCGGGTCAGGCAGCATCACTGGAGAACGTGGATAGGTGACGTGCCAGGTCGAGACCCTTCTTCAGCCAGAAGAGGGGCTTCACTCTGAAAAAACATCAGGTGATGTTTCGGGTCGAGACCCTTCTAAGTTTAAGATGGACACAAAATGCTGGAGTAACTCAGCGGATCAGGCGGCATCCCTGGAGAAAAGGAATGGGTGATGTTTTAGGTCGAGACCCTTCTTCAGAATCAGGTTCTTGACAGCAACACACCAGTAGAAGACAAGTTAACTATACCCATAATACTGAAGAGTACAATTTCTTGAGTCTGAAGAAGGGTTTCAATCGAAAGGTCACCTATTTCTTTTCTCCGGAGATGCTGCCTGTCCCACTCAGTTACTCCAGCATTCTGTGCCTATCTTTGGTGTAAACGAGCATCTACACTTCCTTCTTGGCTTGGTATAGTTTAGCTTGGAGATACAGTCCTTAAACAGGCCTTTTGGCCCACCGAGTCTGCGCCGACCAGCGATCCCCGCACACTAGGGACAATGTCAAATTCTTACTGAAGCAAATTAATCTCCAAATCTGTGCGTCTTTGTAATTTGGGAGGAAACCGAAGATCCCGGAGAAAACCCAGGTGGTCACGGGGAGAATGTACACCCCGTACAGACAGCACCCTTGGTCAGGATTGCATATGTCCTTAGTGCATTCATTCCTGTCACGCCTTGAGAATAAACCTGTCCACAGCTCTGAATACCATGGATGTATCGAATTCAACACACTATATGCAACTAAATGAAAGCCACATTTTGAGTTTTGAGACAGGAGAATTATTTCCATCTTTTATTAAGACTATTTAGTCACCAGTTGCTTTTCCTGAGCGCTCACAGCCAGCTGTGAGGCAGCAACTCTACCACGTGCCACCATGCCACCCTAAAGAGATTCTTCTCTTTGCCTAAGCATTAATGAGCCTCTTCCCGAGGCCGAGCACGCGGACCGCACATGGCCTACAGCGGTGGAGCAGCGGCAGAGGACAACAAGGCTACCTTGGCCTGGCAGACCCTGCAACACCACCAGGACAACAGACCTTCATGGTCAGATCAAGATCCCTGCACTTACACCAACTGGGACTTGAAAATGGCGCTAAATTGGCGACTCTGTGTACCGTAGCAGTGTATTTCTGCTCTGCACTTGAACTGTATCTGAGATGCTTACCTCATATGTGTGTAAGTGTTTATGTGTAGTGAATGGGAAGGCACTGCAGACACTGGTTTAAACCGAAGATAGGACACAAAAAGCTGTAGTAACTCAGCGGGAGAGGCAGCATCTCTGGAAGGGAAGGAATGGGTGATGTTTTGGGTCAAGACTAGGGTTGCCAACTTTCTCACTCCCAAATAAGGGGCAAACGGTCAAAGTAAGGGACAAATTCCTGATGGCAATCCGTTGACCGACTCGGCTGTGGCTGTGAATGATGAGTTGGCTCGGGTGCTGGACTGCACACAAAGCCCAGCCGGCAAGGCCAGATGAGGAATTTTGTCCCGGGCGCGACGACGCGCGCAAAGTCCGGCACCCCATCCAACTCATCAGCCGATGAACAGCCATGAGAAGGAGGGGTGGTGGTGTCATCGGTAAGCGAAGATCTGAAGGTTGGACTGCTGGCTGGGCTGCCGAGCGGCAGGGTCACGGGCGAGGCGCTGCTGCTGCACTACGTCGGGATGCAGCGCTCCAACCCGACAGTCCCCTCGACCCAAGTAGTACCAGTCAAATACGGGACAAGGGCGGTCCCGTATTGGACAAACCAATTTAACCCAACACAGGGAGGTTGCACGGCAGTCGGGTCACGACCCATGACCCATACTGTTGCTACGCTACGCCAACTGGAGTACACGCGATAAACAGCAGGTAAGCACTGATCATTGTTTCCTGCGTAGCGGGCCCGTTAAAACCCGCCAAAATGGTCAATTCTTGCGCTGTAAATAATTATGGAAATCGGGATAAGCGTGAGAGACATTTATCCTCCTTCAGAATTCCAAAAGTGGGGAGAAATGACCGTAGATAGACGCGAGAGCTGAAGGGACAACAACAGTCAGTGCTTGGCGAACATTGGCTGTTTGCTCACTACATTTCATCAACAGTAAGACGTTATTTGTGGGGGTTTTTCTTGATTCCTTTGGCATCTAAAAAGTTTCAGAAGTGATAACCTTGACTGTAACATTTTTAAATCGCCCATGGTTCTCAAGTGGGATTTTACATACAAAAAGAAAACGCCTCTGAAGCAAAATTTATCATTATAAAAAAATCGCAAACCATATGTGGGTTTTGAATTACATTTTACTCAGATGCAAGCCAAGGAATGGCATAATTGTTAGCTGTTAATTGGACATAATCAACGTCAGCATATTGACAATATCCTATTGAAAGGGAGTGGGTGTTTAAGCTGTCAGGACATTTTATTATTTGCCAAAATATACATCTCAATAGCATAATGATAGAAAACTTACTTTTCCACACACCACTCGTAAGTCTGGAGATTTTTTTAATGATAAATTTAGCTTCAGAAGCGTTTTCTTTTTGTATGTAAAAACCCACTTCAGAACCATGGGCGATTTAAAAAAATTTACAGCCACATTTATCACTTCTGAGACTTTTTAGATACCAAAAGAATCAAGAAAAACCCAAATAATGGCTTACTGTTGATGAAATACAATGAACAAACGCGATAATTCCCAATATTTTCAATTTTGATATCTGCACGGCCAATGTTCGCCAAGCACTTTAGCTGTTGTTACCCCTTCAGCTCTCGCTTCTCTTTACCTTCATTTCGCTTCACGTTTGGAATTCTGAAGTTGGGTACATGTCTATCACGCTCACCCTGACCTCCACAATTTTTTACAGCGCAAAAATTCACCATTGGTGCGGTTTTTAACAGGTAGAAAAGTACGTGTTTCATGTATTAACAACATATATCGGAAGCTGCGATGTCCTCCAGATGGATTGAGCGGCTCCGTGCGTTGACCCGGTCGGTGACTTTACGTGCAACCCCCTTTAACAGGATGTCCCGACTAATAAGGCACAGTTGGCAACCCTAGTCGAGACCCTTCTTCAGACTGGGGAGATAGATAAGGATGATATATAGGGGAGATAGGTGGATATATAGGGGAAGATAGATAGATATAAATAGATAAGGAAGTGGAATGTGAAAATAGGACAAAGGGAATGGAGATCAAATAAAATGAGTGATACGTACTGAACTGTATACAACAATGAAATTTCACTGTATATTCGGTACATGTGAAAAATAAAGTACCATCTAGGGCTCCCTTATGACATTTTAACTGCTTGAACCACCTTGAGACAAGTTACAACTATCAAGTATGTTCAAGTTGGTGCCTTGTTGAGTGGTAAGGCAAGTTGCTGATTCGGCAACAACAGCACCACACACAAGCAGAGGACCAGCTAACTACACTGAGAACACTGAAGAGTACAATTAAATAATCCCCGCTGTTTTATTTATCAGTGCAGCAATCCTTCTGCTTTCAGCATGTGACACTTGTCTAATTATAAGATCATTATCAAGCCAAACAAACACTCCTGCCTCCGCAGTATGCACATCATCCAGTTGAATAAGCCTCATACTTTTTCATGAGACCATCTTGAGCTGAGGGGTGCACGTTTACATTACAGGCGTGGCATCCGAATCAAAGGGATATCATCGCGAATGGTCTCGCACAGTTGGCAGCAGGGTGAGAGGCTCAGTTGGCACCAAAGATCTTCTACAATTGAATGTGTCAATGGATATTTTAAGGCGGAGGTTCTTGATTAGTACGGGTGGCAGGGGTTACGGGGAGAAGGCAGGAGAATGGGGTTGTGGCGGAGAGATAGATGTGCTGTGTTACTCCAGCACTTTGTGTTTCTTTGTTAACTGTTACTCAATGTCATGTCTTGTAATAAATGTTGTAAACCTCTAAAAAGGAGATGAGGAGGAATTTCTTTAGTCAGTGGTGAATCTGTGGAACATCATTGCCACAGACGGCTGGGTAGGCCAAGTCAATGGATATTTTTAAGGCGGAGGTTGCCAGATTCTTGATTAGTAAGGTTGTCAGGGGTTATGGGGCGAAGGTGGGAAAATAGGGTTGAGAGGGAAAGATAGGTCAGCTGAGATTGAATAGCAGAGTAAACTTAAGGGCCTTCCCATGTGGCGATTTTTTTTGGCGACTGCCGGCGTCATATCAGGGCCGTTAAAAGATTTTGAACATTTCAAAACCCAGCGACGACAAAAAAAATGTTGCGACACTTGAAAAGACACCGCGCGTCAGTACGTCATCCCGCCCCGTCACACCACGGATTTGTCAGTGACCTGATACATCAGTCAATGATGCGGCAGTCGCCGAAAAACATCGCCAAGTTGGACAGGCCATTAAATGGGCCGAACGGCCTAATTCTGTTCCTAGAACTTATGAACACAGTGTTAAACAAAGCAGAATCTATCGCTGATATATAACACGCAGATCAGAAGGACCGATCAATCAGCTGGGCTCTAATCAGTCATTCATTCTTAGGTTCATTCTTCTCCATAAGTTGTAGGAGCATAATTAGGACATTTCACCTCCTTATCTCACCTTAAAACTGTGTCCTCTAGATCTTGAATCCCCTACTATCGGTAATAGACTTTATGCATCTATCGCACAATTCAACAATTATACTTGTTGCTGGTTTGCCTTCATTTGTCACTGCTGGGTTTCTGTAAAATATTTTTGCTCTTTACCACAAAATTAGTTCCAGGTAAAATTATTTCAGAAGTTAATATTTAGACCAATGTTTCCAGTAATCCCTTCAGATTTTCTCTGATCTCCCACTTAACGTTTAAATTTTTTTACGACGGCACAGTAGCACAGCCATAGAGCTGCCGCCATACATCACCAGAGACCTGGGTTTGCTCCTGACTACGGGTGCTGTCTGTGCGGAGTTTGTACGTTCTCCCTGCGACCGTGTGGATTTTCTCCGGGTGCTCCGCTCTCCTCCCAGATTCCAAAGATATGCGGTTTTGTAGGATAGATGGCTTTGGTTAATTAGTAAATTGTCCCGAGCGTGTAGGATAGTGCTGGTGTATGGGGTAATCGCTGGCCAGTGCGGAAGCGTTGGGCCGAAGGGCCTGTTTAAAATTTGTAGGTTAATTCGCTTCTCCAAGCTGTCCTTGGTTTAGTTTTGGTTTCAAGGTACAGCGCGGAAACAGGCTCTTCAGCCCACCGAGTCCGCACCGACCAGCGATCCCTGCACGCTAACGCTATCCTACACACACGAGGGACAAGTTTCCATGTTATACCAAGTCAATTAACCGATAAACCTCTACATCTTTGGAGTGGAACCGAAGACCTCGAAGAAAACCCACACATGTCACGGGTGGACACATGCAGACAAGCACCGATAGTCAGGATTGAACCCGGGTCTCTGGCACTCTAAGGCAGTTCCTCTAACCGCTGCACCACCTTGCCGCCCATGGTTAGGGTGCAAAAGTGGTATAACATAGAAGGATGGTACAGGGTGGGTGGTCAGCGTGGGCCGAAGGGCCTGTTTCCACGGTGTATCACAAAACTAAACTTCAGCTGTTTGCACCCATTCTCTGAGGTTCTGAATGATATTCCTGGGGTGGAATTGGGGAGGAAAATCCAATACTTGTATATATCCATAAGTATACGACGATAGCCTCTCTCGCCCGCTGTGCCAAGCAAATGGCCAGGGAGCAATCTGACGTCCAAATTTATAACACAGGAAGTATGACTAACAAAAAGAGGAGGTGAATATATTGAAAGGTACAAAACAACATGCTCACAGGAGATAAAATAAAACGACAGGAAAACAGATCACAGGGTTCATAAAGAACAGGTGTGGAGGATTAAAGGATTTTCGCTGGTCAAGGCTAATGAAGCGTTAATAATTACAGAGTTGATAATGGGTAAATTCACAAGAAGATGAGTGTGAACAAGACACGCATGTTATCTCATTCAGTTCATTTTATTTATTTCTGGTCTGGATGCTGGCTGTAAAATGAATCTTTGGTCTTGGAAATGAATGTGGGTCCGTGGACTGAAGTGCCTTGGAAAATTTAGCATTAAATCGCTAACGATGATTTCATTGTACTTTGCAGCTGGGATTGATATTGTCCATCGCATTTCATTTTTATCGGGATTCTGACAGAGGGATTGAGTCATTGGCATCGAACAATGACTTCACCTTGTACCCTGTACCTTCCGCAGAGTCCACTGGAAGTTGGACAATTTTATACTGGACAATTATTTTTTTTTTTAACATTTATCAAGCCAATTAATCTACAACCCTGTACGTCTTTGGAATGTGGGAGGAAACCGAAGATCTTGTCTTGGAGAAAACCCACAATGGTCACGGGGAGATTGTACAAACTCCGTACAGACAGTGCCCGTAGCCGGGATCGAACCCGGGTCTCCGGTGCTGCATTTTGCTGTAGGGCAGTAACTCTACCGCTGCACCACCTTGACCCTCTACATCAGGTAGTTCTCACAATCAAGTGACTTGTTAAATGAAACGCTGCCTCTTGGGAATACTGCCCTGGAACACCCCCCCCCCCCCCACCCCCCATGATCGGCCCCCACTCCAGCAAGATGAATGGATGGATGAAGGAGATTGGCGGGCATTCTGAATATGCCGCCAACTGTGTTGGACAGCTCATGAAGGGTTCATGATATGACGATATTATAAGTTCTAGGAGCAGGATTAGGCCATTCGGCCGATCAAGTCCACTCCGCCATTCAATCAAGGCCGATGCAGGAAGATTGTTCCCGATGTTGGGGAAGTCCAGGACAAGGGGTCACAGCTTAAGGATAAGGGGGAAATCCTTTAAAACCGAGATGAGGAGAACTTTTTTCACACAGAGAGTGGTGAATCTCTGGAACTCTCTGCCACAGAGGGTAGTTGAGGCCAGTTCATTGGCTATATTTAAGAGGGAGTTAGATGTGGCCCTTGTGGCCAAGGGGATCAGGGGGTATGGAGAGAAGGCAGGTACAGGATACTGAGTTGGATGATCAGCCATGATCATATTAAATGGCGGTGGAGGCTCGAAGGGCCGAATGGCCTACTCCTGCACCTAATTTCTATGTTTCTATGTTTCTATGATCAGTCTTTCCCTCTCAACCCCATTCTCAGAAATAAAGGACATTCTTTTAGGAAGGAGATGAGGAGAAATTTCTTTAGTCAGAGTCTGTGGAATCTGTGCGAATTCTTTGCCACAGAAGGCTGTGTAGGCCAAGTCAGTGGATATTTTTTAAGGCTGAGATAGATAGATACTTGATTAGTACAGGTGTCAGATGTGATGGGGAGAAGGCACGAAAATGGGGTTAGGAGGGAGAGATAGATCAGCCATGATTTAATGGCGGAGTATACTTCATGGGCCGAATGGCCTGATTCTACTACCCCTTATGGCTTGTGACCTATTTACATGGATAAGAAAAGTTTAGGGAAATATGGGCCAAACTTGGGAAGGTGGGACTAGCAGATGGGACATTTTGGTTAGCATGGGTAAGTTGGGCCGAATGGCCGGTTGCTGTGCAAAAGGAAAACCAATGATACAGCGTTTATTATTTGCCAGCCCACCCCACCGGCACACCTCCTCCTCCCCTACAATTGCCTTTCTACTCAATCCTTGCAGTGAACTCGAACATCAACCCAACAGCACTCTCAGAAAATAGAATTATCTGTGACCAACTGGTAAGAATCTATCTATGCCTTAAAAATGTCCACTGACTTGGCCTCCACAGCCTTCTGTGGCTTCTCCCTCGAATCCGAGTCTTAGTTCTAATGATGGCGCTGCATATGTTTGCTACTCTCCCATCCTCGAACTGTGGGAGAAAGGAAGTGCAGCAGGGTGGCGCAGCAGTAGGCTTGCTGCCTAGCAGCACCAGAGACCCGGGTTCGATCCTGACTGTGGGTGTTGCCTGTATGTAGTATGGACTTTCTCCCTGAAAAACGTGGGTTCCGGTTTCACAATCCAAAGACCTACAGGTTTGCAGGTTAATTGGCTTCTGTAAATTGTAAATCGTCCCTAGTGTGTAGGTTAGTGCAAGTATACGGGGTGATCGCTGGTCGGCATGGACCATGTGGGCCGAAGGGCCTGTTTCCATGCTGTATCTCTAAGCTAAGCTAAACCCCTCGGCCTCCTGCGCTACCCTAAACGTGATGCCTTTCTAAACTGATCTCATATGCCTGTACATGATCCATATCCCACTATCCTCTGCACTTCCATGTGCTTGTCCAAAAGCCTCTTAAAACCCACTATCATATCAGACTCTACTACAACCGCCCTGGCAATACGTTCCAGGCCCCCAACACTCTCTGTGTCAACAACGTGTCCTGCACATCTCCATTAAACTCAAGATTCAAGAGAGTTTATTGTCATGTGTCCCAGATAGGACAATGAAATTCTTGCTTTGCTTCAGCACAACAGAATATAGAAGGCATGAATACAGAACAGACAGTGTGTCCATATACCATTGTATAAATATATACACACATGAATAAATAAAACAGATAAAGTGCAAATAAACTGATAACGGGCTATTAATGTTCACAGTTTTGTTTGAGTTGAGTTCAATAGCCTGATGGCTGTGGGGAAGAAGCTGTTTCTGAACCTGGACGTTGCAGTCTTCAGGCTCCTGTACCTTCTACCTGAATCTCTCACCTTATAGTTATGCCCTCTAGTGTTGGACGTTTCCATCCTGGGGAAAAATAATCTGACTGCCTAGTACCCCATCTTGGCCACCCATCATTTTACATACTTCCTTCAAGTCACCCTTCCACCGCCGACGTTCCAGAGAAAATCAATCCAAGTTGGTCCAAGCTCCCCTTGCAACTGAAACCCTCTAATCCCGGCGTCATTCCGGTAAAACTCCTCTGCACCCTCTCCAAAGCCTCCTGATCTTTCCCGTGACGGGGCGGCCACAACTGCGTGCCATTCCCCGCATAAACAAGCTCATTTTTTTCCTCTCTCTCTCTCTCTCTCCGACAAAGACGCTGTCTAACAAAACAAGGTGCGATTAAGCTCCTAAACAGATAACACTGTTAAGTGGATAAAACAACTTTTCGCGGAAGTTATGTGCTTAGCGGTTTTTGACAGTTACAATTAGGAAATGCCAAATCTATTCTGGTTTTCTCGATGTGTTTATCCCGTCTGCCTCTTGAGAATTTGGCACTTAACAAATTGCCGCACGGACAAAAATAAAAAATGCTGGAGAGATGAAGCATATGCCTGCAAGATCCAGTAGAAATACCAAACGCGAGTTGGAGCTGCTAATGTGAGGTTGGTGTCTTCTGAAGTGCCAGCTGGATGCCCGCTAATTATTCTACCCTGCAGGGCCACGCCACTTCCAGAGAGAGAGAAAAAAAATCATTGTCTTCGCACATATTAACGACGAGTCTGCTTGAAGCAGCTGACAATATTTCCGTTACAACTGCCTCGTACTGTCGTTTAACAAAATAAAAGTTGGCACGGGGAGATAAGTTTCACTTTGGTCGCCCGTATTCCAAGTGTCAACAAGACTGATTTCGTTCAAACCCCCCTTGCACGCACAGGCTGAGGTAATGGCTGTGAACCGCTGTTATCAAAATATTTGCCATGGCGCACATATTTAAATAAATTGCCATAATAAAAAAAGATAAGAGGCTTCTTGACAGAAAATAGCTATTAATCCACAGCCGTACAAATGCTGCTATTTGTCTAATGTTACGCTCGAAGCAATTATTTCAAAACATGCTAAATGATTTAATCTGTGTTGTAATCTTATAAAAAGCAACGCTTTCCAATCAAATTGTCTTTTCAAAATGATGGGTTTTGGGGCCGAAACCAGAAGACAGTAGTTAATTTGCCATGCGCAGCATGTTGAAAGGACTTCCTGGCTGTTTAGAATATCTTCACTCGCCAGCTGCTTAGAAAAGGGCCAGTCACACCTTTCTCTTCACCCCTCTCTTCCCCTGTGGCTCACCTGGATTTGCACCCATTTCTTCCCTACACCAACCCGTTCCACCTATATTCATTCTCCTGGCCTCACAATTCACACCTCTTGTACCCTTACCTCACACCCTATCCTTTGTCCACCCGCCTACCTATAACTCCCCTCACCCTCACCCTCACTTGTATTCATCCAACTTTGTTCTGCCCCCACCTGTTGGGTCTGAAGATGAATCTTGACCAGAAACATCACCTCTCCATGTTCTCCGGAGTTGCTGCCAGCACTTTGTGGCCTTTAGTGGGCTGAAGGCCCTGTTCCTATATTGCACTGTATATTTGGTCAGAACCCATTTCTAACAATCTGTGGAATTCTCTGCCTCAGAGGGCGGTGGAGGCCAGTTCTCTGGATACTTTCAAGAGAGAGCTAGATAGGGCTCTTAAAGATAGCGGAGTCAGGGGATATGGGGAGAAGGCAGGGAAGGGGTACCAATTGGGGATGAGCAGCCATGATCACATTGAATGGCGGTGCTGGCTCGAAGGGCTGAATGGCCTACTCCTGCACCTATTGTCTATTGTCTATAATCTCAACCACACTTCATCATGACATGGCACTGTTGCAAACCTCCTTCTCACTTCTCACATCTTACAGCCTGAATACCTACAAATTATCCAGGTACACTATGTAACTATTACTGACACGCCTTCCTCTCTTTTACATTGCATAGTTTAGTTTAGTTTAGCTTATTATGGTCATGTTTACCGAAGTACAGTGAAATGATTTTTGTTGCACGCTATCCAATCAGTGAAAAAAACTAGATGTGATCACAAATTGTGTAGGAAGGAACTGCAGATGCGAGTTTACACCGAAGATAGACACAAAATGCTGGAGTAACTCAGCGGGACAGGCAGCATCTCTGGAGCCCGAGTTGCGGGGTTGAAGAGTACCTGGAGTGGGGCCATACATCACCGCCCCGCGCGGCTTGGAATGGCTGCGGGACTTTGCTAGCGCCCACCGGGGGCTCCAACAACAAGACCCGGAGCGTGGCCTTGCATCACCCGGCGCGGCGTTAATGGCCGCGGGACAATTACCATCGCCCGCCGGGGGCTTTGACTTTGACTTTGACTCTGACACCGGGAGGGGAATGGGGAGTGCAGGGGAGGGATAAGTCTTTGCCTTCCATCACAGCGAGGAGGAGATGCGCTGTGATGGGTGTTTGTGTAAATTGTGTTGTGTCTTGGGTCTTTTTTGTGTGTATGACTGCAGAAACAACATTTCGTTTGAACCTCAAGGGGTTCAAATGACAAATACATTGTATTGTATTGTATTGTAAAGGAATGGGTGACGTTTCGGGTTGAGACCCTTCTTCAGATTGAGAGCCAGGGGGAAAGGGAAACGAGAGATATAGACGGGATTAACAGCAAACGTATTAACGGGTAAAACAACAAAGGTGCTCAAAATGAATGGGATTGTTACCGAACCGGTTTATTCCCCTCAGGAGGGTGTGATGGACCTGTCAGAAAAGATGAGTCATGCATGACTGTGGAAGGAAGAGACAACATACAATTAAAATGAAAAGGATACAAAAGGTAGCTGAGAATTTGTCAACCGTGAGAGACACAGAAAACAGTAGAAAAAACAGTAAACACAGACAGTAAGAGCTAAAAAAAGGGGAATGTGATAAGAAACTTGCGAGCAATGACAAACCCAACACAAAAAAATCGTCAAACATAAGGAGGATGGATCAGCAATGTTAAAAGCGGGTAGTAACAACAGCATAAGCAACGATACGGAAACAGCCAACTCGTTGAAAAATTACTACAGAGGAAGAGGATACCGTCTGGTTATCCCAAGGAAGTTGAGTTTGATCTGAGCAAATGTGAGGTGTTGCACTTTGGGAGGTCAAAAGTAAGGTGGATGTAAATGTAAAGTTAATGGCAAGGCCTTTAATGGCAATGATGTACAGAGGGCTGTGGAGGAACGAACTGCAGATGCTGGTTTAAACCGAAGGTGAACACAAAATGCTGGAGTAACTCAGCGGAACAGGCAGCATCTCTGGAGAGTAGGAATGGGTGACGTTTCGGGTCGAGACCTTTCTTCAGACTGATGTCAGGGGAGTGGGTGGGACAGAGATAGAATGTAATTGTGGACAGTAAGACTAGTGGGAGAACTGGGAAGGGGGAGGGGATAGAGAGGGAAAGCAAGGGCTATCTGAAGTTAGAGAAGTCAATGTTCATATCGCTGGGGTTTAAACTACCCAAGCGAAATATGAGGTGCTGTTCCTCCAAATTGCATCGGGTCTCACTCTGACAATGGAGGAGGCCCTGGGGAGAAAGGTCAGATTGGGAATGGAAGGGGGAGTTGAGCCACAGGGAGATCAAGTAAGTTAAGACAGACTGGGCGAATGTGTTCAGCGAAATGATCACCTAGCCTGTGTTTGGTCTTGCTGATGTACAGTAGTTGACACCCGGAACAGCACATACAGTAGATGAGGTTGGAGGAGGTGCAAGTGAACCTCTGCCTCACCTGGAAAGACTATTTGTGTCCTTGGATAGAAACATAGAAACATAGAAAATAGGTGCAGAAGTAGGCCATTCGGCCCTTCGAGCCTGCACCGCCATTCAATATGATCATGGCTGATCATCCAACTCAGTATCCTGTAATATAGGATTGTAGATATTGGAGATAGTCTTCCATGGGATGTAGTCGAGAGGGGAGGTAAAGGGACGGGTGTTGCATCTGTAACGGCGAGACCAAGCGCAGGCTCGCCGATCGTTTCGCTGAACACCTCCGCTCAGCCCGTCTTAACCTACCTGATCTCCCGGTGGCTCAGCACTTCCAACTCCCCCTCCCATTCCCAATTACCCCTTTACAGGCAGGCTGTGGAGGCTTTGGAAAAGGTTACCAGTGTGTTACCTGGATAAGAGGGTATTAGCTATAAGGAAAGGCCAGACAAACTTGTAACGTTTTCTCTGCAATGTTAGAGGTTGAGGGGAGAACTGGGAGAAGTATATAAAATTACGAGAGGCATAGATAGGGTGGTCTGTCAAAACCCATTTCCCAGAGTGAACATGTCAAAGACTAGAGGGCACAGGTTTAAGATGAGTGGGGCAAAATTAAATGGAGATGTGTAGGGCAAGTTTGTTTTAACAATGTAGTGGGTGCCAGGGGTGGTGGTAGAGGCAGATACAACAATGACATTGATGAGGCTTATACACAGGAATCATTGGGGGGCTATGGACTAGGTGCAGGCAGAAGAGATTATTTTAACTTGGCGTCATGTTCGGGTTGGATGTTGTAGACCAAGGGGCCTGTACCTGTGCTGTTCTGTTCTATGTGCTATCAAACAAATTCTGACACAGAGATTAAGTTTGCAAAATTGAATGTAAACAGAAAGGCATTATTGAAGAAAATATCGGCACTAAAGAGCGTTGGCATGGCAGCGCAGTGGCGCAGTAGTAGAGTTGCGGCCTTACCCATCATAGACCTGAGTTCGATCCTGACTACGGGTGCTATCTGTGCGGAGTTTGTACGTTCTCCCTGTAACCTATATGGCTTTTCTCCGGATGCTCCGGTTTCCTCTCACACTCCAAAGACGTACAAGTTTGAAGGCTAATTGGCTTGGTATAAAGGGGCTGTCCCACTGCGGCGATCTAATTGGCGAGTTTAGAAGATATTGCCCTCGACTCATACTCGCAGACACGAGGTCCGAGGAGGTCTTTGTAACTCTCCTTCATGCTCGAGAGTAGTCCCCGCGTACTCGAGGCCTCAGCTAAGTCGCGGCGTATTTTTCAATATACTGAGAAATGCCGCGAGTAAAAAAAGGTCGCCATGGAAAAAAATCTTTTTTTTTTTACTCGAAGGTTTAGTCGAAGTAGGCCGTAGTAAGTCGGCATGTTAGTCATAGGTAATCGAGGGTAGTCGAATGTAGTCGTAGATAGTCTTCAACATAGTCGAAGGGAGGTCGAAGGAGATCGAAGGAGGTCGTCTCCACTCTCCTCTATTCGGTGTCCAATTTTCCCGAAGCTAGTCAAAGCTAGTCTTCAATATAGTCGAAGGAGGTCTTCAACATGACACTTTTTCAAACTCTCCTAAACACTTAAAAACTCGCCAATTAGGTCGCCACTGTGGGACAGCCCCATAACTGTAAATTCTCCCTAGTGTGTGTTGGATAGCGTTGGTGTGCAGGGATCGCTGGCCGGCGCTGACTCGGTGAGCCGAAGCGCCTGTTTCCGCGCTGTATCTCTAAACTAAACTAAACAAATACTGAGGCCAGATATTTCCATGCCAGGGTTTTTAAAGGAAGTAGGTGAAACATTGCAAAAGTATAATTTTCCAAAGTTCTCTCAATTCGGAATTGATCCTTAACATTGGAAATTATACACGTCAGTCCGCCATTTACGCAAGGCGAGAGAGGGAAATGAGTAAATTATAGACCAGTTAGCCTAACATCTGTTGCCGGGAAATTACTGGAACCTATAATTAAGGATAGAAAGACCTTGAACAATATTTTGCTGATCGGATAGAGCCAGCAAGGATTTTAAAAGTGTAGGGTCCCTTTGATGAATTTGAATGAATATTTTGCAAAGTTGACTAGAATGGAAATATCAATGGACTTGCTCTTATGTGGACTTTGAGGAAAATACCCGAGAAAGTGTCTCAGAAGAGGTAGCTGGGTGATGTTAAAACGCAAGGAATAGAAAGGAAATTATTGCCCTGGTCAGATAATCAACAAAGAGGCAGAAGTCACAGAGTCAAGACAATGTGGAGATACTTAGGTTTTGTCCCACAGGTATGGGGGGCTTATTGTAGCTAAGCAACTGGTCAGAAAATCACACATATATATATATATATATGGGAGCATTGAATTACAAATATATTAATCACATTAATTATATTAATCGTGTATGCAATTCGATAAGCTATGGAAAATGCCTATCGAGGGGCAAATGTGTAGTCAGCCACTACAAAATTCAAAGATTAGTTTAGTTTAAAGTTACGGAATCAGGCCCTTCGGCCCACCAAGTCCGTGGCGACCAGCGGTCCCCGCATACTAGCACTGTTCTCCACACACTACAAACAATTTTCAGTCTTAACCAAAGCCAATTAACCGACAAACCTGTACGTCTTTGGAGCGTGGGAGGAAACCGGAGGGCCCGGATAAAACCCACGCAGGTCACGGGGAGCAGGTACAAACTCTGTACAGACAGCGCCCGTAGTCAGGATCAAGCCTGGGTCTCTGGCGCTGCATGGCAGCAACTCTACCGTTGCGCCACCGTGCCCCCCTTAACATTGAAGGACATTTATAATAAAGTACTTTTTGAAAGTTGAAAAGCAGGAAGCTGTGGAGGTTCGAGAGAATCAGATCTTTGTGCACAGAGATTGTTAAGACATCCAGGACATTGAAAAAGGCAATGTCAGAAAATGCAATGCAAGCTTTTATATTTAGAAAATTAAAGTATTGGGATACGGAAGCCATCCAAAGCCTTAGTTAGACACACCTGTAGTACTGAGAGCAGTTAATGTTAGGGATAGTGAAATGTAGATTAACCAGTAATATATTTTGGGTCCAAGGATTAAGTTATGCAGAGAATTTGAGTTGTATTCATGTGTGTTATATTCTCAGGAATTGAAAGGTTACGAAGCAAATAGATTGGCTGAAGAAGGGACTCGACCCAAAACGTTGTACTGAACTTTCAACAAAAATAAATGTCACTGTACCTCAGTACATCATTTCCAAGTTCACTAGTTGGACGAGTGGAATTAGGCCTTTCAGCCATCGAGTCTACTCCGCCATTCAGTCATGGCTGATCTCTGCCTCCTAAACCCATTTTCCTGCCTTCTTCCCATAACCCTTGACACCCGTTCTAATCAAGAATTTGCCTATCTTTGCCTTAAAAATATCCACTGGCAGTGGTGGACTGGCCAGGGTGTCAGCTTGCCCGATAGCATGGGCCCCTGATGAAGTGGGCCCTCTATATCAAGTGGGCCCCCTTTGTCTCCTGGCAATCAATATTCTTAGACCCAGTCGGCCACTGTCCACTGGCATGGCCTCCACAGCCCTCTGTGGCAATGAGTTCCACAGATTAACTAGCCTCTGACTAAAGAAGTTCCTCCTCACCTCCTTTCTAAAAGAGCGCCCTTTAATTCTGAGGCTATGACCTCTGGTCCTGGATTCTCCTACCAGTGGAAACATCCTCTCCACATCCACTCTATCTATGCCGTTCATCATTCTATAAATTTCAATGAGATCCCCCCTCAAACTTCTAAACTCCAGCAAGTAGAGGCCCAGTGCTGTAAAACGCTCATCATATGCAAACCCACTCATTCCTGGAATCATTATTGTAAACATCCTTTGGACCCGCTCCAGAGCCAGCACATCCTTCCTCAGATATGGGGCCCAAATGTGCTCATTTATTCCTAATGCGGCCTGACCAGCACCTTATAGAGCCTCAGCATTACATCCCTGCTTTTGTATACACATCCTCTTGAACTAAGTGCCAGCATTGAGATTGCTTTCTTAACTACCGATTTGACTTGCAGATTAACTTTTTGGGAATCCTGCACCAGCACTCATAAGAGTCCCTTTGCATAGAAACATAGAAACAGAAAATATAGGTGCAGGAGTAGGCCATTCGGCCCTTCGAGCCTGCACCGCCATTCAATATGATCATGGCTGGTCATCCAACTCAGTATCCTGTGCCTGCCTTCTCTCCATACCCCCTGATCCCTTCAGCCACAAGGGCCACATCTAACTCCCTTTTAAATATAGCCAATGAACTGGCCTCAACTACCTTCTGTGGCAGAGAATTCCACAGATTCACCACTCTCTGTGTGAAATTTTTTTTTTCTCATCTCGGTCCTAAAAGATTTTCCCCTAATCCTTAAACTGTGACCCCTTGTTCTGGACTTCCCCAACATCGGGAACAATCTTCCTGCATCTAGCCTGTCCAACCTCTTAAGAATTTTGTAAGTTTCTATAAGACCCCCCTCAATCTTCTAAATTCTAGCGAGTACAAGCCGAGTCTATCCAGTCTTTCTTCATATGAAAGTCCTGACATCCCAGGAATCAGTCTGGTGAACCTTCTCTGTACTCCCTCTATGCACCTCCGATTTCTGGATTCATTCCCCATTTGGAAAATAGACTACGCCTTTATTCCTACTACCAAAATGCACGACTCCACACTTTGCTGCACTATATTCCATCTGCCACTTTTTGGCCCACTCTCCCAACCTGTCCAAGTCCTTCTGCAGAGTCCCCGATTTCTCTACACTACCGGCCCTTCCATCTATTTTCGTATCATCCGCAAACGTGGCCACAAGCCTTCAATCCCATCGTCCAAATCATTAATATACAACGTGAAGAGTAGCGGCCCCAGCACCGACCCCTGTGGAACTCTGCTAGTCACTGGCAGCCAAATAGAAAAAAAAACATTATTGCCTCTCTTTGCCTTCTGCCGACCAGCCAACCATTGTCGATCTGCAGTTCCTTCTGTGAACATTTAACACCATGCAGGCCATCGTGGTATCCAAATTCATTGCATCTCGGTACGTGTGACAATGATGAACCAAACCAAAATGCAACAGTTTACAGTTTAGTTTATTGTCACGTGTACCGAGGTACAGTGAAAAGCTTTTGTTGCGTGCTATCCAGTCAGCGGAAAGACAATGCATGATTACAATCGAGTGTATGGATACATGCTAAGGGAATAACGTTTAGTGCAAGGTAAAGCCAGCAAAGTCGGATCAAGGAGAGTCCAAGGGTCACCAAAGAGGTAGATAGTAGCTCAGCACTGCTCTCTGGTTGTGGTAGGATGAATCAGTTGCCTGATAACAGCTGGGAAGAAACTGTCCCTGAATCTGGAGGTGTTTGTTTTCACACTTCTATACCTTTTGCCTGATGGGAGAGGGGAGAAGAGGGAGTGTCCAGGGTCCGACTGGTCCTTGATGATGTTGCTGGCCTTGCCGAGGCAGCGTGAGGTGTAGATGGAGACAGTGGAAGGGAGAATTTGGTTTGTGCGATGGTCTGGGCTGCATCCATAATTTACTGCAATTTCTTGCGGATTTCTTGTAAGAAAATAGTCCTCATTTTCCTTCTCAGCATGCCTTGCAAGGGAAGATACTTACATCAAAGAGATGTTCTATATACATTTCCTCATTGACTTTGTCACGAAGTATGTCCTGGTTTTGCCGGACAAATGTGATGTAGGTATCTGCAAGATCCATTCCAGGTTGCTGTAGAGAAATAGATAGAAAAGTAAAACGAAAGTTGCTTCAATGTAAATGACCTCGTTATGTCTATCCTTGGTTTTCACATTTCCATCTCATGCACATCGCCCGGCACGGTGGCGCAGTGGTGAAGTTGCTGCCTTATAGCGCCAGAGACCCGGGTTCGATCCTGACTATGGATGTTGTCTGTACGGAGCTTGTACGTGCTCCCCGTGACCTGCGTGGGTTTCCTACGGGAAGCTTCGGTTTCCCCCCCCACGCTCCAAAGACGTATGTACAGGTCTGTAGGCTAATTGGCTTCCGTATAAATGTTAAAAAATTGTCCCTCGGATAGGTAGGATAGTGTTAGTGTGCGGGGATCGCTGGTCGGCACAGATCCGGTGGGCATGCTTACGTGCTGTATCTCAAAAACTAAAACTAATCTAAAACAAGGACAACACAGTTAATCCCATGTCACCATTTTCCTGACAGACACAAAGAAGAGATTCTAAAATGAAGCTGCATGCTTGATTAGTAAAGGTGTCGGGGGTTATGGGGAGAAGGCAGGAAATGGGGTTGAGAGGGGGAGATGGATCAGACATGATTAACCATATAACCATATAACAATTACAGCACGGAAACAGGCCATCTCGGCCCTACAAGTCCGTGCCAAACAACTTTTTTCCCTTAGTCCCACCTGCCTGCACTCATACCATAACCCTCCATTCCCTTCTCATCCATATGCCTATCCAATTTATTGGCATTGAATGATTGAATGGCAGAGTAGATCTGATGGGCTGAATGGCCTATTTCTGCTCCCATGAACGTACATGAAAATAAGGCACCAACTGTTGGAACAATTCAGTGGGTCAGGCAGTATCTGGATAACAAGTGGGGGGGGGGCCTTTTGGCTTTGGATCTATCTTCACACTGTTCGTGGTTGTGGGTGTGGAGGGGAGAAAGCCAGAAGAGAGAGGGGGGGGGGGGCACGACAGAGCCTCGTGAGTGATGGGTGGATACGGCTGAGCAGGGTAGGGGTTCAGGTGATAGATAGATGGATGGGACAAAGGCCGGAGATGAACAGACAAATGGTGTGAGATAAGGGCAGATGAGGTGCGAGTTGAAAAGCCAGAGGAAGGAATATAGATAGGCGTGAGGGTGCTCATCCAAATGGGGCACAGGGAAATGGTTGGAGGGGGAGAAGGAGGAGGGGAGGGTTTTGGGATCGATGCCTAGCACTGCAGAATTCAATGTTCACACCATTGGGTTGTCAGCTACTATTGAAGGTCAATTAAAAAATCTCTAAGGCCGTAAATCATTCCAGGTGGAAGATATTGAATGTGGATCTCAGAGTAAGACTAAAGAGGAGAATTGTGAGGAATGGTTGCTTATAAGTTGGAGTATTAGGTAAGGGCAACAGAATTCCACATTGCAATATTAAAATGGGCATGATGATTACCTCATGTTCCTAAGTTCTAGGAGCAGAATTAGGCCGTTCGGCCCATCAAGTCTACTGCGCCATTCAATCATGGCTGATCCATCTTCCCCTCTCAATCCCATTCTCCTGTCTTCTCCCCATAACCCCTGACACCCGTACTAATCAAGAATCTGTCAATCTCCGCCTTAAAAAATATCCATTGGCACATTCATTTGTGGAAGATCTTTGGTACCAACTGAGCCTCTTGCCGTGCTGCCAACTTTGAGAGGACAGGTTCAGAATATAAAGAAACTAGTTGAGCAACCTATATTTGAGAGGAAGTGAAATCCCAAGTTGGGTTTCCAAAAGAAAAACCAAAATAGATCACCGGCAATGGAAAAAAAAAGGTTTAGTTTAGTTTAGTTTTGTGATACAGCGCGGAAACAGGTTCTTCGGCCCACCGAGTCTTCACCGACTAGCGATCCCTGCACATTAACACTATCCTACACACACTAGGGCCAATTTACACTTATACCAGGTCAATTAACCTACAAACCAGAGGGTCTTTGGGGTGTGGGAGGAAACCGAAGATCTCGTAGAAAACCCACGGGGTCACGGGGAGAGGGTAGAGACAGCACCCGCAGTTGGTATCGAACCCGGGCCTCCGGCGCTGCAAGCGTTGTTATGTCCCTGTCCCACTTAGGAAACCTGAACGGAAACCTCTGGAGACTTTGCGCCCCAACCAATGTTTCCGTGCGGTTTCCGGAGGTTGCAGGTAGGGAGACTGACAAAAACCTCCGGGAACCGCACGGAAACCTTGGGTGGGGCGCAAAGTCTCCAGAGGTTTCCGTTCAGGTTTCCTAAGTGGGACAGGGGCATAAGGCAGCAACTCTGCCGCTGCGCCACCGTGCCGTTTCTTGTCCTACATTCATTCAATCTCTTCCCCGAAGCAAATGACAGCTGTGCTCTTCTGTTTTAATAAAAGCCAACAGAATCTATTTTGTTGCCGCAGCTATTTTCCTCTCCTCACTGCTCATCTACCTGTCGCAGCCTAGGAGACATATGGGAGTTTCACACCTTGAGAATAGATTTTCACATGCAGTCTGCAGTCTTGAGACAGTAACTCATAATTGCACGAACGCACACAACCTGGATAGCTTTATCGCAGCAGCTGGTGACATTTACCAATTAGAATTGCAGTTCTTTAAAACAATTTCTTCTATATCGCAACTTGCAAAGGGTAATTATTTATAATGAACAAGGAAGAGATATATATTCCTTGTTAGCGCACATCTTGTGCAACTGTCATGTTCTCTGGTTTGTCAGGAGGTGCTGAGCACCGAGATAAGAAGCAAACAACTCTTTTTCATTATTAACACCATTAAACTTGATGGCTTGATTCATCAGACTGCGCTGGTCATTATTGTATTAGAGGGGCGATGACGAGGAAACACCAATTCTTCCTTATGCTGAGTTAGCATTTAACAAAAAAAAATTGCAAACAACTTGAACTTTGATCTCAAATCTATCACCTATTTTTCATGACTTATTGTGTCCTTGTGAATAATCAGTATAAATGTTTCTACCAAATGGAATCAACGTGATGCGTGGGCTCTTAAAAGATAACGAGGGGTTTCAATGTTGAGGGTGGCACAGTGGCGCAGCTGGTAGAACCGCTGCCTCACAGTGCCAGAGACCATGGTTCGATCCTGACCTCGGGTCCTCTCTATGGGGAGTTTGCATGCTTGCCATGTAACAATATGGGTTTCCTCTGGGTGCCCCACCTCTCGCCCACATCCTAAAGACGTGCGGCTTTGGAGGTTAATTGGCCTCTTTGAATTGCCACTGGTATGTAGGGAGTGGATGCGAAAGTGGGATAGTATAGGACTAGTGATCCATGGTCGGCGTGGACATTGGTGGGCTGAAGGACCTGTTTCCATGCTGTATCTCTAAACTAAAATCATACAGGGAGACTTGAAGGTTTAGAGCAGATCTTTTTGTATAAGACATCAACATGTTAAAGATCTCTGAGATAATATAATAATAGTCTGACGAAGGATTTTGATCCGAAATGTCACCCATTCCTTTTCTCCAGAGATGCCTCTTGACCCGCTTAGTTACTCCAACATTTTATGTCTATCTTCAGTGTAGACCAGCATCTGCAGTTCCATCCTACACAATATATAAGGTGAGTTGCTTTATGAAAATGTTGAAGAAAGAACTGCAGATACTGGAAAAATCAAAGGGAGACAAAAATGCTGCAGAAACTGATCGGGTAAGGCAGCATCTATGGAGTGAGCCCTTCACCTGCTCACCCGCTGAATTTATCCAGCATTTTTGTCTGCTTTATGAAAATGTTTAGTTTCAAGACATTTTGTGATTTAATATTTACTATGAATAAAAATGCAATTTCTATTTCTAAACCCTTTTCATTTTACAAACACCACCCTTAAATGTAGCCTATGGTACAATAACAGATCTGGGTTCCATCCTGACTATGGGTGCTGTCTGTATGGAGTTTGTACGTTCTCCCTGTGATCTACATGGGTTTTCTCCGGGATCTCCAGTTGCCTCCCACACTCCAAAGACATGGGTTAATAGGCATGGTATCATTGTAAATTGTCCCTAGTGAGTGTAGGTTAGTGTTCATGCGCGGGGATCGCTGGTCGGCGCAGACTCGGTGAGCCTGTTTCCACATTGTATCTCTAAACTAAACTAAAATAACTGGCCTGTAAACATAGATAATTTACGACAAACAAAAAAAATCAATGAATTAATAATCACTGTAAACACCAAATGATGGTGTGTGCGGAGATTTTTGCAAGCAGCAGACGTTTAGTGCTGGCAAAGTATAGTTCATTGGCTGAAAACTGTATTTTCACTGGCCATTTCACTTAGCTGAATAAGGAAATAAGGATGCCTTTCACTATACATCTCAAGGTCTTTTGTTTGCTGTCTTAACTCATGAAGGAGCAATGCACACCGCAATTATAAAAGGGAATGACCTCCTCTTTGTACCGCTCACCTCTCCATTCAGTGCTCCTGCTGACCAGATCCAAATGAGGTGCAGATGGAGATCCACAATTTAGTCACGATTTTTTATTGTGAATCCAATATGTTTTTAATTGTTGTTGGCAATTTTCCATTTGCCTGTTCAAGCTGCTTGGCACCACTCAGGGTCTGGACTTTCGATCTGCATAAGCTTTTCTTTGGTCCTTGCTTTCTCCCTCCTTCCGCCCCTTCCCTCCCCCACATAACCTACTGTCTCCGCCTCTTCCTTTCTTCCCCCCCCCCCACCCCGACATCAGTCAGATGTAGGGTCTCGACCTGAAACGTCGCCTGTTCCTTTTCTCCATAGATGCTGCCTCACCCGCTGAGTTTCTCCAGCATTTTTTGTCTACATTCGATTTTTCCAGCATCTGCAGTTCCTTCTTAAACCTTTGGTTTTCAGTGGTTGGTTTTAGTTTAGTTTAGTTTAGTTTAGCTTAGAGGTACAGCGCAGAAACAGGCCTTTCGGCCCGCCCAGACCGCAAAGACCAGCGATCCCCGCACACAAACACTATCCTACACACTCTGGAGACAATTTACATTTATACCAAGCCAATTAGCCTACAGTATGGGTTGCTGCAAGACGAGATGGAATATCTTGCACTTCCAATGATGTGGCCCACCAAATTTAATGCTGATCAAACAAATTTTTAGTCAGACGGTAGTTAATCTGTGGAACTCATTGCCACAAAGGGCTGTGGAGGCCACGTCAGTGGATATTTTTAAGCCAGTGGTAGACAAATTCTTGATTAGAACGGGTGTCAAGGGTTATGGGGAGAAGGCAGGAAAATGGGATTAGGAGGCAGAGATCAGGTGGACCAAATGAGCCGAATGGCCTAATTCTACTCCTGCAACTTGTGAACAGAATGGCTAAGGTGGAGGGCCAGGCAGCAAAGAAATCAAAGGCTAGGATGCTTGGAGTCTAAGCAGTAGGGCTGACTCCAACAGCGCCAGAGACCCGCATTCCATCCTGTCTCTGGGTGCTGTCTGGATGGAGTTTGCACGTTTTCCCTGTGACCGTGTGGGTTTTCTCCGGGTGCTTTGTCTTCCCACATCCCAAAAATATGCAGGTTTATAGGTTGATAGGATTCTGTGGATTGAGTTTAGTTTATTGTCGTGTGTACAGTAAAAAGCTTTTGTTGTGTGCTATCCAGTCAGCGGAAAGACTAGGCACACAAAAATGCTGGAGAAACTCAGCGGGTGCAGCAGCATCTATGCTGCTGCACCCGCTGAGTTTCTCCAGCATTTTTGTGTACCTGGGATTTCCCAGCTTAAACAGCGGAAAGACTACACATGATTACAATCGAGCCATTCACAGTGCACAGATACATGACAAAGGGAATCATGCAAATGACGTTTAGTGCAAGATAAAGTCCAGTAAAGTCCGATAACTAGATAGCCTGAGGGTCTCCAAAGAGATAGATAGTAGCTCAGGATTGCTCTCTACTGTCCCTCAGGTGTAGGTTAGATGATCTATGTAGGATAGAGGATAGTATGGGTGATCGCTGGTCGGCATGGACTAGATGGGCCGAAGGGCCCGTTTCAGCCCTGTATCTCTCAACTAAATTGAAAAACAAAAAAGCTACACTGGCAGAGTTATTTTTTTACAGGCATCGCAAGTGAAACTTCTAACATTCATTTCACACGCTAAGTGATCTGTTGCTCACTGCCGTGGAGGGCTGCTTTGTACTTGCACACTTTTCCAATTAAGTGCCTGAATATGCTCTTGGTGCACAGGGGGGCCTGAACCCCCTGCTGAAACCCTGTGTTATGCTTTCTTGAAATCCTACGGCACCAGACAAAACAGGGAGCAGATTATTTATGGAGAGAAGGAATGGGTAACGTTTCGGGTTGAGACTCTTCAGTCGCCCATTCCTTCTCTCCAGAGATGCTGCCTGTCCCGCTGAGTTACTCCAGCATTTCTGTGCCCATCTTCTGCTGAAGATAGCATCTGCCGTTCCTTCCTACACATTAAGCAGATTATTTATTCATGTTTAACAAACGCAATCTACATCTATTCCTGCACTTCATATTTTAATGTGGACAAAATTGCTGGAGAAACTCAGCGGGTGCAGCAGCATCTAATGCATTTCGTTGTCTCTAATGCATTTCGTTGTCTCTGTACTGTACACTGACAATGACAATTAAAATTGAATCTGAATCTGAATCTGAATCTATGGAGCGAAGGAAATATTTCCTTCGCTCCATAGATGCTGCTGCATCTGCTGAGTTTCTCCAGCAATTTTGACTACCTTCGATTTTCCAGCATCTGCAGTTCCTTCTTGAATATTTTAATGTGACTGGAAATGTATCGTTTCAGAAAAAAATATGAGGCTTTGATAGTCCCTGAAGCATTTGGCAGCCAAAGTTGTTGGCATTAAGGAGCCTCAGTAGAAATGTACATTTTGGGTGGCACAGTGGTAGAGTTGCTGCCTCACAGCACTAGAGGCATATCATATGAATTTAGAAGATTGAGGGGGGATCTTATAGAAAGTTACAAAATTCTTAAGGGGTTGGACAGGCTAGATGCAGGAAGATTGTTCCCGATGTTGGGGAAGTCTAGAACAAGGGGTCACAGTTTAAGGATAAAGGGGAAATCTTTTAGGACTGAGATGAGAAAAACATTTTTTACACAGAGAGTGGTGAATCTCTGGAATTCTCTGCCACAGAATGTAGTTGAGGCCAGTTCATTGGGAGGGAGTTAGATGTGGCCCTTGTGGCTAAAAGGATCAGGGGGTATGAAGAGAAAGCAGGTACAGGATACTGAGTTGGATGATCAGCAATGATCATATTGAATGGCAGTGCAGGCTCGAAGGGCCGAATGGCCTGCTCCTGCACCTATTTTCTATGTTTCTATGTTCTATCCTGACCACGGGTTCTGCCTGTGCGGAGTTTGTGTGTTCTCCCCGTGATCTGCATGGGTATTCACCGGGGGCTCTGGGTTCCTCCCAAACTCCAAAGACGTACAGGGTTGTAGGTTCATTAGCTTAGTAAATTTGTAAATTGTCCCTAGTGTGTGTAGGGTAGTGTTAGTGTGTGGGGATCGTTGGTCGGTGCGGACTCGGTGGGCCAAAGTGCTTGTTTCCGTTCTGTATCTCTAAACTAAACTAAACTAAACTAAACTAAACTAAACTAAAGGAAAAAGAAACACACTGATTATTGCACAAAGGAAGTGGTTGCAATTGCTGAAGGAGGATTATCCCAGCCCGAGGACATTGATGCAGATGTTCCTCAGGGCAGTGTTCCCTCTGCTCCTTCTCTAATCCTCCCTCCACCATAAGGTTAGTAGTGCAGATATTCTAATGATTACAACGGTTCAACTCCATTTGCAACGCTCAAGATAATGCAATGATCCACTCATTCATAGGAATCTGAGGGGTAACTTTTGCACACAAAGGGTGGTGGGTGTATGGAACGAGCTGCCAGAGGAGGCAGTTGAGGCTCAGACTATCCCAACATTTAAGAAACGTTAAGATACATGGATAGGACAGGGTTTGGAGGGATATGGACCAAACGCAGGCAGGTGGGTCTAGTGTAGCTGGGACATGTTGGCAAGTTGGGCCGATGGACCTGTTTCCACATTGTAAGAATATTTAATTTTGTGTTTAGATGATGTTGTAGGAAAGATGTTGTCAAGCCGGAAAGCGTACAGAGATGATTTACGAGGATGTTGCCAGGACTCGAGGGTCTGAGGTTGAGCAGGCTGGGACTCTATGCCTTGCAATGCAGGAGAATGAGGAGTGATCTTATAGAGGTGTATAAAACCAAGAGAGGAATGGATCGTGTAGACGTACAGAGACTCTTGCCCGGAGGATATGGGAATCGAGGACCAGATGACACAGTTTTAAGGTGAAGGGAGGAAAGACTTCATAGGAAGTTGGGACTAGTGTAGATAGGACACGTTTGTTGGCATGGGCCAGTTGGGCCGAAGGGCCTGTCTCCATGCTGTATGTCTCTATGAGTCTATGAGAATGGATGCAATCTAGATGTCACATTCTACGCCTTCTAATTTATGATGCCTTTCCTTATCTAATATCAGCTTTATTTCAAATAACTAAGATTCCAAACTTTGAATGAGACGATGAGCAAACATGAGTAAGTGAAGATAAATGGGAGTTTTAGGTCCTGACCCGAAGGAGGAACTGCTTTGACAGAAGGAGACAGTTCTATTTCAGACAAAACCAAAAAGATTAGAAAAAAACATGAAGATGGACACAAAAAGCTGGAGTAACTCAGCGGGACAGGCAGCATCTCTGGAGAGTAGGAATAGGTGATGCTTCAGGTCGAGACCCTTCTTCAGATCCGAAACGCTGCCCATTCCTTCTCTCCAGAGATGCTGCCTGTCCCGCTGAGTTACTCCAGCATTTTGTGTCCATCTTCAGTGTAAACCAACATCTGCAGTTCTTTCCTTCCTGTAGAAAGAAAAACACACAAAGTTGTGTAATATTCTCGCACTTGGTCAACAACATTGTTATATATTGCCGTTGACACAAGGAACTGCAGATGTCGGTTTACCAAAAAAACAGCTGTTATATACGTAAACAGTTAAATGCTGTTAAATTAATTTGGTGCATGGATAGGACAATTTAGAGGGATATGGACCCACCGTGGGAAGGTGGGACATGTTGCCCGGTGTGGGCAAATTGGGCTGAAAGGCCTGTTTCCACGCTGTATCACGTGGAACTTCTTTACTCAGAGAGTGGTAGCTGTGTGGAATGAGCTTCCAGTGAAGGTGGTGGAGGCAGGTTCGTTTTTATCATTTAAAAATAAATTGGATAGTTATATGGATGGGAAGGGAATGGAGGGTTATGGTCTGAGCGCAGGTATATGGGACTAGGGGAGATTATGTGTTCGGCACGGACTAGAAGGGTCGAGATGGCCTGTTTCCGTGCTGTAATTGTTATATGGTTATATGGTTATATCACTCTATGACTATGACTCCATATTGCTGATATGAAACTCTTGTTCTCATTGTGGGATGTATAAGAAGATTGGTTATTTTAGTTGTTTGAAGAGTGGCAATTATTCCGTTAGCCCACAGAGCTAGTGTGTGGAACAGCCATGATTAGTTCATCTTTTCTTTGTGATCCTTCGGGTTGGGAATACTTTCTGCAACTAATATTCACGTTCATAATTGATAGGAGCGGGATTAGGCCATCAAGCCTACTCCGACATCCAATCATGGCTGATTTATCTCTCCCTCCTAACCCCATTCTCCTGCCTTCTCCCCGTAACCTTAAAAATATCCATCGACAGCCACCACAGCAATGATTCCATTGGCCCTAAGAGCTATATCCATCTCTCTCTTGAAAACATCCAGTGAACTGACCTCCACTGCCTTCTGTGGCAGATTCACAGCTCTCTGGATGAAAAAGTTTTACCTCATCTCAGTCCAAAATGGCCTATCCCTTATTCGTACACCCTGGTTCTGGACTCCACCAACATCGGAAAAATATTTTTCCTGCATCTAGCCTGTCCAATCCCTTAAGAATTTTATATGTTTCTATAAGATCCCCTCTCATCCTTCAAAATTCCGGTGAATATAAGCCCAGTCGATCCATTTTTTCATCATATATCAGTCACACTATATCTGGACCAAACGCAATATATTGTTTCAGCACTTCTTAACGACACCTGTGAATCTCGGGTATTAATTAGTAATTAACTCATTCACAGATGTAGTCACTAGGAAACGGGTCTAAATAACACGGTGGATAGGCTGCCAGCATGAATGAACTTTTGTTAGTCAGATGGGAAAACTTTTTGTTTTCTTTCTTTTTCTCTTAAGCAGCCTTGTTATCCGAAAGAATGGCTTTTTTTTTTTTAAGCACAGGTAGAAAGACTCGCATGAATCTAATTCTGGGTGTCGACCTCAGCAGCTTTCGTGAAGTTTAATCACTCGTTAACCTGACCAGATGAACACACGGTCCAAAAGAACACAAAAAAAAAAAAAATCTCCCACTTAATTATATGCTGCAAAGTCTCGCACTTCCTGCTGCTAAACCTAATCCCACAGGTGCTGCCTCTGTATCTCAGGCTGTTTACTGTTTGGTGGGCTGGACTATGCAGCCTTTTGACAGCAACCGATTTAGCTTGAGAACTAATGGATTAACCTTTCACTGAAGGTCAAAGTACACTGTAGGATTAGCCCTCGTCAAGGTTTTCTTTTCTAGGAAGTGCCGTGGAATAGAAAATGCACCTCTCTTGTTCGATTATTATGTTCTAAATTTCACTGGTCCACGCCGTAATTTGCCGATTATAATCAAGAAGGGGGTGATTATTTACTGCCAGTTCCTGGTTTGTTGATAGCTCCGGAGGTTTGCCACTCCCGAACTCCTGAATTTTAGCCCTTCGTCAGCTGGGGAAGGAGTCCGAAAATTCACCTTTGCCCATGCCGACAAGTGTGGTATGCCAGCTATTCCCTTCTGAAAAAGGTTGGGGTATATACGTGGAAAGCTGGGAGTCCCATAGAGGGAGTGCAGAGAAGGTTCACCAGACTGATTCCTGGGATGTCAGGACCTTCATATGAAGAAAGACTAGATAGACTCGGCTTGTACTCGCTAGAATTTAGAAGATTGAGGGGGGATCTTATAGAAACTTACAAAATTCTTAAGGGGTTGCACAGGCTAAATGCAGGAAGATTGTTCCCGATGTTGGGGAACTCCAGAACAAGGGGTCACAGTTTAAGGATAAAGGGGAAATCTTTTAGGACTGAGATGAAAAAAGTATTTTTCACACAGAGAGTGGTGAATCTCTGGAATTCGCTGCCACAGAATGTAGTTGAGGCCAGGTCATTGGCTATATTTAAGAGGGAGTTAGATGTGGCCCTTGTGGCTAAAGGGATCAGGGGGTATGGAGAGAAGGCAGGTACAGGATACTGAGTTGGATGATCAGCCATGATCATATTGAATGGCGGTGCAGGCTCGAAGGGCCGAATGGCCTACTCCTGCACCTATTTTCGAAGTTTCTATGTTTTAAGGCAATAAATATAGGCGCGTGAGGTGAAAGAGCGGATCCACTGAAAGAGAGGCACGTATGGTACTTTGTTATAACTTATCCATTGTGCCGCTGCAAACCATAGGAACGAAAATGTAATCTAGAAAAATAAAGCATGTTTTTTTTAACAAAGAATGAAAGACGAATGAAGAGATTTCTAAAGAGTGAACTGTGAAAATTGAAAAACCTGACTTTTATTATTCAGGACTAAGTATTAAAATGCCTGGAAAATGTTGATTTTTTTTTTTTTGCACTTTCTAAGGATCTATTCAGCATGTTGGAGAAATAATGATCAGAACACTTTACTGGCAGAATGAAACAGATGTCATGGTCATTTGGTATGCAGCAACACATATTAAAAGCAAAACGTTGTTAAGAATAGACACCACAAGAGATTAGAATGACACAAAAGCATGAGTGAAGTGCATATGATTGTTTCTTATTCTCTTGCATTTATCTGAATGAATATTTAATACTAATTAACAGATGAAACTACCAGTGTACTGTTTTAGAACCATGGCAATCCCTGCCTGCATTCACGGATCACAATTTGAAAGCATTCATTTACAAATCCAAATAGGATTACCTAATTTTTATTTCACAAGAGATTGAATTGTTACTAGCAGTAGATCAATTTTCATTTCATTAAAGACAAGTCAAAAAAAACTCCGAAGGTAGACACAAAATGCTGGAGTACCAGGCAGTGTCTCAGGAGAGAAGGAATGGGTGGCGTGTCGGCTCGAGACCCTTCTTCAGACTGGGAGTCGGGGGGAGAGGGAGACAGAGGTATGGAAGGGTGAGGTGTGAACACGAAAGATCAAGGGGGATGCGGATCAAGGAAAATGTAGCGTGGATCATTGTTAGCTGAGGGCAAAGTGGCAATGAAACTGGCGGTAATAAATAGTTGTGAACAGCTTAAACTTTGAAGATCCAAATCAGGGTGTCTCACAAGAAACTGCAGATGGTGGTTTACAAAAGAGGGTGCAAAGTGCTGGTGTAACTCAGCAGACCAGGCAGTATCTACAGATTGTGACGCTTCAGGCCGGGACCCTTCTTCAAACCCGAAAAGTCACCTATCCATGTTCTCTGGAGATGCTGCCTGACTGGCTGACTTACTCCAACACTTTGTGTCACATCTTGCATTTAGATTCATATGCAAGGGTCAAAGAAGATTTCCAATATCATTTTAAAAATACATTATTATGGTGCAAATATAGACAGGACAAAGCATTCTGCATGAGATATTGCAATGTGCCATTACATTTACTTATTTCATGGGTCCTCAATTTTTACATATTATTTACTCTCTGCTGTCTTCTGGCAGCAATTAAAATATCATGTCTACTCGGCCATTCAATCATGGCTGATATATCTTTCCCTCCCAACTCCACTCTCCTGCCTTCTCCCCATAACCCCTGACACCCGTACTAATCAGGAATCTGTCAATCTCTGCCTTAAAAATATCCATTGACTTGCCCTCCACAGCCTTCTGTGGCAATGAATTCCACAGATTCACCACCCTCTGACTAAAGAAATTTGCCCTCATATCAATAGACAATAGGTGCAGGAGTAGGTCATTCGGCCCTTCGAGCCAGCACCGCCATTCAATTTAATCATGGCTGATCATCCACAATCAGTACCCCGTTCCTGCTTTCTCCCCATATCCCCTGACTCTGCTATCTTTAAGAGCTCTGTCAAACTCTCTCTTGAAAGTATCTAGAGAACCGGCCTCCGCCGCCCTCTGAGGCAGAGAATTCCACAGACTCACAACTCTCTGTGGTGAAAATGTTTTTCCTCATCTCCGTTCTAAATGGCTTACCCCTTATTCTTAAACTATGGCCCCTTGTTCTGGACTCCCCCAACATCGGGAACATGTTTCCTGCCTCTAGCGTGTCCTATCCCTTAATAATCTTATATGTTTCAATAAGATCCCCTCTCCCGTCCTTCTAAATTCCAGAGTGTACAAGCCCAGCCGCTCCATTCTATCAACATATGACAGTCCTGCCATCCCGGGAATTATCCTGGTGAACCTACGCTGCACTCCCTAAATAGCAAGAATATCCTTCCTCAAATTTGGAGACCAAAACTGCGCACTGCATACTCCTGGTGTGGTCTCACCAGGGCCCTATGCAACTGCAGAAGGACCTCTATGCTTCTATATTCAAGTCCTCTTGTTATAAAGGCCAACATGCCATTCGCTTTCTTCACTGCATGCTTACTTTCAATGACCGATGAACAAGGACCCCCAGACCCCGTTGTACTTCTCCTTTTCCCAATTTAACACCATTTAGATAATAATCTACCTTCCTGTTTTTGCCACCAAAGTGGACAACCTCACATTTATCCACATTAAACTGCATCTGCCATGCATCTGCCTACTCACCCAACCTGTCCAAGTCACCCTGCATCCTCATAGCATCCTCTTCACAGTTCACACTGCCACCCAGCTTTGTGTCATCTGCAAATTTGCTAATGTTACTTTTAATCCCTTCATCTAGGCCATTAAGGTAAATTGTAAATAGCTGCGGTCCCAGCACCGAGCCTTGCAGTACCCCACTAGTCATTGCCTGCCATTCTGAAAGGCACCCGTTAATCCCTACTCTTTGTTTCCTGTCTGCCAACCAATTTTCGATCCTTCCGAAAGGAACGTTCTTTTATTCTGAGGCTATGACCTCTGGTCCTAGACTCTCCCACTAGTGGAACCATCCTCTCCGCATCCACTCAATCCAGGCCTTTCACTATTCGTTAAGTTTCAATGAGGTCCCCCCTCATCCACCTAAACTTCAGCGAGTGGAGGCCCACTATCTTCAAACGCCCATCGTATGTTAACCCAATCATCCCTGGGATGATTCTCGTAATCCTGCTCTGGGCCCTGTCCAACACCAGCAGACCCTTCCTCAGATATGGGGCCCAAAGCTGCTCACAATACTCCAAATGATCCACATCCCTCCATATCCATGTGCCTATCCAGCCTCTGAAATGCCACTGCTGCAGTCAGATATTATAATCTCACTTGAAGCCAAAAGGAAACACTTTTCTAAAATAAAGAGTGTAAACAGACAGAAAAGCAAGGGTTAAAAAGCTGGAGTAATTCAGCAGGACAGGCAGCATCTCTGGAGAGAAGGAATGTTTCAGGTCGAGTCGGAAGAAGGGTCTTGACCCAAAACATCATCTAGTGATGCTGCCTGTCCCGCTGAGTTGCCCCAGTTTTTTGCGTCTACCTTGTTGGAAGGAACTGCAGATGCGGGTATAAACCGAAGGTAGACGCAAAAACTGGGGCAACTCAGCGGGACAGGCAGCATCATATAACCATGTTATATGGTTATATGATGCTGCCTGTCCCGCTGAGTTGCCCCAGTTTTTGCGTCTACCTTCGGTTTAAACCAGCATCTGCAGTTCCTTCCAACAAAGAAAAAGCAGGGGAGATGGGGCAGAAATGGATAGCGCCAGTGGAAAATAAAATTGGATGAATACTTTGTGTATGGCCCCCAAAGGCAGTAATTTCAAAGATTCCATCCTGCCTTATTCTGGGGGTGTGAAGCCCCCCAACACAAAACCTATAACCTGACACGACTCAGTCATCTCGTGAAAGGGATGAGTGCAGGAAGTCCATGGAGTCACGCTGAGTGTGGAAATTGGGCACATTGTTCATGTAATTAGAAACCTTTAACCAGCTAACGTGGGGCGCTGGAGCTGGTTAAAGGTGTTATGATGTCCCAAAATAGTTTTCCATGGGCACAAATGAAAGAGGAATCTTTCAGAAAACTCTAGTCTTTCAGTCCGACTGTGTCCAATATCAAATTGAAAGATAAGTACAACCCCAGCTAAAAGGAACTGAACTTGTCATGGAATGAAATCCAAGTTTCTTTTATGGGGGGAAAAAAAAACAAACTCCTGGGGAAATGTAATACTCAGACTTAATTATTAGGCTCCAAATACCAGTTCATGCTTGCAGCTCACACACAAACAAACAAAGAGAGCAAACAAGTTGGGAGAACGGGAGCGGAAATGCTTACTGTATAACGAAGATTTACTGACAAGATATTGGGCGATTTGTGTGCAGGTTTCGTTCAGATTCATTGTGCTACTCCGGTGGATGGTGCCAGAGATGGCGGATGCGAGCGGCAAGGTGGTTGTTGAGGGCGATGGCAGTCGAGGAAGGGACACGTGGGTGCCGGAGGGCGCGACCCCAGGAACAAAGGAGGATCCAACATGGGGGGGAACCGAACCGCTGTGGGGGGGGGGGGGGGGGGGGGGGGAGCTGCGAGTGGGACAACAAAGGCGGATCTTGCTTTCTAAAAGACTTTGTAACTTTGTCACCGCCCTTTATGTGGTGACTCTTTGCATACCTTGGGTAAGCAAAACATAGAATTTCACTGTGATGTCACATGTGATAATAAGATCATCATTCCTTAATTCCTTCATTCAGGAGTGAGGCTGGTAGGAGGGGAGAGGGAACCGGAGTCAGGCCCACCGCACCCTCGAAGTTGGCTGCGGGAGGCCCCCCTGGGGAACAAAGGTGGACGGGCGAGGATAGGGATGTCACGTACAAGGAAGGAGATTACTGGAGGCCCCCAACAGCCTGGGACTCGCCTGCAGCAAGTACCGCTCATAAGAACTAGAGTGTGGAATTTGCCAAAATGGTGCCAAAACATGGGGCCCATTGCATGCGGGCTCAGTAGACTATTTCCATACCCTTGCTAATCGAGGATCAGGGGGTTAGGCAATACTCTACTAGACTGTTTGTATGAACGTGTTTCACTGTGTTAGCACTTCGCATATGTGCCAATGAAAGGACCATTGAACCACATTGGGTGTGGAGCCAATCTCATGCAGTGGACTTTGCGGAGGAATTCATTGCCACAGATGGAGGAACAGGCCAAGTCAATAGATATTTTTAAGGCGGAGATTGATAGATTCTTGGCTAGCATGGGTGCCAAAGGTTACAAGGAGACGGCAAGAGAATCGAGTTGAGAGGGAAAGATAGATCTTGAATGGCAGAGTAGGCTTGATGGGCCGAGTGGCCCAATACTGCTCCTATGACTTATGACCTTATGAATCATGCTATCAATTCCGTCTCCTTCTGTGACAGAAGACTTCTGCGGATGAAACAATTGGAATATTCAACCTGTCTCATGCTCTTCTGTCCATCGGTTACCTTTGCTTAGAACTTTATCCCAGGGATGTGGCTAATCTTGGGGAAATCCCAAAGACGTACAGGGCTGGTAGGCTGGTGGTAAATTGCCCCCCTTGCGTAAGTGTGTGGTGGAATCAGGGTGGGATTGATGACAATATGGAGAGAATAAATACATAGGAAGGAACTGCAGATGCTGGTTTACACCGAAGATAAGACACAATATGCTGAAGTAACTCAGTGGGACAGGCAGCATCTCCGTAGCGAAGGAATGGGTGACATTTTGGACCGACACAATTTGTCACCCGTTCCTTCTATCCAGAGATGATACCTGTCTGGCTGAGTGACTCCAACATTTTGTGTCTATCTTGAGAATAAATGTATATTAGATTGGCGTACAATTAGTGTAAAGAATGGATTGATGGTCAGCAAGGACTTAGTGGTCTTAGGTCTTAGTGGACTTAGTGGTCTGAAGGGCCGGTTTCCATGCTGTATCTCTCAATTACTCAAATAAATTAGGGTGTGATATAATTAATGTTAACCCCATTATTAATACAATAGAGTGATCCCAAAGTTGTGCACTGGTCTTGTTAATCCTGGCCTGATTGGAGAGGCTAGGGCTTTAAAATTGGTTAAAAGCTTCAGGGCTACTGGGAGATTTGGTCAATTTGGGAGTGCTCTCTGCAGAAATGGGATAAGCTGCAGTGGTGACAGTTTGTCTAGAGCCTAGATCCAAGCTGCAGGAACATCTGCAGACCCTGTCAATTAGGTGCAAAATGCATAGAATGGATTGGATGACTGCAAACCAGACATACATACACCTTGTAAATAATTGTATATAATGTTGCAGAGTTCTACTTTGTTGAGTGTTGATTGGATGATGTATTGAGCCTTGTCTGGTTTTCTTGCAGATCAGGGTAAATGTTGCTATTTTTGCTTCCTTGAAAAGCCCTGTTTGAATACAATGTACTAGCTGCTGTATTATTGGGTTAGGGAAATGTCCGTTATGTATGGGGTTAATCAATATCTGTAATTGGATTGTAAAGAGACCACCCCCATGTGGTTCGGCCCTCGAGGTCCGGGGACCTATAAAAGTCTGCAGCCACGAGGTCCCGCGTCGATCTCCTGGGAGAGCGCTTTGGACTGCGTGACCTTCTGTAGTGTCTCCGTTTGAGTGAGGCCTAGAGGATCGGACCCGCGAGGCAGATACGAGGATCGGACCCTCAGTGGTTAGGTACAGTGGTGGCAACTGTAATTGTGTTTTGTTTCATTAAAGATGATCAAGTGCATGATTCAGTGGTTTTTGACTGAAACTAGACTGGGGGGGGGGGAGCTTAGAATGAGCAAATTGCAATCTCAAGGCTGAAATCATTCAGAGGATCTGTTCAAGGTTTGCTATTGTAACGTGTTGTATCTTCCGAAACTTCAGCCTGAAGTTTAGTTTTGAAATGCAATTTGTGATTCCATTTTTCACTTAACTACCTCTATGAAAGCATACTCCATAAAACACACTGTGGTTAGCAGCAATGGTGTTGTAGTTAAACAAACACCTCTCACAACATTGCCATTTGGTGTCTCTGCTTCTCCTTGTATTGTCAAGGGGATCTATAAAGCCATCTCACTTTTGAACTCATTCCATCATACTTTTAAATTGACAAACCATGGTCTTCCATCTGGGCTAATTAACATATGATTTGCCTCCCATTGCTCATGCAACTTATGAAGGGTGTCATGGTGACACGGCGGTACAGTTGTTGCTTTTCAGCGCCAGAGACCCGAGATCGATCCTGACTACGGGCGCTGTCTGAATAGAGTTTGTACTTTTTCCTCCCTGACCACATGGTTTTCCCCAGATGTTCCAGTTTCCTCCCACACTCCAGGTTTGACGATTAATTGGATTTGGTAAAAATCGTAAATTGTCCCTAGTATGTTCCATTGGTTTGGTGTACGGGGATCGCTAGTCGGTATGGACTCAGTGGGCTGAAGGGCCTGTATCCTTGCTGTGTCTCTAAGCTATGTGGATAGAGAACTGGCTGGCAGACAGGAAACAAAGAGTAGGAGTAAACGGGTCCTTTTCAAAATGGCAGGCAGTGACTAGTGGGGTACCGCAAGGCTCGGTGCTGGGACCCCAGCTATTTACAATATATATTAATGATTTGGACGAGGGAATTGAATGCAACATCTCCAAGTTGAGGTTAGCTGTGAGGAGGATGCTAGGTGGCTGCAAGGTGACTTGGATAGGTTGGGTGAGTGGGCAAATGCATGGCAGATGCAGTATAATGTGGATAAATGTGAGGTTATCCACTTTGGTAGCAAAAACAGGAAAGTAGACTATTATCTGAATGGTGGCCATTTAGGAAAAGGGGAGATGCAACGAGACCTGGGTGTCATGGTACACCAGTCATTGAAAGTAGGCATGCAGGTGTAGCAGGCAGTGAAGAAAGCAAATGGTATGTTAGCATTCATAGCAAAAGGATTTGAGTACAGGAGCAGGGAGGGTCTACTGCAGTTGTACAGGGTCTTGGTGAGACCACACCTGGAGTATTGCTTACAGTTTTTAGTCTCCTAATCTGAGAAAATACATTCTTGCCATAAAGGGAGTACAGAGATGGTTCACCAGAATGATTCCTGGGATGTCAGAACTTTCATATGAAGAAAGACTGGATAGACTCGGCTTGTACTCGTTATAATTTAGAAGATTGAGGGGGGATCTTATAGAAACTTACAAAATTCTTAAGGGGTTGGACAGGCTAGATGCAGGAAGATTGTTCCGGATGTTGGGGAAGTCCAGGACAAGGGGTCACAGTTTAAGGATAAGGGGGAAGTCCTTTAGGACCGAAATGAGAAAAACATTTTTCACACAGCGAGTGGTGAATCTCTGGAATTCTCTGCCACAGAATGTAGTTGAGGCCAGTTCATTGGCTATATTTAAGAGGGAGTTAGATGTGTCCCTTGTGGCTAAGGAGATCAGGGGGTATGGAGAGAAGGCAGGTACAGGATACTGAGTTGGATGATCAGCCATGATCATATTGAATGACGGTGCAGGCTCGAAGGGCCGAATGGCCTACTCCTGCACCTATTTTCTATGTTTCTAAACTAAACAAAAAAATTAAAACTACTTTTTTCTTGTAAAATATGAGATAAATAAAAACTATTGGAATATGATCAAACATATTGTAAGATTACAAATACAGTGAACACTTCAGACTTCCAGGGAATAATACAACTGTGTACCAATATCAATCTTTACACTTCTGTCTCATCTTCCTAAACATCCACCTGACAATCTACACAATGAAAACATAACTCATTCACCAATTAATCTTTGCACAATATCTTGGTGTCTTGGACATAGAAACATAGAAATTAGGTGCAGGAGTAGGCCATTCGGCCCTTCGAGCCTGCACCGCCATTCAATATGATCATGGCTGATCATCCAACTCAGTATCCCGTACCTGCCTTCTCTCCATACCCCCTGATCCCCTTAGCCACATGGGCCACATCTAACTCCTTCTTAAATATAGCCAATGAACTGGCCTCAACTACCCTCTGTGGCAGAGAGTTCCAGAGATTCACCACTCTCTGTGAGAAAAAAGTTCTTCTCATCTCGGTCCCTAAAGGATTTCCCCCTTATCCTTAAGCTGTGACCCCTTGTCCTGGACTTCCCTAACATCGGGAACAATCTTCCTGCATCTAGCCTGTCCAACCCCTTAAGAATTTTGTAAGTTTCTATAAGATCCCCTCTCACTCTTCTAAATTCTAGAGAGTATAAACTAAGTCTATCCAGTCTTTCTTCATAAGACAGTCCTGACATCCCAGGAATCAGTCTGGTGAACCGTCTCTGCACTCCCTCTATGGCAATAATGTCCTTCCTCAGATTTGGGACCTTGGTCAACTCCGCAGTAACCAAGAACAATTAACACGTTTTTGTCAGCTTTCAAATCAATCTCACCAATCTCATTCCCCCAAGTATTTCCCTGTAACTTTTTGAGAAATCAGAAGCCCCAGGTTTAAGGTGAAGGGGGAAAGACTTTGTGGGAACCTGAGGGGTCTCTTTTTCACATAAAGTGTGGTGGGTTTATAGGACGAGCTGCCGGAGGAGGTAGTTGAGGCAGGTACATGGAGAGGACAGGTTTAGAGGGATATGGGCCAAAGGCAGGCAGGTGGGACTAGTGCAGATGGGGCCTGATGGCCATTGTGGGCTTGTTGGCCTGAAGGGCTTGTTTCCACACTGTGTGACTCACAAACTCATTCTCAAGGATTATATCAGGTACAGGGGGTATCGGTTGTGTCGGTATACAGGAGAAACTGGAATTATTTTCCTTAGACCAGAGGAGGATGTATAACGTTTTTAAAACCATAAAGGAAATAGACATGAATTATTCACATTGTTGGAAGCGTATGGAACCATGAGTTGTTGAATGGAAGTGATTGACAAATTCTGCTGTTCTGATTTTGTGAACAGACATGAAAGTGTCTACACTTAAGATAGACACAAAGTACTGAAACAGGCCCTTCAGCCCATCGAGTCTGCACCAACCAGCGATCCCCGCACATTAACGCTACGCTATCCGACAGTTTTTACATTTATACCGCCAATAAACCGGCAAAACTGTACGTCTTTGGAGTGTGGGAGGAAACCAATGATCTCGGAGAAAGCCCACGCGGTCACGAGGAGAATGTACAAACTCCGTACAGACAAGCACCCGTAGTCAGGATCAAACCCGGGTCACTGGCGCTGTAAGGCAGCAACTCTACCGCTGTGCCACCGAGGGTGGTTGGAACTGTGGATATGTTCTTCTCATGAGAGTGGTGATGAATCAACCCAATCCACAATCTATGTTCAAAGACATGGTGGCTTATCCTTTGGGTTAGGGATAGACACAAAGTGCTGGAGTCACTCAGGGCATCCCTGGAGAAGAAGGATGGGTGATGTTACAGGTCGGGACCCTTCTTCAGGCTGAAAGTAAGGGGTGGTGGGGGAGGAGGAATGTGAAGGGGTCCAGGATCAATCAGGGCCAGCCACAAAATTTACCTCTGCCAGGGTGTTTCCTGGTAGCTCCATTGCTGGTTTGGGATGGTGAGATCTACATATGGATACAAGGTCGGAAGATGGGTCTCGACCTGAAATGTCACCTTTCCTTTTTCTGCGGAGATGCTGTCTGGCCCGTTGAGTTACTCCATCTATCTTCGCTTTAAACCACCATCTGCAGCTCCTTCCTACACAAGTCTAACGAATGTTCTTTTAATATCAATAAACCAGAATGAAAATGTAAAGAGAGCAATACTCACAGGCACATCAACATACTTGGCAGCGGCTTTTACCTATGGGCAGAAAGGAACAAAACATTGGCCACAGTCTAAAATGTCATAATTTAGTTTAGGTTAGAGATACAGCGTGGAGAGAGGCCCTTCGGCCGACCAAATCCGTGCTTACCTGCGATCCCCGCACACCAACACTATCCTACACACACAAAAGCAACTTGACAAATAAAGTCTGAAGAAGGGTCTCACCCATCCCTTCTCTCTGGAGATGCTGCCTTTCCCACTGAGATCCTCCAGCACTTTGTGTCTATCTTTGGTTTAAAGCAGCATCTGCAGTTCCTTCGTACACACAGGGACAATTTACTGTCCCAACAAAGCTATTTAGCCCACCAACCTCTACGTCTTTCGAGTGTGGGAGGAAACCGGAGCTCCCGGGGAAAACCCACGCAGGCCACGGAGAGAATGTGCAGACTCCACATGGACAGCACCTGTGGTCAGGGTCAAAGCTGGTTCTCTGGCGCTGTTAGGCAGCAACTCTGTGGAAATCAGCTGACTCCTTAAACTCCTTTCCACCAAACTGCTTTTCTCGTGGCCCTCGGGCTCCCTGTTGGCCGCTGCACGGTTGCATCTGTTGCAACAGCGGCTCGTACGAGTAAAAAGTAACCATTTTTTTCGTCACGAGTATTTTTTTACTCGTGGACATTTTTTGCAGGGATGAAAAAATGTTTATCAGATGTCCTGAGTACCTACCGTTGGCATTACGAGCCGCTACGAGACATCCACGGACGAAACTCCTACGGACCCGCTACGGACATTCTCCGAGTTCGGATCAGGGGGAAACTCGGGAGAACTCTTGAATTACCTCGTACAGTGGGACAGGGGCCTTAAAAATATCCATTGACTTGGCCTCCGCAGCCTTCTGTGGCAATGAATTCCACATGTTCACCACCCCCTGAATAAATAGATTCTCCCTCATATCCTTCCTAAAGGAACGTCCTTTTATTCTGAGGCTATGACCTCTGGTCCTGGACTCTCCCACTAGTGGAAACATCATCTCCACATCCACTCTATCCAGGTCTTTCACTACTCACTTGCTGTATCTGCTGTCTCCCTGTGGTACCTCTAAAGTCTCAAGTCATGGGATCATGGATATGTGTGAAGGCATGAAATAATTATTAACTTTCATTCAGTTAATGCACATATTCACGGTGGACACGCAGATTACTCACAGTGAACGATAGGATTGATGAGAAGAAGGTTCCTTCATCATATCGTGACAACTTGGATAAGACGCCTTCCAGCACAAAGACAAACTTGGTGGGGGAGGAGAGAGACGAGAAAAAGAAATTCAGTGCAATGCCAAACTGATTCTTCCAACACAGAAACTCCAGATGCATAATGTGGGTGGGAATGAACAGCAGTCATTAAATTAATAATTTCAGTTGATTGCAAAATGCTACAAATAAGGATAGACTGTGGAGTATGATCCTGGACATTAAAATTGAATATTAATCTTACAAGTTATTTTGGCCGAGTACCAAGTCGATATTTGTTATGTTCTCTCAAATTTCCTCTCTCGATGATCCCATCTCTGCTAACTTTTGTATGGTCCTTCCTAGAACGCAACACGCTGCTCCCATCTCTTCTTAGGGATTGGCATTCCTCTTCTCTGAGAAGCATTTAAGGATTTACCTCCATCTCAAGAACTTGCTGTAGAGTCATAGAGTCGTGCAGCATGGAAACAGGTCTTCAGTAAACTTGTCCATGCTGATCAAGATGGTCCATTGAAGTTAATCTCCATTTGTCAATGTTTGATCCATATCCATCTAAACCTTTTCTATCCATCAAACTGGACAAGTATATTTGACTCCACGCTGCAGTCAAACCCCGTGGTGTTATAGTCTGCAGCAAGGAGACTTCAGGCCCAGTGCTGAGCCTAGGACCTAGGTAGTCCTTGCTTTCTCCCTCTTTCCCCTCCCCTTCCCAGCTCTCCCACTGTCTCCACCTCTTCCTTTCTTCTTCCCCCCCTCATCCCCTTATCAGTCTGAAGATGGGTCTCAACCCGGAACTTCACCCATTCCTCCTCTGAGTTTCTCCAGCATTTTTATCCACCTTCCATTGTTCCACCATCTGCAGTTCCTTCTAAAACAAGTATCTTTTCAATGTTGTTATCATACCTGCCTCAACTACCTCCTCGGGCAGCTCAATCCATACACACACCACCCTCTAAATGATAAAGTTGCTCCTTAGTTTCCTATTAAATCTCTTCCTTCTCACCTTAAACCTATGCTCTCTGATTCTTGATTGCCCTACCCTGGGTATTAAAAAAAACTGCATGCACCCCATCAATTTCCCTCATGATTTTATACACCTCTATAAGATCACCCCCTAGACTCTTACACTCTGAGGAAGAAAGTCCGAGCTTGCCCAATTTCTCCCAATAACTCAGGCCCTCGAGAACTGGCAACTTCCTCGTAAATCTTCTCCGCACTCTTTCGAGCTTAATGACATCCTCCCTATTGCAGGATGACCATATTGAACACAATCCTCCAAATGTCTTGTACAACTGTGACTTAATGTAAGTACCAGATCTACGATAGCTTCTGTTATAGTGAGAGGGAAATTGTTTAGTATTTGTGTCGTTGAGGAGGTGTAGTTCTGTTTGTACCAACAACTCTCGATTACCTTACTCAAATGTTCTTTTCTTTGTGCGTCAGTGATCAGTAATAAAAAACATTAATATATTGTAGATGTAAGTTTTAATGTTTTAATAATTCAAACATTATAATGTTTGTTGGAAGCAGTTGCCTGGACAGTGTTTTACCAGGATGCTTCACAGCTCAGTTTGGGAACAGTTCCATCCAGGACCACAAGAAATGGCAGCAAATTGTGGACGCTGCCCAGACCATCACACAAACCAACCTCCCTTCTATTGACTCCATTGATTCGTCATGCTGCCTTGGCAAGGCCAGCAGCATAATCAAGGACCAGTCTCACCCTGGCCACTCCTTGCTCTCCCCTCTCCCATCTCCCAACGAATGCATTTCGTTGTCTCTGTACTGTACACTGACAATGACAATTAAAATTGAATCTGAATCTGAATCTGAATCGGTCAAAGGTACAGAAGTGTAAAAACGCACACCTCCAGATTCAGGGACAGTTTCTTCCCCGCTGTTATCAGGCAACTGAATCATCCTACCACAACTAGAGAGCAGTCCTGAACTACTATCTACCTCGTTGGTAACCCTGGGACTATCTTTGATCGGACTTTACTGGCTGTCCAAGCCGGCCAACAATCACCCCGTACACTAGCACCATCCTACACACCAGGGACAATTTATAATTATTACCTAAGCCAATTAACCTACACACCTTTATGTCTTTGTAGTGTGGGAGGGAACCGGAGCACCAGGGGAAAGCACGCATGGTCACGGGGAGAACGTGCAAACTCTGTACGGACAGGACTGGTAGTCAGGATCGAACGCGGGTCTCTGTCACCGTGAGGCAGCAACTCTACTGCTGCGCCACCGTGCCGACCCCAATTCATATCAAGCAATCCCAGGATTTGTATAACATTGTGGTTTCCGTTTTGGCTTTAGGAATAAGAACGAGATAAATTTTCATATCTTAACACGGTAGGTACCAGGCAGAAATGTGGATCATTTAGAGGCCTGGCATGCTCATGGTTTAAACCATTAGATGAATGCACATTATCTGATAGATAGAAACTCAGCACCTTCCTATATCTCGGGTATGACATTGGCAAGGTGCTCCAGCCACTTCTTACCTTTGAAACCAGAAGTGAAATCATTTCTTTGAAGGTTTCTTCAATCAAAAGGTCGATCTTTGAGTGATACTGCTGCTGTAATTAAAAAAACGACAATGACGTCTTGCAACACGACCGAGGAAAGAGGGGGGGGGGGGGGGGGGGGGGGGGGGGGGGGGGGGGGGGGGGGGGGGGGGGGGGGGGGGGGGAGGGCGGTGAAAACAATGTCTTGTATCACATCAAACACAATTAAAAACTATAATTGGGGAGAACTTCAAATGGAAAACCTTGAACACTACCTCCACACCCAATGGTGTTTTACAATCAGTGCCAGAATGCTTCCCATGTACACTGTGGTATTAAGCAGCTAATAGGTCTATTATTTGAGTGAATCGAGTTGTAGACCTTATTCAGGCACAGGAATGTGAAGGATACTCTTTTTGTCGGCTTCATTGCAATTAGGACTGCCATGTGTTTTTTTTTTCTAAAGACCCGTGCAGTTGGCTGAGTGAAAGGCGAGGAGAAGATTCAATTAATGCAACATTTTATGTCTGACAACTCTCATTCATAAGTCATTTAAGCTGCTCTGTGAGAAAAAAAAAAAAAATGGGAGACCCTGATTGTTAACTGCACAAGGGGCCGTGTATTCAGATAGCAAACAGCAGTTCACTTGGGTTCGCTGAATTCTTGCTGACAATAAATATAGTTTAAGGCGAAATTAATTTTTTTTCTTCTTCTGCTGACCAGACAGAAACAAATTAACAGGTGATACATCGACGAATTAAAGCATTGCCCGAGATCTACAATCTTCTCTGTGAACTGCCTGCCTTCAAATTGTTATTATTAATAACTAATCTAAAAGCCTCCATCTTTTGTTACCAGGTGCAGCATCATTGTCGGTCTGTTCCCCCCCCCCCACCGATAATTTGCAGTGAAGTTTGTTACTAAACGCTAACCAGCCAAAAGCTGAAGAACGTTATAGAGTCAGGTCGTGGATGCTTTTCACGAGAGGGGATATTGAAAAACTTAATCTACCATTTAACTTCATCTTCACTCCTTACGTCTAGTGATTCAAAACAATTAAGAGCAGTCAGTACCTTATACGCACACACATTGGTCAGCTACTCAGAAGTCATCTCTACTTAACAGTGTGTTTCCAACTCTCTGCTGTCAAATCAAAGTTTGTTCATTCAACAGTATGAATCCATCCTCTGCAATTTTCTCCGCAAAAATCAGTTTGTTTTTCTACCCCCCACTCCGCAAACCCTTCCCTTCCTGCCTTCAAAAGCCGCACAAGAACCTTTCATTTAGTTGGTGCCTTTGATTCCTCGCTGGCTAATACCTCCTTTTCAAGGCTTGTGTCCATTTTTCTGCCTTGTTGAGCACTGAGAACTTGTTTCTTTCACACTTGGAGCAGAATACAAATGCTAGTTGCTGCCTTTTGTTGGAGTTTACGTTCCAAAAGCACAGGCCTACACCCAGTTTTTAAAGATATGCTGCTGCCCTATGGCCAAACCTAGACTAACGTCACTCATTCCTTCTCTCGCTGCCTGTCCCACTGAGTTACTCCAGTACTTTGTGCCAAATCTAGACTGTAGAGTTGAGTTTAGTTTAGAGATATAGCACGGAAACAGGCCCCTTGAGCCCACCGATCCCCGTTCACTAGCGCCATCCTACACACGCCAGGGACAATTTACAATGTTACCACAGCTGCAAGGCAGCACCTCCACCGCTGCGCCACCATGCCGACTGAAACACAACCAAACAACTTTCCCTTCCATAAAAGGGGAACCTTATTTCTTCTCCTTCCCGTACAACATTTACGATGTGAGAATACAGATTTGGACATTTTATTTTGAGGCTAAGCGCAGAAGAAGTTTCGTAAATAAAGCCATGATATCTGACTAGTTTTAAAATAATGTGTTTTGAATTTCTGCAAGTGGATAAAAATTTCACCTGCACATGCCGTGGAGCAGCAGTAGAGTCGCTGCCTTACAGTGCCAGAGACCCGGGTTTGATCCTGACTACGGGTGCTGGCTGTACGGAGTTTGTACGTTCTCCCCGTGACCACGTGGATTTCCTCTGCGATCTTTGGTTTCCTCCCGCACTCCAAAGACGTACAGGTTTGTAGGTTAATTGGCGGGGTATAATAGTAAATGGTCCCGAGTATCGCTGTGCGGGTATCGCTGGTCGGCGTGGTGTCGGTAGACCGAAGGGGCTGTTTCCGCGCTGGATCTCTAAATTAAACTATACACTAATAGTAATCTTGGTTTGATGTTTGCTTCAACAGTCTATTTCCATATCTATCCGTAGCACCCTGGAAAGGGGAGAAGGCAGGAATAGGGAGAATGCAGGAATGGGGTACTCATTGGGGATGATCAGCCATGATCACATTGAATGGCGGTGCTGGCTCGAAGGGCCGAATGGCCTACTCCTGTACCTATTGTCTGTTGTCCATTGAAATGTGGTTTTAGTTTTAGAGATACAGCAAGGAAACATGCCCTTCTGCTCACACCATTCTCCTGCCTTCTCCTTGTATCCTTAGACACCCGTAATAATCAAGAACCTATCAATCTCCGCTATCAAAATACCTTATGACTTGACCTCCACAGCAGTCTGTGGCAATTAATTCCACATATTCACCACCCTCTGGCTAAAGAAATTCCTCCTCATCTCCATTCTAAAGATACGTCCTTTTATTCTGAGGCTGAGCCATCTGGCCCCAGCCTCTTCCCACTATTGGAAACATCCTCTCCACACCCACTCTCTCTAGACCCTATAAATATGATAATAAAATGCAGTTATGAAATGTTGAATTTATCTTATTCTGCAAGTTTTACATAGGAGAAGAATTAGGCCATTCAACCCATCGAGTCTGCTCCACCATGTGACTATTTTTTCCTCTCAACCCCATTCTCATGCCTTCTTCCCGTAACATATGACGCCCTTACTAATCGAGTACCCATCAATCTCCTCTTTAAAATGCTCATTGGCTTGGGAGCATAGTCATAATTCGTAACAAAATGATATTATTCAGGGTCAAACAAAAATGAGTGTTTGGTTTCTTTGCTCTATAGCTTTCGTGGAAGCCAATTATTATGAACTTTCCTTGGGGTGAGACATTTCCAGATCATCTTATCAGAAACACAAAGCATCGGCTTTAGCCTTTCAAAGCTGGAGTTCCCTCCACTGGAACAAAGGATGACCTGGCATGGTGGGGCTTCCATGAGGGAGGGGGAACACAAAGGAGGACCTGGCGTGGTATACTTTGTAACTTTGTTAGTGCCCTTTATGTGGTGACTGTTTGCATACTGAAGGTAGACACAAAATGGTGGAGTAACTCTGGAGAGAAGGAATGGGTGACGTTTCGGGTCGAGACTCTTCTTCAGGGTTTTACCTTGGGTGTGTAAAACAAAGAATTTCACTGTGAATTTGTCACATGTGACAATAAAGTAGTTATTCATCCTTCATTCAATCATTCATTCATTCATTCAATCATTCATTCATTCAATCATTCATCCATTCATTCAATCATTCATCCATTCAATCATTCATTCATTTCATTCATTCATTCATTCATTCAATCATTCATTCATTCATTCATTCAATCATTCAGTCCTACCTTCATTCAATCCTTCATTCATTAATTCATACATACATTCATTCATTCAAATCATTCATTCATTCACCCATTAAGTAATTAATTAATTAATTAATTAATTAATTAATGAGCTAACACCCAGCGCAGTGTATTTTTTTTAAGGAGCAAGTTTCACAAGAATGAATATATATGACATGAATGATAAAATATGGCACTTACCCATTGCTTACCACTCTGGAATTGGCGACAGGAAACATAAATGGAGAGAACAAACCAGAACACAGGGAAAAGCAAATGGAAAATGATAAAAATTAAAAAAGAATTCAAGTCAATCTGCAAATCAGGTGCGTTCGTCTTAAAAAAATAAAATGCATATTCTTAAATAATGAACTTAAAAGTGCAACGGGATGAAAAAAATTACGAAACATATTCAGACACAACAGGGGCAAGCGATAAAAACAAATTATGTTTCATCTTTTGTGCCGTGGAAACGAACAATTTTCCACTTTTCACCCCAACAATGTTAAATATAAGAGGAAGCATCTGCAGTTCCTTCCGACACATTAAATATAAGCAGTGTGGATTACTCCTGTGCTGGGAGACATGTTCTCCTGTTGCCATTGCCCCCACACATTTTGGGTTGAATAACATTGTGCATTGATATATCCATTGGCACTTGCTAAGCATTTAATACTTATTCAAGTTTACACCAATTGGAGGAACAACACCTCATATTTCGCTTGGGCAGCTTACAAACCAGCAGTATGAATATTGACTTCTCTAACATCAAGTAACCCTTGTCTTCCCTCTCTCTCCATCCCTCCCCCCTTTTCCAACTAGGCTGAATCCTTTCCTCATTTACATTTTATCTCTGCTTGCTTTGTTGTTACCTTCTCCTAGCTAACAATGATGCATTCTACATAGTCCTTGATCTTCATCCCCTTTGTCTTGTTTTCACACCTTACACATCCTTATCTCTATATCTTAACTGTCTCTCCCCCTCCCCTGACTCAGCCCAAAGAAGGGTCTCGACCTGAAATGTCAGCCGTTCCTTCTATCGGGAGATGTTTAGTTACTCCAGCATTTTCTGTCTATCTTCGATACTTGTTGAATATTATGTGCAAATCAACCAGATTTAATTGACTGAGAAAAAAAGCTGCCGGAGGTAACTCAATCGACTAGGCAGCATCTGTGTGGGGGGGGAGGGGAGGGGGCGGGGGGGGTGGGGGAGATGGACAGACCACATTCCCAATTGGCACCTTTCATTAGACTGATGGAGTAAAGGACAGATGGTTGGTGGAACTTCAAGTGTCCACTTCCCACCACAGATGCTGCCTGATCCGCAGAGTTTCTCCAGCACTTTGTATTTTGCTCAAGATTGCAACATGTGCAGTCTCTGGTGTCCCAGATTTAATTGACATTAGGACTCCAGGTCTAATAGGGCAATTGACCAGTCATTTACATTAGTGCTGGCGGTTCGGTTAGTTTAGCCCAATTTAGTGGTTCGGCGCAGAAACAGGCCCTTCGGCCCATCGAATCCGCGCTGACCAGCGATCCCTCCACACTAATCGTATCCTACACACACTAGTGTGTCATTGAAACTATCGTCCTCAAAACAGTGTCTTTGAATATTTGTATGGCAGATTTGAAATAGACCCTGGACAAGTAGTTGAAAGGTTATTAGAGATAACCTCTTGGAGCGCAGGAGGATGAGGGATGATCATATAAGGTGTGTAAAATCATGAGAGGAATAGATCGGGTAAATGCACAGATTATTTTACCCAGAGTAGGGGAATCGAGAACCAGGTGACATTAAGGTGAGGGAGGGGGGAAAGATTTAACTTTTTTACACAAAGGATGGTGGGTGTATGGAATAAGCTGCTGGAGGAGTTAGTTGATTCAGTAACTATTGCAGTGTTTAAGAAACCTTTAGACAGGTACATGGATAGAATAGGTTTGGAGGGATATGGACCAAACATTGGCAAGTTGGGCCGAGGGGCCTGTTTCCACGCTGTATGGCTCTATGACTCTATAGTGAGGACACAGAGTTGAGGAGAGAGCCAGACCAGCCATGATCTTAGAGTGATACAGTGTGGAAACAGGCCCTTCGGCCCAACTCGCCCACACTGGCCAACAATGTCCCAGCTACCCTAGTCCCACTTGCCTGCGCTTGGTCCATCACCCTCCAAACCTGTCCTATCCATGTACCTGTCCAACTGTTTCTGTTCCACACACCCACCTGTGTGAAATAGTCACCCCTCAGATTCCTATTAAATCTTTTCCCCTTCACCGTGAACCTATTTCCTTTGGTACTCAATTCCCCTATTTTGGGTAAAAGACTGTACTATTCTGACCTGATCTATTCCTCTCATGATTCCTTATTAAGAGGAGCATATTAGAGCTATATTGTAATTAGAGTTATTTTAAAATCATCGGATTTGTGCTACGTTTGGATGCGAGTGACAGCAGACACATGGAATGGCAGCGATAGCAAACACGTGCAGAAACAGCAGAGTGGAAAAGACAAATTATGATTGAAATGATAACCTACAACCCAGGCCTACCTCTTGCGCTCCTTCCAAAATGCAGAGTTTAGTTGATTGTTTCTTGGCATCCACAAGCACGTTGAACATTGTACAGACAGAAGAAGGGACGCGCAGATCTGTTGACTTGCTCAGCTTTTGCAACTTGGCTTCAAACGCAACTCTTGTTCTGTTTGATGAAAACACAGAGAGCACGCACGGTCATTCAGGGATGACTGATTTGATGCAAGGCCGCTCAAAGCCAAGTAGTGGAGGACAGTGAAGCATGCACAGAGTCTTTTACCCAGGGCAGGGAGATCGAGAACCAGAGGTTTATTTAAGGCAGGGACTCCCAACCTTTTTCGTCCCGTTTACCCCCTGGCAACTTCAATAGCACAGAACAATGTTATTTCACTTACTTATGAACAACTGATGATGAACAGATACCGGTATACCAGAACCAAACACAGTCAGTCAATGAGAAAAAATATGTACAATTCCAGAATTAACAAATTTACCCCCCGAGTAGGTGAAATTTACCCCAGGTTGGGAACCTTTGATTTAAGGTAAGAGGGACAAGATTTATTAGGAACCTGAGGGGAAATGTTTGTCACGCTGTGGGTGGTGGGCATACAGAACGAGCTGCCAGTGGAGGTGGTTGAGGCAGGTATTATAAAAGATTTAAAAGACAGATGCACGGAGACGAAAGATTTGGAGGAATATGGGTGAAACGCAGGCAAATGGAGCATTTTGGTTGGTATGGATGAGTTGGACAAAAGCACCTGTTTCCAGGCTGCATGGATGCTTCAATTGCAAATCAATTCCAGTCTGACGAAGGGCCTCGACACGAAACGTCACCCGTTCCTTCTCTCCAGAGGTACTGTCTGTGCCGCTGAGTTATTCCAGCTTTTTGTGTCAATTATGCTTATGGAATTGAGTGATTTGAATGGATGAATAAGTTTATTGGCCAAGTATTCACACACAAGGAATTTGCCTTGGTGCTCTGCCCGCAAGTGATAACACGACATACAGTGACGGTTAAGAATGACACATAAAACATTGGAGTGTGATGTGTTGTGTGTGATGGTGCTTTACAGTGTGGGGAGGTGGCTGGTGCTGTGGTTAGATGTGCAGGTGCTGCATTGCGGTGTCCATTGTGATGTGGGTGTGTTGTATTATGGTGTGACATGTGTGTTATAGAGTATGTGTCGTGGGGTAGTGCGTGTGGCGTGCAAGCGTGCGCACACTATTCCCTGTGGAAAATACAAATAACAATGCACAAAAGGTTTGCCAAATTAGAACGGATGTCTTTGTTGGGCAACAGGGCAAGGGAGTAAGGTGATTAAGAATGCATACACGATACTTTACATCATCAGCTGAAGCGCAGAATAAGTGAGTGGGAAGTTTAGTTCAGAGATACAGTGTGGGAACAGGCCCTTCAGCCCACCGGGTCTATCCCAACCAATGATCATCCCAGACAATTTACAACAGCCAATTAACCTGCAAACCTGCATGTCTTTGGAGTGTGGAGACCAGAGCACCTGGAGAAAGCCCACACAGTCAGAGGGAGAACACACAAACACCCTACAGGCAGCAGCCGTAGTCAGGATGGAACCCGGATCTCTGGCGCTGTGAGGCAGCAACTCGATCGCTGCGCCACCGTGCTGCTCACTCTACCATGTTTATGGTAGTATTGTATAAAACACTTCATTAAGGCCACAGCTTGTATGCTGTTTATGTTATCAGTCACTATATACTGCAACCTGAAATATATGATGGTTACTTAGAGGATGTCGTTAAGATAAGAGAAATTTCATAATGGGGAGAGACTGGCTAAACAGGGCTAGAAAATTATTTCTTTGAAACAATAGATAGATTTGACTGAGCAATTGTAAGATTGGGAAAGGACAAGAATAATGGGATTTTTCTCTTGCTAGAGATATATGACCAAAGGGGACAGATTTAAGATAATGTATAGTAGGATTAGCAGAGATATGAGGAAAATCCTCACTCAAATAATCCAAAACCCATTGCTTAAATTGGGGACGCAGGCAAAAAGCCTTTTGTTTTAAAGTCTACACAGATGAGAACGTGATGAGCCATAACCTACAGGACTGTGGGATGGGAGTTGGTAAGTGTGGCTTATCAAAATGGATCCTTTAGGGTGGCACGGTGGTGCAATGGTAGAGTTGCTGCCTCACAGCACCAGAGACCCGGGTTCGATCCTGACCAAAGATCATTGAGCTCCAGTATCTTTGATCCTGACTACGGGTGCTGTCTGTACGGAGTTTGCACGTTCTCCCCGTGACCGCGTGGGCTTTCTCCGAGATCTTTGGTTTCCTCCCACACTCCAAAGACGTGCAGGTTTGTAGGTTCATTGGTTTGGTATGAATGTCAATTGCCCCCATTGTGTGTGTAGGATAGTGTTAGTGCATTTATAAGTGATAGTAGCAGAATTAGGCCATTCGGCCCATCAAGTCTACTCCGCAATTCTATCGTGGCTGATCTATCTTTCCCTCTCAACCTCATTCTCCTGCCTTCTCCCCATAACCCCTGACAGCCGTACTAATAAGTATTCGGGGATCGCTGGTCGGCGCGGGCTCGGTGGGCCAAAGGGTCTGTTTCCGCCCTGGATCTCTTCAACTAAAACATAATCCAGCAGTATAGACATCAAGCACCACATGGTCTCCATTCTGAACCAAACATGCCTGTGCTTCACGGATCAACCCTCTGAGCTGTCACTGGAGTTTAGTAATCCAATAAAACAGAAACAAACACCTTTTTATATACACGTAACCAAGCTTCAGAAGCCTAAGGCTTTCATTAAGTTGTCACTCTAATGCAACCATTCCTTAAGCACATCGATGGGAATTGCAACTGAAAGGATTATATTCCCGAGAGACAAGGTTTCCCTTTTGTTGTCATATCTGGGGGGAGAGAAGAAAGTCTCCAATTGGACTTTATAATACGTGGCTTGGTTCACATCAAAGATAGACACAAAATGCTGGAGTAACTCAGCGACTCAGGCTGCATCTCTGGGGAACGTGGATAGGTGACGTTTCGGGTCAGGAACCTTCCACTACCTGCAACCTCCGGCAACCACCTGCAACCTCCGGCAACCACCTTCAACTAGCATCGCAACCGGCTTCGACTAAAAAATTACCGATTTTTAAAACGGCAACCTATTTTTAGTCGCGGCCGGTTTTTAATTTTTTAAAATAATCGCCGGAACATAGAAGAAGCGGAAACCACTTTTGACCATTAGGGGAGACTGACAAAAACCTCCGGGAACCGCACGGAAACCTTGGGTGGGGCGCAAAGTCTCCAGAGGTTTCCGTTCAGGTTTCCTAAGTGGGACAGGGGCATAACTTAGAATCTCTGGAGAGAAGAGGGTGACATTTCGGGTCGAGACCCTTCTTCAGATTGATGTCAGGGGAGTGGGCAGTACAGAGATAAAATGTACTCGGACTTTACTGGACTTTACCTAGCACTAAACATTATTCCCTTTACCAAGCATCTGTACACTGTGGATGGCTCGATTTTAATCATGCATTGTCTGACTGATTAATGCATAACAAAAGCTCTTCACTGTACTCTGGTACACGTGACAATAAACTAAACTAAAATAAAAGTTTGGAACGCAGGCTGTGAAGTGTACTGCTATTGCCTGTATCTGCAATGTAATTCTAGTATAGTCAGCTGCACCTACCTTTTCACACAGGCCTCAATCATGTCACTGGCCATGAGTTTGAGTCTTTGGTCCAGATGTTGGGAAAATTCAGGCTCTGGCCAGTGTAGATCATAGACGAACATCTGTAGAGCATCCAGCTTCCAAAAGAGATCCTCCGATGTGGAAGAACCATTCCTAAAGCGAAAGAACATTGTGGCTATGAAACCTTTAGCACTGCGATATCACTGAAGAGGAACCAGACATCAAAACAGGGAGGCCACGAGCGGACAACAGGAAAGTTACACACAATACAAACATAGACAGCGGGCAGCATGGTAGCCTAGTGGTCGAGTTGCTGCCTTACAGCGCCAGAGACCCAGGTTCGGTCCTCACTGTATGGAGTTTGTACATCCTCCCCTTGATTGTGTGGGTTTTCTCTGAGATCTTCGGTTTCGTCCCACACTCCAAAGTCGTACAGGTTTGTAGGTTAATCGACTTGGTATAAATGTAAATTGGCCCCACTGTAGGATACCGTTAGTGTGCGGGAATCACGGGTCGGTGCGGACTGGGTGGGCCGAAGGGCCTGTTTCCGCGCAGTATCTTGGCGCCATAGCTGGCACAGAGGTTGTGGGCTGACGGGACTGTTCCCGTGTGGTACTGTTGTACCCGAATAATGAAAAGGCTTCTGATGACGTGACAAACCATCAGTCCCCATTGAAGTCAGAGCTTCAGTCACATCCAGTTATGAAAGGTAAGCCTGAGTTCTTTCCGCTGCGAGTAGATAAGGCTGTTCGTAGAACTTTTTGTAACTTTGTTGGTGCCAGAAATGTGGCGACTCTTTGTGTACTGCCTATGTCAAAGTCAAAATCAAAGTCAAAGTGAGGTCTGCTGAATGATATTACCGATTGTATGCAAAAACAAAGAATTTCACCGTACCTAGGTACAAATGACAATAATGTATTATCATACTGTTCCATAGAAACATAGAAAATTGGTGCAGGTGTAGGCCATTCGGCCCTTCGAGCCAGCACCGCCATTCAATATGATCGTATAACAATTACAGCACGGAAACAGGCCATCTCGGCCCTTCTAGTCCATGCCGAACACTTATTCTCCCCTAGTCCCATGGATCATTGCTGATCATCCAAATATCAGTACCCCGTTCTTGCTTTCTCCCCATATCTCTTGATTCTATTAGCCCTAAGAGCTACAGAATGTCTCTCTTGAATACACCAGTGAATTGGCCTCCACTGCCTTCTGTGGCAGAGAATTCCACAGATTCACAACTCTGTGGGTGAAAACGTTTTAGCTCATCTCAGTCTTAAATGGCCTACCCCTTATTCTTAAACTGTGACCCCCGGTTCTGGACTACCCCAACATCGAGAACATTCTACATCTAACCTGTCCAATCCCTTAAGAATTTGATCTGTTTCTATAAGATCCCCTCACATCCTAGATTCCAGTGAATATAAGCCCAGTCGATCCATTATTTCATCATATGTTAGTCCCACCATCTTTGGAATTAACCTGGTGAAGATACGCTGCACTCCCACAATAGCAAGAATGTCCTTCCTCAAATTAGGAGACCAAAACTGCACACAATACTCCAGGTGTGGGCTCACCAGGGACCTGTCCAACTGCAGTAGGACCTACTTGCTCCTATATTCAAATTCTCTCGCTGTGAACTATTTTCTATTTTCTAACGCAGTTACAAGTGGCCTCACTAACGATTTTATTGTCTGGCTCTACATCAAGGGTCGGCAAGCCATGGTCCCCGGGCCGAATGCTCCCGTAACCCAAAATCATCCAGCCCGCTGGCAGGTTTCCCCGTAATCATCCGGGCGCCCCCGAGCGCCAAGCCCTGGCTCTCCTGCATTCTGCGCAAAGCCGCTGGCCCGGCCGTGCACCTTCTGTGAACACGTTTAAGAAATAACTGCAGGTGCTGGAAAAATCGAAGGTCGACAAAAATGCTTGCATGTCTCACCCGCTGAGTTTCTCCAGCATTTTTGTCTGCCTTCTGCGAACACGTGATTTGATGCCTGCCATCCGGGGTGGGATCCATGTGTACACGTGATAGATGTGGCCCGCCATCCGCTCACATGCATGCGTCCTGGTCCCTATGAAGAACAAGGTTGCCCACCCCTTCAGCCTACTGCATCGGCGCTGACCAGCGATCCCCGCAGACTAGCACTATCCAACACACTAGGGACCATTTACAATCTTTACCGAAGCCAATTAACCTACAAACCCGTCCGTCTTTGGAGAGTGAGAGGAAACCGGAGCACCCGGGGAACACCCACGCCATCACAGGGAGAACGTACCACACAGCGCTGGTACCATGGGATGGAATATGAGAATGCAAGACCACAGGAGATAGAATTGGGCATCTGTTTCCTCGCCTGCCCTGCCTTTCAATACGATCATGGCTGATCTGTCTTTGCCTCACCGTTTCTTCCCTGCCAGTTGATCGAGGGAAATCACGCGATCTACAAAATGTGTACAGCTCAATTTAATAACCTCCTGGTCCCTACAGTCCTCCAGGATAGAGAATTGCAGAGTAAAGCACAAGGTGGTTGAGAAACTCAGTGGGTCAGGCGACATCGGTGGAGAGAAATGGATAGGCAACGTTTTGTGTCGGGACCCTTCCCCAGACTGACCGAAGTAGGGGAGAGAAAGCTGGAAAAGGAGAGGAGATGGGACGAAGCCTGACAAGTGATAGGCGGCGGAAGGAACTGCAGATGCTGGCTTACACCGAACATAGACTCAAAATGCTGGAGTAACTCTGCCGGACAGGCATCGTCTCTGGAGAGAAGGAATGGGCGACGTTTCAGGTCGAGACTCTTCTTCAGACTCCAGAACATCAAGTGCTGGAGTAACTCAGCGAGTCAGGCAGCATTTCTGGGGCACAGAACACAAAGTATTGGAGTCATTCAGCGTGTCTGAAGAAGGGTCCCGTCCCGGTACGTTGCATATGCATTTTCGCCAGAGATGCCCGCTGAGTTACTCCAGCACTTTGTGTTTTATGCTTGATGCAAACGTTCTTCTCAAATTCTGCACGCCTTTCACTAACCCACTTTCTCAGTTCTAAATAACAATGGGTTCAACAAATGATTGTTTGCCATTGTGTTCCATCAGGTCTATTTATTGATGGTGTTCAGAATAAGGAAAAAGGCAAATTAGCCTAAAAATGTTTAGCGTTAGGTAATATATATATTATGCATTGTGCAAGGTAAAATAAAGGATGTGAGAGGGAGAATGCTTCAGGGATGTTGAGAAGCAGGTGTTAAGGGATTAAAGGATTAACTTAATGGTCAGGGTTATTCAAACACTAGCTTAATCATGGACATATCTATGCAGCAATTTACATTTTGGTGAAGAGAGGTACCTTCCTTTGACTTTATGATTGAAGGGTTGGTTAGGGTTGATCTGTGGACTATAGTGCCCCCACAACAATATCCTGGTTGTTCGGTATTAGTTTATTTATCTCAGCCAAAGACACAAGTGGTCAAAGATACTGCCCGCATAACTGGTCTACATCTGCTACTTATTTAGACGTATGTGGGGCTGCAGCTCGCCTGGGAAACAAGTGGAAGTGATCATCAGGCAGCCATTTAATCAACTGAGTCCGACACCCACAAGTGCAAAACCTCCACGGTTTGCAACTCTAGGCATCGCCAATGCACGGCGGCACAGCGGTAGAGTTCCCGCCTTACAGCGCTCGCAGCGCCGGAGACCCGGGTTCGATCCCGGCTACGGTTGCTTGACTGTACGGAGTTTGCACGTTCTCCCCGTGACCGCGTGGGTTTTCTCCGAGATCTTCGGTTTCCTCCCACACTCCAAAGACGTACAAGTTTTGTAGGTTAATTGGCTTAGGTTTGTATACTTGGTATAAGTGTAAAATTGTCCCTAGTGTGTGTAGGCTTGTGTTAATGTGCGGGGATCGCTGGACGGCGCAGACTCGGTGGGCCGAAGGGCCTGTATCCGTGCTGTATCTCCAAACTACACTATTACACTATGGACTCAACATCAGATCTTGTTGTGTATTGAATGGACAGGGATCATAAAAATTGCATGCAACTGCAGGTTATTTTAACTTTTAAGTTGTTTTCGTATATTGCCAATCGCTGTTAGTTATAGCTATGGATTTTACTTCTTCCCTTAGTATGCACCAGTGTATCACAGTGGTGCAGCTGGTAGAACCGCTGCCTCACAGCGCCAGTGCCCCAGGTTCGAGCCTGACTGCGGCTGCTGTCTATACTGGCAATTGATGTTAGTTCCAGTTGTAGGTTTTATTGATGTCCCTAATATTCACCAATTGTTCTTTGTTTCTCAGGTTCCCTGCACTGTAATGTAGCCGGTAGAGTCACTGCCTCAAAGCGCCAGAGACCCGGGTTCAATTCTGACCTCAGTGCTGTCTGCGTGGAGTTTGCACGTTCTCCTTGTGACTCCATGGGTTCCCTCCGGGTGGTAAGGTTTCCTGACACGACCCAAAGCCTTGTGGCTTTGTAGATTAATTGGCCATGTAAAATTGCCCCTAATGTGTAGGGAGTGGATGAGAAAGTGGGATAACCTAGAACTAGTGTGAATGGGTAATCGATGGTAGGTGAGGACATTGTGGGCCAAAGGGCCTGTTTCCCTGCTGTATCCCTAAACTGAACAGTGTACACAGGAGAAACAATAGCCCACCTAGAAATAGACACAAAAATCTGGAGTAACTCAGCAGGACAGGAGAGAAGGGATGGGTGTCGCGATTGACCCGAAATGTCAAATAGAAACATAGAAATTAGGTGCAGGAGTAGGCCATTCGGCCCTTCGAGCCTGCACCGCCATTCAATATGATCATGGCTGATCATCCAACTCAGTATCCTGTACCTGCCTTCTCTCCATACCCCCTGATCCCTTTAGCCACAACGGCCACATCTAACTCCCTCTTAAATATAGCCAATGAACAGGCCTCAACTACCTTCTGTGGCAGAGAATTCCACAGATTCACCACTCTCTGTGTGAATAATGTTTTCCTCATCTCGGTCCTAAAAGATTTCCCCCTTATCCTTAAACTGTGACCCCTTGTTCTGGACTTCCCCAACATCGGGAATAATCATCCTGCATCTAGCCTGTCCAACGCCTTAAGAATTTTGTAAGTTTCTATAAGTCACCCATTCCTTCTCTCCAGAGATTCTGCCTGTCCCGCTGAGTTACTCCAGCCTTTTGTGTCTATCTTCGGAGTAATCCAGCATCTGCAGACCCTTCTTTCCCAGCCCACCAGGAAGTCTGTTTCTAAACTATATTCATGCTACTGGCTGGGAGTTTACAAAAATGTTCATCTTTATAGATGCTGAAATGATGGTTCAATTCTGATCATATATCACTTGACATTTTATTTTCCTACAATAAAAAGTATTTCATTCATACATTGATAAGTTGCAGGAGCAGAATTAGGTCATTCGGCCTATCAAGTCTACTCCGCCATTCAATCATGGCTAATCTATCTTTCCCTCTTAACCCCATTCTCCCCACACTCTCGCCTTCTTCCCACAACCCCGGACACCCGCACTGATCACAAATCTATTTATTTCTGCCTTAAGAATATCCATTGACAACCTCCACATCCGTCTGTGGCAATGAATTCCACAGATTCACCACCCTAAAGAAATTCCACCTCATCTCCTTGCTAAGGGTACGTCCTTTTATTCTGAGGCGAAGGCCCCCTGGTCCTAGACTCTCCCACTAATTCCAATTAAACATGTGACGATAAACCCATGTGGGAAATTTACAGAACAAATATGTCAACATAAATAAGACATAATTACTCCACTCCAAGATAAATTGAAAGCACTAAACAATAGGTCCCAACACTCTTGCCTTCAGCACCCACCCACGGCGAACAGCTGGCAATAAATCACAAAGCTCGTTGTGTCTTCGCAACTGACCCTGTGGGTCAGATTCCCATTGGATCAGTCAATGACAATCATTTGCAGGTAGAGCATGAATCCAGATCTAAAGATCACTAGTTCACTAGTAAAGTCGGCCAAAAGCACCCTTAGGGAAACTGAGTGAGCAAGAACAATTCTTGCAAGTGCCACTTAACCCTGTACAGCTGCTTAACCCTAGGCACCGAGGGGTTGCTGAAATAGCACAGACACTTTTGCACTGGTGGAAGACAGCATTGGTTCTTGTGCCTGAATTGGGTCTGAAGAAGGATCTCGACCCGAAAGGTCACCCATTCCTTCTCTCCAGAGATGCTGCCTGTCCCGCTGAGTTACTCCAGCTTTTTGTGTCTATCTATGGTTTAAACCAGTGTATGCAGTTCCTTCCTACACATTGGTTCTTGAGTGACTGGGCATTTTAGAGTTATACAGTGTGGAAACAGGTCCTCTGGCTGAACTTTCCCACACCGACCTACTCGCCCCATCGACAATAGTCCCACCTGCCTGCATTCGGCCCAAGTCCCTCTAAACCTATCCTATCCATGTACCTGTCTAATTGTTTCATAAACGTTGTGATAGTCCCTGCCTCAACTACCCCCACTGTTTGAATTGACTGTTTTATAGCTAGACAGTTACGTTATCAATATGTAGGAAGGAACTGCAGATGCTGGTTTATACCAAAGATTTATACACAAAGTACTGGAGTAACTCAGAGGGTCAGGCACAGGTGACGTTCGGGTCAGAACCCTTCTTCAGATGGAACCCTTCTCCAGCCTGAAGAAGGGCTCCAACCCTAAACGTCACCTATTCCTTGGCTCCAGTTATATTATCAAAGTGGATAAAAGTGGCTTTTTGTGTCTGTCTTTGGTGTGATACCAAAATTATGGATTGTCTGGAAAGTTTAATACTTTAAATTCTTCACCGTAGCTATTTATCCATTTCCTTGTTAGAACTAGGTTATCTAAACGTGATAAGATCACGACCGCTCTGTATATTTCTTTTATCCACCCTCTGCCACTATATTACAGAGAATGCGATCGTTCCAAAGTCTATGTGGCAGAGGAAGGATTTTTGTACAGGCTGTAAAAACAGTTTACCATGAAACAGAAATTGGTGCAGCGAGTCAAATAAAATAATTTCAGATGATTTTGATATTCTTTAGAGTGCAAATTATCCCAGGCAATGTTTTCAAATAACCACTTGATGCACTCCTATCAAGTTCCTATTTCCATTATTTTAATTAAAGCATTAGGCCATTTATTTTCAATGCATATGTTCAAATAATGGAGCAAGGAATTTGATACCACTACATTAAAAGCTCAGACGATTATGTTGTTCATGGTGATTTCCAGATCATATTGTTTAAATCTGCACTGTGGAGGGTCACAGAGTGAAGCACGTTCATGTTAGTTGGTGACGTTTGGTTGACTAGAGTGTATGACATGACAGTCTATTATAGTGTAATCCACTTTAACATCACAAGAATTTTAACGGAGATAGAGCTCGGGTATAGGGCCAGTGTACGCCTGGAACAGGGATTGTTTGATGCACCCTGCAAAGAGGCAGGCATAGCTGGGGCCCATGCGGGTGCCCATAGCCACACTTTCACTTGGAGGACTTGGGAGGAGAAGTTGTCAAGGGTGAGGACTAGGGTGTTAGTAGAAGGAAATTGGATGGTTCTGCGGTCGAGGAATAAACGGAGGGCTTTAAGGCCTACGTGGTGGAGGGTGGAGGTGCAGTGTGACTGAACATCCATAGTAAAGATGAGGGACTCTGAAGAATAGTTTCGACCTGAAACGTCACCCATCCCTTCTCTCCAGAGATCTGCCTGTCCCGCTGAGTTACTCCAGCATCTGCAGTTACTTCCTTCACAAGAATTTTAATACATTGAGCACATAGAAACATAGAAATTAGGTGCAGGAGTAGGCCATTCGGCCCTTCGAGCATGCACCGCCATTCAATATGATCATGGCTGATCATCCAACTCAGTATCCTGTACCTGCCTTGTCTCTATACCCCCTGATCCCTTTAGCCACAAGGGCCACATCTAACTCCCTCTTAAATATAGCCAATGAACTAACCTCAACTCTCTTCTATGGCAGAGAACTCCAAAGAATAGAAACATAGCACAACAATCATCCATTTTGATTTTAAACTGCAGCTTATTTTAATGGTTATCCCTCCTGAAAATAAAAACAGCTCCATGTTACCAGGCCTGCAACCCATGTTAAATTTGCTGATTAGAAACATAAGTGCTCATGTATTTCTGATGATGATCACCTCACTTTAAATAACTTTTTATTCAAGAATTGTTGGTAATGAATCCCGATCCTAAATGGCCCACCCCTTTATCCTTACACTGTGGCCCCCGGTTTTGGACTCCCCCAACATCGGGGACTTTTTTTCTGCATCTAGCCTGTCCAGTCCCTTAAGAATTGTATATGTTTCTATAAGAGTCCCTTCTTCAGTCAGCCGAAGAGTCTGAAGAGGGGTCTCGACCCGGAACGTCACCTATTCCTTTTCTCCAGATTTGCTGCCTCACCCACCGAGTTACTCCAGCACTTGGTTTACGCCTATCTTCGGTGTATACCAGCACCTGCAGTTCCTTCCTGCACAAGTATAGATAAAGTATAGCTAACACCTTAGAAACTCCAGTTTAAATTCCATTTGGAATATTTTGGAGGACCAGGAAAATTAAAATGTAAAATTTCAAATGCAGCCCTCTGCAACTTTTTAAAGGATATGAGGCAAACAACCTGCATGTGGGAAATGGCTACAGGAGAGGAACACACATGGGTTTGTATTTTGGAACAGGGAATTGAGAACTAATTAGAGTATTGAGTTTTTTTTAACCTCATATTTAATTAGCTTATTGTCCCTCATGTCAGCGATCAATCTTTGTGTTGACAAACATACTAAGAGTTTGCCCAACTTTTGTCGGCTTATGAACATTGTGAAAACAATGGAAACCTAAATCTCCCAAAATGAACTGAAACCTATTCAGCAAGGGATCAGCAAAATACAATTGCTAACCACACAGATCCAGATTTGTGTAAGGAAATATGAAGCAATCAATTTCCTCGCAAAGACAGCGTGCAAAGAAGACAAAAGGCACATACCAAACATATGCACACACATTCAGAGTCATGTTCTTCACAGTGAAAGAAGGATACTTGATAGTTCTAATTGGCAGACATCACAGATATCATGTGACAGCAGGTGATTGGCAACTTCTACAAGATAGATACCATGAATTTTCTTTAAGTTAACCCTACCTCCTATTAGGAACTGGTTACTACAATGTCTTGATTTGCGAATCAATTAAGAATCGCCTCAAAATTGGTTCCAGCATCTGTGGTATGTGCAGGAAGGAACTGCAGATGCTAATTTCCACCGAAGATGGATGCAAAGTGCTGGAGTAACTCAGCGGGACAGGCAGCACCTCTGGAGAGCAGGAATGGGTGGCGTTTCGGGTCGAGACCCTTCTTCGGACTGTGAGTTCGGGAAAAGGGAAACGAGAGATATAGATGGCGATACAGAGCGATATCGAACAAAGAAATGGAAGAGAGACGTAAAAAGCTGGAGTAACTCAGAGGGTCAGGCGGCATCTCCGGAGAGAAGGAATGGGTGACGTTTCGAGTCGAGACCCTTCTTCAGCCTTGAGACTTCAGACTTGAAGAAGGGTCTCGACCCGAAACGTCACCCATTCCTTTTCTCCAGAGATGCTACCTGGCCCGCTGAGTTACTCCAGCTTCTTGTGTCTATCTTCGGTTCAAACCAGCATCCGCAGTTCCTTCCTGCGTATACTACAGATGCTGGAAACTGTATAGGGGCGATTCTTAATTAATTTACAAATCAAGACATTGTAGTAACCAGTTCCAATAGGAGGCAGGGTTAACTTAAAGAAAATTCACGGTATCTATCTTGTAGAAGATCTGCATTCACGGTATCGATCTGCAGTTCCTTCCTACACAAAGAAATGGAAGACATGCCTAAAAATAATGATGATCAAGGAAGCATCCATTGTTTGCTGTGGGCTGGGTGAAAAATGAGAATTGGGCCTGTCCCACTTACGCAACTTTTTCGGCGACTGCCGGCACCCGTCATATGTCGTTTTCAACATGTTGAGAATCCAGCGGCGACCAGAACAAGGTACGACTCTTTGGGCGACTACTCCCGACCGTACAGGCTTCACCCCATGGCATGTCGCCAGCCTGTACGGTCGTGAGTCGTCTCCTCAGTCGCCCAAAGAGTCGTAGCGTCTTTCCGATCGCCGCTGAATTTTCAACACGTTGAAAATTTTCGCCGACCTGCAACGATCTATGACGGGTACCGCCACTCGCCGAAATAGTCGCGTAAGTGGGACAAGCCCATAATAATATTGTAGAATATTTGGTTTTGGACCTCTCTGGTGTTGTTAGGTGGGGAGTCTGGTCTACAGAACTCAAGCCAACAAACCGGTGAGCAGGCCGCCAAGTTGTTTCAAGCTCTTGCATTATGCATGTCGCTGGCTGTGAGAGGTAGCATCTTCTAATTGCAAGCAGTCCCACAGTTTTGATTAGTTATCAACTGTGCAGGAAGTGTCTGCAACAACTAAATTCCTTCTTGCAATTATGTGAAACATCTGTACAGGAAGGCAACAAGCCAAGATTTAGCATTCAGGGATTATCGTCGACTTTTTCTAATACCCATGAAATCACCGATCTTTTTGTTCCTTTCAGTTCTTTTTTACTGCATCTGAAATATTTGCACCACATTGACACGGTATTTTCGAAAATTCATGTTGATCACCAGCCAATCCAGTTGAAAGCCTTTGTCTCAATTTTATTCAAACTAAGAAATAAAATGTTTCGCAACTGTGACTTGTATGTCAGGCTGGTTGGGGCTTGAATCTGAACACGGAGCAACACGCAAAATTAGGATTACATATATTAATCTGTCTAGAGAGGGCAGACTTTGCACGTTCACCCTGTTATGGATCGCTGTGAACAACACGATTATTATCAGTTTAGTTTATTGCCACAGGCACAGCTGGGGTGGGAGGCTGCAACCTTCACGTGGTCCACCCTATTTCGACTAATGCAATCAACACGATGTGCACAAACACATAGATCATATAGAACAAGTTGACCGACAACTTTAAGGGCCTGTCCCACTTAGGCGACTCTTTAAAGCCCTGTCCCACGGTACGAGTTCATTCCAAGAGCTCTTCTGGGTTTGCCCTGATTCGAACTCGGAGATTTACGGTAATGGCCACTCGTCGGTACCCGGGGCTCTCGTGGACATTTTTCAACGCGTTGAAAAATCTTCACAAGTCTTCCCGTGCTTACCTGCCGCTAGCGAGTCTTCCCGAGTACCTGCCGTTAGCGCTACAAGCCGCTAAGAGACGTCCCCGAGCTCCGACGTACCCGCTACGTTCATTCTCCGTGCTTACCACGAGTTTGATTTTTTTTAAACTCGGGAGAGCTCTTGGAATGAACTCGTACCGTGGGACAGGGCTTTTAGGCGACTGCCAGGGACTAGTTTTAATGGAATTCACCTACGACACCTGTCGACAACCTATGGTAGCACCTACGACAACCTACGACAGCAAATGTTTTGCCACTGTCGCCGAAAAATTTTAAACATGTTGAAAATGTTGAGGCAGTCGCCTGTAGTCGCCCAAAAAATTGCCTAGGTGGGACAAGCCATTTAGGCTGTGCACGCCATACGCAAGAAGAAGAAGTGAAAAGCGTTTGTTGTGTGCTAACCAGCCAGCGGATGGACAAAATGCATAGGATGGAACTGCAGATGCTGGTTTAAACCGAAGATAGGCACAAAATAATTCAGCGGGACAGGCAGCAACAGCTAACACTTTATCATCGTTACTTTTTTGCATATCTTTCATTCATTCGTTCAATATCTCTCTACATCGTTGTCTATATCTCTCGTTTCCCTTTCCTGTGACTCTCAGACTGTGAAGAAGGGTCTCGACCCGTAACGTCACCCATTCCTTCTCTCCAGAGACGCTGCCTGTCCCGCTGAGTTACTCCAGCATTTCGTTACTATCAGTGGATAGACAATACACGATTACTATTGAGCCATTCACAGTATACAGATACGTGATAAGGGAATAATGTTTTGTGCAAGGTAAAGCCAGCAAAGTCCGATCAAAGATCGTCTGATAGTAGTTCAGCACTGCTGTCTGGTTGCAGTCGGATGGTTCAGTTGCCTGATAACAGCTGGGAAGAAACTGTCCCTGAATCTGGAGGTGTGTTTTTTCACACTTCAATACCTTTTGCCCGATGGCATTACATCTTGAACGGACTTTTTCTTGCAGACTGTTTCAGCAATAGATGCATGTAGTTGGCACATTTAATTGGCCATTATCAAATGAACATGTTTTGGCACACCAGACATGCAGTGTGTAAAACAGTAACACCGCTTATCAAATTCAACTCCCTGTGTACTTCATCTAGCTAGTTAGATTTTCACTATTTGTTTCCTTTTTGTGCCTGTGGCGGCCCGGCTCGGGGCTGGAATGGTGCTACCGTGGGGACGGCCCGGCGCGGGGCTGGAACGGTGCTCCCGTGGGGACGGCCCGGCTCTGGGCTGGGACAGCGCTCCCGTGAGGGTGGCCCGGCGTGGGGCTGAGACGGCACTCCTGTGAGGGCGGCCCGGCGCGGGGCTGAGACGGCACTCCTGTGAGGGCGGCCCGGCGCGGGGGTGGTGCTCCGGTGGCTGAGGCGGCGTTCTGGCGGCGGCGACCTGAATCCGAGGCTCGGCTGCGGGCCAGCAGGCGACATCATCGGGAGCTCGCAGGTCACAGGCTGGTGCCCGTTTTCCGGAGCTCCCGCGGCAACAGCTGCTTCCGCTGGACTGGAGGGCGGCAGCTTCGACCACCCCCGGGCCGCGGAGCTTGAACCGGACCGTTCGCGGAGCTCGGTGAGCCGCGGGACTGACTTACCATCGCCCGGTGGGGTATCGCCTCAGCGCAGAGGGAGAAGAGGAGGGAAGAGACAGTAACCCTAAGATTTTTGCCTCCATCACAGTGAGGAGGTGTCTGGTGAACTCACTGTGGTGGATGTTAATTTGTGTTTATTGTGTGTTTTGTTTTATTATTACATGTATGGCTGCAGGCAACGACATTTCATTCAGACCGAAAGGTCTGAATGACAAATAAAGGATCTGATTCTAATTTTAATTATTTTTGAAGATTTTACTTCATTACTTGTCCCACTTGGCCGTCATTTGCGTGCCATTTACTCGACCTGGTAGTGAGTGGGTAGCACGGGACGGGCGCATGGAGTGGCGTGGATGAGTGTGGAGTTGCGCGCATCATCGCGCAGCGCTCTAGGATCTCAGCGGGTCAGGCAGCATCTCTGGTGAAAAAGAATAGTTGACGTTTCGGGTCGTGACCCTTCTTCAGACCCAGATCAGTCCGAAGGAGGGTCTCGATCAGAAATGTCATCTATTCCTTTTCTCCAGAGATGCTGCCTGACCCGCTGAGTTACTCCAGCTTTTTGTGTCCAGCCTTTCATTGTACCTTGGTACACGTGGAGAATGGGGATAAGAGGGAAAGATAGATCAGCCATGATTGAATGGGGGAGTAGATTTGATGGTCAGAAAGGCACACCAGCACCTCTATGTTCTTAGAGGTTTAAAGGGTTGGCATGCAAACAAACAACAGCAGATGCACTGTAGGAAGTATCTTGGCTGGATGCATCATTGTCTGATACAGCAATTCTAATGCTTAGGGACATTGAGTATGAGCATGCAGAGAGTGGTGGACCGAGCCTGGGCCATCACGAGCACAGCCTTCCCCACAATCGGCATGGTGGCGTTTAACTGGAGTTGCTGCCTTACAGCGCCAGGGACCCGAGTTCAATCCCGACTACAGGTGCTTGTGTGTACGGAGTTTGTACGTTCTCCCCGTGACCGGCGTGGGTCTCCTCCGAGATCTTCGGTTTCCTCCCACACTCCAAAGACGTACAGGCTTGTAGGTAAATTGGCCAGGTATAAATGTAATTTGTCCCTAATGTGTGTGTAGGATCATGTTAGTGCGCGGGGATCGCTGGTCGGCGTGGACTCGGTGGGGCCGAAGGGCCTGTTCCCACCCTGTATCTCGAAAACTAAAACTAAAACAATCAAGACATCTGCCTCTTGAAGGCTGCATCTATCATCAAGAATCTTGAATGAAGCCATTCCCCCTTCTCACGGCTAATATTGGATAGGATCTACAGAGGCCTGAAGCCCCACATCACTTGGCAAGAAACAGCTTCTTTCCGACAACTATCAGCTTCGTAAACTGGCCTTCACAACTACTAACCTACCTCAGCATATATCAGACCTCATTTGGAGCTTCCCCGACATCATCAAAGATCAAAATATTTTTGCCTGTTCCTGTAAATGGCTGTGAATGGCTCGATTGTAATCATGCACTGTCTTTCTGCTGACTGGTTAGCACGCAACAAAAGCATTTTACCTCGGTACATGTAACAATAAACTAAACTGGACAGGCATGGAAGCTCTTTGTTGGTAACACACTTCAAGAGACACACTTCAAGAGAAGATCAAAATTTCATGGTAGCCTTTTAATTTTTGCTCAACAAAGTGCAAAATGAAAACGAATTGAAGCCTCTTTGGTAGTCAAGGTGAAACGGTTCCATTTACTATGATAGATATGTCAAGTAAAAGTCTATAAAGTGAAAATCAGTTCTGTCCTTCAATCCGTTCTTCACACAACATTGTTAACAACTGGGTATTTAATTATTTCAATTCAGTATAAAAATGGGAACAGTCCAAACCATTTCATTTCATTTCTATTCTACTCTCAGTAGCTTTTGCATGCGCCACTTCTTCGATAAACAGCAAGCGATTACCTATTTACGTCCAAGTGCACAGAAGCCACAAAGACTCAAGCACGATCTGAAACACATTAGCCTGTACCATACCTGCAAACCAAACATGCACTTTAGCTACAACAACAAAAAAACATACACAACATGCAAGAGGCTAGGCAATGCTGCCGTTATACACACGTGGAATCATATAAGGAAGCCATCCAAGTTGATGGAGAAAAGCTGGGCATTTGTGGAAGGTTAAGAGGCAGACTTGGGACCTTTGGTAGGCTCACGTTAACAAGGTTATTGGTGAGGTTCCTGTGGGAGAGAGAACCAGGACAAAATCAGAGACATCAAACTGTAAGAATTAAGTGACAATGATATCCAATCGATGCTGTGGAGGGGTGCGTGCTCTCCACTTCAGGTGACCGCTTTCCTCTTCATAATAACGTGGCTCGCCTCCAATTTAAATGTTGTTTCGATTATTCGAGCAAAGACATGCAGACTGTCAGAAGACACCACCTTATAAGAGAGGGGAAAACTTACGTAACCCACAGTCTACCTTCATGATCATGGACCTCTTCATAACGGATTTTGTTTATTGTCATTCTCTTGTCACTTTCACATCGATTTGAAATCATTTTAAATGAAAGTATTAAGTGGCGGCACGGTGGCGCAGCGGTAGAGTTGCTGCCTTACAGCGCTCGCAGGGGCCAGAGACCCGGGGATGATCCAGACCACGGTGCCTGCCCGTGACCGCGTGGGTTTTCTCTCCAAGATCTTCGGTTTCCTCGCACGCTCCAAAGACGTACAGGCTTGTAGGTTGATTGGCTTGGTATGAATGTAAAATGCCCCTAGTGTGTGTGGGGTAGTGTTAATGTGCGGGGATCGCTGGTCGGTGCCGACTCAGTGGGCCGAAGGGCCTGTTTCCGCGCTGCATCTCTAAAACTAAACTAAACTAAGTGTCCCCAATGCAATATCAGTGTGATACCACCAATGCAATTTTAAAAGCAACAACAATTCTAAAATCTAACCAAGAAAGCACAGCAACATATGCAGAGGATATATTTGCCCCCATCGCATTTTATGTTGATCTATATGCGATAAGTTATAATGCTAACTAGAAATCAATGTCTAAAATTCCTTTTCCATATAACCATATAACAATTACAGCATGGAAACAGGCCATCCCGGCCCTTCTAGTCCATGCCGAACACTTACTCTCACCTAGTCCCATCTACCTGCACTCAGACCATAACCCTCCATTCCTTTCCCGTCCATATACCTTTTCATTTCATTTCACTACACTTTTATTTGGATATCATAGAGTATGCAAGGAATGTGGTGGCATCTAGAAATTATGAATCTTAAATAAACAATAAAAATCTAACAGCCATCTTTCCTTGCTGATTTCGATTATCAAAAATAAAGTTAATAGCTGTCTCACTGTGTGAAATGCTCCACTTAATCATTTGGTTTTCAAGTAACACATGAGGAGGGAAGAACATTAATCTATGGCATGTATTATTGGAAAATACAATTAAGGGCTTGTTATTGTAGAATTCATACATTGTGAAACAATATTCCAAAGATATGAAATTAAACTGACCACCCTTTAAAATAGTACCCCCCTCAAACACTGCCAGGATATTAATATCCCTACTTATCTTTGATATCTTAATACCGTTGAAAGGAATCAAAGCATGAAAACAAGCATTTTACCAATGGTCGCTATTCCAAACACTCTTTGTGTTCTCTCCATGTGTGACAGCTTTTTGTTGGGTCAATTGGAATCCTCTAACTAAGATCCTAACATAAAGCACACTTTGGGGCGGCACGGTGGCGCAGCGGGAGAGCTGCTGCCTTAAGGGCCGGTCCCACTTTCCCGAGCTATTCACAAATTCTCCCGAGTTATTCACAAAATCTCCCGAGTTTTCAAACTCGCTGAATGTTCGTAACGAGTCCGTAGGAGTCCGTGGATATATCATAGCGGCTCGTTATGCCACCATAGGTACTCGGGGCATCAGGTAAGTCGGGACGTTTTTTCAGCATGATGAAAAATGTCCACGAGTCAAAAAATAGCCCCGACGGCTACGACTGGCATAACGAGCCGCTACGATATATCCACGGACTCCTGCGACCTCCTACGGACATTCTGCGAGTTTGAAAACTCAGGAGAACTTGTGAATAACTCAGGAGAATTCGTGAATAACTCGGGAAAGTGGGACAGGCCCTTTACAGTGCCAGAGACCCGGGTTCGATCCTGTACGGAGCAGGTGCTGTCTGTACGGAGTTTGTACGTTCTCCATGTAAGATGCGTGGTTTTCTCCAGGTGCTCCGGTTTTCTCTCACACTCCAAAGACGTACAGGTTGTCCTTCGTGTGTATGTAGGATAGTGCTAGTGTGTGGGGATCGCTGGTCGGCACGGACTTGATGGGCCGAAGGGCCTGTTTTCACGCTGAATCACTGAACTCAAACTAAATCCCCTGCACGTGTGTATCTGCTGCAAAAGCCTTTTAACACCTGTATAGTACCTGCCTCCACTTACAAATCTGACAGCCTGTTCAGGGCCTCCATCAACCTCTCTATGATAAAATCTTGCAATGCTTATCTCCTTTAAACTTTGCCTCTCTCATCTCCTTTAAACTTTGCCTCTCTCATCTTTAAACTCTGCATCTCTACGCTGCATCTCTAAACCACCGGCACACTCGTGAGTGATCGTGACTTGATGCAGAGTGTCACTCTGTTTATTATAGAGCCACACTTTAACATGGCACCATAGCATGCAATCCTATATCTAACTCTGAACCAACATACAGGCATGTATGGATAATGTAAATCTTTCAACGGATGCATCTCCGGGGACTTACTTTACAGGTTGCCATGTTTCTTGTTCAAAGCTTTTATGAATGGACTGGGCGATGGCCGACTCCATCAGGTCAATGTAACGCACCACCAGAGGAATAAATAATTCTTGCAAATGTTTGTGATATTTCCCATTGCACAAAAGCGCTACGGAAGAAACAAAGTGCGTGAAATTAATTACAGCGCAGATTTGTGAACAAGCATTTATGATACAAACACAATTTGTAACTTATGGGTGGCGGGTATACGGGACAAGCTGCCAGATGAGGAAGTTGAGGCAGGTGCTATCGCAACATTTAAGAGACGGTTGGACAGGTGCATGCATAGCATAGCTTTAGAGGGTTAGGGAGTAAGTGCGAGCAGGTGGGACGAGTGTAGATGGGACATGTTGGTCGGCGTGGGCAAATTGGGCCACAGAGCGTGTTTCCACGCTGTATCACTATGACAACTGGATCTACGTAAATAAGGATTTGAAATAAACACCATACAAAAGATGTGTACAATCTACTCTCGTTATTATGGACCACTTTATAACAGGTTTTGTTATGAGAAGGATGAGAGGGTATCTTATTGAAACATAAAGGTTTGGACACACAGAGAGTGGTGAATCTCTGGAACTCTCTGCCACAGAGGGTAGTTGAGGCCAGTTCATTGGCTATATTTAAGAGGGAGTTAGATGTGGCCCTTGTGGCTAAGGGGATCAAGGGGTATGGAGAGAAGGCAGGTACGGGATACTGAGTTGGATGATCAGCCATGATCATATTGAATGGCGGTGTAGGCTCGAAGGGCCGAATGGCCTGCTCCTGCACCTAATTTCTATGTTTCTATGAAACACGTTCCCGATGTTGGGGGAGTCCTGAACCAGGGGCCACAGTTCAAGAATAAGGGATAAGCCATTTAGCACGGAGATGAGGACAAACCTTTTCACACAGAGGATCTGTGAAATTCTCTGCTACAGAGGGCAGTGGAGGCCAATTCTCTGGATGTTTTCAAGAGAGAGCTAGATAGGGCTCTTAAAGATAGCAGAGTCAGGGGATATGGGGAGAAGGCAGGAACAGGGTACTGATTATGAATGATCAGCCATGATCACAGTAAATGGCGGTACTGGCTCGAAGGGCCGAATGGCCTACTCCTGCACCTATTGTCTATTGTTTATGGTGGACAGAGGTTTATGGTAATCAGACACCACTGATCCTTGAAGAATCAAGAATCCTTGAAAACAGGCTGCTCGTCACACTGAGGGAGGCCATTGACATTGACAAGCAATTGCTTCGATCGACACTTAACTCTATTAAACAACGTAACAAACAGTCTTTTGTATTTTTAGCTTGCAGTCACAAAAAAACATCATCGGCCGCCCTGCGCATGCGCACTGCAACGGCAACTGGTCGGCGCTGGGCACTTTCTCCCTCGCTTTGAATTGTGGGAGATTTGGCCGCCATGGCTGTCCGGTCTTTGGGGGCCTCACAAGTGGAACAGCTTAGGGCCTCTCTTCATCTAAATCTGGCACTGGCGACTGGGATTGCAACCCAATGCCCGGGCAGTGACGTCAACGGGGGGGGGGGCGGGGAACCCCAACTCTGTTATAGCGGACAATCGGCAATTACGGACACCTTTCCCCCCCCTCCCCCTTCCCTACGGTCCGTTAAAACAATGGGTAATCTGTATTTACATTTCACCTTTTAGCGGTGTGTAAATTATTTAAATGGATTACTGAATTGCCTCACTTGTTTCGATGTAAAATCTTATGTCTCGTGTTTTGACAGCATTTACCAATCTAGTTTTCCACAACCCTTTATCTGAGGGTAGAGTACGCATAAGACCATAAGATGTAGGAGAAGAATTAGGCCATTCAGCCCGTCGGGTCTACTTCAACATTCAATCAAGGGGTTATGGAGCAAAGGCAGGGGAGGGAAAAGATACTGTAGATCAGCCCATGACCAGACATACACAAAAAGCTGGAGTGACTCAACGGGTCAGGCAGCATCTGTGGAGAAGAGGAACAGGTCGAGAGCCTTCCTCAGGCGGCATTCTGCTCCCAGAATTTATGAACTTATCACAAGGAAAATGAAGGCAGTCTAAATTATACTCGGAATGGAAACTGCAGGAGTTTAAATCGCAACTGAAGCATCTTTGGAACATTCAAGTGCTATTGTTGCCATTGGCAAACCTAAGCCGAGCCCATCAATTCAACAACATTTTGTGAGTGTTCCACTCAAATAAAGAAGAAAAAAAAAATCACAGCAGATGACTTTGTTACAGCCTATTTCTAAAATGGATCCACTAGGATTGAAAGTTCATGAGGAGTTCAAGGGTTTCGCATCTAAGCCTTTGGAGTTTCATACAGGTACTTGTCTTTTCAAAAACGATAAATGTATTAATTCTGTGAACTGAGAAAAGCGGTGAGCCACTTTGACACGCAGAGCTATTTAAGTGCGTGAGGAAGAAAGTTATCAGAAGCAATCTGCGGAGTAAATGGATAAATAATTAGCTGGGGGAGGGGGTGGGGGAGCACACATAGTCTGAGGAGCAGTAAAATAGACAAGCTATCCTGTAAGAAGGAACTGCAGTTGCTGGTTTAAACGAAAGGTAGACACAAAAGGACTGTAACTCAGCGGGTCAGACAGCATCACTGGAGAAAGGAATAGGTGACGTTTCGGGTCGAGACCCTTTCTTCAGGCTGAGAGTCAGGGGAAAGCGAAAGGAGAGATAGGGACGGTGATGTATAGAGATATAGAACAAATGAATGAAAGCTTACATCGCAGTGATATGAATATTGCTTTCCCTAACATCAAGTAACCCTTGCTTTTCCCCCTCTCTCCAGCCCTCCGCTTACTTGTCATACCAGCTTCAAAGTCGTCTTGGTGAGTCTCATTGTCTGTACTCATTCTCACCCAGGCCACAGTAAGAAGGAAATGCAGATGCTGGTTTAGACCGAAGATAGACACAAAAAGCTGGTGTAACTCAGCGGGACAGGCAGCAACTCTGGAGAGAAGGAATGGGTGACATATCGCTTCGCGAAGGGTCTCGACGCGAAATATCACCCATTCCTTCTCTCCAGAGATGTTGCCTGTCCCGCTGAGTTACTCCAGCTGTTTGTGTCTATCCACAGCTGCTAACAATGGCCTGTTTTGTTTCTCATCGTGAGATGAGGAGGAATTTATTTAGCCAGAGGGTGGTGAACCTGTGGAATTCATTACCACAGATGGTTGGAGAAGCCAAGTCATTGAGTATTTGTTGGGTTCTTGATTAGGAAGGGCTTCAAAGGTTAGGGGGAGAAGCCATGAGAATGGGATAAAGAGGGAAAGAAAGATCAGCCATGATTGAATGATGGAGTAGACTCGACGGGCTGAATGGCCTAATTCTGCTCCTATGTCTTTATGGTCTTATACGGCCTATCTAAATGTTCCCAGTGTTGGGGGGGGGTTCCAGAACCATGGGCCACATTTTAAGAATAAGGGGTAGGCCACTTAGAACGGAGATGTGGAAAAACCTTTTCACCCAGAGAGTTGTGACTCTGTGGAAGGCCAATTCACTGGATGCTTTCAAGAGAGAGTTAGATAGAGCTCTTAAAGATAGCGGAGTCAAGGGATATGGGAAGAAGGCAGGAACGGAGTACTGATGGTGGATGATCAACCATGATCACAGTGAATGACGGTGCTGGCTCGAAGGGCCGAATGGCCTACTCCTGCACCCATTGTCTATTGTCTACTCTCAGACAAAGGGTAGTGGAAAAATTGTCAAAACACGAGACATAAGATTTGTGATCAAAGCAAGTGAGGTAATCCATTTAAATAATTTACACTTTGTTAGAAGGTGAAATGTAATAAAAGAAACCACAAAAACCCTCCCTTGGTTCATTAAGCCCGTTTTACGTTAGATTCATTAGCGGCGATATGCTTTTGATTATTAAAAACAGTAAGGACTGAAAGAGGCTCGATGATTTAATTCTAAACGAATTAAGACAGAATGAATCTTTTTTTCTCTAAATACATTAATCACATTTATAAGGCTATTTTAATAATCACACTCTGATCATGTTGCCTTCGTTATTGCTCAGTCAATTATCTTTTGCCTCCTGATGTCAATTCTTTCTTGCCGACTGGTGTTTTCTTCAAATTGTGCACGATTCTGATTCTCAACGATCGGTACGTTGCAATAAACCTCGCGGGCAAGTGAAGAGGCTGCGGAGGTTTGGGTATGTGGTGATACGAAAGGTAAATCACAAGAGTCGTTGAGTTTTTTTTTCTTCCTCAGGTGTTGTTTTCCATCTCTGAATGCCCCGGCAGTAAAAAGCACACCGCTTCATTGTTATAAAAACAGGGCTGTTTCTACAAAAGCACACTGTATGTGCTTTGTGCTTAGCAGCGAGTATCACTGTCATTACTATTGCCACTGCCACCCGCTGAGACATTGTGACTGCTGCTCTGCCTTCACAGTTGCTCTAACTACTTATCACATCCCTTAAGACCAGGCAAAACAAGATCTTCTGCAGAGGAGGCACACATTATTTTCCGCACAGATGTTACTTCTGCTGTGCAAAGGCAAGCCTGGAGTCCAATTTCTGAAGCCATCCCTGACTGAATTAAACAGCCGCAGTAGCAAGTCACCCCCTCGGCTTTACTGATGGCATATTAGGGCACAGAGCGGAGTTGAACTAAACAACCAGCGAGCTTGTGTGTGGTGTTGAAGGTGATTGTGCTGATCAATCATTTAGAGCAGGGATCACTTCTACTGGTGTGGTTGGGCTGGGTAGAGGCGAGGGGGGGGGGGGGGGGGTCTGGGCTGTGATGCTCTGTATGTTGAGTCTAAGAAGGAGAGTTACAGTTAATTGTTTTATAACTCTGCTATTGCCACTCAGTGAAGAGTCATTTAGGGTTTACTATTTCAACCACGCATGAGAAATAGAAATAATCTGTGCCCATGACTTTTGACTTGGACCCAAGTTCATTGGTATCGAATCTAACGCAAAGTTAGAATTTAAATTGTTACACGTCTTGCTGCAACTATGACCCAGCTTCAATGCTGCCCTTGGATGGCGTCTGTGTGTGGAGGGTGTACGTTCTCACTGTGACTGTGTGCGTTTCCTCCAGGTGCTCCGGTTTCCTACCACATCCCAAAGATTTGAAGATCAATTGGCCACAGGTGTGTGGGGAGTGGATGAGAGAGAAAGTGGGATAGGATTAAAAATAGCGTGTAGGGGTGGTTGATGGTCGGTATGGACCCAGTGGGCCGAAGGGCCTGTTTCCATGCTGTATCTCTCAAACTGCTGGGAGAATTCAGCAGAATCAGGCAGCATCAGTGGAGCGAAACGGACAATGTTTCGGGTTGTGACCCGGATGAAGTGGAGGGGAGTAGAGGTGAGGGGAAGGTGTGTGGTTAAGAGCTAGCCGATGAAAGGTGGATCAAGGTGTAGGCTAATTGGCCTCTATAAAATGGCCCCTAGTTTGTGGAGGATTTAGATGAGAAATGTGTGGTAACATAGAACTAGTGTGAATGAGTGATCAATAGTCAACGTGGGCTTCGGGGGGGGGGGGGGGGGGGGGGGGGGAACGAAGGGCCTATTCCCGTGCTCTATCTCTAAAAATCATGTACAGTTTTGTATGTATTGTATTTTTTTTTTGATGAAGGGGAGAGTGTTAGTAGATGGAAATTGGCTGGTTCTGCGGCTGAGGGAGAAACGGAGGGGCTTTAAGACCTTCTTGGTGGGGGATGGAGGTGTAGAGTGACTATGAAGTGGGAGGAGTCGAAGCAGAAGGGTCTCGACCCGAAACGTCACCCATTCCTTCTCTCCAGAGATGCTGTCTGTCCCACTGAGTTATTCAAGCATTTTGTGTCTATCCTCTTGTGTAACATATCTCTTTAGTTACCTATGATCATTTAAAGAAAGATTAATTGCAGAAAATGAGGTTGCCTATCCGATGCATAAGATCATAAGTGATAGGAGTAGAATTAGGCTGCTCGGCCCATCATGTCTATTCCGCCATTCAATCATGGCTGATCTATCTCTCCCTCCTAACCCCGTTCTCCTGCCTTCTCACCATAACCTCTGATACCTGCACTAATCACAAGTCTATCTATCTCTGCCATAAAAATATCCACTGACTTGGTCTCCACAGCCTTCTGTGGCAAAGAATTCCACAGATTCACCACCCTCTGGCTAAATACATTTCTCCTCATCTCCTTCCTAAAAGAACGTCCTTTAATTCTGAGGCTATGACTTCTGGCCCTGAACTCGCCCACTAGTGGAAACATCCTCTCCACATCCATTCCATCCAAGCCTTTCACTATTCTGTATGTTTCAATGAGTTCCCCCCATCATTCTTCTAAACTCCAGCGAGTACGGACCCAGTGCAGACAAACGCTCATCATAGGCTAACCTACTAATTCCCGGGATCATCCTCTTAAACCTCCTCTGGACCCTGTCCAGAGCCAGCACATTCTTCCTCAGATATGGTGCCCAAAATTGCTCACAATATTCCAAATGTGGCCTTACCAGCGACTTATAGAGCCTCAGCATTACATCCCTGTTTTCGTATACAAGCCCTCTTGAAATAAATCCCATGATCAACTTAAGTGCCAGTTAACCCTGCAACACTTGCCCATTTTGCATGCAGTGTTGGTGCTCCTGGTCGGAAGTAACCAGGACATCTTGTGAAGGAGTTTGGAGACCCATCCAGGTCCCACCATGTTCAAGAACCGTGATCACCAGATTCAAGAAGAGCTTCTTCCCATGAACCAGCAGAACACTTGAACACTGCACAACACTAACTCAGCTATGAACTGTTACGTACTGTGTCTTGGGATGGACTCCAGACTTTGGTTGTTTTTGGCATTAGTATTAGAGTTAACAAGTTATAAACTTCTTGCAGGCAAATCAGACCACTTCCAAAAGACATGGATCGACTTACAAAAGACATCTATCGACTTACAACAAGTATAAGGTGCAACAGTACTCTGAAAAGAAATGGTTTCAGGATCTGGCAAGGGGGGATGAAAAATACAAAGTTGGTATATCCCATTCTGCTCTGTTTTCTTAATAGAACTTTTGTTTCTTTTTCTCTTTTTTCTTTTCTACGGCCTATTTCTTAACGTTTTTCTCTAACTCTTCGCGTAATGGGTCTTTTTTCTTGATCACTTTTTCACACAATCACGACTCTTTCTCATTTTCTTTACTTGTTTCTCTTTTTAAAGCTTAAAAAATGAAGTGGTACAATAAATGTAATAAGTTATATTTGGCTTGGATTATTGTAATGTACTTTACTTCTAAAAAAAAATAAAAAATAAAAAAATAAACCTTTGATTATTATATTAACATTTGTACCACATTTACACATAGGAGCTACTACGGACTGTATCTTTGGTTGGACTACAGTCATTAGTTGTTTCTTAGCATTAGATTTACAGTTATTAATTGATTACATTTTGATTATTACATTTACATTAGACCAAAGACTACAATTATTTTTTTGGCATTCGCTTCACGGTTATTATTTAATAAACTTTGATTATTATGTGGGCGGCATGGTGGCGCAGCAGTAGAGTTGCTGCCATACAGAGCCAGAGGGGTCAAGGAAAGAGCGTTCATGTCGAGGACCTGTTTCCACCAATCTGTCCACCACCATGCACAAGAAGCGACAAGCCAGACACCATTGTGTGCCGATGCGGAGAGGTGTGTTCAGCTCTGGCTGAGCAACTTCTAAACTTGTGTGTGGACTCGATAAGAAGAAGGCAGAGCCAGAGAAGCAGGTTTGATCCTGACGACTGGTGCTTCTCTGTACGGAGTTTGCACGTTCTCCCCGTGACCTGCGTGGGGTTTCTCAGTCCGGGATACTCCCAACACGGAGAGGTTTGTAGACTAACTGGCTTGGTATAATTGCAAGTGTGTGTGTGTGCGTGTGTGTGTCCCTAGTCTGTGTAGGATAGTGCTAGTGCAATCTGATGGAAAGATTTTTAAAGGTAACTCTAACCACAAGGTTGATGACAGACAATGAAGAGCAAAAATAGAAATAGACAGGAGATGACAATAATCACAGCAAGGGGTTGACTGAGCTATGCTGTAATGTTCTACTAGGTTAGACTTCTGGAATCATATGTTTGTTTTATTTGGGTGTAAGGATTCGGTGCCAGGTTACAGAATACAGGTTTGACATCCATTGACAATGGATAAATAATAATTAGTTCCTGGATTCCTGTGCTGCAAATTATAAGGGTGGAGAATCAACTAAATGTCAATTCAATGTCACCATGTCTGGCTCAATGGAGCACAGGCCCTTCATAGAGCTCTATGGAGAACAGGCCCTTCAACCCACAATGTCTGTGCCGTACATGATGCCGTGTTGATCTGATCTGAGGATATAGTGTGCAGAAGATAGTTAGTTCTCAGTATTGGAACGAATCACTTCTGCAGGCAAAGTTCCATGTCTGCAATGGGGTGGAAGTGAATCACACAGTACCCTTGTATATGGAAGGACCCGTCTGAAGGCTGTTAACAGAGGGGAAGAAGCTGTTCCTGAGTCTGCTGGTGCACGCTTTCAGGCGCCTTTACATTCTGCTGGGCAGGAGCAGGGAGAAAGCAAAGATCCTACAGCGAGCAAGATAGATCACTCGACGAAAAAGACGTAGTACAGTCATGGGCAGATTCATGGGTAATTTTCGGCCCCCGTTTCCGTAACCGGCTTCCGTCTCCGCAACAAAGATCCCGTAGGATACTAGCGCGGAGACGGAAGCCGGTTACGGAAACATCCTCGTAAAAATAAAAGTTATTTTTTGTAAAAATCTTCTCCTCATTTTCAGAATTTTAATTTATTAACACAAGCTGTTCCCCCGCAACGTTGATTACACTGCGAGTCGGGTCGGGTTACGGAAATGGATGACAAAAAGGCCCACGTTCCGCTCCGTTGCGTACTACACGTCAGTCCATTGCATTTAGCAGGAGTGGTCTATCTTGCTCCGCTATAGGATCTTTGGGAGAAAGAGGAATGATTGGAGTGAGACAGGTGTTTGATTATATTTTTGATACTGATTATAATTTTAATTATAATTATAAGATAAACTGATCTAATTTGCCTGCATATAATCCATATCCCTCCATTCCCGGCATAGCCACATGCCTGTCTAGAAGCCTCTTAATCAGCCATGATCATATTGAATGGCAGTGCTGGCTCGAAGGGCCGAATGGCCTAATCCTGTAACTATTTTCTGTCTGTATCCTCCCATCAACTCCATGTCTCCTTGCTCTGTCTCCTCATATGTTCATGCTCTCTCCCTGATGCCACTTGTGTTTGCAATATTCTCAATCTTTCCACAAGCACCCGAGTGCGCAGGTTTAAGGGAGGAGGGGAAAGGTTTTCGTAGGAAGCTGAGATGCAAATATTTTACTCTCGCTCTCTTTCTTCCTCTCCCTTTTTTCCTCTCTCACTGTCTTCCTATCTCTCTCTCTCTCTCTCTCTCTCTCTCTGTCTTCCTCTCTCTTTCTTTCTCTCTCTCTCTCTCTCTCTCTTTCTTTCTCTCTCTCTCTCTCTTCTCTCTCTCTCTCTCTCTCTCCCTCTCCCTGTCTTCCTCTCTCTCTCTCTCTCTCCTCTCTCTTTCTCTCTCCCTCTCTCTCTCTCTCTCTCTCTCTCTCTCTCTCTCTTCCTTTCTCTTTCTCTCTCTTCTCTCGCTCTTTCTCTCTTTTTTCCTCAATCTCTGTCTTCCACTCTCTTCCTCTCTCTCTCTTGCTCTTTCTCTCTTTTTTCCTCTCACTCTCTCTGCCTTCGTCTCTCTCTCTCTCTCTCAATTCAATTTTTTTTCATTTTAAAAACTTTATTGGCATGATAAAAAAACATTGTTATATTGCCAAAGTATAAAACATGACATACATACAAGGCACGGCCTTGTTGGCTTCGGAAGCCGCGGTCTCCGGTGAGGGAAGCGGCCGTTCCAGGGTTCCCAAGCTGCCGAGAGGACTCTCCCGACGCCGGAGTACAATCATCTGGCGAGAACAGCCTGGAACATCGGGCCTCCTTAAAGGCAACTGTGGAGGCCTCAATAGGCCCGACTATTGGTGGACATGGGATGGGGACTGGACACTGTGCCTTCCCTCATAATGGGAACCATTGTGGGGGGATATTTTTATGTTTAAATGTCTTTATTATTGTTATGTCTGTATTCTTTCTTTATGTGCTGCATTGGCAAGAAGCATTTCACTACACCCAGGTGTATGTGATCAATAAAATTACCTACCTTGAACCTTGAAATGCAGAAGTATAAATACAAGTATACAGTGTATGGATAGGTATGTCCCTGAACATAAACTTGCAATAGGCCTATAGCCCTTTATTGACTGCTACACGTTCTCTCTCTCTCTCTCTCTCTCTCTCTCTCTGTGTCTTCCTCTCTCTTTCTCTCTCTCTCTCTCTCTCTCTCTCTCTCGCTCGTTCTCTCTCCCTCCCTCTCTCTCTCCCTCTCTGCCCCTTGTATAGAAACCCGGGTTGTCTCTGCTCTTTCTGTTGCTGTCAATGCTCATTTCTGAGTATTCCCTGTATTTGTGTCGAGGCACCTGTATTCTACAATCCTCCTTATTTATTTAGCAACAGTCCTTTCCCTTTCAAGTGACAGTTTTGCTCTTCCCATTGAAGACTGCATTGTTTACTTGAAGTGGTAATTAATATATGCAGAGCACAGAATAAATGAAGCGATCCTTTAGTTAATTAAGTGAAAAATACATCAGATTAGGTTTTTTGTTTATACCTTAAATAATCCACAACCTCATTAGTAACTGTCACAAAGATTTGGTATTTGCGAGAAAAAATCATGAGAAAGATATCATTTGAAATTGCACAATTCTGAAGCGTGGCTAAGTAATAATTGTCATCATAAAATACATACGCCGAGCAATTTTTGCTCTTTCATTACTGTCCATTTTAATTTATTTGATAAGCTGGGAAAATCAAACTGCATGTGGAATGTTTCTTAAATTTCAACAAATCATTCTTTTTATATCACAGTATTGGTGAAAATAAAACATGCTTTTCAACCAATTTGGTTTTCTCTGTTTCACTACTGAAGTATTCTTCAGAGTTTAAGGCGTAGTATAAGGCTGGTAGAGCTGCTGCCTCAAAATGCCACAGGCCCGGGATCGATCCTGACCTTGGGTACTGTCTGTGTGGAGTTTACATGCTCTCTCTGTGACCTCGTGGGTTTCCTCCGGGTGCTCCGGTTTTCTTCCACATCCCAAAGACGTGTGGGTTGGATTATTAATTAGCCTCTGCTACAATTGCCCCGAATGTGTGGGGAGTGGGTGTGAAAGTGGGATAGCACGGAACTAGTGTGAACGGGCGATCGATGGTCGTCGCGGACTCGATGGGCCAAAGAACCTGTTTCCATGCTGTATCTCTAAACTAAGCAACAAACTATAGAAGGAAGTTTGGAAATTAATTTTAATTGAGTATAGACGTAGTTCTAACAGGTGCTTATTAGCATAATGCAAATAGCTACTGAAGTAGCTCACATTATTACTCCATAACTTTCCGTAAAGTACTGTAGTTGGGCTATTTAATCTTAATGAACATATAATCAGATTGAATCTGTAATAATCAGGGGTAGCATGATGGCGCAGCGGTAGAGTTGCCTCCTTACAGCACTTACAGCATCAGAGACCCAGGTTCGATTCCGACTACGGGTGCTGTCTGTACGGAGTTTGTACGTTGTCCCCGTGACCACTTGGACTTTCTCCGAGATCTTCAGTTTCTGCCCACAGTCCAAAGATGTACAGGTTTGTAGGTTAATTGGCTTGGTATAGATAGAAATTGTCCCCAGTGTGTGTAGGATAGTGTTAATTTGCGGGGATTGCTGGTCGGTGCGGACTCGGTGGGCCGAAGGGCCTGTTTCTGCGCTGCATCTCTAAACTAAACTAAATTAGTGAATTATTTATAACACAGTCTCCAAATTAATTATCTATCTTTCTCTGTAGCTCACTGTCCTAATTTCAGCAACAACACTTAAACACAACTCTGGAAAACAAGTCTGTATTTGAGACACTTTCATTTGAAACACTTATCCGAGTCGGAAACTCGAGCTGTATCAACTTGAAAAAGTATTAAAGATAGACACAGAGTGCTGGAGTACCTCAGCGGGTCAGGCAGCATCTCTGGATGACGAAGGGTCCCGACTTGAAACTGGGAACATCCCCTCCACATCCACGCTCTCCACATAATGTCACCCACTAGATCACTTGCTGATCTATCTCTATCTCTCTCCCTCCACCCCACTTTCAGTCTGATGAAGGGTCCCGACCCGAAACGTCACCCATCCATTTTCTCCAGAGATGCTGCCTGACCTGCTGAGTTACTCCAGCACTTTGTGTCTATCTTAAGTGTGGGCAGTTTCATTTCTATTTATAAAATCAGAACATCAGAATTTGGTCATTTGCTTTCATCCAATAGCTCATCATAAGATCATCGTAAGACCATAAGTGATCGGAGCAGAATTAGGCTGGTATAAACCAGCGTCTGCAGTTCTTGGTTTCTGCTTTAAAACAGCATTATCTTTGTCACGGTCTCAACACAAATGTAATCCACAGAGAGAAAGACTTTTTCATTTTCATAATTAGATTCAGTCAATGAGAGATGACTCTCCCAGTCACTCTGGGTTTTATTATGACTAATTTGATTCCACTTCACTTTCCCAGCTAATTATTAACACTTGCCTCTTTATTGTCACGAGAACATGTTTTTATCATTCACCTATTCATAGCTTTAAGTGTCATGCTGCAGTGGAGATGTATGCTGGTTTTGAAATGCTGCATGAAAGGGGAGAACAACTGTCCAATGAGTATTTTGTTTTTAAGGGCTTCAAAACGACACTGCCTGGTTTTCTACTGACGTTAAAATAATCTGCTAATTACAGATGTGTCTTTGAGTCAGATACACTGGGGAGCTGTGTCCCTCACGAATGGTCATTTGATGATCGTAAAGAAGGTGTTCTGCCATGCATTTTCACGGTTAGCATCATGCGGTATTTAATGTTCTTGAATGTGGTGAGATCACTTTCCAAAGGGCCTGTCCCACTTTGGCGATTTTTTTCGGCGACCGCTGGCGGCGACAGTCAGTCGTAGCAGGTCGCCGAAAAACCGGTGACTGGACCTCCCCCTATGACAATGAGTACGACAAACTACCACCTAGTTGACGTTAAGGTGCGGCAAGCTACCCACAACCGGCGACCCATTAGGACGTCCACCTACGACAAACCTACGACAACCTACGTCTACCACGTGACAAGCTACGACAAGCTACGACCTTATCGGCGACAACTGAAGACAATTCAGTCATCGGTACCTGTCGCCGCTTGACGTGCGTTGGCGTAGGTAGTCGCCAATGGAACCCACCGTCCATCACCTGCCGACAACCTACGTCACCTGGCGACAACCCACGACAGCGCCTATGACAGGAGAAGACAAGCTACGTCAAGCCCCACAGTCGGCGAAAAGTTTTGAACGTTTCGAAATCCAGCGGCGGCCAGAAAAAAAGTTACCACTCTTTAGGCGATTTGAGGAGAGAACTCACGAGTACACAGGCGTCACCCACGTGGCGGCAGCCCTGTCGCTTATAGTCGCCGTAAAATTCGCCTAAGTGGGACAGGCCCTTTAGACTTGAGAGATACAGTGCGGAAACAGGCCCTTCGGCCCACCGACCGTGCTGACCAGCGATCACCCCGCACACTAATACTATCCCACACACTAGGAGCCATTTACAATTTTACTGAAGAAAATTAACCTACAAGCCTGTACGCCTTTGGCGTGTGGGTGGAAACCGCAGGAATATTTGCGGGGCCAGCTATTTGCTATTCGTCCAGGCTTGAAAATTAATTGTGGACTTAATCAATGAAACAACTCATAAACCAAATGGGCAACTCATTAACCACCAGCACAACAAGAACAAAATGGGCCACTCATGAAGTGAGTGGGCAACTTGTGAGAACCAGCTTCTTACCCTCTGTTATCTGGTTCCTGATGGTCCTTCCATAAGACAATAGACAATAGGTGCAGGAACAGGCCATTCGACCCTTCGAGCCAGCACCGCCACTCAACGTGATCATGGCTGATAATCCCCAATCGGTACCCCGTTCCTGCCTTCTCCCCACATCCCCTAACTCCACTATTTTTAAGAGCCCTATCGAGCTCTCTCTCAAAAGCATCCAGAGAACCTAGCTCCACAGACTCACAACTCTCTGTGAGAAAAAGTGTTTCCACATCTCCGTTCTAAATGGCTTACTCCTTATTCTTAAACTGTGGCCCCTGGTTCTGGACTCCCCCAACATCGGGACCATGTTTCCTGCCTCTAGCGGCAGGATACTGTCTGATACACCCAGCATACAGCCAGGGTACTGTCCGATTCACCTCTACACCATTGTGGACATTGGACTTTGTCGATGAATACTGATGTGCTACCACCATGAGAACCATAGTCTGCACTTTGCATCTTCCTCTTTGCTCTATCTATTTTTGTTCTTGAGTTTGATTTGATTGTATTCATGAAGGCTATATCTGTTCTGCTTAGATAGCATGCAACAATGAACTTGAAATCTATGCTTTTTACTGTAACTCAGTATATGTGGAAATAATGATCCTAAACCAAATCAATTCAAACCAAAAGACTCCCCCCCCCCCCCCCCCCGCTGACTCTCAGTCTGAAGAAGGGCCTCGACCCGAAACGTCTTCCATGCCTTCTCTCCAGAGATGCTGCCTGTCGCGCTGAGTTCCTCCAGCATTTTGTGTCTAACATCATTTTACTTCACATGCTGCTTACAATGCAATTCACGAAACGCTTAACCAAATGGTGATTTTGAAACAAAGACACTCTGTAAAGATCTGCGGCAAAATGTCAATGCAGGAATTGAGCAAAGCAAGAAGGAAAACGCCAGGTACTCACGCTCGTTCCTCGAATAGTTGTTGAGAAGTTGGAAGAGGGGAAAGGTGTCCCAGGAGTCCTGGGGCTGTGCTTCAAGGGTGGCATCCATGTCGACTGCAAATAGGGACCAAAATATCTCTGCGTGCTCCGCCATCAGATCAGGCCACCAAGAAAAAGCCTAGGAGACAATTAGGAACCATGAGCCAGGGTAACAAAGTGGGAGATCGACACAAAATGCTGGAGTAACTCAGCGGAGACAAGCAGCATCTCTGGGTAGAAGGAATGGGTGACGTTTCAGGTCGAGGCCCTTCTTTGTGCTCGAGTAGGTGAGAGGAAGTGGAAAAGTTGACACAAAGTTTGATGTCACACCAGCAGTTAGAAATAAAAAGGCCCAACCTTTCAACCGTCTGACCTTTTCCACTTCCCTTACCTACTCAAACGATTCTGAAGAAGGGTCTCGAGCCGAAACATCCCCCATTCCTTCTATCCAGAGATGCTGCCCGTCCCTCTTAGTTACTCCAGCATTTTGTGTCCTATCTTCGGTGTAAATCAGCACCTGCAGTTCCTTCCCTACACAATGGGAAAAACGCCAGCTAATTGTTCAATACCTTGTCTCTGTTGCCACTTGCTACGCTGCCATGGAAATAACATTAAACAAAATGACACAATTCACTTCTAAATTTATACCACCGAGTGCAGAACGGCACGTTCGTTTCCAAATCCAGCAGCATCTTCGAGCTATACAACACTTCATACTGAGTCCCCATTTTCATCACTTTTGCCAGGCTTCCTTGACTAGAAATTGCCTAAAGTCGTGCACAATGGCATGCTGCTTTTTAAACCTTTGGTCAATAGGCAAGTTGGTTTGCTATGATATATAGGGTTTCTATTTTCAGCTATATATTACAATGACACTTCTATTTACGGACTGGGAAGGAACAACAATGATAAACCCAATAAAGTATTTTGCTCTTGATGAGAGAGTGAGGGGCAGAGTGAGGGGAGAGAGTGAGGGAGAGAGTGAGGGGGAGAGTGAAGAGGAGAGCTGAGGGGGAGACTTGAGAGGGAGAGGGAGGAGAGTGCGGGGGTGAGAGTGATACACACACACACACACACACACACACACACACACACACACACACACGTGTGTGTGCTCACATATAAATTATAAATAGGACCATCATTAAAAAGTTGCAATGGGACACCATCACCACTGTTACAACTTTGGACTAAATTGTCTTTATTAATAAATATAGATTCAATTTAGAGAAAGTAAATTACTTTTCATCAGTGTATTTCTTATTTTAAATCAAAGTCAATCGATATCTCATGGCAAGGCTTTTTCACAGAGCACAGTGTAGTGCCCTCGAGCCCATCACACCAATATAGACCCACCACCAATTTTCCGGCCCCCTTGGTTCCAGAGTCTATCTGGACTATCCGTTTTGCCAGACGAACAGAGATCACGGCCTCCGGGAGGAGTCCAACTGTACCGGAACGTTCTGCCTAGGCCGCCTTGGAGCCGAGATACCGGCCCGCAAAGTCGGCCGTGGAAGTCAGCTGTGGGAACGGATCATCCGGCTCCTACTGGGCCGGAGTTCCAGAGCCCTGGCTGCTGGGGGCAAATTCGACCTGCCGATTGGCCGCGGAAGTCCCGATGAGGTCGAGATCGGCCGCCTCACCCGGCCGAGGCGGCATATTTTCGGAGGGACTTTCAAATGCGCTCTGGTGATTTTGTCCGGATTCGATCCAATTTGTGATCCCAGCTACAAAGACAGATGCGTACAGCAATTCGTTCTTCCCCCGCACAATTAAAGCATGGAATAATCTCCACCCAACTATAGTTACCCAACCAGATGCAACTAAATTTAAAGTAGCTCTTTCTTCCCAATAACCCTTTCTGGTTTAAGTCCTCCCTCCACCACCTCAAGTTTAAATTCCATTTGGAATATTTTGGAGGACCAAGAAACAAGATTAAAGGAGGTGCCGGAAAATCGGCGGTGGGCCCGTACTGAGGGCACGGAATGATATTGTACATTATTGTATTGCCCTTGTCCGAGATTCGCCTCCGTACGATGGCTCTGAATAGAAAGCGCGCGCCAAAGCAAACGTGAAGAAATGCCCAATGGTGGAGTTCACCAAGGGTCACGTACCTCTCTTCCCTTTATGAATCCGCATTTGTGAAAGAGGTTGGGGAGTAGAAAAAAATCCAAACATTTGAACAAAGGTTAATAGCTGTAATTTTAGAATCACATCATGCATTCCTGTCAACATGCATTTGTTAACCAATTGTGGGTCTGAATATCAATTCCAGTCCAATTCCAGCCGTTAATACAAATTTTTTTAGCAGCGCCATTTTCTGAGGTTTTCCACATGAAGCGCTGTGTGAAGAAAGACCTCAGCCAGACCAAAAACGCAATTAACCTCCATGCACATCCCTCATAGTTAAGCCACTTCCATTCTGTTGCCAGTAGATGCAGTGGAGGTGCATGCAGCCAAGAAAAATAATGAATAGTTTCCATTAGTACTGATATTTGCTGATTTTTTTAAAATGGTTTCAATTAATTTAATTATTTGCTTGACACTTTCAAAATGTAATTATTTTTAACACTGATTATTGCATAATAGAATAACTGAAATATGGACAGCTTCATCAATCTCGTTTTAAGAGTCGTGGCTGAAGATTATTTCGACAATACCTTGCAGTGTACACATTTTACAGGTAAATATATAAGAGTGCAGCTTTTATATTTTTTGGCAAAAAATGAAAAAATGTGTGTGATATGCATTTTACATTAATATTTTATTTCTCTTCAGGTTTTTGCAGCTCGCTACAGATTAAGAAAATATTACCACAGATCCCATTATAATATCAACCGGGCTAACACTATCCTGCACACACTAGGGACAATTTACCAAAGTCTATTAAGCTACAAACCTGTACGTCTTTGGAGTGTGGGAGGAAATCGGAGCACCCGGAGAAAACCCACGCAGGTCATGGGGAGAACGTGCAAACTCCGAACAGACAAGGGCACGTCGCCAGGATCGAACCCGGGTCCCTGGCGCTGGAAGGCAGCAACTCTACCGCTGCGCCACATACATTTTGTCACCTCCTCTAAGATCCTTATTTGCTTAGCTCCCATTTTGTGATTACCTTTATCTAGACGTAGAGAGGGTGTAAAATCAGGAGGAATAGATTGGGTAGACACACGAGAGTCTCTTGCCCAGATTAGGGGAATCGAGAACCAGAGAACATAGGTTTATGGTGAAGGGGGAAAGATTTAATAGGAACCTGAGGGGTAACATTTTCATACAAAGAGTGGTGGGTTATGGAACAAGCTGCCAGAGGAGGTAGTTGAGGCAGGCACTATCGCAACGTTTAAGAAACATTTGGGCTGGTACATGGATAGTATAGATTTGGAGGGATGTGGGCCAAACACAGGCAGGTGGGACAAGTGTAAATGGGACATGTTGGTTGGTGTGGGCAAGTTGGGCCCAAGGGACTGTTTCCACGTTGTACGACTCTATGACTCCATGACCTGTGAAATGATTTGGATCATGCAATGACACAAACGTTCACAAGAAGGTCAGGGCCTATTTGTATCTTGAATGTGCAACCCACTGACATAGAGGTGAAGACGTTACTAATTGAAGCCAGCTGACATTTGGTAGATGTCTTGGAAAATACAGTGCCACAGGATACTAGTCATATATCTGCCTCGTGACAGCGTCCTGCTTTGACTGACTCTAATATCAATTAATATTAGAACTAGACTTGCCACTTTGTGCCCAGCATCAACATTAGAACTTGGTACAATTAAAAATACAGAGCAGGAAGAGGCCACAATTTGAGGTGCAGTTCCTCCAGTTTGCATGTGGCCTCAGTCTGGCAATGGAGGAGGCCACGGACAGAAAGGTCAGCGTGGGAACGGGCAAGGGTGTTAAAATGGTTAGCAACTGGGAGATCCAGTATGCCTTGGTGGACAGAGTGTAAGTGTTCAGCAAAGTGGTTGCCGAGTCCACGTTGGGTCTCGCCGATGTACTTTTCATCTATTTTTTCCTGGCCTTTGCCACCAAAACAAAACCTCTAGTCTGTATTCACCTCTAACCAGCCATGCCCCATCCTGCCCCTCCTCTCTTCCACCTTTCCTTCCTGCCCTCCATTGAATCAGTCTTAAGAAGTGTCCTGGCCAGAAATGTCACCTGGCCACGTTCTCCAGAGATGCTACCTGACCTGCTGAGTTACTCCAGCATCATTTGCGTCTGTCATTGTTAAATCAGCATCTGCAGCTCCTTGTTATTGCAATCTTTTACGTTGATTTTTTAGCCTGAACTAGAAAAAGGTCAATCTTAAAAAATAAATAAATTTACCATCATGTTCAAAGGTACAACCATTATGCTGATGTTGTTTATTAAAGGGCCTGTCCCACTTGGGCGTCATTTGCACGCCACACAGATGGCGCGCGAAGATTTTGTACATCTCAAAATCCTGTGGCACTGCGCGCAGCCGCACGTCACTGCCTACATCACCACGCACCATGCGTGCGTAATGATCACAATGAGCGCATAATGCGCAACATGCACGCACCACGCGCGTGTCGTGCGTTGTGACACGTAAATGATGTCGAGTAAATTACGTGCAAATGACACCCTAGTGGGACAGGCCCTTAACTCATAGGAACCACCTTCAGATTCTGAACGAGTGTCAGTGATCACTGAGTTACCCTTCAAAGTAAACACGATTTAGTAGGAACACGTTTGAAAAGATCATTAGTGATCTTGTTATATTAGCGACCTGTCGTTTGAATCATAGCTTGCAGCACAAAAGGTACTCAACGCAATAGGTGGCCATTTCAGCAAAAGATATCTGCCCACAAAATTAAACATGATCTGGAAATTTAAGGTGGATCAAAATGTTATGGAATATACTCTGGAAGTGAAGACCGTGGAGAGTAAAACATTATATTTTACAGCCCAACAATCTTTCAGCAGCATATGGGGTTGAGGTGGCCTCTCATGAGAGGTCACCGCACTGAATCATTATCTCCATTAGTTTTAGTTTTTCGTTTTAGATATACAGCGTGGGTACAGGCCCTTTGGTCCACTGGGTCCACACTGACCAGTGATCCCCTTACACTAGTTCTAACCTGCACATCAGGGTCAATTTTACTGAAGCCAATTAACCCACAAACCTGCACGTCTTTGGAATGTTGGAAGAAACCCGTGGAAAACTCACACAGGTCACGGGGAGCACGAACAAACTCCGTACAGGCAGCATCCGTCGTCAGGATCGAACCTGGGTCTCTGGCGCTGTAAGGCAGTAGCTCTACCCGCTGCGCCACCGTGACACCCTAAAATGCTTCTATTAAAATCGAGGTTGGTCTTATATATTGGCAAGGTTCAGATAATTAATGAGCAATGTTCTTGTTGATGGCATTATATTTCTATATTTTATATTTATTCCGTTGAGGGAAAATGAATCCGTACCTCATAATGGTGTTCCTCGTTTTGCTGAAGCACCTCAATGCAGAGCTCTGCCAGTCGAATGACATCGTCCAGTCGCTTGTTCGGAGTCCCTTGGCTTAATGCTTCTGTTACCATTTAAATGAAAAGACATTGAACGCATTATGAGTTGCAAGAATGAGCAAGTGTCACAACTCACGAACGACGACGGTAATACTACATTTATCTGAGAACAATGTTTCCGTCAGGGCTAACGGAATCAAGAGATATGGGGTGAAAGCAGGAACGGGATACTGATTCTGGATGACCAGCCATGATCATATTGAATGGTGGTGGTGGTTCGAAGGGCCGAATGACCTACTCCTGCACCTATTTTCTATGTTTTCCTAATGTTCCTCTAATTGCCCAAGCAACAGCCTCTCTTCAATCCCTCCCCATCCTTCGATCTGCTTCCAAAGGTAATAATATATTTTTATCTTTTATTATTTTTTTAAAAAAGGCCTTGATTAGGGCTGTCTGTAATATACAAGGCAGATGATTTTTCCAAGCAAAAGCTTTGAAAGTTTTGAACAGATTGTTCCCTGAATGTTTCTGACGGGTGTTAATTGAAAATGATAGGCTAAACAAATATTGGCTCATTAAAATATTCAGCTTCAGTTAGATAGTGATCATTAACCTTCTGACAGTGTAAAGAATCTGTCTCCTTTTGTGCTAGGATTATAATAGAATTAGTGTAATGTCCAAAAGTCTAATTTTCTAATTAGAGAACATCTCTTAACTCTTTCGAGCCTGTACTTCAAACATTCTGATTTTGTTCCCAGCCATTTGGAAAATGTGACAATTCTTCATTGCAGTTTTTATGTAAGGGTTCTACATGGCAAAATTAATTTGCACATAAGTCTACAGGATTGGGGAACATTAATCAATTGGCTTTTATCAGCTCCTTTTCGCCATGGGAATCCTTGCATCATCCTTGAGTTAGGTAGAGCTCTTAAAGATAGTGGAGTCAGGGGATATGGTGAAAAGGCAGGAATGGGGTACTGATTGTGGTTGATCAGCCACGATCACATTAAATGGCGGTGCTGGCTCGAAGGGCCGAATGGTCTATTGGCTGTGCCATCATTCCCATTGAGTACTGCCTCAGCGAAGTATAGTTTAGCTTAATTTAGAGATACAGCGTGGAAACAGATCCTTTGGCCCAGCGAGTCCGCACCGACCAGCGATAACCCCGTACACTAGCACCATCCTACACACGCTAGGACCAATTTACAATTAACAGAAGCCAATTCACCTACAAACCTGTACGTCTTTGGAGTGTGAGAGGCAGCCAGAGCACCAGTCATTGGGAAAACGAACAAACTCCATACAGACACCGCCCGTAGTCAGGGTTGAACGTGGGTCTCTGGCGCTGTAAGGCAGCAACTCTACTTCAGCGCCACTGCATGAATAGTCTACTGTTCTTACACTACAATTGTTGCACTTTTGTATTTATTTTTGATTGTTCTCATCCATAGTGTAATTTTACCAGATTGTATGCCAAGAATTTCACTGTACCAGAACACATGTGAGAATAAAGTGGCATTGATTCATTGACTCATTCTTCTCTCAATCTCGCACCTACTACACAATAAAAAAAACACATTTTCTTTTTGGCTGGAAGGTCTTCAACTTTAGACTTTAACTTGGTTTCTCTGCAAGTGTTGTTATGCCGCTCCAAGCTACTTTTTACGTCACGCCCAGAAGCACTCAACTGGTCACGGAACGCGGTCCCTGACTATATTAACAGTGGAAATGTGAAGCTATCTCGGAATGAATAAAGACTACCATGTCCATGCTCCTGCACAAAAAAAAGTCCCCTCTCGGAGAGCAGAGGGAGATCTTGCGGCAAGGTGTTGGTATATTGCATGGGGATGGACAACATGTATGAGTCTTCCTGAGCATGGTTAAACATGGGGAGACAGAACACTGGCATGGTGAGGCTGCAAGCCATGTGTGAACCGGCTGTACTGTGGTTACACACTTATCGTATGAGCCCGTGACCTGAATGAACTCAAGCCCAGCTCAATTCGAAACTATACAAGTATGCTGAGGGACTTGGCTTGTCTTTGGCTTGGAACCCTTGCCGCCTGGTCAGATATTTAAGAACCGCAACTTCTAATTCACACCATCACAGCTGAAGTATTCGATTTTGTGCGGTATTCAGCATTAAGGGGATCCAGACTCGAAATGTCATCTTTCCATGGTCCCCAGGGATGTTGCCTGAGCTGTTGTTACTCCAGCACTTTGTGTCTTTTTTTAGCTTAGTTTAGCTTAGAAATACAGCGCGTTAAAAAGGCCCTTCGGCCCACCGATTCCGCGCCGACCAGCAATTCCCCGTCCACTAGCTCTACCCAACACATACTGGGGACAATTTACAATTTTACCGAAGCCAATAAACCTATAAACCTGTATGTCTTTAGAGTGTGGGAGGAAACCGGAGCACCTGGAGAAAACCCACGCAGGTCACTGGGAGAAGGTACGAACTACGTACAGACAGCACCCATAGTCAGGATTGAACCCCGGTCTCTGGCGCTGTAAGACAGCAGCTCTACTGCTGCACCAACATTTTGTCATTCTTTTCAGTTAATGGATATCATTGCTACCTGCTGTAATTGTCAAGAACATTCTGTGTTACTAAAGTGGCCTTCAAATGATAAATTACTGTTGCAATAGGGCCACGGCAGACTCCATCTCCATGGCCTTACGTTCATCTCTGGAACATCTAGATAGCAGGACAGAATCATATTTATAGACTATTGTCTATATGGCAGTACCCCCCTCCTCGTAACTTTCTGACCCAGAGACCGCAATCAGTGAGGCTAGGAGACAAGACATCACCCATCATAGTTCTCACTGGAAGGATGCATTCTCAGCCCCTATCTATACTTCCCATACATTCATGACAGTGTGGCCAAAGTTCTGCTCTGACTCCATCTACAAGTTGGCAGAAGACACCACTGTAGTGGGCCGGACCGCGAACAGTGACGAGATAGACGACAGAGAGGGTGTGGAGAGCGTGGTAACATGGTATCAAGACAACAACCTCTCCCTCAATGTCAGCAAGATGGAGTTAGTTATTGACTTCCAAAAACACCCATCAATAGTGCCAAAGAGGAAATGATTGAGTGCTTCATGTCCCTGGGTGTAAATATTACCAACAATCTTTCCTCGACCAACCACCTTGAAGGTACAGCCAAAAAACGTACATCAACACCACGACTTCCTCGGGAGACCAAGGAAATTCGGCATGACTCCAACAACTCTCACCAACAACTATGGATGTACCGTGGAAAGCGTACTGTCGGGTTGCATCAAGGCTCGTTTTGGACCGCAAGAAATTGTAGGGAGTTGTGGATCTGGACCAGTCCAACACAGACCAGACTTCACACTGTTGTAGAGGTGCCCAGTCCATCACACAGTCCAGACTTCTCACTTCTGAAGAAAGTTCTCGACCCAAAACGTAACTCATTCCTTCTCTCCAGAGATGCGGTCTGAGTTACTCCAACATTGTGTGTCCAGCCAGACTAATCACCGTTGACTCTTTCCACATCTCACGCTGCCTCAGAAAAGCAGCCAGCATAATCAAGGACATTTTTCACCTCGGTCAGTCCACTTGGGGAGAAGATATAAAAGGCTGAAAGCAGACTACTGAACGGACCTCCCATATGTTTGGAGTTGTCCCAATCTTCCAACCTGCCTTCGTTGCAGACACTGGACTTTTCCCCCCAGTAACTGTAAACGTTGCGATGCCATGAAACTATATTCTGCTCTCTGATATTTTTCTATTTGCACTGTCTGATGTACGTGTGTAAGGCTTGGTCGTACTCGTGTACAGAGTGATCTGATTTAATTGGACAGCACGCAAACAAAAGCTTTTCATTGTATCTCGGTGCGCCCGAGAATAATAACCAATCTCAATGCCAATAATACGCAGTGGCAAGCACTAAACAGCACACATTCTAAGCACCTCAGCCCAGACTCCAGCTTTTCTTTAACTGTTCCAGTGAACAGCATTCCAGCAATGTAATGAGAGGTCAAGTGACAAGGCTGAATTTGCAAAACTAGCAATGAAAATGCCATTTTTTTACCCCATAGTAAGGAACAGCATTCTGCTTTTCAAACAGGAATCTTAACAGTGGAACTGTAGCACATGCCTATTTTGGTGAAAGGCTGAAAAGCCACTCAAATAATCGCACCAATCTGCAGTTGATTGTCTAGATTTCCAGGGTTAATGTAACTGCTGGCAATGAATGGCCTGCTTGAAGCAAGTTCACAATATTCAGACTGTTGTCTCTTTAGGCTGCAATCCTGGGACTACAACAGCAATCTTTTAAGTTCAATCATGTTTTGCTCTTCTCTTCTCTTGCTTTAATGTAATTATCAGGATCTGCTTTTGTTCAGTTTAGTTCAGAGTTACAGGGGGGGAAACAGGCCCTTCGGCCCATTAGGTTCATGCCGACCAGCTATCCCTGCACGCTAACACTATCCTACACACACTAGAGTCATAGACTGATACAGTGTTGAAACAGGCCCTTCGTCCCAACTTGACAACATGTCTCCTACACTAGTCCCACCAGCCCACGTTTGGTCCATTTCCCTCCAAACCTGTCCTATCCATGTACCCGTCTAACTGTTTCTTAAATGTTGGGATAGTCCCAGCCTCAACCACCTCCTCTGGCAGCTTGTTCCATGCACCCACCACCCTTTGTGTGAAAATGTTACCCCTCAGCTTCCTGTTAAATCTTTTCCCCATCACGAAGGGCAAATAAAATTTTACCAAAGCCAATTAACCTACAAACCTGTATGTTTTTGGAGTGCAGGAGGAAACCGAAGATCTCGGAGAAAACGGGCAGGTCACGGGGAGAAGGTCCAAACTCCGTACAGACCATCCTGACGTGGTCAGGAATGAACCCGGGTCTCTGGCTCGGCAAGGAAGCAACTCTACCATTGCACCACCGTGCCACCCTAATTTGTGACCACTCCACCTTCTCCGCATTTTCCTGTATTAATTTATTTTCTACCACCATGGGCATCGTGCATTGATCTGCACTAGCATCTTTTACTGTTGATTAGTTTAGTTTTCATTAGTTTAATTCAGAGATGCAGCGTGCAAACATGCCCTTCGGCCCACCGAGTCCATGCCGACCACAGACACCCGTTCACACTAGGTCTATGGTATCCCGTTTTTGCATCCACTCCCCACACACTAAGAACAATTTTAAGGAGGCCAGTTAACCTAAAAACAGCTAAGCGATTAATGCATAATTTCTGTAAAGTCGGGTGACTCCACCCGTTATGTTAGATTGGATTTGGGCCTCGGAATAATTTAATATAAAATAAGAGTCTATTGCTGTTCACACTACTGTGCCTGTTTCAGCACTTTGACCTGCAGCTTGTGATCTTTGTTTTCCAATGTCAGGCTCAACTTGGCGGCACAGTGGTGCAACTGGTGGAGCTGTTGCCTCACAGTGCCAAAGACGCAGGTTCGATCCTGACCTCAGGTGCTGTCTGGGCCTGTGACCGCGTGGGTTTCATCCGTGCATTTCAGTTTTCTCCCACATCCCAAAGACATGCATGTTCGATGATTAATTGCTCACAGGGCAGCACGATAGCACAGCCATAGAGTTGCTGCCTTACAGCGCAAGAAACCCGGGTTCGATCCTGACTACGGTTACTGTCTGTACAGAGTTTGGGCGTTCTCTTGTGACCCGCGTGGGTTTTTTTCGGGAGCTGCGGTTTCCTCCCACACTGCAACAATGTACGGGTTTGGAGGTGAATTGGCTTGGTATAATTGTAAATTGTCCCTAGTGTGTGTAGGATAGTGTTCGTGTGCGGGGATCGCTGGTCGGCATTGACTCGGTGAGCCGAAGGCCCTATTTCCATGCATCTCTACACTAAACTAAACTTATTAGCCTCTGTAAAATTGCCTCTAGCCTGGAGGGAGTGGAGGGGAACGAAGGATAACATAGAACTAGTGTAAAATGGTCAATGTTCAGCATGGACTCGGTGAGAGGAACAGACTGTCTCCATGCTGTATCTCTAAACTTGACATAAAAATTTCCATACCATTGTCTCTCCATACAACCAAGTCATTTTAAAATATTATACCTCAAGATAATTTGATGTAAACAATAAATTGTTCAATTGATCAAAGATTTGCATTTGTAATCATTTTTTATGGTGTGATTTTGATTCTTGAATAAACTACTGATGTGAATAAAGCGGGGGGAAACCGGTTTATTTTTCAATGCAACTGAGGAAAACACACTCTTTGGTTCTTAACCAGTCAGACTGTTAGTTAATCGAGCAATGTTTATTCTCTGACATGACTAACAATGTTATGTTTAGCATAAGCTTTCATTTCATTTTGTTCTTGCCAGTTAATAGCCTTTGTGCTTCTTCATATCTGGCAGCTTTCGTTCACAGTCTCTCGGAACAGCTATGCCGAGAGTCTGAGAGGCATCTATCTTTGCTGTGCAAAACTACTACTGCTAGACAGATGCATAGAACCCATTAAGATGAGCTATGAAATAAGCACTGACCTTGGTTATGATATGAGTAATACTAAGCTCCCAAAAGGCACACTCTAGTGAGGCTGTTACAAATCTGACACTAATCTTCATTTTATCATCATTAGCAATAGGTTTAAAACCCAATTATCTTTGCCAATTGCCAGCTTGTTAACACTAACCTTTTAAAAATCTAATCCCCAGAAACTGCTCTGTGTGGGAAGACCGCTGTAGTGGAGCCCTCTTTGGGCCGATCTTTGTTTAGTTTAGAGACACAGCGCCCTTTGGCCCACCGATGCCGAGCCGACCAGCGATCACCCATACGCTGGCAGTATGCTTACACACTGGGGACAATTTACAATCTTTACCCAAGCCAATTAACCTACAAACCTGCACGTCTTTGGAGCGTGGGAGGAAACCGGAGCACCCGAAGAACACCCACGCAGGTCATGGGGAGAACGTACATACAGGCACCGGTAGTCAGAATCGAACCTGAGTCTCTGGCGCCGTAAGGCTGCAACTCTACCGCTGCACAACAATAGGGAAACGAGACGTCATCTCAAACAACAATTGATTTTAAGAGATCTCCTTGGGGCGATGTGGCAATGAAATAACGGAAGGGAAAGAAAGCCTTGGCACTTGCCTCACACAAGGGCGTTTTCTGTCACGCAACAGGATAGGAGGAAAGATCTTTAATGCTTAATTAAGATAATCCCAACATGCAGAAGCCACGCAGATCAACTACACCCTACGTCAACTACATTGCCAAAGGTTGCTGGAGAGAAAAAGGAAATGAGTACGGTACTTGTGTTTTGCCTGGAAATGCCACTTTGCTTCAGATAGGCCGCGCTGGTCTGCTTTTGGGCTGGCAAAAGCTGCCAGGGAAACTGCTTTGACTTGGGTGACAGCACTGTGATGTTCCGGCGAGGAAGATGGGGTTTTAATGTGTACATAAAAAATAAAAAAAAGAACGAGGGAGAGAGAACAAACGACAACCATGTAATAGAATAATGAAGAGGCTGATGCAAAGGAAAGCAATGAAGCATAAACGCACAATATCTTAAAAGAATGCACGCCGCTGAACTGCACTGAGACCACTGGCTCCAGGCAGCTCAGGCAGTTCAATTAACAGCGTTGGCAGTATAATGGGAGTGTTGGTTAAAGGGCACTTTGAACAGTTGTAGTAATGGAAATGCAAGTCTCAACAGAGCTGTTCAATTATTGTGAAACAAGCATTGGACAAAATAATGGGGGGGGGGGGAAAGCACTTAAACGTGCAAATGGGTGACCGGTAGTGAACAACAGGCCAGTCAGGCCACATAGCAAGGCTGCAGGAGCATTGAAAAGGTGCAGCTGAATCGATAAACTGGAGAGAGCGAGGCTCAAGTGGCTGGTGCAAATGATCAACCTTGGAGTAAGTACAAAGATAGCATTACTTTTCAGAAATCCTCAATGCATTCAGCGGGACCACACTGTGGGTTCAAAACCACTCCTGTCTGACTGGCGTGTTAAAGGGGGCTGTCAATGGGAAACAGTTCTCAGCAGAGACATATGTTATATGAATCATCCTATTCGCAATACGGAATGGAGTGTGAACATACCTTACGGTGTTCTACATCCCACCCTCTTTACATTTTATGATATCCGTGCCATATTGATTGGACCCACGGCTATTGGATGATGACGTTTAGTTTAGTGATACCCCGTGGAAACAGGCCCTTCGGCCCATCGAGTCCGTGCCGACCAGCGATCCCCGCACACTAACGCTATCCTACACACACCAGGGGCAACTTATAATTATACCAAGCTAATTAACCTACAAACCCGCAACGTCTTTGGAGTGCGGGAGGAAACCAGAGATTCCGGAGAAAACCCACGCAGGTCACGGGCAGAACGTACAAACTCCGTAGTCAGAACCCGCGGTCAGGATGGAACCCGGGTCCCTGTTGTTATAAGGCAGCTACTCGTGTCGCTTGTGCTTCAGAAACTTCCCTAAGAGCTACTGAATTTGGATGACATGAAAGACTCGATATTTTGGGCACGGGATATTCTTGGAAGGAATAGTATTTTTAACTTTTGCCAGCGAAGGTAGTTCAGGCAGGGACTATCCCAATGTTTAAGAAACAGTTAGGCAGGTACATGGATCAGACAGGTTTGGAGGGATATGGGCCAAGAGCAAGCAGGTGGGACTACTGTAGCTGGGACATGTTGGCCATTGTGGGCAAATTGGGCCGAAGGGTCTGTTTCCACACTGTAGCACTTTGTGTGTGGGAACTTGATGTGAGGGGGTCTGCCACTGGGAACTCTGGGCTAAAATGGTCCTCAGAGGACAGTGATAAACCAATCTAAACCTCTGGCAGGTTATGGGGAGAAGGCAGGAGAATGGGGTTAGGAGGGAGAGATAGATCAGCCATGATTGAATTGCGGAGTAGACTTGATGGGCCCAATGGCCTAATGAACATGAATTGGGTTTAAGTGGCAAAATAATTTGCCGTTCAGATGAACTGGAGCCATGGCATTGTGCTTGCACCCCTCAGACTTCCAACATGGTGAGTTCCTGCTCTGGAAATGTTGAGTGGGGGTTGGAGAGCAAGTCTGAGTAACTGTCGCAAATAGGTCATTATAATGAAAAGAGTAAAATCCTAGACAATTATCAAATGCTCATTCCCCATGGGGGTAAATGAATGCTGTAAAGCACCCTGTAGGGTGGGGGGAAATAAAGATGCCTCTTATTAAAGAAGGAACCAAACTATCAGCTTGATGACAATATGCACTACTTTTAATGTGTAGGAAGGAACTGCAGATGCTGGTTTAAACCGAACATAGACACAAAATGCTGGAGTAACTCAGTGGGACAGGCAGTATCTGGAGAGAAGGAATGGGTACGTTTCGGGTTGAGACCCTTCTTCAGACGAAACGGGTGACATTTTGGGTGGACTAGAAAGGTCTCGACCCGAAATGTCACCCATTCCTTCTCTCCAGAGATGCTGCCTGTCCTGCCGAGCTACGCTAGCTTTTTGTGTCTATCATTTGCATTATTCCTAGCATCTTTTTATTTGAACCAATTTCGGTGCATTTTATACTTTGCGATAAACTAGGAAAAAAATGTTTTTTTCAAACCGTTTTTATTTTTGTAGATGTTGAACTTAATGTGGTCAAAATTCCTATGTGGAATACCTTGAATGAACCTGTTGGGGTGTGAGAATGCGACCTTCACTGTGTCAACCTGTTTTGACTAATGCAATCAACCGGACGTGCACAAACAAATAAATTAAATAGAACAAGTTGTCCTCCAACTTTAGGCTGTGCACGCCTCACGCAAGCAGAAGAAGAAGATGAGTGAACCTGTTTAAACTAAGCACGCTGATGAGGGAGTTGAAACAGTGTGCAAAGCAACATTGCACAAACCTGTTAAGTAGCAAGCTATTGAAAGGAAATGAAAGTTATGAGTTGAATCTCACTAATGGATCAGAGTGTGAGCTAACACTCATTAATACACAAAGCTCTTATTTGCTTTGATAATAATTAACATCATTTGATAACATTTTTGGCTTTGGCCAATTAGCACACATAAATCATTTTCCTATTCCACATTATGGAACAAATTACTTTTCATTATGGATTCGCATTTACTATTTTTAGCCCCAGTGCGTTCCACCTTGTAGATCTCATGAGATGTCGTTAATATGCCTAGCTGTTAAATCTCTGTAGATTTTGTTCAATTATACATGTCGTCTCAGAGCATCCTGTTTACAAATGAATTATCTAGATGTGTTTCACTTGCAGCATTAATCTTGTGTTAATATTAGGACCACTATCAATCCTTCTACAATGGCCCAGACAGATTTCCTGTGTTGTGAAATGATGAGTGGCAGGGATAGGGTAGACAGTCACAGTCTTTTTTCCCACGATGAAAATAGCAAGCATCGAAGGGCACAGCTTTAGGTGAGAGGGGCAGAAGTTTAACGGAGATGTGCGGGGCATGTTTTTTTACACAGAGGGTGGTGAGTGCCTGGAATACGTTGCCGGGGGATGGTGGTGAAGGCAGATATGGTAGTGGCGTTTAAGATGCCTTTTTTAGAGGTACATGGATGTTAAGGGAATGGAGGCAGAGAGATTATGTGCAGGCAGAAAAAGGATAATCTTAGCATCATGTTCGGCTCAGACATTGTGGGCCAAAGTGCCTGTTCCTGTGCTGTACTGTTTTATGTTCTATGTTCACTGATAGTACAAATGCGCACTGCGGCTGCTGTCTGTACTGAGTTTGTATGTTTTCCATGTGACTGCGTGGGTTTTCTCCGGGTGCTCCGGATTCCTCCCACACTCCAAAGACATACAGGTTTGTGGTAATTGGCTTTGGTAAAATTGTAAAATGTCTCTAGTGTGCAAGATAGTGCTAGTGTACCGGCTGATCGCTGGTCGGCACGGACTTGGTGGGATGTTCCTACATAGTATCCCTAAAAGTCTAAAGTGAAAGTATTGATAAATGCACACCTCTTTACTTATGGACCACAAAATATGTAATTCCTTCTCAAAATGTAAATGTTCATTTTAGTGAAATCTATTGTGAGGAAGCTGCTATTTGGAAAGTTTTTAAATTACCCTTAAACTCAATTTTATTTCTTAGTTTAAGTTCTAGAGAAACAACGCATATTTTAGCCCTTCGGCCCACCGAGTCCACGTCAGCCAGCGATCCCCACACACTAACACTATCCTACACACACTAGAGACAATTAGCCAAATTTTACCAAAGCCAAATAACCTACAAATCTTTGGAGTGTGGGAGGAAACCTGAGCTCCCAGTGAAAACCCACGCAGGTCACGAGAAGAACGTACAAACTCCGTAAATAACCTTTCTATATATTACAAAAATTCTCATCTTGTTTATTTGGATGTCTGCGTGTGAGTGAGATCCTGAAAATTACGCCAAAACGGAACACGATAGCGCTCACAATTGTCTTGTGGTGTGTTTTCATCAAGTTTCGTTCGGATTGATGTTATATTTTACAAGTTATTCACATTTTCAACTTTACAATATCCAGTTTGGGAAAGAATGACTTGAACACTGCAGCAGCAGTTGCAATGGCAGTTACAGCTATGATGTCACAATGGAATCTCATTTGTCACAATGTTACAATCACAGAACACTGAGTCCTGGTAGATGGAGGTTGAACAGGATGGGGAGGGAGTGCTGGGGGAGGCAGGGGAAATGGAATTGGATTTATTTTTTTTAAGTCCTAGCAGCAAGTGCTTTTATTTTATTTTATTTGAACTTTAAAAAGAGGGAGGATGAAGTGGAAGAGGAGGAAGTGCAGGGGGATAAGGGGAAATGAACCGCCCCTGCGCAGTTGGGGGCTATGGGTGAGTGGTGGAATATTGCTTTGGGGGAACGGGTTGCGTTTGGGGAACGGTGAGTGGTGGAATATTGTGTTGGGGGGACGGGTTACGTCGGGGGACCAGACCTCCCGTGTGACATTATTTAATCATTTTAAAATTTAAATAATTTAAAAACTTTCAGACAAATTAGTTTTAAAATTATATAGATGACTTAATCAATGACTTAACTGTTATATTTTAAGAAAATATAATTTAAATTATTAGGCAGAGTAATTGAAATGTATTAAAGTATTTGAAAAAATCTGAATGAAAATATTAAATTAAAATAAAGCAACATTAAAATAAAACATTAATGAACAAATCGTGTATCGCAAAATCAATTTTAAGAAAATTGAAATATATTAGCACTAACTTGCTACCTTACCACTATTCTAGTCCACTAACAGCAGTGGAATAAAACAAGATTTTCCAGATCTAACCAGGGCACTATCCTAATGGAGTGTGAAGAAGGGTCTCGACCCAAAATGTCACCCATTCCTTCTCTCCAAAGATGCTGCCTGTCCCACTGAGTTACTCCAGCTATTTGTGTCTATCTTCGGTTTAAACCAACATCTGCAGTTCATTCCTGCACATGGATTCATTTGTTGCCTGCACTGATTTCTCCTGGTCTTTTCTTGCTTCCAGTTCCCACCCCCTCCTACAATCAGCCTGAAGAAAGGTCCCGACCCGAAACATCACCACTCCATTATCTCCAGAGATGCTGCCTGACCCTTTGAACTACTCCAGCATTTTGTGTCTATCCTCGGTGTAAACCAGCATCTGCAATTCCTTCCTACTCCAGCACTTTGTGTGTAACCTTGCACAAGTCTAACGGGTGAATTACCCAGTTAAATCGCTGAGGAACTGACACAGTTTTGCTTGCTGCTGCCGGACCCCGAGTGGGCATTTTGGATTCTCCGAGTTGCTAAATTGAACAGTGAAAAGCTTCTGAAAAGCTCGGGATTTCTACACCCTTGAGAACTTGCAAGGAAATCCTGGACTCGCTAGGGGATATTGCTGGAACCAAAACAAGAAGTACATGGTATCTTTCCACAAAATGCTGCCCTCTATATTTGGGGACATCAAGATATTAATAACATTCTTGCTTCAGTTGAAAGAAAGACACGCTGAAATACAATCCGGGTGAAATATCTGGGAGATATTGAGTGAAGTTGCTTCGGAGGTATAATCATCCATTGATGCATAGAGACAAAAGGCTGGAGTAACTCAGCGGGTCTGAAGAAGGGGTCTCGACCCGAAACGTCACCTATTCCTTTTCTCCAGAGACACTGCCTGACCCGCTGAGTTACTCCAGCTTTTTGTGCCTATCTTGGGTTTAACCGAGCGTCTGCAGTTCCTCCCTATACATCTATTGATGCATTCTGGCTTCCATTTACCTGGGTCTTTTCCATGTGCTGCTTGAAGTGGCAGAAAGAGGGAAGATAAAGAGGAGAATGTAAATTAGGCATTAATGATTAAAAAGACCATAACGTAAGGCCATGTAAAATAACAAGAACAAGTTACTTAGCGAGGTCTTCACAAATGACTGGAAAAGAGGAAAGCTCTGTTGAAAGGGTTTCAGCTCTGGAAGTAAACCCCATGAGGCAGATTAAAGTTGTGAATAGAAGATACTACAGTTCACCAGCTGGGATTTTAATGAGACATTTGCATTTGCAGTGGCCTGGGTTTTGCTCAATGGGAGAAAAGGCCTGTCACAGAGTGTTCATTTAATGGACCCGTTTCTCCCTCTCGACTGCACGCGGTAGTTATATCAGAAACACCAACCTTCTATTTTGGCATATTCCGAAAGATGAGAGTAGTTGATCAAAGCAGACTTCTCCAGACACTTCCGCACCACTTTCTTGACATCCTCAGGTGGAACTGGGGTGGCTATGTCTTTCATCAGTACCTTTATCAAAGGAAACAATCAATTGTATTTAAAGAAAGGTATGACTGGCACAGTGGCGAGCGGTGAAGCTGCTGCTTTTCAGCCAGAGACCTGGGTTCGATCTGAACCACAGGTGCTTAGCGTCTGTATGGAGTTTGTACGTTCCCCCCGTGACCTGCGTGGGTTTTCTCCGAGTCCTTCGGTTTCCTCCCACACTCAGTGGCGGACTGGCCAGAGTGTCAGCTTGCCCGATGGCAAGTGGGCCCCTGATGAAGTGATAGCAAGTGATGGCAAGTGGGCCCCTGATGAAGTGATAGCAAGTGATGGCAAGTGGGCCCCTGTTAAATGATAGCATTGTAGTTGTGGGTGGGCACCCTTTGTCTCCTGGCAACCAATATCTTTAGACCCAGACCGCCACTGCCCACACTCCAAAGCCGTACAGGTTTGCTTGGTATAAATGTAAAATTGTCACTGGGGTGCGTAGGATAGTGTTATGGTGCGGGGATCGCTGGTCGGCGCGGACGTGGCGGGCCGATGGGCCTGTTTCTGCGCTGTATCTCTCACCAAAAACAAATTATAGAGCAGGATATTTAACACGAGCAAAAATTCTTTACAGATGCATTAAGTGTAAGAAAAACCATGAAAGAACGAAAGCTACAAATTCAATTTGGTCTAGATGTCACGATCGCTGTCATGGAACCAGGATCGCCAGTCAATCAGAGCTGAGAACTAAACGCACAAGGTCATAACTGCTGAATGAAAGACAGGGACAATCGTAAGTGGAATGGAGTAACGTTCTCATTAAAATGAAACTGCTTCAATGACAAAAGATTAGAGAATGAGAGATGCCGGCTTTCGAGACTTCATGGTCTTTTAAAGAACTTAAGGAATTGAAGATTGTAGTTAAAGTTGTGTAATGACCCTTAACTACTAGATATCAGCTGGCTGAATCAATAAGCAATAAGGCAGTACAGGTTTCATACAGGACAGAACAGCAGGTGAGCTCATGTCAAGAAGGACATGCATTTTCATGATAGTTATATCCAACACGTCCCTGAATCAAAAAGGGTGAGATCACGTGAGGTTTTATTATTGGTAATGTCAAAGACTAGAGGGCACGGCTTTAAGATGAGAGGGGCAAAGTTTAAAGGAGATGTGAGGGGAAAACGTATAGAGATGAGCATTACAAGATTTTATTACAAAGAGGCTGATGGGTGCCCTGAACAGGCTGTCACATCTGTTAATGGAGGCGGATACAATAGTGGTGTTAAGAGGCTTTTGGATAGCCACATGCAGGGAGTTTGGTTTAGTTTAGAGATACAGCGCTGAAACATAGAAAATAGGTGCAAGAGGAGGCCATTTGGCCCTTCAAGCCAGCACCGCCATTCATTGTGAGCATGGCTGATCATCCACAATCAGTAACCCATGCCTGCCTTCTCTCCATATCCCTTGATTCCGCTGGCCCCTAGAGCTCTATCACAATGAATGGCGGTGCAGGCTCGAAGGGCCGAATAGCCTCCTCCTGCACCTATTTTCTATGTTTCTAAAACTCTATTTTAAATTCATCCAGTTAATTGGCCTCCACTGCCTTCCATGGCATAGAATTCCACAAATTCACAACTCTCTGGGTGAAAAAGTATTTTCTCATCTCAATTTTAAATGGCCTCCCCTTTATTCTTAGACTGTGGCCCTGGTTCTGGACTCCCCCAACATTGGGAACATTTTTCCTGCATCTAGCTTGTCCAGTCCTTTTATATTTGTATATGTTTCTATAAGATCTCCTCTCACCCTTCTAAATTTCAGTGAATACAAGCCCAGTCTCTCCAATCTTTCCTCATATGACAGTCCCGCCATCCTGGGGATTAACCTTGTGAACCTACGCTGCACTCCCTCAATGGCAAGGATCAGAATTCTGGCAATGTGAAAACGCACACCTCCAAATTCAGGGAGAGTTTCTTCCCAGCTGTTATCAGGCAACTGAACCATCCTATCACTAACTAGAGAGCGGTCCTGAGCTACCATCTACCTCATTGGAGACCTGCGGACTATCTTAATCGGACTTTACCTTGCACTAAACGTTACTCCCTTGAAGGGCCGTCCCAATTTCACAACCTAATTCACGACCTTTTTTTACTCGTGGACATTTTTCATCATGTTGAAAAAACGCCCCGACCTACTTGATGCCACGAGTACCTACGACTAGCATTACGACCTACCTACGACCACATGACGACCATGTTGTGAGTACGAGTCAAGGGCAAACTCGGCAGAGGTCGTGAATTAGGTCGTGAAAGTGGGACAGGCCTCTTATCCTGCATCTGTAGAGTGTGTACAGCTTGACTGTAATCATGTGCAGTCTTTCCGCTGACTGGATAGCAGGCAACAAAAGCTTTTCACTACGCATCGGTACACGTGACAATAAACCAAACTGAATTAAACAAAACTAAAAAGCATGCAAACAAACATCGAATTTACATTTTCCATGATAATTTGAACCTACCCTTTCTAGCAACGAGAGGGTGGCTTTGAGTGCTCCTTCTGGTCTTCCGAAAGGGAAACAGTACCTAGGAGAGTAACAAAAGGATTGAGATGTCTTAAAGTTAAACAGCAATAAACAACATGGGTCAGGGCAGACTTCAGCATGGCTTGCTACAGACTTCCATGTAATAGGCTACACCAATACTGAATCACCAGGGAACAGATTGTACTTGATTAAAACAAATTGCATTACATTTATGTTTGCATGGGTATATTTTTTTTACTTCAAAAAATTAACTCAATGATAATTATAGTCTATAAAAATGTGCTTTAAAATTGGTTAATGATAAGATAGTTAATTTGAAGGGCGACATCCCTGGAGACTGAATAGCAACATGAATCTTGAGAATAATTCAAAAACTGGAAGATTCATTTACCTGAAGGCACACTTGTAGCGGCTTGTACTCGCTAGAATTTAGAAGATTGAGGGGGGGGGGGTCTTATAGAAACTTACAAAATTCTTAAGGGATTGGACAGGCTAGATGCAGGAAGATTATTCCCGATGTTGGGGAAGTCCAGAACTAGGGGTCACAGTTTAAGGATAAGAGGGGAGTCTTTTAGGACCGAGATGAGAAAATCATTTTTCACACAGAGAGTGGTGAATCTGTGGAATTCTCTGCCACAGAAGGTAGTTGAGGTCAGTTCATTGGCTATATTTAAGAGGGAGTTAGATGTGGCCCTTGTGGCTAAAGGGATCAGGGGGTATGGAGAGAAGGCAGGTACAGGATACTGAGTTGGATGATCAGCCATGATCATATCGAATGGCAGTGCAGGCTCGAAGGGCCGAATGGCCTACTCCTGCACTTATTTTCTATGTTTCTATGAGAGTAATTAGATATTTGGAGGCTTTGCAGCTGAACTGTTCTAGGTATATTCAGATTATCACATAGTCATAAATCTAAACTCTGGTCTTATTGGCAACCCACACCCACTCATTTCTACATGTGAGGTGTTGACCTTGATGGATCTGTAGACCAAAATCAGTGGCTTTACAAAGAAACTCTGCAGGACTTACTCCTATTTCTGACTTGCGTTCTCAATTATGCAGCCTGTTTAGTATGAACAGCATGTCAGTATTTAATGGAAGAATGGTCTCGACCCGAAACGTCACCCACTTCTTCCCTCCAGCGATGCTGCTTGTCCCGCTGAGTTACTCCCACATTTTGTGTCTATCTTCAGTATTTAATGCCTTTTGCATCAATTGGCCTGTGAAATGCTCACCATAATTAATCTAACACCTGATCAAACACTTATTGTGGCTATATGTTATGCAATGAATTTCTAAGGGGTTTCAGCACTAGAGGTACTGCCTTACACCGCCAGAGACCCAGGTTCGATTCTGACCACGGGTGCCGTCTGTATGGAGTTTTTACGTTCTCCCCGTGACCGCCGGTTCTCGCGCACTCCAAAGATGTACAGGTTTGAGCGTTACTTGGGTTTGGTAAAATTGTAAATTGCCTCTAGTGTGTCGGATGGTGATAGTGCACGGGGATCGCTGTTCGGCGCCGACTCGATGGGCCGAAGGGCCTGTTTCTGCACTGCATCTCTATGCTAAGCTAAGTTAAGCTGAACCAAAATGGACATTAGGAGCAGAAACACCTCATGAATTGGTGAGGAAGTTTCACCTTAGAAATATTAGATTCGTTTTAAAAAAAAAAAATAAAAAATTACTGGAATATAATTGGGCAGAGTTGGGAAAGAAAAAGAGATGGAAGTTAAATATTAGGATTATTTCATCATATTCTAAATGTACAATGCAGATAGAGAGGAATAATATTGCAGCAACACAATCACCTACGATGTCTGAAAGGCTTTTTCCTGCAAAATTAGTTTCATTGTGTGAAGTGAAAACATTTGCAGCATATGACAGGAAAATAGATATTTCTCTGATTTTAATGACAACAATTTTTTATTAATATTCCAGACCACAACTGTTGGTGAATTTCCATGTGCTGCAGGAAAGGTGGTTTACATGATCATTTCTCCAATTGAAGGAAAGACATTCATTTCCAGCTGCATTGAAAGATTGTGAACGCTTCTGCGAGCAACGCATTTTGTAGAGCGGCAGAGTGGCACAACTGCAAGAGCCGCAGCCTCACAGCGCCAGAGACCCGGGTTCGATCCTGACCTTGGGCACTGTCTGTGTTGAGTTTGCACGTTCTCCCCGCGACTGCGTGGATTTTCTCCGGGTGCTCCAGTTTCCTCTCACATCTCAAAGACGTGCGGGTTTTTGTAGGTTAATTGGTCTCTGTAATATTGGCCCTCGCGTGCAGGGAGTGGGTGAGAAAGTGGAAAAACATCGAACTTGTGTGAATGGTTGACTGATGATCAGCATGGACTCTGTGGGCCAAAGAACCTGTTTGAGAGTGGTGAATCTCTGGAACTCTCTGCCGCAGAGGGTAGTCGAGGCCAGTTCATTGGCTATATTTAAGAGGGAGTTAGATGTGGCCCTTGTGGCTAAGGAGATCAGAGGGTATGGAGAGAAGGCAGGTACGGGATACTGAGTTGGATGATCAGCCATGATCATATTGAATGGCGGTGCAGGCTCGAAGGGCCGAATGGCCTACTCCTGCACCTAATTTCTATGTTTCTATGTTTCCACATTTGTCTCTCTAAAGTACACTTTCGTTTCTTCTTAACCAAGTGATTGAAAAATATATCAGACAACAATTAATGCAGAAAAAACTCTAAGTTAGTTAGGCCACACTTAACGCATTAGACCTTTGTTTTATAAAATGTTTATCACATATGGTAGAAAAATTGCAACAAAATAATTAACAAACAAATTGGAATGCAGTCAAAGATTGGTTAACAACCTGCAACTTATGTCAGAATCAGTTAAAAGTATGTCAGAATAAATTACTACACCGAGTCAAGTATTCAGATAGCTTTTTCTCTACTGAAATGTAGTAAAATTGAACTGCAGGTGCTGGTTTATACCAAAGATTCAATGGTCAATCAATGGTTTCATGTACTGAGGAACTGTGGAATTCTTTTTTGTGTCCAGTTCAACACAAGTATCACTTTACATAAGCAACTAGATACATCTTAGATAAGCATCCCAGATCCAGTTCAAGTGTATAATACCAGATTCCAATGGATTGTACGCAAACACAGATTTTCACTGTGCCTCGGTATATAGATAATGACAATGAAGTATCCTGATCATCATTCTGGATCTGTAGGAAGGAACCACAGATAATGGCTTAAACCAAGGGTTCCCAACCTGGGGTAAATGTTCCCTACCCCAGGGGGTAGATTTGTTGATTCTGGATTTGTACATATTTTTTCTCATTGACTGACTGTGTTTGGTTCTGATATACCGGTATCTGTTCATCATTAGTTGTTCTTAAATAAGTGAAATAACATTGATATGTGCTGTTAAAGTTGCCAGGGGTGAACGGGATGAAAAAAGTTGAGTTTAAACCAAGAAACGTCACCTATTCCTTTTCTCCAGCGATGTTGCCTGACTCGCTGAGTTTCTCCAGCTTTTTGTGTCTTTCATTCTGAATCTGTCAGGAACTTATCACATTTTTTTTGGTTTAGTTTAGCGTTACGGCAGGGAAACAGGCCCTTCGGCCCATCGAGTCTGCACCAGCCAGCGATTCCCATACACTAACACTATCCTGCACACATTAGGAACAATTTACAATTATACCAAGCCAATTAGCCATTAGCAAACCTGTACGCCTTTGGAGTGTGGGAGGAGACCGGAGCTCCCAGAGAAAACCCACGCAGGTTACAGGGTGAACGTGCAAACTCCGAACAGACAGCAAATGCAGTTGTGATCGAACCTGTGTCTCTGGCGCAGTAAGGCAGCAACACTACCGCTGCACCACTGTGCCGCCACCACCGTGATTCATGTTTTGGGTCAATGGGATCTGCATCTTGGTCGGCATGGAGTGCACCTCCAGATTCAGGGACAGTTTCATCCCAGCTGCTATCAGGCAATTGAAACATCCTACCACAACTAGAGAGCAGTCCTGACCTACCATCTACCTCATTGGTGACCCTCAGACCTGATCGGACTTTGCCGGCATTTCCTTGCACTAAACGTTATTCCCTTATCATGTATCTTCACGCTGTAAATGGCTCGATTGTAATCATGTATTGTCTTTCTGCTGACTGGATAGCACACAACAAAAGCTTTTCACTGTACCTCGGTACATGTGGCAATAAACTAAACTGAACTGGAAGAGTTGTGCCAATGGACCAGTTTCGGTGCTCTGTGCTCTGTGACTCTATCACTCTATTTCTGCTAGTCTCACAGCATAGCTGGGCTGGCAGGCTACTGAGGTATATAGTCGGCACAATGCAAGGCTTTCAGACAATCTCTGCCACTGGCTGGTGACTGTATTGAAATGGCTAGAATTAAAAATCCATTCACCTGACACAAAAACGTTGGATCTAAAGAGAGCTCCAAACTGAAGCTCATTTTCTAAAGATTATGGAATTGAGATCAAATGAGCTGAAATTGAGATGCACACAACATTCAATCTTCTCCAATTCACACTAACTCTTTTGCTTGCAACGATTGCAGGGTCTGTCATTATTTTAAATTGGACAGAAAGTCTAGTGTTAGTGTAATTGCCAGGGTAAGTGTTGGAGTGGAGGCGAGACAATTTAGCGGTGCACTGTCAGGCTTAGCGTTCTGTCCAAAGGATGTGGATTTGTAAAAATTGTATTTCACATGGAATGACTTTGTCTGTTATTTTAATAAATGCCCTCAAAGCCCTCGTTAAAACTCTCAATGGAGAAATTTGTGTGATTCTATTAATCATAATCATAATTTATTAGCCAAGCCTGTTTTGCTTATCATTCTGTCCAAAGGATGTTAATTTGTAAAATACAAGGAATTTGGTTTGCTCGAACGCTAATATTCTGCTCTCATCTCCAGGGTTACAAGCTAATCAGAGTTGAACATAGCGGAGAAAATTACAGGCATCCAGAGAAATATAAAATTGTACGGGTCCTACAATATAATGTAAGTCAAAATCACAAAACAAAACTTCAGATGCCGAGGACATGGGTTTAAAGTGAGGGGGGTGGGTTGGGGGGGATGATTTAATAGGAAACCGAGGGGTAACCGTTTCACACCAAGGGTGGTGGGTGTATAGAATGAGCTGTCGGAGGAGGTAGTTGAGGCAGGTACTATCACAACGTTTAAGAAACATTTAGAGACAGGTACATGGATAAGATGGGTTTAGTACGATGTGGGCTAAACACAGGCAGGTGGGACGAGTGTAGATAGGGCATGTTGTTCGGCATGGGCAAGTTGGGCCGAAGGGTCTGTTTCCATGCTGTATATCTCTATGACTGTACTGTAATTCCAAAAAGAAAAAACAGTGAGAAGGATCTCCAATCTGAAATGTTGACCCTGTTTCGTTATTCACGGAGGCAGTCTGACTTGCAGGGTATTTCCACCATTTTGTGATTTTGCTGTACCTTAATGTACTCCATCTTAATCTTAAGATTCAGAACTACTAATCTTTCTTTTTTCCCAACTCAATGAACTCAATGACAATGAAATTCTTTGAGTGAGTTGTCGTACAATGCAAGGAGGCAATTGATAGTTGCCGCTGTAACATCAGTGGTTTCGTTCATATTTTTAATCCAAATTATATAGCTTCCTCATAAATAGGATAGAGCACACGGCATAACAGAACAGTAACCGGCCCACAATGTCCATGCCGAGCATGATGCCGAGTTAAACTCATCTTTGCCTGCACGCGATCAATATCCCTCCATTCCCTGCATATCCACAAGCCCATCTAAAAGCCTCAGATTTCCTGCCTCCACCACCACCCCTGGCAGCGTGGTCCAGGCACCCACCACTCTCTGTGTAAAAAGCCATACCGCAACACATCTCCTTTAAATTCTCACCTTAAAGCTATGCCCTCTGGACTTTGACATTCCCATTCCCACCCAGCGGGAAAAGGTTTGGACTGTCCATCGTAAACCTGGTGCAATTATGACCAACCCGCAGTTCTAGAGTTCTACTGTTTATTTTATTGTCAGGTATACCCAGTTACAGTGGGTAAAGCCTTTGTTGCATGCTCACAAGTCAGCGGAGGCAATACACGATTGCAATCGAGCCATTCAGTGTATAGATACATGATAAGGGAATAACGTTTGGTGTACGATAAAGCCAGCAAAGTCCGATCATGGATAATCCGAGGGTCACCAATGAGGTAGATAGTAGTTCAGGACTGCAGTGAATTGAGAGGGCAAATGGGGAGGGAGGTAGTTGTAAGGGTGGGGAGGGGGGGGGACTTAGAACAGATTATATTTACGTTACATCAAGGGGATGGGCAACTTTTAGTAGTAAGTTGGTGCAGAATCTGAACTCTCAAACTAAGCCCAAGGATAAATATACTGCATTGAAAATCAACACCAGTTACATGCAGGGAGTACATTTTGTGCACATTCACCCACTGCCCTGCTGTCTGTGCAAGCAGCAAAGGGTAGAGATGCAGATCAAGAACGGCCAATAAATCGACTTAACATGGGGTTTACATTGAGGAGTTTGTGTGGTTATCGTGCCCGCTCTCTGCTCGCCTCAAACACGTCCAGTCTCGGAAAAGAAAATCACAGCCACCAGGCTTAGATGTGTGAAGTTCACAAATCTCGAGTGAGTGAATATTCTGAAACCAAAAGGCCGATTACCTGAAGTGAGTGATCTGATTCTCAAGGAGACTGAGAAGTCTTTCCTTAATTTGATTGAATCTTTCCTTCTCTTCAACCGTTACAGTTCCAATTCCATCAGGCCTGAAAGAGAAAAGATAACACCATTGAAAATTGCATAGGGTCACGTGGTAATTAGGGCGCAGGCACAGGCCATTTGGCCCAACATGTCCATGCTATGTTCTGAAGAAAGGTCTCGACCCAAAACGTCACCCATTCCTTCTCTCCAGAGACGCTGCCTGTCCAGCTGAATTACTCCAACTTTTAGTGTCTATCCACTTTTAATGATACACGAGTCCTTAATATGTCCTTGATGCCTACAGTCATCCTATCCCATAGTAGACATGATTTGTTTTTTAGATCAGTTTAGTTCAGTTTAGTTTAGAGATACAGCGCGGAAACAGGCCCTTTGGCCCACCGAGTCCACACCGACCAGCGATCCCCGGACATTAACACTATCCTACACTAGGGACAATTTACACTTATACCAAGCCAATTAACCTGCATAGAAACATAGAAAATAGGTGCAGGAGTAGGCCATTTGGCCCTTCGATTGGCACCGCCAATCAATATGATCATGGCTGATCATCCAACTCAGTATCCTGTATCTTGCCTTCTCTCCATACCTCCTGATCTCTTTAGCCACAAGAGCCACATCTAACTCCCTCTTAAATATAGCCAATGAACTGGCTTCAACTACATTCTGTGGCAGAGAATTCCAGAGATTCACCAAATGTTTTTCTCATCTCAGTCCTAAAGGATTTCCCCTCTATCCTTAAACTGTGACCCCTTGTTCTACAAACCTGTACATCTTTGGAGTGTGGGAGGAAACCAAAGGTCTCGGAGAAAATGCACGCAGGTCACGGGGAAATGTACAAACTCTGTACACACAAGCACCCGTAGTCGGGGATCGAACCCACGTCTCCGGCGCTGTGAGGCAGCAAATCTACCGCTGCGCCACCGTGCCGCTCACAATTGTCCTTCATGCTTCCGCTGTGTCAATGCACTCCTGGCTCCTAAACAGGGGACCTTACCTTCCGCACTCTCACGGGTTAGCTGCGGGAGGCGCCCCCGGGACGCAAAGGTTGAATGGCGGCCGGGCGAGGAGAGGGACGACGGTTCACTGGACGATCCAAGTGGAGGTGACGGCTGCAACGGCACTTTATGGCCAGATGCAGCTTGGACTTTGAAAATGACGCCAAAATCTGGCAACTCTGTCAAATGCTATCAATGGACTATTTATATACACTTTGTCCTCAATTTGTGATTAATCGATGCTTATGTGTAGTAATAATTGACGGCATGCAAAAAAAAAAAGAATTCCACTGTACCTCGGTACATGTGATAATAAAGAATTATTGAACCATTGACATCAATGTGAGTAAAATGGTATTGATATGCGACCATGATTGGGAAGGGGTTAACATTTCAAAATTTATGTTGGTTTACACTGAAAATGGACACAAAATGCTGGAGTAACTCAGTGGGGCAGACATCATCCCTGGAGGGAAGGAATGGGTGACGTTTCGGGTCGAGATCCTTCTGCAGGAATAAATACTATTGTTTTGTGAATCTATGGGATTCTCTGCCACAGAAGGCAGTGGAGGCCAATTCACTGGATGTTTTCAAGAGAGAGTTAGATTTAGCTCTTAGGGCTAATGGAATCAAGGGATATGGGGAGAAAGCAGGAACAGGGTACTGAAATCAGCCATGATCATATTGAATGGCGGTGCTGGCTTGAAGGGCCGAATGGCCTATTGCACCTATTTTCTAAGTTTTCTATGTATTCAAATATTTTAAACATAAAATCACTTCCACTATCTGGAAAAAAAATCATAGCTTTTTTGCTTGGCATAACCCATTTACCAAACTAATTCAAGATCAAGTTTTAAAAATTTAAAATGCAGGAACACTTAAGAGTGATCTACCCGACCTCTTTGCAGTTTAAAAATAATTAGTTTCAACAGGTTACAGTACATGATGTCTGTCAAAACAAATCTTCAGCAGAAAAAATAATTATTAATTCTAAGTAGGCGTTGAATCTCTGACATCAATCTTGGTCTCCGGTTGAGCACTACTCTGCAACTGTAGAGCAATTTGTACTGATTTAGGCAACAGTCAAGTCTCATTAACCTCTACACCAGGATTTGCAGTGCATGAAAATTTCAGAGCTAAGAACCAACGTTTTTATTGCTTATCTCTCATTCATTTGTTCTCCATCTCTCTACATCATCGCCTATATCTCTCGTTCCCCTTTTCTGGGACTTTCAGCTCTCAACCTGAAACGTCACCCATTCCTTCTCTCCAGAGAGGCTGCCTGTCCCGCTGAGTTACTCCAACATTTTGTGTCTGTCTTTTGATTCAGGGAAATGTTGCCAATGAAATGAAGCAAAGTTCTGCTGTCAGAATAACAGGGTTGCACATCAGAGGAGATGGCACCAGGTTAACCGGTGACAGCGATACACATGCTCCTTTCAGCTCCGCAAGGCATCGCGGGTGACACAGATTGTCACCTTCTAACGGCAACATTTGTCACAAAACGTGACGCGCTGCTTTATTATTTGCAAATGTCATTCTGTCAGACTTGATTGACCTGCCTGGCCGAGTGGAATGACAAGGTTGAAGCTAGGATGTGAAAGCAGAGCAGTGACGGGTCCCCGCTTCGAAACGGTGAGGCAAATATGATATGATTGAAGCGGGTCCCGGTGTAGAGAAGGTGGAAGTGTGTCACCTCTCTTCAGCTCAATGACGAACTGAAGGTGGTAATCCTCGATTGACGCGCACTCTGCTTTGAGCTGTCAACAAAGGTTGGAGTCAGTGGTAAGATGCTGGAGGACACTGTCTCGCTCGAGATCCCTCCAGTGGGCGACAATTCCAAGCCAGGCCCGTCAGGAGCCGGCGAAGTGGATGTGAACTGACAGGTGACGAAGGTGAGCCAGGAAGATGTCACTTCAGACAACCCGCATTTGAAACAAGTATCAGCAAGGTGTTGAGATACTGTCACCTCAGCTGTAGAGTTAGATTGCCCCTGGAACAAGCATTGTCATGTCGTGTAACGAAGCCAAGGGTTTCTGCCATGGTACAATATCTTCAAAATAAACGCACTACTTTCTTTTGATTGTTCAGAAAAGCCCACAACACTTATCACCAGCAAAAGATGAACAAAAAAAAAAAGGATTTCACACTGATACAGCATCTTTTATAATGCCAGATAATAGAAATTTCATTGCAGGCGGCAAGGTACCTTTGAGACACAATGAACTGCAGGAGCTGGTTTACAACAAAAAAAACATACAAAGTGCTGGAGTAACTCAGCGGGTCAGGCCACATCCCTGGAGAACATGGCGAGGCAATGCTTCATGTCGGACTGATTATAGTAGGGGCGAGAATGCTGGAAGAGAGGTGGGGTGGGGGGGCTGGACAGGGAGAAAAAGGAAAGGGAGAAATGGGTGCTCATCCAGACAGGACGAGCGGGGTTGGGGGAAGAAAAAAGAGGGGGGAGGGGAGAGTAAAAGGGTGGAGAGGGTTATATGGTATTTTTGGACTGTTGTCACTGCAACAAGGCAAGTGAAGTTCACATTTCTGCAATCACCTTGATTTCAATTTCTGCATTTTACGCTTTCCATTTTTACATCGTCTATTTTAACATATAATTATATATAATTATAAATAATATTATACGTATACATATAATAATATACATTACATATAATAGCATACATATAATATAATATATATATTATATGTATGCTCAAAATATATCTAATTATGTTAAAATACAACTTGGAAAAATTGATATATATAATTATAAATCATATGTATATCAGAATATACATGAAACAATACATTTAATATACATATATGTGTACATATAAAATGATATACACATAATAGCATACATATGATACATATATATATTATGCTATTATATGTATAATATAATAAGATACATATATATTATATTATGCTATTATATGTATAATATAATATGATACATATATATTATATTATGCTATTATATGTATAATATATTATATAACATATATTATATTAATAAATTATAAAAATAATAATTATAATATATATAAAATTATATAAGCAAGGACCTATTTTAGCTGCATGGTTTGATGGCATGGATGATTTGCCAGGTGTGTGAGAGGCTATGGGGAAAGTGGCTGGAAACTGTTATTTGAAGTCTTCACCAAACCCTCCAAAAATCTCCCAGGCCTCTCTAACGTGCACAGCAGCCGATGCAGAGGTACATGCCCCGCTTCAGGTTTCCAGCAACCCTTGTGCTTCCAAAACACTGCCACTGTTGTTTGAAAGGCCTGGCTTAAAATGTTCTTCTTGCAAGAGCACCAAGGAAAGGCAAGTTGGTACAATGTAGCTTTAGCCTCCAGAGCTTGTTACGACCATGTTTCTCAGCTTTGTTAACACTGCTCCATTTGAAGTTTGAATGATTTCAGGCTCTTTTCTTCCATAGATTGTTTAATTCAGAATCAAACCAGTGTAAACTATTCAATCAGTTATAAGCACACACTCAGCACAATGGGCATAACAGCAGTATTGCACTCAATTTGAATGAAGGAAGATTAATGTAGTCAGAGTCATAAATACATAGACAATAGGTGCAGGAGTAGGCCATTCGCCCCTTCGAGCCAGCACCGCCATTCAATGTGATCATGGCTGAACATCCATAATTAGTACCCCATTCCTGCCTTCTCCCCATATCCCCTGACTGCTGTTCCTAAAAGCTCTATCTAACTCTCTTTTGAAAGCATCCAGTGAATTGGCCTCCATTGCCTTCTGTGGTGGAGAATTCCACAATTTCACAACTCTCTGGGTAAAGAAGTTTTTCTTCATCTCAGTTCTAAATGGCCTACCCCTTATTCTTAATCTGTGGCCCCTGGTTCTGGACTCTCCCAACATCATGAACATATTTCCTGCATCGAGACTATCCAATCCCTTAATAATGTTATATGTAGTGGAGTTAGGGGATGTGTTGAGAAGGCCTCAACCAGAAAAATAACCTCAATACATTTAACTATCCTCCAAGCCAAAGGTGAATCCAAGTGTTGAGCTCACCATACTACACCATATCTAACGCCAGACCAGCCTAACATGTACGACTGTCAAGGTCCTGCTGAGGTTCATATGGACAACATCCACTGCCTTACCCTCATCAGTCCTCGTTAATGTAACCTCAAAATTTGAATAGATTGCCAATCCAAATGCTGATGGAACCTTCATTCTCCTGATAGATGCTGAGGGAACGGGTGACGTTTCGGGTCGAGACCCTTCTTCGGACTGACCCTTTTTGAGTCTGAAGAGGGGTCTCGACCCGGAACGTCACCCATCCCTTCTCTCCAGAGATGCTGCCTGTCCTGTTGATTACTCCAGCGTTTTGTGTTGTTCTTCGGTTTAAACCAACATCTGCAGTTCCTTCCTACATAATTGCTTGCATGATCAACCCAGCTGGGAAGGAGTGGAGGATCTCCAAGTCTTTCCTCCTCTTGCACGTACGTCACCACATTTCCCGCACACTATATTTGCTGGTGAGCTTTGACTTAATGGATTACCTGTTGCCATGGACGTGGGAGGCACAGAAGGCGAAGCTGTAGTGGAGGAGAGTGGGGTCTATCATGGTGCCTCCTTCTGCGCGCTCTATCAGTTCCTTGAGATAGCAGAGATGGCGATGGCAGCCTCGTAGCCCGTACCGAGAGCAGTATTCATCCAGCACAAACACCTGGCCGGGACTAAACCAACCCTGCGGCAAAAAGCAGAAGGAGATCGGAAATTATAAGAGTGCTGCACACTTTACAATTAGTCTCATGGTTCAAAAGATAATAGCAAATCTGAAGATTTAAACAGTGGGAAAATATAGCCACACTGAGTTTAGTTTAGTTTAGATATACAGCGCGGAAACAGGCCCTTTGGCCCACCGTGTCCGCGCCGACAAGCGATCCTCGCACATTAACACTATCCTACACACCAGGGACAATGTTTACATTTACCAAGTCAATTTCCCTACATACTTGTGTACTTCTCTGGAGTGTGGGAGGAAACTAAGATATTGGGGGAAAACTCATGCGGTCACGGGGAGAACGTACAAACTCCGCACAGACAGCAACCCAGGTCTCCGGCGCTGCAAGTGCTGTAAGGCAGCAATTCTGCCGCCCTGGATAATGGATTTTTGTATTATTCTCCTGCTTATCTGTAATCCACACCTGAATTCATAATATATTTGCATTTACTTTGGACCCTTAACATAGTAACAAAGGGGATGACTGAGACAGCTGTTGGGTCAATTAGCCTCTTCCCCTCTGTTATCAGGCTTCTGAATGGTTCTTCCATAAGCTGGGGTACTGCCCGAGTCGCCTCTAACCCATTGCAGACATTGGACTTTGTCTCTGGAATTATGTTCTATGATGCTGAGGGACCTCTCGTTTTATGTGTGTTTCATTTATGCATTTTAAAAAATAACATGTTTGTTCCTTTAATACCTAAGTGTTTTGCACGCTGGCAATTTTGGAATAATGCACTTAAATTTACTGCTGACGGCATATCGCATATATGTTTAATTTATGCATTTTTAAATCGCGCAATGCTTTGCAAGCACATTAACCGCACGTGAAACGCGAGGTGCCTGCATATTCTGTACTCAATGTGTAGGTAGGAACTGCAGATGCTGGTTTACACCGAAGGCAAAGACAAAATGCTGGAGTAACTCAGCGGGGGCAGGCAGGGTCTCTGGAGAGAAGGAATGGGCGACATTTCGGGTCGAGACCCTTCTTCAGACTGAGAGTCAGGGAAGAGGGAGACAGAGATAAGGAAGGGTTTGGTGTGAAAATGAGACGTCAAAGGAGAAGAAAATGTAGAATAGATCATTGTTAGCGAGGAGAAAGTGACAACAAAGGAAACAGAGATAAACTGTAACCCGGGGGACAGACAGACTGGTCGGAGAACTGGGAAGGAGGTGTGGTGGAGAGAGATGGAAAGCAAGGGTTAGGGAAGTCAATGTTCATACTGCTGTGGTGTTAGCTGCCCAAGCGAAATATAAGGTGCTGTTTCTCCAATTTGGACTCTCATCTTCCCTTTCGCTCTACATATTGTACTTCAGTCTGGTCTCCACGACAGTGTTGTATGTGGGGACCCTACTTGATGCATATTTGCTGCACACATTAACAGTGGTCCATTGAGTTCATGCAGCCAGAGTATGTGAGAGATGCTACTTAAGTTCATGGTCAATTCACTGCTCAGTTACGCAGTTGTGAAGGGTGACGTGTGTAGTGCATTTGATGGATGCATCCAACCTTCAACCAAAACATAAGACGTTATCTCTGGTATGGGTACATACAACAGGAGTCCTCTTGTTTGAGAATATAAAACACGACATCTCATTTAAAAATCTCCAGGTTCTGGAACTTCCAACTGATGTTCTTTGAATTAACTGCAAAACCGATACAAGGCTAGCGGTCTATCGAGAAAGATTGAAATATTCACCACTCTACGCCCCATGTTGAGACTTGAAACTGCCATTGATCCGCATCCTTCACTTGAGAATCTTGTGAACACTTGGCACACAAGAACACGCTCTCAATTCCCCTGTCAGCAAGTATGTTCTGTCCTTGAATATCAGAAAGGGCTGCACAGTTCTGAACAGCCATCATGTACTGAGTACAAAATGAACCAAAGAATAAAACGTCGCTTAAACCTTTAGGCATTGCTCAAGAGCTCTCTCGAGTTCAGTTTAGAAATACACTATTGAAACAGCCCCTTAGGCCCACGGATAGTCCATGCCGACCATCGATCACCCAGACTGTGGTTCTATGTTCTCCCACCCTATACACTGGGAAAAATTTAAAGAGGCCAATTACAGAAAGCCTACAAACCTGTATGTCTTTGGAACATGGGAGGACCCGGAGGAAACAGGGAGAACGTGCAAACTCCGCACAGACAGCAACCACCCCCCCCATAGTCAGGATCGAGCCGGGGCCTCTGGCACTGTAAGGCAGCAGCTCTACCGCAGCACCACTGTTCCCCAGTCTGTGCAAAAGCCTACAAAATGTTCTTTATAATCTCTTGTCAATAGGTGTCGATTCATGAGGGGACATGAAATCGAAGTGGGAAATGCCCAAGGAGCCTCTTTTGACTCATCTTTATACAATCCGTCTGCGCCTGGAAAAAGTAGACTCAGGAACTGCAGCTGCTGATTTATGGAAGAAGACACAAAGTGCCGGAGTAACAGCGGGTCAGGCAGCATCTCTGGAGATGGACACAAAAAACTGGAGTAACTCAGTGGGACAGGCAGCATTTCTGGAGAGAAGGAATGGGTGTCGCTCTGGATCGAGACCCTTCTTCAGACTGAAAGTCACGGGAAAAGTAAACGAGAGATATAGACGGTGATGCAGAGATATATAGAACAATGAATGAAAGAAATGCAAAACAGTAACAATGAGAAAGGAAACAGGTCATTGTTCGCTGTTTGTTGAGTGAGAACGAGAAGCTGGTGGAAGAAAGGAAGAGGTGGCCAGTGGGCTGAGGGAGAGCTGAGAAGGGGAGGAGAGAGTAGGGACTACCTGAAATTAGAGAAGTCAATGTTCATTCTGCTGGGGTGCAAACTGCCCAAGCGAAATATGAGATGCTGCCCCTCTAATTTACGGTGGTCCTCACTCTGGCCATGGAGGAGGCCCAGGACAGAAAGATCCGATTTGGAGTGGGAGGGGAAGTTGAAGTGCTGAGCCACCGGGAGATATGAGCCACCAGGAGAAGATTGTGAAACTGGGATAAGGATAGAACTAGTATACAGGTGGTCAGTGGTCAGTGGTCGGTGGTCGGTGTGGACTTGGTGGGCCGAAGGGCCAGTTTCCATATTGTATCCTTAAACTAAACTAAACTAAAAAATAGGCAAATTCCCCTGTGACTACCAAAAATACTTTGTAAGCTTTCTGCTTATTAAATGTTGGCATAACAAACTTTGGAGGTACATTTGTTCTATGTGTAAAAGTACCTTGCAGCTTCAGTGAATCACTATTATTTTGCCCAACCTTGACAAACCTGGGAAAAGAATAAAATGGGCAAAACAAAAAAATCACAAGACTCATAAAAGTACAAAAGGAGCAAGGATGTAATTTGTAACAGGGTTGTTATTAGCAGTGATGAAGTTCGTGTATCTCAGGGACTGTGTTTCCATTTGGATATTTAATCGAGCCATGGGAATAACAGACATCGAACAAAGAGCTTAATCATCTCACACATGCAATCAATGAAACAACTTATTTTATTTTTTTCTTTGTATGCCAAGGACAGCAGGAGAGAAAGAAAAGATATTTTGACAATATATAGAAAATAAGACAATACATTCAATACTTTGCAGCAGGAATGTATTGAATTTAAAACATTCAACTTTCACAACTTTAATGGCAAGCTGTGGCATTCAACTGAGGGCTGCATTTGCAATTGACATTATTTTATTAAAATGTGTTGCATATCCTAAACACTCGTCGTAAAGTGGAGCGAAGTTAAAGGTTGAATGGCCTGTTGATGGTTTAAGTGTGCAGCAGCTTTCGTTTAGTTTAGAGATATAGCGCAGAAACAAGCCCTTCGGCCCCCCGAGTCTGCGCCGACCAGCGATATCCGGTGCACTCATACTATCCTACGCACTCAGGGGGGAAAATTTGCAATTCTATCAAGCCAATTGGCCTACAAATCTGCAAGTCTTTGGAGTGTGGGAGGAAACCGGAGCACCCGGAGAAAACCCACGCAGGTCACTGGGAGAACGTACAAACTCCATAGAGACAGCACCCGCAGTCAGGATCAAACCTGGGTCTCTGGCGCGGTAAGGCAGCAACTCTCCTGCTGCGCCACTGTGCCGACCATGGTGTATTATTTTAGAGTTGAGCAGGGCTGTGTCCCCCTCACCCCCCTTTCCTGGCTAATATTCACCTTTCAGTCAGTCACAGCAAGACAAATGGTGTTGCCATGGTGATGTAGCAGTCGTGAGGTGTTCTGTTCACGCATACTTCAAAAAGTTTATTTCTGCTCCTGACATTCTTACATAGGAGTAACTTGTCTATGTCATTCTCTGTTAGGTACCTTACATACAGGACAATAAAATGTGTCTATCATGTTAGTGGTACAACTAAACTTAAAGGAAGACAAAAGGGCGACTGCATACGGCAAGCGCGACATAACGTGGTCGCTTGAGCCGTACGGCCTCGCGGGGCCGGTGCCACTTCGATCGCCAGAGCCGTATGGAGTTGTGCGGAGCTGGTCCCGACATCGCGCGGGGCTCCGAAAAACTGACACTGTCCAAAAATTCCGCTCGGCAACGGCCTGCCGGGCCGCAGCCACATTGAGGCCATACGCACCGCCTCGACGGGCGTGCGCAGCGTCTCGACACCGTATGCAGCGTCTTGACGCCGTACGTCACGCGCGAACTTCCCGCGGACTTCGCTCGAATTTCGTCAACTCGTACGGGATCACTCGACCTCTGCACGGCCCCCGCTTCCGGTTTGGTCGCGCTCGCCTCATGCGGGCACATGCTGGTAGGACCGGCCCTGTACGGGGATCACTCGACCTCCGCGCGGCCCCCGCGCGGCCCCCGCTTCCGGTTTGGTCGCGCTTGCCGCATGCGGTTGCATGCTCGTGGGACAGGCCCTTTAAGCATAGATATTTACAGCAAAAGTTGGCTTTTCAGCCCATCGTGTGTATTCTGCCACATTGTAGAGCAGTCCAGTCCTCAATAACACCCATCCCCACCAACCAATAATTCCACCGCCATTTTAAATATTCGTCAGATTTCCTCTTAAAAGGTGGAATCACATCAGAATTATACAATTATGAATTATATCTAACATGCCAAGATATAACTTGTTGAAACACAGGTACTATCGCAACGTTTATGAAACATTTAGACAGGTACATGGATAGGATAGGTTTAGTGGGGTATGGGCCAAACGCAGGCAGGTGGGACTAATGTAGATGGGGCATGTTGGGCTGAAGGGTCTGTATCCATGCTGTATCACTCTATTAAACAAGGAAACGTAGACATTGGTTTACCAAAAACCTGTCTGAAGAAGGGCGCCGACCCATTGTGTCACTGTGCCACCCTTTTCCAGCATTCTCCCTATCTACACCCGACCACATAATTTTGAAGAAGAGACCTGACCCGAATGTCACTTATCCATGTTCTCCAGGGATGCTGCCTGACCCGCTTTGTGCCATTTTTCCTAAGTTGTAACTCCCTCTTCTCTGTCCCTTAATGACATTGCTAAACCTCTTACCGTGTATGAAGGAACTGCAGATGCTGGTTTGAAACCGAAGATAGACACAAAATGCTGGAGTAACTCAGCGGGACCGGCAGCATCTCTGGAGAGAAGGAATGGGCGATGTTTCGGGTTAAGACCCTTCTTCAGACAGTTATTTTGTAAGCAAACATCCATGGTTCCTTGTTTCACAGAGTTATACAGTGTAGAAACAGACTCTTCGGCCCAACTTGCTCGCACATCGACCAACATGCCCCATCCACACTGGTCCCATCTGCCTACGTTTGGCCTTCCCTCTTATCACTCAGTAATCTGTGCCATACTCCACATCAAAGGCAATTTATGTCTCAAACTTCCGAACACAACATATTAGAACATAAAAAAGTTGAGTCGCCTATCCATGTTTCCCAGAGATGCTGCCTGACCCGCTGAGTTATTCCAACACTTAGTGTTCCGTTCAAAGGCTGTCTTGCCACTGTTACACCTGAATTTGCAATTAACTATCTCTGTTTTAATCTTTACATTTCAAAACTATAATATTTTACAAAGAAACTGCAGGGGATTAAAGAGTAAATTAGTCAAAGGACAATGTTTACTTGCAAACGTTAATCAAGACATCCTTTAATTCAGATTTAACATCACTGATAAATAATCCTGTTCAACTGTTCAATAACTTAGGTGGAATGCGAATTTTCTGCAGGTAACACCACAGAGGGATGTTATGATGGAACCACAATTTAGGATAACCATCTGATAGACAGGGATTATATTATTTTTGAAAGAAGACAAAAAGTGCTGGAGCATGTCAGGCAGCATCTCTGGAGAGCAGGGAAAATGACAGTCGGGTCAGGTCTCTTCTCATACTGATGGGGATGGCAGTGGAGAGGGCGAATGCTGGAAAAGAGGTAGGCTGTCACAGTGGCACAATGATATTGTGCATTAAAAAACCCAAAGACCCGGATTCGAATCTTGCCACGGGATGCTCTCTGTACGGAGTTTGTACGTTCTCCCTACGATCCCATTGGTTTTCTCTGGGTGCTCCAGTCTCTCCCCACATTCTAAAGAAGTGCAGGTTTTGGAGGTTCATTGGCTTCTGTAAATTGTCCCCGGTGTGTGGAATAGAACTCGTGTACTGTATGTGTGATTATTGGTCTGCGTGGACTCGGTGTGCCGCAGGGCCTGTTTCCTTGTTCTCTCAAAACTATATGGATATGCGGAGAAAGAAGGAACAGGGTACTGATTTTGGATTTTCAGCCATGATTATATTGAATAGCTGTGCTGGCTCAAAGGGCCGAATGGCCAACTCCTGCGCCTACTTTCTATGTTTCTATGTTTTTGTTTCTTTTTTTTTAAATTATTATTTTTTTGTATTTTATTAGAAATAGTGTACATTACAATGATGTATGTGTTTCTATGTTTCTATTGAATTATGTTTCTAACTAAACTAAACTGGACAGCAGTGGAGAAAGTCAATATATTCAATAGATTCAAGCTGCTGGGACTTAATATCTCTGACGATCTGGCCTGGGCCCAGGATTGATGCAATCCCTACGATAGCTCATCAATACCTTCACTTCCTTGGAAGATTGGGCAGATTGATTATGTCAGTGAATACTTGTTGATAGAGTCACAGAGTGATACAGTGTGGAAACAGGCCCTTTGGCCCATCTTGTCCTCACCGGCCAACATGTCCCAGCCACACTATTCCCACCTGCCCGCATTTGGCCCATATCCCTCCAAACCTGTCCTGTCCATGCACCTATCTAACTGTTTCTTAAATGTTGAAATCGTCCCTGCCTCAACTACCTCCTCTGGCAGCTTGGCCCATACACCCACCACCTGATCAGTTCTGTTTTGAAGACCGTATATTCTTTTGTAAAGTAATTCTTTGGAGAGCCGGGCAGACAGTTCTCATTCTGGAAACATGGTGGATGGCACACAGCGAGACTCCTCCTGGTCTGTTCCAATGTCTCAAGCACCGATGCCAATTATTTGCTTGATAATGATGGTGGTTTTGTGAGCCAATTTGTAACAATGGTCCTCTTCTCTCTGCAGCTGCTGAGAGTGTTAGTCTTACTCTCCCATGAGCATAAGATAGTGCTTGTATTTTGATTAACACCAATTATCCCCTGTATTTGGGGATTAACAGCACTTCAGCGAAATTGAATATTACTTTCATACTGTACTTGCGGATCAGCAAATAACGAGATGATAATATTGGCCCTCCATTATAAAGCAACAAATTAGTGGATGCTATCTATTCACGGGCAGCACAGTGCCCAGCGTCAGTTACAGTTGCTGCCTAACAGTGCCAGAGACCCGGGTTCGATCCCAACTACGGGCGCTGTCTGTATGGAGTTTGCACGTTCTCCCCGTGACCTGCGTGGGTTTTCTCAGAGATCTTCGGTTTCCTCCCACACTCCAAAGACGCACAGGTATGTAGGTAAATGGGCTTGGTATACATGTGAATTGTCCCTAGTTTGTGTAGGATAGTGTTAATGTGCGGGGATCTGTGTGGACTCGGTGGGCCAAAGGGCCTGTTTCCGCGCTGTATCTCTAAACTAAACTAAACTCAACTTCTCATATCTCACAGGGATTATCATCGCCACCATCAATACCCTGGGTCGATATGCCATTGATCAGAGACTCAACTGGATCAGCCCAGTACGTTAAAAAAGCAGTGAGCAATTCAGACAGGGACACGTCAAAGACTTTCCACTATCCACTGGATACAGTTCCTGAGTTTTGGGCACATTGGCCTTCGTCACTTGGGAGGTCATGCTGCAGTTGTATAAGAGGTGTATATATTCCTTGTATATTGGTGAGGGTGTATTTAGAGTATTGTGTTCAGTTCTGGGCACCATGTTATAGGAAAGATGTTGTTATGCAGGAAAGGGTGCAAAGAAGGTTTACGAGGAAGTTGTCAGGACTCGAGGGCCTAAGCTATATGGAGAGGTTCAGGCTAGGACTATTCCTTGCAGCGCAGGTGGATGAGGGGTGAACATATAGAGGTGTACAGAAATCATGAGAGGAAAGGATTGCGTAGATGCACAGAGTCTCATCCCCAAAGTTGGGGAATCAAGAACCAGAGGACATAGGTTTAAGGTGAGGAGGGGGGGGGAGAGAAAGATCTAATAGAAAGCTGAGGGGGAACTTTTTAACGCAATGGATGGTAGGTGTATGGAACAAGTTGCTGGAGGAGGTAGTTGGGACAGATATTATGAAGGCATGAAGAGTTACTAGAAATTAGCCAAATCAACGTCCATCCTGCTAGGTTGTGCTAACAGTGGTATAAACCAGCATTTGCAGTTTATGTTCATGTTCTAGGAGCAGAATTAGGTCATTTGGCCCATCAAGTCTACTCTGCCATTCAATCATTGCTGATCTACCTTTCCCTCTCAACCCCATTCTCCTGCCTTCTCCCTGACACACTAACTAATCAAGAATCTATCAACCTCTAACAAATGAAATCCCCCGCATCTCCTTTCTAAATGTACGTCATTTTACTCTGAGGCTGTGGCCTCTGGTCCTTGACTCCTCCATCAGTGGAAGCATCCTCTCCATAACCACTCTATCCAGGCCTTTCCCTATTCGGTAAGTTTCAATGAAGTTCCTGCTCATCCTTCTAAACTCCAGCGAGCACAGGTCCAGTGCCATCAATCATAGAAACATAGAAACATAGAAAATAGGTGCAGGAGTAGGCCATTCGGCCCTTCGAGCCTGCACCACCATTCAATATGATCATGGCTGATCATCCAACTCAGTATCCCATACCTGCCTTCTCTCCATACCCCCTGAGCCCTTTAGCCACAAGGGCCACATCTAACTCCCTCTTAAATATAGCCAATGAACTGGCCTCAACTACCTTCTGTGGCAGAGAATTCCAGAGATTCACCACTCTCTGTGTAAATAATGATTTTCTCATCTCGGTCCTAAAAGACTTCCCTCTTATCCTTAAACTGTGACCCCTAGTTCTGGACTTCCCCAACATCGGGAACAATCTTCCTGCATCTAGCCTGTCCAACCCCTTAAGAATTTTGTAAGTTTCTATAAGATCCCCCCTCAATCTCCTAAATTCTATTGTTCCTTCCTTTCTCCCTTTCAAAGTTACAATGACCAAAAGGGTTATAGAAGATATAAACCTGCTGATTGAGGCTGGATGTTAATAATGCAATTTTGTTGGTTCTTTCGAGATGTTTAGTCCTTGTATGACCCCCTGTTTAACGTACGTCCCTTTGCTCAATACCTTCCCCCGTTCAGTGACACAACAGTGGCCATCAACTATTTTCAAGTCTGAAACCTACTGGCGAAAATCCTTAATCTTACTCCTGGCAGGAGGTTTTTCAACCACGAGTCTGGTGAGATGAGTAATTTTGTCCCCAACACCTCCGCTCTGCGGGCTGCTTACCAGACAGGAGTATGAATCGTTCAGCCTGTGCTCCAGCGTTTTCCTTTGAAGCACTTCGAAAAGGGTTGAGTGGTCAAATTTGCAGGGATCAGCAGCGATGAACTCGTCCATCCCTTGCTTCTGAGCCCGGTCGGCATCTACAACAATAAAGTGAGTGATGAAAGTCAGCGTGCGACCAGGCTAGACTAGACTAAACTAAACTTGTTCCTTTTAAATTCAGATTCAAATGTCGGCAGCGGCAATGTTGAAATGATTTCAAAAAGAGAAGCTTGATTCGAAATATAGTTATGGCAGCTTTTACTATGATGGAACAGCCTTGATCTGGGATTTATTGCAAAGATTAAGCAGCAAAGGTGATGCGCCATGCACTATAGTGTGTTCTCCGCTGAGCTACTGCTGTACAAACAACGCAAAGCTTCATAAGTCCATCAGTTCATAAGTGATGAGTGACCCACTCATTCCTGGGATCATTCTCCTAAACCTCTGGACACTCTCCAACGCCAGCATATCCTTCCTCTGAATACTCCAAATGTGGTCTCACCAGCGTCCTATAATGCCTCGGTACACAAAAATGCCCATCCCCCCATCAGTCTGCAGAAGGGTTTCGGCCAGAAACGTTGCCTATTTCCTTCGCTCCATAGATGCTGCTGCACCCACCGAGTTTCTCCAGTCACAACCTCCTATAATGCCTCAGCATTTCATCCCTGTTTTTGTATTCTAATCCTCTGGAAATAAATGTTAGCATTGCGTCTGCCTTTCTTACGACCGATTCGACTTGCAAGTCTCTCAATATCATTAGAAGGCAGAACTGACGACAACGTTTGGTACTTGCACACGTGCAGTGATATGCAGAAGATGCGTGGGTGCAGTCAATGCGCTTCTTCGTCTCCACGGGCTGCAACGTTGCAGCTTCGAGTCAATGCAATCTGAACTGTTACTGTCGTTCTGATGCAACTTAGGATAATTACATCAAATAGTGCAAGGGCAGGATGGAGTGGATATGGAGAGGATGTTTCCACAAGTTGGAGAGTCTAGGACAAGCGGGTACAAACTAAAGGGACAGACCTTTAGAAAGATGAGAAGGAAATTCCATCCGGCACTCAAATACACCTGGAACATCTCCCTATCGTTTCTAGACCTAACTATCTCCATCGCAGGGTACAGACTACTGACCGAAATCTACCATAAACCCCCTGACTCCCATGGTTATCTGGGTTACACTCCTTCCCATCCTGCTTCCCCTAAGGACTCTATCACTTACTCCCAATTCCACCGTCTACGCCGCATCTGCACCCAGGATGAGCTGTTCTAAACCAGGGCATCGGAGATGTCCTCATTCTTTAGGGAACGGGGGTTCCCCTCTTCTACTATAGATGAGGCTCTCCCCAGGGTCGTAACTCTGCTCTCACTCCCCATCCCCCCACTCGTAACAAGGACAGAGTTCCCCTTGTCCTCACCTTCCACCCTACCAGCCGTCACATACAACAAATAATCCTCCAACATTTTCGTCACCTCCAACGGGATCCCATCACTGGCCACATCATCCCATCTCCTCCCCTTTCAGCTTTCTGCAGAGACCGCACCCCCCGTAACTCCCTGGTCAATTAGTCCCATGAAATGCAATACTTGTCGCTTTACCTCCCCCCTTGACTCCATCCAAGGACCCAAGCAGTCTTTCCTGGCATGTCAGAGGTTCACCTGCACCTCCTCCAACCTCATCTATTGCATCCGCTGCTCTAGGTGTCAGCTGCTCTACATCGGTGAGACCAAACGGTTTACAATAACCAACCTGATCTCCCGGTGGCTCAGCACTTCAACTCCCCCTCCCATTCTGAATCCGACCTTTCTGTCCTGGGCCTCCTCCATGGCCAGAGTGAGTCCCACCGCAAATTGGAGGAGCAGCACCGCATATTTCGCTTGTGTAGTTTACACCCCAGCGGTGTGAACATTGACCTCCAATTTCAGGTGGTCGCTGCGTTCTCGTTCCCCCCCCCCCCCCACCCCCCCATCAGTCTGAAGAAGGGTCGCGATCCGAAACGTCGCCTATTTCCTTTACTCCATAAATGCTGCCTCACCCGCTGAGTTTCTCCAGCATTTTTGTCTACCTTTGATTTTCCAGCATCTGCAGTTCCTTCTTAAACAAAGGAATTTCTGTAGTTAGAGGGTGGAGAATAGGTGGAATTCATTGCCACAAACCGTTGTGAAAGTAAGGATGCAGGTACAGCAAGCAGTGAAGAACGCGAATGGCCTGTTGGCCTTCATAACAAGAGGAGTATAGTATAGGAGCAAAGAGGTCCTTATACATCCTTCGCTCCATAGATGCTGCTGCACCCGCTGAGTTTCTCCAGCTTTTCTGTATAACCTCCGAGGTCCTTATACAGTTGTCTAGGGCCCTAGTAAGACCACACCTGGAGTATTGTGTGCAGTTTTGGTCCCCTAATTTGATGAAGGACATTATTGCTATTGAGGGAGTGCAGCGTAGGTTTACAAGGTTAATTCCTGGGATGGCGGGACTGTCATATGCTGAGAGAATGGAGCGGCTGGGCTTGTTTACTCTGGAGTTTAGAAGGACGAAACATATAAGATTATTAAGGGTTTGGACACGCTAGAGGCAGGAAACATGTTCCCGATGTTGGGGGAGTCCAGAACCAGAGGCCACAGTTTAAGAATAAGGGGTAAGCTATTTAGAAAGGAGACGAGAAAACACTTTTTCTCACAGAGAGTTGCGAGTCTTTGGAATTCTCTGCCTCAGAGGGCGGTGGAGGCCAGTTCTCTAGATACTTTCAAGAGAGAGCTAGATAGGGCTCTTAAAGATAGCGGAGTCAGGGGATATGGGCAGAAGGTAGGAACGGTGTACTGATTGGTGATGATCACATTGAATGGCGGTGCTGGCTCGAAGCGCCGAATGGCCTCCTCCTGCACCTATTGTCTATTGTTGTGAAGGCCATGCCAATGGATATTTTTAAGGCAGAGATTGACATATTATTGATTAGTAACGGTGTTGGCGGTTAGTATCCTTCGTCTATGAATTAAGAACGTCCTTGATGCTCAATCCCACTGAAAAAACTAACTGACCTGCTGAGTTCCTCCAGCATTTTGTGTCGATCTTCATATCTTTTTAGTTTCCCCAATGTACGTAACACCTTGAAGCCGTGGCCTTTGCCATGACTCCAATTCAGAGTTGATGATTACAAAATAGTAATTTCGGGACATCTTCTGCCCTTTGTACATTTCCTATATAACTTAGTTTAGTCTGCCTCAAACACCTTTAAATTGTCATTCATTTCAGTGCAGCAGTTCCTTCCAACTCTTGTCCTTTAAATGGCAGCAGCCCAGCATTGCCGCGCCTTTACACACTCCCATTGATTTTGTGCCTTTTGAAGATATAGTCGTGGGTGCTTTCAGCGCCCGCGGTGTTTATCAAGGAAAAAGTGAAGCACAATAATTGCTCCGTTCGGCATTACCTATTTGTCCGCACTTCAAATGCGCTTTAGCTGTCAACCAATTTATAAAGAGGGAAAATGCATTCCACTGCTGCATAAAAGGGGCAGCTATTCCCGAGAAACTCATCTCGTATTGGATCCATCCTAGCAGAAGGCAATTTGTGATCTGCTTTGAATTGATTTTTTTCTCTTTCAATGCCGAGCTGACTTCTTCCTTTAATTCCAAAGTAGGTCAATATATGTTCATTATTCAAAAAGTCTAATCCTTAATGTAACCCGCGCAGCGTTGCTGAGTTTGGATTCCTCGATAATTGCTTGCTGAAAGTGCACTGAAGTGCTCGTCAGAATAAAAAAATTCTTAGAAAGGGAGACAAAAAGCTTAAGGATGGACCCATAATAGCAAATGTTGCGATAAAACTCATTATTGATCTGCAGATGTGATGTTAACATATTTAGTCACTTTCAGAAATTTAGCCCCAGATCATATTGATCCATGTCAAGTCTAACATTCAGCAACCATGGAGGATGGAGGACATGTGTCATGTAATCTGAAGGATCTGCAGTGCCACACGTTTGATATAGTAAAATCTATGTGACAGATCTTTCAAAGGTGGATGGATGTAGGATGTAAAAGCTCCTGACGGCATTAACAGCAGGGCTTAATAAGACTCCAGGTATGAGGGCGAGTCAATGAAAACACACAACGTGCTTGTTTGGCATCTCGGGCGTTGCTGATTTAAACTAACAAGCAAACAAGGATGCACTTGAAGCCAAGCAAATGGCCTAAAATTATCCACTGTGTTTTAATGCTTCCCAAAGTGCTGGAGTAACTCAGCGCGTCAGGCAGCATCTTCGCAGAACATGGATAGGTGATGTTTCGGGTCGGGACCCTCTTCAGACTTAAGGACGGTCCTGACCCGAAACGTCACCTATCCTTTTTCTCCAGAGATGCTGCTTGACCCACTGAGTTACTCCAGCGCCCATTTTGTTTTGTAAACCAGCATCTGCAGTCCTTTGTATCCACATCTACATCTGTCAAAAGAAACCATTATATTTTCTTAGGATATTTCCACTTTAGGACCATAGAGCCTAGCCTCCCCATTAGAGGTTGTTGAATCTGTAGAATCCATTGGCATAGATGGAAGTGGAGGCAAAGTCATTGGATATTTTTAAGATGGAGATAGACAGATTCTTGATTAGTAATGGTGTCAAGGGTCACGGGGGGAAGGCAGGAGAAAGGGGCAGAGAAGGAATGATAGATCAGCCATGATTAAATGGCAGAGTAGACTCGATGTTCCAAATGGCCTACTTCTGCTCCCATGACTTAAGAACTTGACTTTGAATTGTCATCAATGTAGTTGATATATGTCCTTGAAATAAGTGTAACTGTTGATCAATTCATAGCAGAGTGTCGGCACTTTGATTGGATCCAGACCATTGATACATAAAATACAAAAGGAAAGCCATTGGGCCCACCATGACCATGTCAATCTTTGGACAAAGTTGTGCAAACATTCTTGCATCCACTGAACACCTCCACTTAAATGTCCTTTATCCACACAATTAACCACATTGCAGTAATCTGGATCCAAGGACTTTCGAGGTGCATTGTACGTACGTAACACAAGCATGTAAGCATCAGGGAGGCTGGCTCGTTCCTGGGAGTGGAGTTGGATTTATTAGAAACATAGAAAATAGGTGCAGGAGTAGGACATTCGGCCCTTCGAGCCTGCACCGCCATTCAATATGATCATGGCTGATCACCCAACTCAGTATCCTGTACCTGCCTTCTCTCCATACCCCCTGGTCCCTTTAGCCACAAGGGCCACATCTAACTCCCTCTTAAATACTGCCAATGAACTGGCCACAACTACCTTCTGTGGCAGAGAATTCCTGAGATTCACCACTCTCTGTGTGAAAAAAAATGTTTTCCTCATCTCGGTCCTAAAAGAATTCTCCCTTATCCTTAAACTGTGACCCCTTGTTCTGGACTTCCCCAACATCGGGAACAATTTTCCTGCATCTAGCCTGTCCAATCCCTTAAGAATTTTGTAAGTTTCTATAAGATCCTCCCTCAATCTTCTAAATTCTAGCGAGTACAAGCCGCGTCTATCCAGTCTTTCTTCATATGAAAGTCCTGACATCCCTGGAATCAGCCTGGTGAACCTTCTCTGTACTCCCTCTATGGCAAGAATGTCTTTCCTCAGATTAGGAGACCAAAACTGTACGCAATACTCCAGGTGTGGTCTCACCAAGACCCTGTACAACTGCAGTAGAACCTCCATATGCTCCTATACTCAAATCCTTTTGCTATGAATGCTAACATACCATTCGCTTCCTTCACTGCCTGCTGCACCTGCATGCCTACTTTCAATGACTGTATTGGAGTGGGGGAGGGTGCTCCTCAAACTGCAGCGCATCTTGGGCAATACAGCTCACCCCTCGCCATGACTCACTGGTCAACCTGAGGAGCACCTTCACCAACAGACCTGTTCCACCAAGATGCGGCACAGAACGCCACAGGAGATCATTTTCCCCTGTGGCTATCAAACTGTACAACTCCTCCCCCTTCTGTCGTGGGGAAGACTGACTCCCCTCCCCCCTCCCTTCCTAATCTTTGCACATCCCCCCAAACCTGGGCCTTGCACTCCTCACTTTAATTTCATTTAGAAACATAGAAAACATAGAAATTAGGTGCAGGAGTAGGCCATTCGGCCCTTCGAGCCTGCACCGCCATTCAAAATGATCATGGCTGATCATCCAACTCAGTATCCCGTACCTGCCTTCTCTCCATACCCCCTGATCCCCTTAGCCACAAGGGCCACATCTAACTCCCTCTTAAATATAGCCAATGAACTGGCCTCAACTAACCTCTGTGGCAGAGAGTTCCAGAGATTCACCACTCTCTGCGTGAAAAAAGTTCTTCTCATCTCGGTTTTAAAGGATTTCCCCTTTATCCTTAAGCTGTGATTTCTCATGTGTTTTATGAATGTTGACAGACCAATTTCCCACCTGGGATAAATAAAGTTCTATCGTATTATATCGTGTCGTATGCAATCATATATGAGAGTCCCTATTATTTCAGGGATAGTTTCTGCTTTATTTCATGATTTAGAAGTTTTGAATATATTGGGTACAGTTCAGGTACGATTCTACTACACATGTTCTGCATGCTGCACCTACTGAATCATTCTCCTATGTTTTGATAGATCCCCTTATCTGGTGAACTGAATTACTATCTTAAGATAATTGAGAGTTTGATTGCAAATTCATTGATCATTTACTTATTTTATTTGAAAAATGTACTCATTGATTGAATGTAAGTTGGAGCATGGAAACAGGCTCTTTGGCCCACCGCCCCCACCCCAACCATCAATCACCCATTCACTGTAGCTCTATGTCGTTCCACTTTAGCATCTACTCCCTACGCACTAGAGTCAATTTCCAGAAGCCGATTAGCCGACCCGCACGTCTTTGGAATGGAACTGGAGCACCCGTTGCAAACCAACACGATCATTGGGAGAACATGAGAACTCCACACAGACAGCACCCGAGGTCAGGATCGAACCTGGTCACAGGCGCTGTGAGGCGGCGGCTCTACCAGCTGTGCCACTGTGTGACATAAACCTCGATCCATCTTCTATTGATATTTCGGAAATCTTCACGGCAATCACGATTCACTCAACCTAGAATTGGCTACAGCAACAAGATGATTATCGGGCAATTTCCGGATAAATTGCATGGCAATGAAAACACAAAAACAAGAACGCGACTTACAAACTGACGTGTAAATATTGGTGTCTTTGAGTAAAATTAAAATGACTATCAAGGGATTAAGTTGCGAACTAGTTGCTGCTTGAGCGAGTTTAAAGCACAAATGTGACGAAGCACTGAAGACATGTGAAAAGGCATGCAGTGTTTAACACACAGTGGCAAAGCAAGACGTTAACATGAGCCTGCAATGTTAGCTCACACAGCCCACCAGAGAGACAGTGAGAGCGAGAGAGAGGGAGAGAGACGGATGGAACAGTTGGCAGCTCACACCTCGCACTTACCCTTGGCTCCAGCTACATGTTAGCAAAGCAAGAAGAATAAAGCATATTGAGGTGAAACAAATCAACAGTAGATAAACACAGGGCTGTGCCGATCAGACGTGATTCAATTAATTAAAGGCCTTTGATGCCAGGTTGAAGTACTTGGCAGAACACTTTGGCAAGTGCTTGGACAGAGGTGGCCACAATGAGCCGCCAGGTTCAAAGATGTCCAGTCAATGTTTGTGACTCGTGCCAGAAAAAAATATTTTTCATTGCTTTAAGAAAAATCTAAGATTAAACCCCACATATTCTATGGGTACCATAATGTTCAAAGCAAACATCGTAGTTGGCAACAAGGCAGTGATGTTGCAGAATTAGTTGATGTGGGCTGAACATATCGGGAGGTAAAACAAATATACCAGTATATATACACACACACACATATATATATATATATATATATCATACACACATATCTATATTATATCTATATATATATATCTATGGTATATATATATATCTCTCTATATATATATATATATATACACACACATATAATATATATACACACAAGCCCGCATATACACACGCAAACATGTGCACACACACACACACACACACATACAATTCAAAGTTATTACACAAATAACAGAGCTACAGTGATGTTAACAATTCAAACAACTTCACGTGCATCAGTGCCGGGAAAATGGTATTTGAATGATTTGGTGTGACATCATTGCACAGATATAGAAAACACATGACCACTGGGCAGAATCAGCACTGAGCTATTTTCAAGAGAGTTTAACCTATTATAGAATAAAATGAACCAGCATTCAATCCTTCAGCAACAGCAGACTAATAAGACACCTCTGGTGCACGGACCTACCAACAGCGGATGTAAAGTCCTGGAAAAGGAAGGGGTGAAACACAGATACAATAAAAATAAACTTGGCATATTTACCAAGACATAGCACAAGACACATAGAGATAATCATGTGGCATTTACAAAGATGCAGCCTATCATATTTGGCATACGATATTCTGGTCTCATAATCATTCGAAATGGAGCAACAAAGCCTTAAAAATCTCAGGTTAATACTTACCACTTGACCCAGCCCTTGACTAGTCAACATCACTGTGCCAGGCTCTCTGCTATCAGAGATCTAGTGGACAGCTTGGAGCAAATGAACAGCTAATTTAGACATTTAATCCATAGGTTCTCGCAGATCTCATACATAGATTGGACAGGCTAGATACAGGAAATTGTGGCAAATTGTTACATGAGGTTATTGTTCTCCTGAACTACTGTGAATCATTCCATTGCTCACATCAGTGAAAGGCCTGGATAGAGTGGATGCAGAGAGGATGTTTCCATGAGTGGGAGAGTCTTGGACCAGAGGGCACAGTCTCGGAATAAAAGGACGTACCTTTAGAAAGGAGATGAGGAGGAATTTCTTTAGTCAGAAGGTGGTGAATCTGTGGAATTCATTGGCAGAGATGGCTGTGGTGGCCAAGTCATTGAGTATTTTTAAGGCAGAGGTAGATAGATTCGTGATTAGTACGGGTGTCAGGGGTTGTGGGGAGAAGGCAGGAGAATGGGGTTGAGAGGGAAAGATAGATCAGCCATAATTGAATGGCGGAGTAGATTCGATGGGCCGAATGGCCTAATTCTGCTCCTATGACTTATGAACATCATTACTCTTGCCTTCATCCCAATGACACTGGATTTCTGTAAAGTAGGCGGAGAGAGGAGGAGAACTTCTTCAGCAGAAACGTCGCCTATTTCCTTCGCTCCATAAATGCTGCCTCACCCGCTCAGTTTCTCCAGCATTTTTGTCTACCCTGGAGTTCTGTAAGATGACTAAGTTGATTCAACTTTTCTCTCCCAATAGAAACCCCAGTAATCATTTATCTCTTGACAAGCGGTGCACCAACAGTTGGTTGGGATGGTGGACAATGAGCAGGAGCTTTAGGTTTTCTGTAGGGTGAATAGGTCGACTATCAAATAAGCCTCATTACTCTTGCATATGATTGAGGTCACGTGACTGAAGCTGGATTTAATATTTCTTCAGTGAAAGGGAAAACATTCTTAATAAACTGAGCTGTATAGTTGCGTTTCCAAAATGGGCTGTTGACATTTTAGTTTATATTAGTTTAGTTTAGAGATAGAGCACAGAATCAGGCCCTTCGAGTCCTCGCCGACCAGTGATCACCCCGTACACTTGCATACACAATGCATTTCGTTGTCTCTACACACTGGGAATCTGAATCTGACACTTTACAATTTTTACCAAAGCCAATTAACCTGTACGTCTTTGGAGTGTGGGTAGAAACACGGAGACAACCCCACGCGGTCACGTGGAGAACATACAAACTCCGTACAGACAACACCCATAGTCGGGATCGAACCCGGGTCTCTGGTGCTGTATGAATGAATGAAAACTTTATTGTCATTCAGATATACACCTAGACACAGTGCACCTTGAACAAAATTTCGTTGCATTTTACTCTCCAAAATCAGGTAATAGTTAAAAGTTCTAGGTGCGTCCATAAAAATGCCTCATGTGCATGGTTCTGTAAAATAAATATATATAAAAAGTTTTTAAAAAGTGTCGATATTTAAAAAGTTCTAGCCTCGGTTTTGTTGATTGTTCAGTAATCTTATGGCCTGGGGGATGAAGCTGTTGCAGAACCTGGTTGTCCCGCTCTTCATGCTGCAGTACCTCCTCCCAGAGTTAAGCAGTATGAACAGTCCAAATTGTGGGTGTGTGGGGGCTCTGGTAATTAGAGCCCTTAGCTCTAATCAGACATCACGTAGATCCAATGATACCTTCAGAAATCAGCGCTTGTACCCCATGTCCATGATGGAAGGAAGAGAAGTCCCAATGATTTTTTCCGCTGTCCTCACCACTCTCTGAAGGCACGTCCAGTCCGCTGCAGCTCTACCGCTGCGCCACCGTGCATTTGTAAATCGATATTTGAAGCTATAGAATACCATAGGTAACAACGCAAAGTACTTAGACTATGGACTGTCCATCACACTGGAGACGGATATAACATGGGATACTTGGAAGAAACATGAGAACCACCTAGCGCTAGTTCTGTGATCAACACGAGTTTCTCCAAGTTTCCTTTTCAATCTGTTGCAGCTGTGATATGAGTGACCTGGGAATATGTCAAAAAGCAATCACAGCTCGTACAAAGTGCCTGGACACACAAGGCCTTTCTCTAAAAATTTGCCTTCGCAGCCAAACACTCAAAAGCTTTTCCCACTGAGAGTAGGGAAGATTCAAACAAGGGGACATGACATGAGAATTAAGGGACTGAAGTTTAGGGGTAACATGAGGGGGAACTTCTTTACTCAGAGAGTGGTAGCTGTGTGGAATGAGCTTCCAGTGAAGGTGGTGGAGGCAGGTTCATTTTTATCATTTAAAAATAAATTGGATAGTTATATGGATGGGAAGGGAATGGAGGGTTATGGTCTGAGCGCAGGTATATGGGACTAGGGGAGAATACGTGTTCGGCACGGACTAGAAGGGTCGAGATGGCCTGTTTCCGTGCTGTAATTGTTATATGGTTATATGGTTATATTATATGGTTATAACATGGATGGAAAAGAAAATGGTGAATCTTAAGCTAACAGGTTAAGACTTTATTCACAAGTTATAGTCCAAGAATTAAGCCATTCGGCCCACCGAGTCCACTCCACCATTCAATCATGGCTGATCTATCTGTCCCTCTCAACCCCATTTTCCTGCCTACTCCCGATAAGTTCTGACGCCCGCACTAATCAAGAATCTGTCAATCTCCGCCAAAATAAAAAATATCCACTGACTTGGCCTCCACAACCTTCTGTGGCAAAGAATTCCACAGATGCACCATCCTCTGACTGAAGAAACCCCTGCTCATCTTACTTAATTCTGAGGATATGTCCTCTGTTTCTAGACTCTCCCACTAGTGGAAACATCCTCTCCACATCCACATCAACTCTATCCAGGTCATTCACTATAAGCTAAGTTTCAATGAGGTCCTCCCCTCATCCTTCTAAACTCCAACGAGTACAGGCCCAGTGCCGACAAACGCTCATCATATGTTAACCCACTCATTCCTGGGATCATTCTCGTGTTATCAGAAGTAAAAGCCAATTGCCCAATCCTTTATGTGGCAAGTAGATCCAATGATACCTTAATAATCACATTTGCAACTTTGCTAAAAGTAAAACTGGAAGCAATACAACTTTGGTAAAATGCTGCAACAATTTGATATTAACATTCAGAATGAGGCTGGGTTGGGGAGATATTTATGTGCAATGATACAGACCATTCAGCCCCCATCAGTACATGCTAACCCCTATCAGAGCAACCTCAAAGGTCCCGTTCCCCAGTAACCTTGTATGTAGTACTCCGTTTTTACCCTGCCTATCAACCAGAGCCAAGACACAAATTTTGACAAGCGCTTTAACCTTTTTTCAAATCATACCTACATTAGGGTAATTTACAATTGCTAATTAACCAACTAGGTTATTCTTTGTCCATGGGAGGCAACTGGAGCACTCAGAATGAAGGTACAGACTGCAAGCTGACACCTGAGGCCAGGATTGAACCTGGGTCCTTGGAGCTGTGATGTACCAGTGTTAGCGTCTGCACCACCCTGCCACCTACTCAGGTGGTCGAGGGTAAATCATCTGGAATGTGCCTAGACAGTATTCCTGGAGCGGCATGGTGAATTGAATCTGAATCTGAATCTGAATCACATAGTCAATTATTAATGCAGTCGGGTTCAGTTAGATTTCAATTGCATGGCGCTGAAAAGTTTGCAGTGTTTGCCAATGTAATTTCTATAACTTTAGACTTTAAAGACGCAGCACGGAAACAGTCCTTTCAGCCCACCGAGTCTGCATCGATCAGCGATCGCCCCATACACTAGCACTAGAGCTCCTAGACTGTGGAACAGCATCCCACTTCCCATCAGAACTGCCCCCTCCTTTAAGTCTAGACTAAGAACTGTACTCCCAAGCCTTTCCTGACGTCCTCTGAGCGAGGGCTAAATGTATACATGTATGTAGTTTGTTTATACTATTCTTATAACAAATGTAAAGCACTTTGGCCAACGAGAGTTGATTTTTAAATGTGCTATATAAATAAATGTGACTTGACTATTCTACACACCAGGGACAATTTACAATTTTACCGAAGCCAATTAACCTACAAACCTGTACATCATTGGATTGTGGGAGAAAACCGGAGCGCCCGGAGAAAACACACATGGTCACGGGGAGAATGTAGAGACTCCGTATAGACAGCACCCATAGTCGGGATCGAACCCAGGTCTCTGGCGTTGTAAGGCAGCAACTCTACCACTGTGCCACCTTGCCACCCAAAGCTAGGGATTTACAGAATTACTATTCTCCTATGTATCCATTATAAACCTTGGCCTCATATCTCTTGTATCTGATAGGCAAAACCAGTGAGGCTTGAAATGTGCAAGGAATCATCAAATGGTACAAAAGCATAGTTTTAACAACATTTGAAGTTAAAAGAGAACACTGAGGCTTAAATATGTTTCTCCAAACTGCTTCATGGAGGAGACCACTCGCAAATTGGAGGAACAGCATCTAATTTTTGGCTTGGGCTGCTTACAACCCAGCAGTATGAGTATTGATTTATCTAACATCAAGTAACCCTTGCATCCCCTCTCTCTCTATCCCTCTCCCACCCTAGTCGTACCAGCTTCAAAGACGTTGTTGAGTTTCGCTGTCTGTAACTCGTTTTCATCCAGTCCACAGATAACAATAGCCTGTTTCCTTTACCATTGTTACTTGTTTTACATATCCTTCATTCATTTGTTCTATATCTCTCTATATCACCGTCTATATGTCTCTTTTCCATCTCCCCCGTCTCTCAGTCTGAAGAAGGGTCTCGACCCGAAACATCACCTATTCCTTTTCTCCAGAGATGCTGTCAGACCCGCTGAGTTACTCCAGCTGTTTATGTCTATCTTTGGTATAAACCAGCATCTGCAGTTCCTTCCCACTCATGCTTTCTGTACTGTTTGGTCTTCTTTCAGGATCTGTGCAAAATTCTTTCACCGTGCTCCCATTTTAATATCCATATTCCTACCCACTATTAAATCAGCAAAATTTTACATACCTTCGTCGCAAATAATCTCTGCACAACGTTTAAAAAATGGAAACTTTGAAGGCCATAAACACGTTATAGTAATTAAACCGAATAACAAACACTCATTATTATTTGCCTTGGGACATTAGGAAGGAAGTATACGGTGAGATTGGAGAACGGCGGCTGCAAATGAGGCTTCTGCTAAATGAGAATTGAAATTGAGTTTGTTCCTGGGATACTTACAGAACTGTGAGATGGGTACATCTGGTAGCTGTGTGCTACCTTTCTTAGCGTTCAGCTTCTGGACCTGGGATGGTGGGGTGGGCTTGTAGGACTGGCCTGTAGCTCTGTACATAGCCTGGACCCACAGCACTCGGTCCTGTTCGTCATTGCTCGCGTACACCACGGTGTCACCTTCTTTCACAGCGTTAAAGAATGCTCGTCCATCATCGAGGCCTGTAAGTATGGAATAGAGATACTTTACTGCCACCTGTGACAAGGCACAGTGAGATTCCTTGCTTGCCCACCCAATGTATACAAATAGCGGCCCGCTAAGGCTCTGCCAGAGTGACAAAGTAGGCCGGATCCTCCATTGTTCCCCCCCCCACAGCGGCCCCCCCACAGCGGTCCCCATTGTTCTATTACCCCCCCTCACGGCCATTCCATACGCACGGTTCCTTTTGTACATTCAGCTCTTGTTCCACACATTAACTCCATCTATTCCTCTGGATGGGATTTGTTGCAGTATTTAAATCTTCCACATCCTTTAACACCTTGATGGTTTAGTTTAGTTTAAAGATACAGCGCAGAAACAGGCCCTTCGGCCCAACAAGTCTGCACCGACTAGCAATACCCGCACATTAACGCTGTCCTACACACACACTAGGGACAATTTGCACTTATACCAAGCCAATTAACCTACACACCTGTTCGTCTTTGGAACGTGTGAGGAAAGCGAAGATCTCGGAGAAAACCCACGCGGTCACGGGGAGAACGTAAAAAGTCCGGTCAGACAGCACCCGTAGTCGGGATCGAATCTGGGTCTACTGGAGCTGTAAGGCAGCAGCTCTATCGCTGCACCACCGTGCCGCCCGTTGCAGGTAACGGTGTCAGGGGTTATGGGGCAAAGGCAGGAGAATGAGGTTGAGGGAAAGATATATATAAGAAAGACTTTAGTCTGAAGAAGGGTCTCGACCCGAAACGTGACCTATTCCTTCTCTCCATAGATGCTGCCTCACCCGCTGTTATTCCAGCATTTTGTGTCTATCTTCGGTTTAAACCAGCATCTGCAGTTCCTTCCTACACAGCCACGATTGAGTGGCGGAATTGACCTGATGGGCCGAATGGCCTAATTCTTCTCCTATCACTTATGGCCTAATGAACTCAATGGGTGAATCGGTAAGTGTGAAATCTACACTCTTACCAATCTGCGCTCATGCCTTGCTCTTCCTAAGTAGAACTTTATTGAAGGGCAATGTTCAAAAAACATCCTGAGGGATCACAAAATCCCCAAACAATTAAAACCCAGGTGGGTTTAAATATGCTCCAGCATTTTTGTCTAGCTTTGAGGGAAAGATAGATCAGCCACGAATGAATGGCGGAGTAGACTTGATGGGCTGAATGGCCTAATTCTGCTCCTAGAATTTATGAGCTTATGAAAATAACATAATACTTCAAGCATAACCTGTGTAGTTCATTGCATGTTCTCAACACATTCAATGTGAATAAGCATTGCATTTCTCAAAGCAGCACCTCTAATTCACTGGGGAGCTCTCTTGTCTGCTGAGCTAGAGGGTTTATATCCCAATTCAGGGACTTTAGCATGAAAATCCAGACTAACACTTCTGCGTGGGACTAAGGAAGAGCAGCACTGCCGGAGGTGCTTTCTTCCTGAGGTGATGTTATGTTGAGTTCCTCGGAGTTCCAGTTTAGTTTATTGTCACATGTACCGAGGTACAGTGAAAAGCTTTTGTTGTGTGCTAACTATCTTCCCATCTTCTCTCTTATCAACAATCAGTTTTTTTAAAAAAAAAAAAAAATTTTTTTTTATTCAGAATAAGAAATATACAAAACAAAAACTGTGCAAAATCCCTCTGACATCCACAGCGGCTATATATATATATATATATATACATTGATGCGTATTGTAGTGTTCAGCAAGCTAACATTATACCCGGCACCCTTGCCACTCATATGGCCTCCTAGGGTGATATCTCTTCCCTTGTTTGAGGGTCATCTCCACCATAATCTGCCTCTCAATGTCCAGCAGCGGAATGGCCCTAGACTGTGGTCCTCCCCCAACGGAGTCTTGACGTTGGCTGCACCAGAGCTTCAGTGCGGCCCTCAGCTCGTACTCCTGCTGTCTGGAGTGGGCCAGACGGCCTGTTTCAATGTTGTGTGACTTTATCCCCCACTTTGAAGCCTTGGTCAGACTTTATTCGATCACCCTCATCTTCCTGCTCAACCTCTCCCTGTAGCTCAAGGCCTCGAGTCCTGGCAACATCCTCGTACATCTTCTCTGCACCCTTTCCATCTTGACAACATCTATCCTAAAACATGGCGTCCAAAACTGAACACAAATGTGGTCTCACCAACACACAGAGAGTTGTGAGTCTGTGGAATTCTCTGCCTCAGAGGGCGGTGGAGGCCGGATCTCTGGATACTTTCAAGAGAGAGCTAGATAGGGCTTTCACAGATAGCGGAGTCAGGGGATATGGGGAGAATACAGGAATGGGATACTGATTGGGGATGATCAGTCATGATCACATTGAATGGCATTGCTGGCTCGAAGGACCGAATGGCCTACTCCTGCACCTATAGTCTATTGTCTTATTTAAATGCAATATAACCTCCCCAACTTCTATCCTCAGTGCTCTGACTGATGAAGGACAATGTGCCAAAAGCCTTTTTGACCACCCTATCTACCTGCGATGCCACTTTCCACAATCTGTGCACCTGTACTCCTAAATCCCTCTGCTCTCCGACACTTCCCAGAGCCCTGCCATTCACAGTGTAGGTTTTGCCCACGTTGATGCTCCCAAAATGTAACCCCCGTGCATTTCTCTGCATTAAACTCCACCAACAATTCCTCAGCCCACTTGCCCAACCGATCAAGATCCTGCCGCAAGTCTAGGCGACCTTACAGCACATGTTGAACTGGAAACATCACAAAAGGTACCGTTTGTATTTATTTTCCGCGCGGTGCGTGATTAAAACAGATCCAAAAACAGCAGCAGCAAAGAATACGTGTGAAGCTGAAGAGGGCTGCCAATTTGCACTTTGCCTCGGAAACTGCACAGCCCAACTGTGATCCACATGCCTCTTATAACACAAAAACACTTTTGAAAGCAAACTCTCCAATGGATTCCACCCCCACCCCTCCCTCTATTGCATTGAAACATTCTGATTTCCGAGCACAAATTAGTCAATTGTTTTTTCCCTCTGACAGTGATACCTGGCTGCGGCTCTGTGTAGTCCACTGTGTATCCTTCCAGCTGCATTAACTCCTGGGGTTCTGACTTCTTCTCTCTGTAGCTACACATAGCAAACGTGTATTGACTAACCTGAAACAACAGGCAAAGCAAATTTAGCCTCAAGGATACCAGCTCCCTTAAGATCAGCAAATGGCACAAAAAATAACACAAGACCATTTTCCCATTTGCAAAATTAGACGGAATAATTACAGTGTGTAAGTATATCTCCTTGGGCTAGAACCTCTGATTGGCACAGAGTTTAAACGTATCGGTGTAATTCCCCGGTGCTACAGGAGGACTTTAACACTTTTCAAGTTCTTCCGAGCTTACAAATGTAGTTTTTTATTTTTTTTCGTTTTAGAGATACAGCGCGGAAACAGGCCCTTCGACCCACCGAGTCCGCACCAACCAGCGATCCCTGCACACGAACACTATCCTACACACACTAGGGACAATTTACATTTATACCAAGCCAATTAATCTACAAACCTGTACGTCTTTGGAGTGTGGGAGGAAACCGAAGATCTCCGAGAAAACACACGCAGGTCACGGGGAGAACGTACAAACTCCTGTAGTCGTGATCGAACCCGGTTCTCTGGCGCTGTAAGGCAGCAACTCTACTACTGCACCACCATGCTGCCCAATGTTTTAGGAGCTTTGATTATGAATCCAAGTCACCCTTGTTAATCATCAATCACTTCTCCCTCCCAATGGTATATAGTATTTCTTATGTCATGTTGTTGTGAGACAGTAAGTAGATGATCATTCACCAGATAAACAGAGTTAATTCAAGGTGCTCCTCACTTCCGACAACAACCTGAATACCAAGGGAGTGAGATTCCAGTGGGATATGTACAGGAGAGCGAGGCTGAAGAAAAAGATTAGATTAAACATTGATCTAAACATTTGTCTGATCATTATCATATCATACTTTATAGCCAAGTATGTTTTGCAACATACGAGGAATTGGATTTACCACACAGACATACCAATAAAAAGCAACGAAACACACTAAATCCATTTGAATATAAACATCCACCACAGTGACTCCTCCACATTCCTCACTGTGATGTAAGGCGAAAAAAAAGTTAAATCTCTTCCCTTCTTTGTTCTCCTGCGGTCGGGGGCCTCGAACATTCCGGGGGCGATCCTGGCTCCCGTAGCTGGTGGTTGGGCCCTCTGCGTTGGGGCGATCAAGCTCCCGCATTGGGGGGGATCTCAGCTCCCCCGCGCCGGGCGATCGGACCCTGGGTCAGAGCTGGTCGAACCTCCTGCGACTTTGGAGCTTCCCGACGTCTGCCTCTACCCGAGACTGCGAGCTCCTTGATGTTGGAATCCACAGGCGTCGATCCCGGGCAAGGGAATCGCAGGCTCCGATGGTAAGTCCACGGCCCCATGGCGGGGCTCAAAGTCAGTCTCGAGCAAGGCCTCTAACTGCATGATGTTAGGCTGCAGAGCGACCGGAGATACGAACCGGAAAACAATCATATCTCTGGCAAGGTAAGAGATTGGGGAAAAAGTTTCTCCCGACCACCCCCCGCTGTGTCACTGTGGTGGATGTTCATGTTAAAATGTATTTTAATAATAATAATAATAAATGTATTTGTATAGCACATTTAAAAACAACTCGCGTTGACCAAAGTGCTTCACATCAGTGCAGGTACTAATTTGATACATACATCGGTAGACAGACCCAACAATACATAAATAAACTGTTTACAGCGACCCCTCAGAGGGGCTCGAAAACACTAGGGAGTAGAAATAGGTTTTGAGTTGTGACTTAAAGCAGTCGATGGTGGGGGCAGTTCTGAGGGAGAGCGGGATGCTATTCCACAGTCTAGGTGCTGCAATTTTGTGTGTTCTGTTGCTTTTATTGGTACGACTGTATGGTAAATCAAATTCCTCGTATGTTGCAAAACATACTTGGCTAATAAAGTATGATTATGCTTATGAATATCTCCAATCTAAACTGCATTAAATCAGTTTACTATGACTTCCTGATGCAGATGCAGTATCATGTGGATAAATTGGTGGCAAAAACAGGAAAGTAGACTATTATCTGAATGGTGGCTAATTAGGAAAAGGGGAGATGCAGCGAGACCTGGGTGTCATGGTACACCAGTCATTGAAAGTAGGCATGAAGGTGCAGCAGGCAGTGAAGAAAGCGAATGGTATGTTAGCATTCATAGCAAAAGGATTTGAGTATAGGAGCAGAGATGTTCTACTGCAGTTGTACAGGGTCTTGGTGAGACCACACCTGGAGTATTGCATACAGTTTTGGTCTCCTAATCTGAGGAAAGACATTCTTGCCATACAGAGAAGTACAGAGAAGGTTCACCAGACTGATTCTTGGGATGTCAGGACTTTCATATGAAGAAAGACTGGATAGACTCAGCTTGTACTCGCAAGAATTTAGAAGATTGAGGGGGGATCTTATAGAAACTTACAAAATTCTTAAGGGGTTGGACAGGCTAGATGCAGGAAAATTGTTCCCGATGTCGGGGGAGTCCAGAACAAGGGGTCACAGTTTAAGGATAAGGGGGGAGTCTTTTAGGACCGAGATGAGAAAAACATTTTTCACACAGAGAGTGGTGAATCTCTGGAATTCTCTGCCAGAGAAGGTAGTTGAGGCCAGTTCATTGGCTATATTTAAGAGGGAGTTAGATGTGGCCCTTGTGGCTAAAGGGATTATTGGGTATGGAGAGAAGGTACAGGATACTGAGTTGGATGATCAGCCATGATCATATTGAATGTCAGTGCAGGCTAGAAGGGCCGAATGGCCTACTCCTGCACCTATGTTCTATGTTTCTATGTTTCCTCTCAGGCAGTTTGAGATTAGCAGTAAAATGTCAATTTTGCCACCAAGCCCACATCTCAAATGTTGAATAAGAAAGAACGCTGACCTGAACAAGGACAAAGTACCGCTTCTTCCACCTCTTCCAAACCTTCTGCCCGAGTGCGTGAAGATATCTGCAAATCGAGAAACAACATTTTGCATTAACAGCCATTTTCAACACAATATGTTATAGATTATTCCAGGGATGAAAAAACAGATCATCTGGAGTAATACAACGGTATTTGTTTATGTTAAGGTGATAATATGAGGAGTTTTCTGAAGGTTTAGTTTAGTTTTGTTTAGAGATACAGCGCGGAAACCGAATCCACACCGACCAGCTATCCCCGCACATTAACACTACCCTACACACACTAGGGACAATTTTACATTGACACTAAACCAATTAACCTACAAACCAGTAGGTCTTTGTAGTGTGGGAGGAAACCGAAGATCTCGGAGAAAATGTACAAACTCCATACTGACAAGAACCCATAGTCGGGATCGAACCCGGGTCTCTGGCGCTGTAATGCGGGTAGCTCTGCCGCAGCACCACCGTGCAGCGCAAGGTCCAACAGGTTATTGAGCCATGCGGGCTGCAATGGTACCAGATCTAACAATCAACCTTGGAAAGGTCAGTCGATCAGAATGGTAACGTTCAGTGTCTCAGGCTTTAGGAGGCTAAGCAAAACTGAACTCCTATCCATCAAACACAATTGGAGAAAGCTCACACAATGTTCAAAGAGCATTAGCAAGGATCAATATTTCGCTTTGATAAAATATTCCCACCTTTACTTGATGCACAACACCTGATTTTGTTCAGAGGAAGTTGAATTAGCACATGGCAGCAGTGGCTATGGGGGTCAAGGAAAGAGCGTTCTCGTTGCAACCCTGTTTCCACCAATCTTTCCACCGCCACGCACAAGAAGCGACAAGACGGACACCATTGTGTGCAGACGCCGAGAAGTGCGTCTAGCTCTGGCTGAACAACTTCTAATCTTGTGCGTGGACTCGATAAGAAGAAAATGCCGTGACTATCACTAAACACAAAAAAAAAACAAATCCTAAGAAGCATTCAAGTGCGTATGGTGCCCATAGATTCCAGAGAGTGACCATGGTGCCTCTGGACACCGCATGCTCCCTCTCCAGGGACACCGGGGCACAGACGTAAGCTGAAAGAAGGGCAGGCAGTCGGCCTGTGTGGAGGCCTTGGCTTCCCGCTTCCACGACGGAAGAAATAATGTTTGATGCAAGAATCACACTTCGATTGCTCGTGTACCAGACGACGTTCTGCCATTGCTTTGCTGCAGCCAGTGCCACATCTGTGCATCTGCGGAGATCGCACTGCCATTCCCATATATTACCCAGCATTGACTTATTCATAAAATATAGAAAGCAGCGAATAAGTTGGAGTTTTAATCAAACACGACACTCTACCACCACTATTGCAGCTCATGTTGTACTTCAAACCAGTTATAAAGATAGTCATACAGTGTTGATACAGGCCCATCAGCCTAGCTTGCCCACACCGACCAACATGCCCCATTGTGAGATGTTGAGAAAATGTAGAACAGCATTATTACATGTTGCTTGGGGTGGGAGATTGCAACCTTCACGTGGTCCGCCCTGTTTCGATGAATGCATTCAACCCAGCGTGCATAATCAAATAAGATCAAATAGAACAAGTTGTCCTCCAACTTTAGGCTGTGCACGCCATACGCAAGAAGAAGATATATTGTTTCACTTAGCCTATTCTGGTGTTCAGTTTGGAGATACAGCATGGAAACAGGCCTTTCGGCCCACCGAGGTCATGCAGACCATTGTTTATGTGACAATGATATACCTGAACCTAAACCAACAATGCCCACAGGCAGGGTGTGAATTAAAAGTACCACGTCTCACGTCCACACTGACGACGGACTGTAGTAAGATGCAAAAAGGTGCTTTGGTTGGGCTTCTGTATCAAATATCCAATCCAATCCAACTTTATTTGTTAAGCACTTTAAGACAACCAATGTTGACCAAAGTGCTGTACAGAAGAATAAACAAGACATCATAAACAGACAACATAACAGAACAGAACATAACAGCTCACATAAAGCGCAAAAATTACATATGAAATATAACAATCAATTAAAAGACATAAAACATGAGTAAAAATAATAACCACGCAATAAAGTAATCAAAATAAGAAATTAAATCAAGTAAATAAAGTCGACATCTTACTGGGTATCAAAGGCCACGGAGAAGAGATGGGTTTTAAGAAGTGATTTAAAAACAGACAGAGAAGAGGCCTGTTTAATGTGGAGAGGCAGATCGTTCCATATTTGGGTGCCGACACAGCAAAGGCACGGTCCACTCTGAGCTTCCGCTTAGTTTTAGGCCCACTCAGGAGCAGCTGATTATCTGACCTGAGAGAGCGTGCGGGTGTATAAGGGTGTAGAAGCTCAGATAAGTAGGGCGGGGCAAGACCAGTTAGGGATTTAAAAGCAAATAAAATATATATTTTTTTAAATATATATCTCGAAATATATATCGTGGATTTCTATTGAAATTTTAGGAAGCTGAAATTGGCACGCGTTTTATTAAAATATGAAAATGGTAGAGGTGATAGCTTCGTTACTCATTTCCAAATCAAGAATTTTAGGTTCCATCCTGCTTATATGCAATAGGTGTTCTAAACCCCTGCGGTTTGCCTGCAGATAGAGAACACAACAAAAATATTCTGTTCGCAGCTCCATGGCTATTTTTGGAGCCTTCTCGTACACTTTTTTCTTCCACTGTTAGTTGTATGAGCAACTGCAGTGAGGTGTCTGTGCCTGCTATTTTATTCATCTTCATTAGAAACGGAGTGGCGCAGCGGTGGAATCCAGAGACCGGGGTTCGATCCTGACGACGGGTGCTGTCTGTATGGAGTCTGCACGTTCTCTCTGTGCCCGTGTGGGCTTTCTGCGGGTGCTCTGGTTTCATATCCCACTCCACAGCTTTATAAGTTAATTGCCCTTGGGAAATTGTCCCTAGTGTGTAAGATAGTGCTAGTATACGGGGCAATCGCTGGTCGGCGCAGACTTGGTGGGTTGAAAGGCCTGTTTCTGCACTATATCTCTAAAATCTAAAGATTAATTAGTTTTCCAACAGGAATGGTCATGTTTGTGGGCTGGAGGGGAAAGGTGGGGTGTCAAGTGGAACAAATTGCAGTAGATGATCTGTATTTTCTTGCTAGTTCCCTCACACTCAGAAATATTGGCAGCAATGAACAAGTCTTGCTTTGGTACAAGTGCAGTTCAATTAAAGTCAGCACCAATACCTATTCCAATAGTGAAAGTCTGACATTTAAACGCCTCATGTATCGACATTTCAGGAATGATATAACAAAATAGAATTGGTGACGTTTCGGGTCGGAACTGAAGAAGGGTTCTGAGCCGAAACATCACATATTCTTTCTCTCTGCCTGACCCGTTGAGTTACTCCAATATTAATGCAATGACTAGTGGTCTCTCGGGCACTTGCACTGAGCTGCTGTGGCGTTCCGTCGGTGAATGAATGGACCATCTACAGAGGACGGACAAGAGCAGCATCCTTCTATCAACGACACTTTCAATTCCATGAGAGGCAACATAAGCTGAAATAACTGCTTTAAAAGACAACATTGGCTAAGGAGCTTCAGAAATAAGATGTGTCGGAAGTAAATTGCAGATGCTGGTTTACACCGAAGATAGACACAAAATGCTGGAGTAACTCAGCTGGACAGCCAGCATCTCTGGATTGAAGGAATGGGTGACGTTTTGGATCGAGACTGAAGTCAGAAGAAATTGTAGCCATTGTCAAAAGCGGAGCTGGTGTAAAGGCGAAAAGGAATTGAAGGTTGTGCAGGTAGCCTTGGAAGGTGAAATCAATTTGCTGGGGCGAAACCAGCGCAGATTCTTAAGAATAGGGAATAGAGGAAATATTGAACTTCGTGAAGTTATGGGGAGATTACATCAGAAGGGTCTCGACCCGAAATGTCACCCATTCCTTCTATCCAGAGATGCTGCCTGTCCCGCAGAGTTACTCCAGCATTTTGTGTCTATGTTCACAAATAAGATAACAGCCAGGTGGAACGATGCAAATAAATAAATTAAACCAGAACGCAATAAACTACATGTGTAGCCTGGGCACATGTGTGCAAATGTGCATTGACCATTTTCTAATTATAATCAAACAATATTCATTGTTGTGCTAGTCTCTTTACGGACCCATTGCCAGAAGAAATAAGCTCCAGGAGTTATTTTACTCACCTGGACAACTCCTGCATAAATTACTCTTGACATTCTGTCAGATAATATGACCATCTCTATTTCCAAATCTGTCACATTAAAGTGTGTACTGTAATAGGACATATTAGGACACAGTATTGCGTACAGTTTTGGTCTCCAAATCTGAGGAAGGACATTATTGCAATAGAGGGAGTGCAGAGAAGTTTCACCAGACTGATTCCTGGGATGCCAGGACTGTCTTATGAAGAAAGACTGGATAGACTTGGTTTATACTCTCTAGAATTTAAGAGATTGAGAGGGGATCTTATAGAAACTTACAAAATTCTTAAGGGGTTGGACAGGCTAGATGCAGGAAGATTGTTCCCGATGTTGGGGAAGTCCAGGACAAGGGGTCGCAGCTTAAGGATAAGGGGGAAATCCTTTAAAACTGAGATGAGGAGAACTTTTTTCACACAGAGAGTGGTGAATCTCTGGAACTCTCTGCCACAGAGGGTAGTTGAGGCCAGTTCATTAGCTATATTTAAAAGGGAGTTAGATGTGGCCCTTGTGGCCAAGGGGATCAGAGGGTATGGAGAGAAGGCAGGTACGGGATACTGAGTTGGATGATCAGTCATGATCATATTGAATGGCGGTGCAGGCTCGAAGGGCCGAATGGCCTACTCCTGCACCTAATTTCTATGTTTCTATGTTTTTATATAGGCGTCAAGCCTTATTGAGAATAGCTCAAATGAAGACGCATCGTCTTTGTCACCGGGAGAACTAAATGTGTCTCTTGCCTTGTAACCCAGAGGCAATGCACCTAGATTCAAGGGTGGTGGCCCGATACCTACTAAACTGGATTTTACCTCAAACATTTCTATCTCTGAAGATAGACATAAAATATTGGAGTAACTCAGCGTGGATCATTGTTCGCTGAGGGGAAGGTGACAATGAGGCATCCAATCAGTAAAATTAATCAGGGCAGTGAAACTAGTCAGAGAACTAGGGTGGGGGAAGGAGAGAGAGAGGGTTTGCAAAGGTTACTTCAAGTTAGAGAAATCAATGTTCATACCGCCGGGTTCCTACCAAAGATCCTACAGCGAGCAAGATGGTCCACTCAACGAAAAATAAGTAGTAAGGTCATGGGCAGATTCATGGGTCATTTAAGGCCCCATTTCCGTAACCGACTTCCGTCTCCGCACAAAAGATCCCGTAGGATACTAGTGCGTGGACTGAAGCCGGTTATGGAAACACCCTCGTAAAAATAAAAGTTATTTGGTAAAAATCTTCTCCTCATTTTCAGAATTTTAATTTATTAACACAAACTGTTCCCCCGCAACGTTGATTACACTGCGAGTCGGGTCGGGTCGGGTTACGGAAATGGATGAAAAAAAAAGCCCACGTTCCGTTCCGTTGCGTACTACACGTCAGCCCATTGCATTTAGCAGGAGTGGCCTATCTTGGCCTATCTATAGGATCTTTGGTGTAAACTACCCAAGCGAAATATGAGGTGCTGTTCCTCCAATTTGCGTTGGGCCTCTGGCAGTGGAGGAGGCCCGGGACGGAAATGTCAGTGTGGGAATGGGAGGGGGAGTGGGAGTATTTAAAAAAATGGGAGATTGGGTAGGCCTAGATGGACTGAGCGGAGTTGTTCAGCGAAATAATCGCCCAGTCTGCGCTTGGTTTTGTCGATATATTGGAGATTCTATCTCCAAACCCTATTCCGTACGCAGGGCCCAAAAGCCATTTCCCAGACCTGCTTCAAGTTAGAAAGACAAAGCTCACAATTCCAACCAGTCCTTTGTTTGACAGCCCGATTAAGATAACTGGTCTCAAGTGCCCATTTATTCCTAATGGCAGGCTGCCTAAAGCCTGCAATCTGCTTACTTTACACAGGATTAGCTAACAAAGAAATTAGCACCATCCACACAAAGCTGGGATTTAACATGGCTCACATCTTTACAGCATAAGGATTTTCAAATTTAGTATCATTATAGGAAGGTAATCCCAGGGGTCAAATCCTTTCTCACATTCTTTCACCAGGTAATGCAGACACAACACAATAACAATTTACATGGACAAAATATATTACTGGTATAGTCAGTGGCGGACTGGGTCTAAAAATATTGGTTGCCAGGAGACAAAGGGGGCCCACTTCATTAGGGGCCTACTTGCCATCGGGCAAGCTGACACCCTGGCCAGTCTGCCACTGGGCATAGTTACAAAATTCTGGAGTAACTCAGCGGGACTGGCGGCATCTCTGAAGAGTTTTGAAGAAGGGTCTCGACCCGAAACGTCACCCATTCCCACCATCCAGAGATGCTGCCTGTCCCGCTGAGTTACCCCAGCATTTTGTGTCCATCTTCAGTGTAAACCACCATCTGCAGTTCTTTCCCACACAGTATTACTGGTACCCTTGAAGTTCCAAAGCTGAGATGATCAGATAGATTAACCTGGTTTACCCGGGGAACTTGCAAACATTAGTGTTTCTAAACAAAATCCTTCAGTTATTTCAGAAGTCAGTTATAGGGGGGGCAGTTGTACAGGGTCTTGGTGAGACCACACCTGGAGTATTGCGTACAGTTTTGGTCTCCAAATCTGAGGAAGGACATTATTGCCATAGAGGGAGTGCAGAGACGGTTCACCAGACTGATTCCTGGAATGTCAGGACTGTCTTATGAAGAAAGACTGGATAGACTTGGTTTATACTCTCTAGAATTTAGAAGATTGAGAGGGGTATAGAAACTTACAAAATTCTAAGGGGTTGGACAGGCTAGATGCAGGAAGATTGTTCCCGATGTTAGGGAAGTCCAGGACAAGGGGTCACAGCTGATAAAGGGGAAATCCTTTAAAACCGAGATGAGAAGAACTTTTTTCACGCAGAGAGTGGTGAATCTCTGCAACTCTCTGCCACAGAGGTTAGTTGAGGCCAGTTCATTGGCTATATTTAAGAGGGAGTTAGATGTGGCCCTTGTGGCTAAGGGGATCAGGGGGTATGGAGAGAAGGCAGGTACGGGATACTGAGTTGGATGATCAGCCATGATCATATTGAATGGCAGTGCAGGCTCGAAGGGCCGAATGGCCTACTCCTGCACCTAATTTCTATGTTTCTAAGTCAGTTTAAAAGGGAATTTACGTGACTGCATTTTTGTCCGATGGGTGAACTCATTGTTCCATCGGCGGGCTATGGTTTGAGAAGCAACCAATTATGACTAATCCATCGCAGTTCGGAACATTTTCCATATTCTTGCAAGATTATTAATGTCTGGAAAGTTGTGTGACATATCTGTTGAAACAAAGAACTGCAGATGCTGGTTTATACCATTCATAAGTTCTTGGAGCAGAAGGAGGCTATTCGGCCCATCAGGTCTACTCCGTTTTTCAACCCTGGCTGATCCACCTTTACCTCTCAACCCCATTCTCCTGCCTTCTCCCCATAACCCCAGACACCCTCAATAATCGCAAATCTGTTAATCTCCAATTCAAAGAAGGATCCCGACCCAAAACGTCACCCACACTTTTCTTCTGAATAAGGGTGTCGACCTGAAACGTCACCCATCCTATTTCTCCAGAGATGCTGCTTGACCTGCTGAGTTACTTCAGCACTTTGTGCCTTATCTTTGACATATATGTTGTTTGTGTATCTCCCGAGGGCATCGATCACTAGTGAAGCAACTTCAGGTATGATACAGGAAGATGAAGGACTGTAACCTTCTCAACATAGTTTTTTGAAGGTCCTGAAATTACTTGGAGATTCTACTAATGCAAGCAAGTTTATTTATATAGCACATTTCAGCAACAAGGCAATTCAAAGTGCTTTACACAAAGCATTAAAAAACATTCAAAAGCAATTAAAAACAGTAATTAAAAAAAATAGAAAATAAAAATGGTGATGCACATAGCATATTCTCAGAATAATCTTAAATCTTTTCTAAAACTATTGACATTTGGGAGAAGTGCAGCCCCTTAAATTGAACAGTTATCAGTATACACATTGTATCCAAACCTTTCTACTAGTTAACTTTGAAGTCCATGTCAGGCTTTTCCTCTGTATAATTCGACAGTGAGTTATTTCCTTTCATGACCAAGTGATATCCCCATATGTTTCACAGCAAAAAAAAAACTTTAGAAGCAGGGGGGCTATTATTTGGTAGGAAACACAACAGCTATTTTGTCGACCGCTGAGCCCAACACAGAATAATCTGACAGTGAGAAGTTTATGGTTATGGTTAGGGAATTAATTTTGGTCAGACAGATTCAGATTCAGATTCAATTTTAATTGTCATTGTCAGTGTACAGTACAGAGACAACGAAATGCAGACCATCGCAACATCATGAGTTTGAGTTTAGTTTATTGTTGCGTGCCAACCAGTCCGCGGAAAGACAACACATGATTACAATCGAGCCGTCCACAGTGTACAGATGCATGATAAAGGGAATAACGTTTGGTGCAAGGGGAAAATCTTGAGGAAGATCATCTCTTTCCTTTGAAATAACATCATGATTTAGTTTTAATTATTCACTCAAAAGACAACCCTTTCAAGACTGTCTTTGGGATTTGAATCCACAGCTTTCTGATTTCAATACAATAGTAATAACTGACGCATTACTCATTAACCATATAACCATATAACAATTACAGCACGGAAACAGGCCCTCTCGGCCCTACAAGTCCATGCCGAACACTCTTTTTTCCCCTTAGTCCCACCTGCCTGCACTCATACCATAACCCTCCATTCCCTTCTCATCCATATGCCTATCCAATTTTATTTTTAAATGATACCAATGAACCTGCCTCCACCACTTCCACTGGAAGCTCATTCCACACCGCTACCACTCTCTGAGTAAAGAAGTTCCCCTTCATGTTACCCCTAAACTTCTGTCCCTTAATTCTGAAGTCATGTCCTCTTGTTTGAATCTTCCCTATTCTCAAAGGGAAAAGCTTGTCCACATCAACTCTGTCTATCCCTCTCATCATTTTAAAGACCTCTATCAAGTCCCCCCTTAACTTTCTGCGCTCCAGAGAACAAAGACCTAACTTATTCAACCTATCTCTGTAACTTAGTTGTTGAAACCCAGGCAACATTCTAGTAAATCTCCTCTGTTCTCTCTCTATTTTGTTGACATCCTTCCTATAATTGTACACCATACTTCAGATTTGGTCTCACCAATGCCTTGTACAATTTTAACATTACATCCCAGCTTCTATACCCATTCTCTCCAGACCGATCTTTGTCTAAATCTTTATTGTTAACTTCCTTCCAATCATGAATGAACAACATTCACTCCTTGAGTTGGTTAAGGTTTACTCAATCCAGTTGTTGGATAAGGATTAATTATTTGCCAACAACTCTCACCAACTTCTACAGATGCGCCATAGAAAGTGTTTGATCAGGATGCTGAGCCGCTTGGTTTGGGAACAGCTCCATTCAAGGCGGCACGAAATTGCAGTGAATCGTGGACGCAGCCCACACTGTGACACAAACCAACCTCCCTTCCATTGACTGTATTTATACCTCATGCTGCCTCGGCAAGGCCAGCAGCACATTCAGGATGAGTCGCACCCTGACCACTCCCTCTTCTCCCCTCTCTCCAATTCAAAGAAGGACCCCGACCTGAAACATCACCCACCCTTTTCTTCTGAACAAGAGTGCTGACCCAAAACGGCATAGAAGTGTGAATACGCACACTAGGGTGGTGAATCTGTGGAATTCTTTGCCACAGAAGGCTGTGGAGGCAAAGTCAATGCATATATTTAAGGCAGAGATAGATAGATTTTACTTCGGAGTCACGTGAGTGACTACGTGAAGAACCCACCCAGCGCGCAGGCGCGGCATTACGTCAGCAGTGCAACAGCGGCAGCAGCTGGAGCCAGGCTCTCCAGCTGCAGCATAAAGACGAGACCTCAGGTAAGTGCCTTTTTTGTTACAGAGTCGCGCTAGAGAGAATAATGGCCTCTCGCAAGCGACCAGCCAGGAGGACTGCCTGCCCTACTCCACCCGAGGACGGGTCCATAGCGGGACGGCAGCCTCTCGCAGCGGAGGAGCTTTTTCAACGCTCCCGCTCACCCGACACCGAGCCGCCCCCAGTGCTGCAGATCTCAACGCCCCGCACAGGGAGGAAGGCGACACAGAAAACCGACCGGCCGGTGTCCTCCGATGATTCGGAGGAACGGGAACACTCTCCCCCACCGAAAAGGGGAGACGCTCGGATAAGCTGCATGAGGCAGCTCCTCGAACGTATGATTAATGAGGAGATGCGGCATCTCCCAGGAGGACGGGCTTTGGCCTCCTCCTCTCCACACCCTTCTGTACCCTCTATATTCGAGGGCAGTAAGGGAGGCCAGGACTGGGCTGGCCTATCCCAAGGGCAGGCGGAGGATATCGTCAGCATGCCGGGCGTGCCGGAAGAAGAGCTACTGGGTGTAGTGGGCCGATATGCGGCACCACCAACAACTGGGATGGTGTTGCCACCCAGAATGGCGGCAACTATAAACAGGCTGTCCAACAACCCGCTGCAGGACAAGGCTGTCCAGCAGGCCCTTGACAACTACATCGCGCCCGAAAATTGCGAGGCGCTGAGGGTCAAGACGGTAAATGGGCAGATCTGGAACCAGCTGGGGCAGCACATAAGGGCTCAGGAGGTCAAAATGCAGCGAGTCCTGAAGCTCCACTCAGCAGCCGTCACCGCCTTTGCTCGGTCCGTTGGGGATGAAGACCTGACCATACCCCAGCAGGATGCCCTCGCACTGATGTGCGGCACCACGTACGAGCTAAACAACCTACGGCGGGACAACATCAGGCCTGCCCTCAACCCAACATATGCGGGCCTCTGTAAAGCTCCAGCGCCCGAACGACAGGCGCTGCTATTTGGTGCGGATCTGGCCAAAAGGCTCAAGGAGTTGGAAGAGGCGGCAAAACCAGTAGGCCTCATGAGGGCAGGGCCAGGACCGAGCAGGGCGAAGACACCCAGTTGGCCGCACGCCTCGGCAGCCACCAGCAGATACCGAGCTGGTGAAAGCCTGGTGACCGCCTCCCACTACCCCCAGTGCTCTTTTTTAGAGCGGGGCCCAGGGCGGAGCCGTGGGAAGATGCGCCGCCCCACCGCAGCACCAACACGGACAACCTTGGGCCAGACCCACCGGAAACGACCCCACAAGTGAACATGGAGGTAGGTGGGTCTGGTTCCTGTCAACATACACAGACAAAGGGTGTAGTATTAACAGGGGGACGTTTGAGGTTCTTCAAGCATGTGTGGTGCTCCCTTACAAACAATCAGTTTATACTCAACAGTATTAGTGGATACAAGATTGAATTCAAACCAGGCGTAGAACCGCCAGTTCAGCACATGCCCCAAAGGGTGTTCCTTCCCTCGGCAGTTGAGAAGGTAGAAGGACAAGCTGAACTTGATCGGCTCGTGGCTAAAGGCATCATAGAAATGACCACACACGAGCCGCAAGAATTTGTATCAAATATTTTTCTCTCAAAACCAAAAAAAGATGGTGGATGTCGCATTATTATTGATCTGACATCACTTAATCAGTCTGTTGAGTATCAACATTTCAAAATGGAGACATTTGTCACTGCCAGACAACTGATCTCCAAGGGATACTACATGGCAAGCATAGATATCAAAGATGCTTACTATTTGGTACCCATTCATAAAGATTACTTTAAATATCTGAAATTTATCTGGAGGGGCCAGCTATGGCAGTACCGAGCTTTGCCCAATGGTTTAACGACAGCTCCCAGACTATTTACGAAAATTCTTAAAGTGGCCATGAAGAAATTGAGAGAACTAAAACATTTAGTAGTGGCCTATCTGGACGATGTTCTCATATTAGGAAGAACACGGGAACAAGCTGTCGCAGGAGTGTTAGCCACTAAACAACTCCTTGAAACTTTGGGTTTTATCCTCCACCCAGATAAATCAATATTGGAGCCTACTACTAACATGGATTACTTAGGCTTCACTATTGACACGATTCACATGACTGTCACTCTGCCCAGAAACAAAACAGTTTCACTCATTGAAGCTTGTAGCCATTTAATTGCCACACCGCAACCTAGAATACGGCATGTAGCCAGAGTTATTGGCTCTATAGTAGCAGCATTTCCGGCTGCCCAACATGGGCCCTTGCATTATCAAAATCTACAAAGAGCAAGGACTCATGCATTACGCCTTCATAGGGGGCATTATGATCGCAAAATGGATTTACCCGCTGAAGCCAAATCAGAACTTCAGTGGTGGGTTGACAATATTTGGCACAGTCACAGTCCTATCACCGTAACCAATCCTAACATAACCATTGCAACGGATGCCAGTGCTTTAGGCTGGGGAGCTACTAACTCCAAAGACAGCACAGGTGGCAGATGGACTAACTCAGAGGCATCGCTACTACAATCACTGGGCATTAGCTTTTTGGAAATGCTCGCCGCCTTTTATGGGCTAAAAGCATATGCATCTGGTATGCGACACGTGCATGTTAGAATTATGATCGACAACACTACGGCAGTATCTTATATCCAGCACATGGGTGGCATTAAATCAGTATCATGCGACAAATTAACTGCTATAATCTGGCAATGGTGTGTCGAGAGACATATTTGGCTATCAGCTGCCTATTTACCAGGCAAGCTAAATTTAGTGGCGGACACCAGGTCACGAAAATTCAACGACAACATCGAATGGATGTTGGACCCAAAATCATTTGCTAAAATTATCAAGCAATATGGTACGCCAGATATAGATTTGTTTGCGTCTAGGTTAAATCACCAACTACCCATGTATGTGGCTTGGGAACCAGACCCAGAGGCAGCAGCGGTAGATGCCTTCACGCTGGACTGGGGAAATTTCTTTTTCTATGCTTTCCCTCCCTTCTGCCTCATTAGTCGGGTACTCCAGAAAATTCAGGCAGACTCAGCCTCTGGCATTCTGGTCGTGCCCGACTGGCCTACCCAACCATGGTTCCCAATGTTCCACGACATGGTGGTAGAGACACCAATGGTCCTTCAACACCACCCCCAATTATTGACTCACCCGGTAACTGGCATTAGCCATCCATGCCACCAAAAATTGAAACTCCTGGTTTCCAGATTTTGAACAGGCCTTACCGGGGATTGGGGTTATCAGACAGAACAATCACCACCATGTCGGCATCCCTGCGAGTTTCCACCAAGAAACAGTACCTGACCTTCATCAGGAAATGGGAACAGTACTGTCTGGACGCAGGGACATCCTACACGACGACTTCGATCTCGGATGTGCTGGAGTTCCTGGCCCACCTGCACCATGATCTCAAGATGAGCTACAGTGCCATCAACACGGCTCGGAGCGCACTGTCCGCATATCTCATGCCGATAGAACAGCATAGTGTGGGATCCCACCCTCTAGTCATCAGACTCCTTAAGGGGATCTTTAATACCAAACCCCCTACACCTAGATACACTCACATGTGGGATGTGAGTGTAGTTCTCACACACCTTCGAGGTTGGCCTCCGGTGGGATCCCTGAGCCTGGAACAGGCCACTTACAAAACCCTCATGCTCATGGCGCTTGTCTCAGCTCAAAGGGTCCAGTCGCTCCATCAGCTTAATCTGAACTACATGGTGACCACCCCAGATACCATTACTTTCACTATGCCGGGGTTGGTAAAACAAAGTAGACCAGGTACATCAAACTCCCCGTTGATCTTCCGGGCTTACCCTCCAGAACCTAGGCTGTGTGTGGTGACCCACCTTCATCATTATCTAGACACAACCCAAACGCTAAGAGGGAGAGAGAAAGCCTTATGGGTTAGCCACAGAAAGCCTTTTGGACGGGTAACCAGCCAAACATTATCCAGATGGTTGAAACAGGTCCTCAGCATGGCAGGGATTAACACAAATGTTTTTAAATCCCATTCAACCAGGGCAGCGTCCACCTCAGCGGCGGATAGGATGCAGGTTCCCCTCGACCACATCCTCAGAGCAGCGGGATGGTCAAGGGAATCGACATTCCAACGATTTTACAACAAACCGCTGATGGAACAGGACGTCTTTGCGGATACCGTTTTAAAAACCGCAAAGTTATGATTTAAAGCCCATGGGAGCTATTTTGTTTTTGTTATAGTTAATAAATATTTCTTTTATAACTAAACAAACTTGTTGGTCTCTAGCTACCACTTCCTCCCTCGATGATCTTTCGGCAGTGAGTGATATAACTGTTACACGGTTTGAAATCACAGACCTTTGAAGTCTTCACGTAGTCACTCACGTGACTCCGAAGTAAAATAGTAAGATTAAACGAGTACTTACCAGTACGAAGTTTGATCTGTATTTTATGAGGAGTTACGATGAGGGATTACGTGCCCTCCGCTCCCACCCTCATTATATAGATCAAATTCGGACTAATGTCTCGTTGGTCTTCACTATCTTTACTTCAACTAGTGTCTATCTGTGATTCCACACCGCTGCTTGGAAGTATGCCGCGCCTGCGCGCTGGGTGGGTTCTTCACGTAATCCCTCATCGTAACTCCTCATAAAATACAGATCAAACTTCGTACTGGTAAGTACTCGTTTAATCTTACTATTATTGATTAGTATGGATGTCATGGGGTTATGGGGAGAAGGCAAGAGAATGGGGTTAGGAGGGAGAGATAGATCAGCCATGATTGAATGGCAAAGTAGACTTGATGGGTCGAATGACTTAATTCTACTCCTATCACTTATTATCTTATGACCTCCAAATTCAGGGACAGTTTCTTCCCAGCTGTTATCAGGCAACTGAATCATCCTACCTCAACCAGAGTCCTGAACTACTAGCTATCTCATTGGTGACCCTCGAACTATCTTTCATCGGACTTTACTGGCTTTACCTTGAACTCAACGTAATTCCCTTATCATGTATCTATACACCGTAAATGGCTCGATTGCAATTGTGCATTGTCTTCCCGCTGACTGGTTAGCACGCACCAAAAGCCTTTCACTGTACCTCGGTACACGTGACAATACACTAGACAGAAACTGGAACTAAAGTGATCAATACATCAACTTGCAACCTTATAGCATTGTCCATTTCAATGGTCTCTCGATTGGTGTGAAAGTTGCCATTTAAATGGGGGTCAAGGAATGAGCGGTCACGTCGCGGCCCTTGTCTTTCCACCACCAAGCACAAGAAGCGACAAGACAGACACCAATGTGCGCCGATGCCGAGAGTCTTGTGTGTTCAGCTCCGGCTGAACAACTTCGAATCTTGTGTGTGGACTCGATAAGAAGAAGATACCCATTTAAATGGAACTTTCCACTATCACTTTCTCATTTTAGACTCAGGAAAGACAAGCTTGGCATTATTGTGTAAGAAGGAACTGCAGATGCTGGTTTAAATCGAAGATAGACACAAAAAGCTGGAGTAACTCAGCGGGACATGCAGCATCTCCGCAGAGAGGAATGGCTGACGTTTCGGGTCGAGACCCTTCGTCAGACCTTCAGAAGAAGAAGGGTCCCGACCCGAAATGTCACCCATTCCTTCTCTCCAGAGATGCTGCCTGTCCCGCTGAGTTACTCCAGCTTTTTTGTGTCTCGCTCTGCAATATTGTCTCCCCAAGATTCTAATCGAAATAACGGCCCTGTTGTGATAGACTGGCTGCATGTAATTGATTCAAACCATTATGGAGCAAGGTTATATTCATCAAGAGAATATAAATATGTCAGAAGTACAAAATACATATTTCAGTCAGCGTTTAAAAGAAGATTGTTTTCTTTGGTAGATCACCATGATCTATTCTCGCACTCCCCTTTTTTTTCTTGAGGTATGCAGTAAAATCTAACTTGAATTATTGGCCCATTGTTTGTGCAAGGTTTCATAAACTCAAATGGCGAAATAAAAAAATGCACTGAAAGAAAATCAATGCGCGGGGAAATCAATACCTGGAACTATTTTCCTTCTGCCGAAGCGCAAATTTCCCAGTCAAGGTCCAGAGACCAATTAATGCAGTCTAAGAAATCTAGGACATTCTGATTGAGTTCAGTTAACAGCTGGCAAAAGTAATCATCCACTTGTGAAAATGATTTTTCACTTCATTCTCAAATACCTTTCAGGCTCTCATGATTCCATTTAGCTGACAACAATGCAGGATATCTCTGGCTATTGCAGCATTCAATGTTGGACCCAATGCCTGGGGGCACCCTGAGTCCTCACAGCGCATTCTATACTCGCTGCATGAAAGGAGCCATCCGGATACTGCATTCCTTCCTTTATTTTTGCCGATGCAAAAAAAGTAAGGCAGAGAGAGACAGAGAGAGAGAGAGAGAGCGAGAGAGAGAGAGAGAGAGAGAGAGCAACGTAAACAAGGCCAGGGCACTGGATAGTTGACGCCAAAACCGTTCCACCACGTTGAAACATTCGAGGTGGTGTTGGGAAGAAAAGTTGAGGCAAACTTTTATTGGGAACAGTATACTTTGGACTGACAATGGCCACTTGAGCCATCACTTGTTTGATGGGGGAATGGACATTAAAACTGGGTTGCCACAATTCCACTGTGAGAGAGAGAGGGAGAGAGGGGAGAGGGAGGGAGAGAGGAGGAGAGGGAGAGAGAGGGAGAGAAGGGAGAGAGGGAGAGAGGAGGGAGAGGGAGAGAGAGAGAGAGAGAGAGAGAGAGAGCGAGAGAGAAAGAGAGAGGGAGAGAGGGAGAGAGAGAGAGAGAAAAAGTAAAAGTGTTAAAAATAGAGCCCCTCGCTCTCAAAGCTCCTTTGATGAAATGCTCTTCCTCTGTTTCTTAGCAACCGATGACAAAATGGCGGAAGGGCCATAACAGGCTGCTGCACACTCGCGCCCTTGTTTAAAGTGGACAAGTCAGTTGTTATACTTAATTACACATTTGATAGCAATTATTTTATTTTTTATTTCTGAAACAAGATATAAACAAGATAACAAGATACAGAGCCTCACAACCCAAAGGACAAGGATATTGATTGGAGAGGGCAGCAAAATAATGGACCAAACATAGACACATGCTGGAGTAACTCAGCGGGTCAGGCACCATCTCTGTAGAAAAGGAATAGGTGATGTTTTGGGTCGACACCCTTCTTCTGAAGAAACATCTCGACTGAAACGTCACCTAGTTCTTTTCTTCAGATATGCTGCCTGATCCGCTGATTTACTCCAGCAGTTTGTGTCTATTTTGGTGTAAACCAGCATCAGCAGTAACTTCCAAAGCAAAATAATGTTTTATTTGCCTTTGTTTTACAAATGCTATCTCCCTCATATATATAAGAAAGATAGGCACAGAATGCTGGAATAACTCAGCAGGTCAGGCAGCATCTGTGGAGAAAAGGAACAGGTGACGTTTTGGGTCAAAACCCTTCTTCAGACTGGAGACTGGAGCAGTCTGAACAAGGGTCTCGACCCGAAACATCACCTATTTATTTTCTCCAGGGATGTTGTCTGACCCGCTGAGTTACTCCATCACTTTGTGAATATCTTCAGCATCTGCAGTTTCTTCCTACACATAACAGGGAATCTGTCGTCTGTGATCCTGAGAATGGCATTCCGTCCACCACAGCATCTGCAGTTCCTTCCTACACATTCCCTCCTTTCTATTCCGTTTGGAGTTACTACTGCCAAACATAACGCAAGGAAAGACACAAAATCTGGAGTAGTTCAGTGGGTCAGGCAGCATCCCTGGAAAATATGGATCGGTGATGTATCGGGTCGGGATCTTTCTCCCACAACCAGCATCTGCCGTTCCTTGTTTATACTTGGAGGGAGGATGGGTGTCTTAATCAGCTAGAGCAGAAGATGTCAAGCTTAGACAGTGAGGTAGTGTCTTTGGTAAAAATACCATTGTGTTATGCAAACCGTTATTGTGAACCATGCAGACTCTGCGTCTGATAAAGATGCAGAAAGAAGCTACCAATCTTTCATTGCAAACCAAGTAATGCAATAGATCGTAGTTTTAGCACGCACATTATCCTGTTAAACACCAATACTTAATTACTTTAAAAAAAAAAGAGTACTCAAAGCTAACATAATTATTCAAGACCTGACAATTCTAAAAAACATTTAAATGAGCGCAGAGAAGTTTCATGTAACTTTAAAATAAAGAGAAGCCTAAGAAAAGTTCTCTGCTGCCAAGGGTCCTAACACGAAGTGTCACCTATCCATGTTCTCCAGAGATGCTGCCTGTCCTGCTCAGTTACTCCAGCACTTTATGTCCTCTCATTTCTTAATACTGAAGAAGGGTCTCTACCCGGAAAATTGCCCATTCAATTACTCCAGAGATGCTGTCTGTCCTGCTGAGTTACTCCAGCACTTTGTGGCCTCACTTCTTTATACTGGCCATCTCCCCTCCATTCTATCAGTCCAGAGGAAGACCCCTGACCTGGAACATCGTCTGCCCATTTCCCCCCACAGATGCTGCCTGACCCGCTGAGTTCCACCAGCAGTTTGTTTTTTGACACCAGATTCTAGCATCTGCTGTGTTTTGTGTCTACCTGAGGCTGTTCTTCTTCCGAATTCACTTGTACATCTATCACATAAAATTATTCAAAATATCCAAATCCCACGTCTGCTTTTCTGAGACAGGATATGATATAATCATCGGGGAGAATATAATTTAAAAATCCTATCTTTTTAAAAAAAATTTTTTTAATTTTATTTTTATTAGAAGTACAATAAGTTGCAGTAATACACACCACATATATCTCATTACATTTGTTGTACCCCTTCATTTTTGAACTTTAAAAAAGATAGAAATAAAAGAAGTAAGAGTCGTGAAGGTGCAGGAAAGTGTTGGGAAAAGAAAGCCCATTAGAAAAGAAGAAAGTTAAGAAATGGACGGAAGGAAGGAAGGAAGGAAGGAAGGAAGGAAGGAAGGAAGGAAGGAAGGAAGGAAGGAAGGAAGAAAGAAGGAAAGAAGGAAAGAAGGAAGGAAGGAAAGAAGGAAAGAAGGAAAGAAAGGAAAGAAAGAAAGAAAGAAAGAAAGAAAGAAAGAAAGAAAGAAAGAAAGAAAGAAAGAGTAACAATCGCTCTATTAGGAAAAAAAAAAACTCCGCAAAAAGGGATATACCAATTATATTTTTCACCCCCCAAAATCCTATCTTACTCGTGGTAATGGTGCATTCAGTTCAGTTCAGTTCATTGTCACGTGTACCGAGGTATAGTGGAAAGCTCTTGTTTCATGCTATCCAGGAAAGACAATACATGATTACAATCGAGCCGCTTACAATGCATAGATGCATGATACTCTACTTGAGAATGCGAAGGTAGATTCAAAATCGAGGAATTTGTTTGTTGATTTTAGCTCTGCATTCAACACCATTGTGCCAGTGCTACTACACTCGAAACTTTCCGAGTTGACTGTGACTGAACCCCTCCGTCAGTGGATCACCAGCTTCCTGACAGATAGGAAGCAGCATGTGAGGTTGGGAAAGTACATCTCGGACCCGCAAACGCTCAGCATAGGAGCACCACAAGGCTGTGTACTCTCCCCTCTCCTCTACTCGCTCTACACCAATGACTGCACCTCCACTGACTCCTCTGTCAAGCTTCTGAAGTTTGCGGACGACACAAGGTTGATTGGACTGATCCAGGATGGGGAGGAATCTGCCTACAGACAGGAAGTGACACAACTGCCATCCTGGTGCCATCGCAACAATCTGGAGCTCAATGCTCTTAAGACAGTGGAATTGGTAGTAGACTTTAGGAGAGCACCCCCTCCCCTGACCTCACTCACCATCAACACCACAGTCACATCTGTGGAGTCTTTTAAGTTCCTGGGAACCATCATCTCCAAGGACCTTAAGTGAGGGGCTACCATCGACTCCACAGTCAAAAAGGCACAACAGAGGATGTACTTCCTGCAGCAGCTGAGGAAGCACAATCTGCCACAGGCAATGATGGTCCAATTCTACATGGCCATCGTAGAGTCTGTCCTCACCTTCTCCATCATGGTCTGTTTTGGCTAACCAACCAAGCACGACATCTGGAGGCTGCAGCAAATTGTCCGATCAGCTGAGAAGGTTATTGGCTGCAACCTTCCCTCCATTGATGAACTGTACACTGCAAGGGCCAGGAAGTGAGTGGGCAAGATCATCTCTGACCCCCCTCACCCTGGCCACAAACTCCTTGAATCATTTCCCTCTGGAAGGCGACCCCGAACTATCAAAGCTGCCACAGCCAGACATAAAAACTGCTTTTTTCCACGAGTAGTAGCTCTACTCAATAAGCAAAAATCTGTAGCCTCCTTTTGCTCTGGTATTTTATTTAATGCACATGTTTAATCAATAATGTTTTATTATTAATGTTTAATGTTTTATGTATCATTCCTAACTGTCACTGTATATCATGTTGTCACTTGCGGGTGGAGCACCAAGGCAAATTCCTTGTATGTGAATACTTGGCTAATAAACTTATTCATTCCTTTAAATTGAAAAAAAAAATGCTTTTGTAACTCAGCGGAACAGGCAGCATCTCTGGAGGGAAGGAATGCTGAACCCTCGTCGGCGAGAGGAGGGGAACTTCTTCAAAGTAGGCATACCTTGATGAGATTTTGCAGTGGAACGAACAAAATGTACAGGAAAGAACTGCAGATGCTGGTTTAAATCGAAGGTAGACACAAAATGCTGGAGCAACTCAGTGGGACAGGCAGCATCTCTGGAGAGAAGGAATGCTAATGTTGGCCGCTAAAATATTTCCTATTGAACTGCTCACGACAACTGGCCTCGTGAATGCAAAAACCCGCCAAAAAGATTTTAATGGCACATTTCATAACCTTCAAATTTCTTATCTGCTTGGATTTTCTTTCAACGCGTAAAACAGGATCCCCAAACTGTAAATATTAACGTGCGATAATTGACAATTAAGTAAGTGTTTGACTATTGATGGTTGGGTGTTAAGTGTCGGCCAGGCACCATATGGAGCTCCTCGCAATGGAACGTAAGCCCACATCCTTCAGTGGCGTTCAGCAAACTTCCAGATACACAAATTATACAGAAATAATACACCGTGCATGTGAAAGAATAATGGCGTTGCATTTGTTTCAACATTTAGACGCGGATTCTGAAGGCGGTCAAAAGACGGGGAGGTAGGGAGCGTGTCCCGGCTTGAATAGACACGGAGAGCCGATCCAATTCACCACCGCAGCCCGTCAAAAGACCTCATGATGTGGCGCAAGTAGTGCCAACCCATTAACACAAGCACCGCAGAAGTACAGATGCCAATTACTTCTGTCACAAAACATGAAACGCCAGCAATGATCAGGAAGTGAGAAACCTCACTCGGAAAACAACGCTGCCCTTCGGATTCGGATGAAGCAGGAGGATACTTTCACTGAAGTAACGAATAGTATAATCACAATCGTGAGGCCTTGTTTATGAAGGAGTTTGGGCGGGCGACGACAGTGACTCTGGGTGGGCGGCACGACCAACGTCGCTGAGGCCTCTGCAGTCTGTCTGTCTTTTTTTTCTTTTTTTGTCCCGTTGAGGGTATAGTTTGTAGTTGGTTTTTAAATGTGTATGTGTGGGGGGGGGGGGGAAACGTTTAAATCTCTTCCCTGCATGGGGACCCGACCTTTTCCCTGTTCGGGTCTCCGTTGTCGTTGGGGCCTAGCACAGTGGAGCGGCCTCCAACCGGAACGACCTGGGGGCTCAGGTCACGGAGCCGGCGGGGCTGCGGACTTATCGTCGTGGAGCTGGCCGGTTCGGAGCGTGGAGAGCTGCGGTGGCGCGCCGCTGCGACCCGACTCCGGTGGATGGTGACACCGGGAGCTCGCGGGTCCCCGATGGGAGACCGCTTTGCGGGGCACCGGCAACGGCGACTTCTCCCGCCCGAATTGCGGGGTTGAAAGTGACCTGGAGCGGGGCCTTTCATCGCCTGGCGCGGCTTTAAATGGCCGCGGGACTTGCTAGCGCCTGCCGGGGGCTTTGACTTTGACATCGGGAGAAGAATGGAGAGCAGGGGAGAGACAAGACTTTGCCTTCCATCACAGTGAGGAGGAGATTCACTGTGATGAATGTTTGTCGAAATTGTGTTGGTGTGTGTCTTGGTTCTTTTCTTGTATGGCTGCAGAAACCAAATTTTGTTTGAATCTGATGTGAAGTTCAAATGACAAATAAATGGTATTGTGTTGAGATGCTGATCTTTCATATTAAATTGGATTCCCTCGCTCTCTCCCCACCTCTCTCCCCCTTCTCTCTGCCCCCCTTTTCTCTCCTTTCCCTCGTCTCTCCCCCTCTCCTCCTCCCTTCCCTCCTCTCTTTCCCCCCCTAATCCCTCTCTCCCCATTATCCCCCCTCTCTCCCCATCTCTCTCTCTCTCTACCTCTCTCTTTCTCCCTCTCTCTTCCCCCCCTCCTCCCTCTCTCCACATCACCCCCTCTCCCACTCTCTCCCCATCTCTATCCCCCTCCTCTCTCTCCTCACCTCCCTCTCTCTCTCTACCCCTTTTTGTTTCTCTCTCTCTCCACCTCTTTCTCTCTCCCTCTCTCTCTCTCGCCCCGTCTAATATTATTTATTAATTCATTTGGGCAAAGAAATAAACTGCTGGATCTATGTGCTAAATGATGAATCAGACGGCCTTGCAGAGAATATTATCCAAAATATTGTCAGAAAGATGAAGGTGTAGACTTAAGATGAAGGAATTTTAAGGGGTAGAAACAAGAACTGCAGAAGCAGGTTTACCAAGGAAATAGACAAAGTGCTGGAATAACTCAGCAGGTCAAGCAGCATCCGTGGGGAACAGTGATGGGTGACGTTTCGAGTTGGGGTCCCTCCTTCAGACTGATTTTAAAGGGGATTTGTGGAAGATTTTTTATGTATGTGACAAATAAAGTTGACTTGACTTGACAGAGAACGGTTGACATCTGGAATTGGTAGCCACTGGAAGTGATGGTAGCAGATACAACAACTATATTTAAGATGCATTTGGGCCGATACTTAAATAGGCAAGCTATGGAAGGATATGGCCCTAATGTGGTCTAATTGGGATAGTAAAGATAGTGCAGCGTCAGAGTTGCTGCCCTACAGACCCAGAGACCCAGGTTCAATCCTGACTACGGTACGGAATTTGTAAGTTCTCCCCGTGGCCCGCGGGGAGAACCCCAAACTTTATTTCTTTCTACGCCAGATCTACGCCTTCCACAAATGCTTCCTTGCCTACCCGGTCTCTACTAAGGATCACAGACTTGCCCGCCCAGTCTAAAGAAATGTCCCAAACCAAAACGCCACCCATCCTTTTTCTTCAGAGATGCTGCCTGGCCCGCTGAGTTCCTCCAGCACTTTGTGTCTATCTTCCATTCTTCAACGGGTAAAGATATGGGTATGTTAGCTTTCATTGCAAAAAGATTTGAGTATAGGAGCAGAGAGGTTCTACTGCAGTTGTACAGGGTCTTGGTGAGACCACACCTGGAGTATTGCGTACAGTTTTGGTCTCCAAATCTGAGGAAGGACATTATTGCCATAGAGGGAGTGCAGAGACGGTTCACCAGACTGATTCCTGGGATGTCAGGACTGTCTTATGAAGAAAGACTGGATAGACTTGGTTTATACTCTCTAGAATTTAGAAGATTGAGAGGGGATCTTATAGAAACTTACAAAATTCTTAAGGGGTTGGACAGGCTAGATGCAGGAAGATTGTTCCCGATGTTGGGGAAGTCCAGGACAAGGGAAGTCCAGGACAAGTCCAGGACAAGGCTTAAGGATAAAGGGGAAATCCTTTAAAACCGAGATGAGAAGAACTTTTTTCACGCAGAGAGTGGTGAATCTCTGGAACTCTCTGCCACAGAGGGTAGTTGAGGCCAGTTCATTGGCTATATTTAAGAGGGAGTTAGATGTGGCCCTTGTGGCTAAGGGGATCAGGGGGTATGGAGAGAAGGCAGGAACGGGATACTGAGTTGGATGATCAGCCATGATCATATTGAATGGCGGTGCAGGCTCGAAGGGCCGAATGGCCTACTCCTGCACCTAATTTCTATGTTTCTATGTTTCTATATGGAGTATCCCGAGATCCTTTCATTTAATGTTCAAGAAGGAACTGCAGATGCTGGAAAATTAAAGGTCGACAAAACTGCTGGAGAAGCCCAGCGGGTGAGGCAGCATTTATGGAGCAAAGGAAATAGGCAACGTTTTGGGTCGAAACCCTACCCGAAACGTTGCCTATTTCCTTCGCTCCATAGATGCTGCCTCACCCGCTGAGTTTCTCCAGCATTTTTGTCTACCTTCATTTCATTTAATGGTCGCTTTATAGACACAAGATACTGCTGGAGGAACTCAGCGAGTCTGGCAGCATCTGCGGAAGGAATGGGCAGGTGGCGTTTCGAGCGGAGAAGGGAGGGGAAATGGGGAAGCTGGAGAAGAGAGGTGAGAGTGGGGCAAAGTTGGCAAGTGATCGATGGATATAGGTGGGAGGAGGAGTGATTGGAAAGTGGGTGGAGATGAATCTGAGGAAGAGTCCTGACCCGGAACACATGCTGCCTGACTATGTTTCATATTCACATCCACTCGATGTTTCATAAGATAATAAGACAAAAAAGCAGAACTAGGCCCTTCCACCAAACAAGTCAAACTTCAAACTTTGATGTACTTACTAATCACGAACCTATCAATCTCCGTTTTAAAAATACCCAATGTCTTCACCTCCGCTGCCATCTGCGGCAATGAATTCCACAGATTCACCACCCTCTGCCCAAAGAAAGCCCTTCTCACCTCAAACTAAAAGTATGTTCTTTTATTCTGAGGTTGTGCCCTCTGTTACTAGACTCTCCCACTATTGGAAACATCCCCTCTACATCCACTCTATCCAGGCCTTTTTTTTCTGTTGTTGTTTCATTTTTGTTTGTGAAGATAAAACGGTGAACAATGCTGAAAGGCAGCTCTGCCCTATGTTACCAAGCTCTGTCCCCATTCTTTCTAATATCTAGTTTCAGTTTAGTTTATTGTCACGTGCACCGTGTACAGGTACCGTGTACCGTGAAATTGTCACAGGTACAGTGAAAAGCTTTTGATGCATGCTAACCAGTCAGTGGAAGGACGATACATGATTACAATCGAGCCATTCACAGTGTACAGAAACATGATAAGGGAATAATGTTTAATGCAAGATAAAAACCAGTAAAGTCCGATCAAAGATCATAAGGTCATAACTCATAAGGTATAGGAGTAGAATTAGGCCATTCGGCCGATCAAGTCTACTCTGCCATTCAATCATGTCGGATCTATCTTTCCCTCCTAACCCCATTGCCTTCTCCCCATAACCTCTGACCTGTACTAATCAAGAATATATTTTTTGTATTAAAAATACCCACTGACTCAGCCTCCACAACCTTCTGTGGCAAAGAATTCCACAGCTTCACCACCCTCTGACTAAAGAGATTTCTCCTCATCTCCTTCCTAAAAGAACACTCTTTAATTATGTTGTACAATTATGTCCTGACTATCACTGTCTGTTATCACTGTATGTATGCAAATTGATGTTAAATTCAAAATTCAAATAAAAAGACTTAAATTAAAAGAACACTCTTTAATTCTGAGGCTGTGACCTCTGGTCCTAGACTCTCCCACTCGTGGAAACAGCCTTGCCACATCCACTCTATTCAAGCCCTTCACTATTATGTATGTTTCAATGAGGTTCCCCCATCATTCTTCTAAATTCCAGTGAGTACAGGCCCAGCACCGACAAATGCTCATCATAGGTTAACCTACTCATTCCTGGGATCATTCTTGTAAACCTCCTCTGGACCCTCTCCAGAGCCTGCACCGCCATTCAATATGATCATGGCTGATCATCAGTATCCTGTACCTGCCTTCTCTCCATACCCCCTGATCCCTTTAGCCACAAGGGCCACATCTAACCTCCTCTTAAATATAGCCAATGAACTGGCCTCAACAACCTTCAGTGGCAGAGAATTCCACAGATTCACCACTCTCTGTGTGAAAAAAGTTTTTCTCACCGCCATCCTAAAAGATTTCCCGCTTATCCTTAATTACATCCCTGTTTTTGTATACGAGCCCTCTTGCGAGCATTGAGTTTGCTATTCTAGCTGAGATCGTCCAAGGGTCACCCATGAGGTAAACCGTCACACTGCTGAAGCAAAATAAAAGTAGTACATCAACAATAAAATGCTCAGTCACAACAGGGCCATTTAGAGCATTGACAAACACTGAAATCAGCACCTGATGGATGCTGAAAACAACTGGGACATCTTGGTGTGCGATCAAGGAAGGAAACTGTGAGTGTTTTTAAGACGCCTTTGTACTAGTTATAGTTAGGAACATCTATAATTAACTCAGAAACATCCAAGAGTGCATAAAGAATTGCTCAAACGCTTGTCAGTCATAATCTAAAGTGCTTAAATACCGATTGTTTGGCACAATATACTCTATATGCTGGAAGCGAAGATGATACTAATGATCCCAGTTCTATATCTAATCTGGCACCTTGAGGCAGCGGTTCAGCTGAGACGATGCATCTCATTCTCACCGATCTACATCAACACTCTAATGAAGCACAAAACAAGGTTATTAGTGTCTACTGTGGACCAACGCTGCAGTTATTTCTGTCCGTTTGCCTATTTTCACCATCATTTTTGACAGTCTGGGTCAGTACAGCTTAAGTGCAAAGTGTTTACCCATCCGCCAGCCTACAGGCGCAAAAAGCCAGAGTAACTCAGCGGGACAGGCAGTATCGGTGGGTCATTTTAGGGTCAAGACCATTCTTCTGAATAAGGGTCTCGACCTGAAACATCACCCATTCCTTCTCTCCTGAGATGCTGCCTGTCCTGCTGAGTCACTACAACTTTTTGTGTCTATCTTCGGTTTAAACCAGCATTTGCAGTTCCTTCCTGCTACAATCATGTGTCATTTGTTTATTTTATACTTTAGAGATACAGCTGGGATAAAAGCCCAGCGGCCCAGCAAACCTGCGGCAAACAGCAATCCCCGAACACCGCATCTTACACACGAGCGACAATTTACAATTTACAGAAGGCATTTTAACCTGCAAACTTGTATGTCTTTGGAGTGTGGGATAAACCGGAGCTCCCGGGGAAAACCCAAGTGGTCATGTATAAATTTACACATTCATTCATGTATAAATGAGTGACTGTTCGAGTCTGCACCCTTCATTAGACAGAAGCAGAAGTCTGGAGAAGGGTTCTGACACGAAACATCACCCATCCTTTTTCACCAGGGATGCTGCCTGTCCGGCTGAGTTACTCCAGCACTTTGTGTCTATCTTCGGTATAAACCAGCTTCCGCAGTTCTTCCCTACACAGCATCCAGTTTATGGTGGAACTGGAATCTGGTGTCACCTTTGTTCACTCTAAGATTTTAAATGCACGATGGAAATGTTTGGATGACAATCAAATGCAAAAAAAAAAAAAAGTCTCATCTGTTACCTGTCAATGAGAAAGACTGGTTTCAGATTATTGCTACATTGGATTATGGTGTGTTAAATGTTACCTTTGGGTCTCAATAAAAGCATACAGAGCATGCATGTATTTAATGTGGCATCATAAATAAGACCATCCCTACTTCCAGGTAAAGTATAGAGAATACTGTTTTGTTCTGTGTGATGATTTGATCAGCGAACACTCACTCATATTAACTCACATCCTATCTGTTGTGGGAAAATAGATATGTTTAATTGTTTTATGCACAGAAAAAATTACTGTAGACTTTAGACTTTAGAGATACAGTGCGGAAACAGACCCGTCGGCCCAGCGAGCATCCGCCAACACACTATCATACACATTAGTGACAATTTACAGTTTACAGAAGCCAATTAACCTACAAACCTGAAGGTAGACACAAGATGCTGGAGTAACTCAGCGGGACAGGCAACATCTCTGGACAGAAGGAATGGGTGACGTTTCAGGTCGAGACCCTTCTTCAGATTTCTTCAGACTGCCTGTCCGGCTGAGTTACTCCAGCATTTTGTGTCTACCTTCGATTTAAACTAGCATCTGCAGTTCTAACCTATAAACCTGCACGTCTTTGGAGTGTGGGAGGAAACCGGAGCAACCGGAGAAAAACTCAAATTTGCAATTTACAACCAAATAATAAAATTCACACGAAGATAGACACAAAACGCTAGATTAACTCAGCGAGACAGGCAGCATCTCTGGAGAGAAGGAATGGGTGACGTTTCAGCATCGACTGGTTGAAAGAAAATCTTCCTAGTTATATACCTTGCACTAAAATTAAATTGGCTTTAAGGTAACTTATTAGTTGTTGAGCAGACACCTTCCTCAATGACAAAATACACTGGAAATAGATTGTGAAGAGAATTAATACTAATAGACACAAGTATTTTAAGATGCAGAAATTAGATTTTGCTCTTAACTGAATATTATAATTAAACTCAGATTTATCATTTTCAATCCTCCAGCATTAAATATGGAACACTGGTGGGCAAGAGTTCAATATTTTTGCCACAATTACACGGACGACACAATCTCACAGCAAACTGCTGGCCTGTGGCGTGAATTAGGCCCAGACTGTATTTCCCAAGAGGACAAAGATTGAATTAAAAGGCAACTAAAATCAAAATTACATTTTTGATACTTGTTACAACATAGTGTAGTTCCCAGCCCCTGGGCTAAACTGACAAGAAGCGGTTTCAATGCGTTTGGAAGGTGGAAAATATATATATTTTTAAAGTCAGAGCAAAATAACTTGCAAGCTGCTGCCACTGTGTGGCTTAAAGCTGCTACTTTCACTGGCACTGCCCGTGAGCCAAATCTCTCCGTTCCCTTAAATAATCAAAGCAATTGCATTTATTTCTGGGCATGTTCATCGCAGGAATTGCACGTTCGAAGTAATTAAGAAATGTCATTTAATGACACAGTGTGCTTCTGTGTTGTTAAATTGTTTCTACAGAGTGGCGCAGCGGCAGAGTTGCTGCCTCACAGCGCCAGGGGCCCAGGTTCGATCCTGACCACGGGTGCTTGTCCATACGGAGTTTGCGAGTTCTCCCTGTGACCGCGTGGGTTTTCTCCGGGTGCTCCGGTTTCCCCCCACACTCCAAAGACGCGCAGGTTTGTAGGTGAAGTGGCCGCGGGTAGAACGGTCGGCCCTTGACCGTCGGATGTTGTAGGGTTGGGGAACAGGAATAGGTTAAGCCCGCCACGCCCGAGCAACATGGTGAGTTTAACATGAAGCAGATGCCTCCACCTGTTCCTCTTCATAAGTTCATAAATGATAGGAACAGAATTAGGCCATTCGGCCCATCAAGTCGACTCCGCCATTCAATCATGGCTGATCTATCTCTTCTTCCTAACCCCATTCTCCTGCCTTCTCCCCGAAACCTCTGACATCTTTCCCTCACCATCCAGTCCATGCGGTGGATGGAAAAAACCCTCAGCCTGGAACGTCACATCCGGGATGTTGGGGGTGAGCCATATCTACGTGAAATACAGCAGTCTCTCCCGTCTCTCTGGTACAACAGCATTGCTCTTAGGCCTTCTTTCTTGCTCTCCAACAATCGTACGTTGGCAAGAAAGATGCTAGGAAGGGGTGGGAGCAGATTCATGCCCCAACGCTTCTGTCTTAGCTGGTGACCTGCCCTGCTCACCACATATTCTGTCATATTGGAACCCCCTCCCAATGTTTCCATGTGCTGTATTTTCAGTCCAAGAGGTTGGGTCCACAAGATCCACCAGTCGATCATAAGACCACAAATGCATTAAAAAGACTTAAAGCCCAGTAGTTTCCGCGCGATACCTCCAGCTTTCAAATTGCTGCTTTGAAAGGTTGGTAGCTGAATTAACAAGTGTTCTCTGACATGCTGCTCGCAAAATGTTACCTCCCTCCCTAGCGCCATTTTGGAAAACTGAAATCACAAAAAAGCTGCAAATTCTGTGATGCAAAGAGCTTATATTCACACAGCTACGAGACTAAGTGGGACCCGTTGGATCCCATGTTCTCACGGGAGGGCTAGTCCCCCAATGCAATATTCCACCTCTCCACCACTTCCAATATTGGTGGCCAGTGGGGGAGAGGGGGCTTTCTGCAGCGCTAGTATGGGTGCTGTGGGCCGAAGGAACTGGTTTCCTGAGGGCTAGTATGGACATTGTGGACCAAATGGATTATTGGACTAGTAGCTCAGTCACTCGGGCCTGGTGGGCTGGCAGCTCAGTAACTCGGGCCTGGTGGGCTGGCAGCTCAGTCACTTGGGCCTTATGGGCTGGCAACTCAGTCACTCGGGCCTGGTGGGCTGGCACCTGACTCACTCACAGCTGGTGGGCTGGCAGTCTACTCACTCACGGCTGGTAGACTGGCAGTTGACTCACTCACGGCTGGTGGACTCACACACACCTTCCATCACACACACACCCTCCATCACACACACACACTCCAACACACAGACACACACACTCCATCTCACACACACACTCACACCATCCATCACATACTCTCACACACTCACACCCAACATATATATGACAGTAAAACTCTCTTGAATCTACTCACGCGGTTGAGCGTGGCCTCTCCCCTGAGCGGGACTTCTGCAGTGAGCGGGACTTCCGGAATGAGCGTGACATTCAGTTCAAGCAGCACAGTGCAGACCAACCATTCAATTCAGTTCAAGCAGCACATTGCAGACTCACAGTTCAGTTCACTCACGGCGTAGACTCACAATTCTGGACTCAACTCTTACTCACGGTCTTCCGGGGTGACTGACTCATGTCCAGCCTCTGGGGCTTTATTCTCTTGGCCCCCCCGGAAGGGGCGTTACCTTCATCACTGACTGACAGGCGAGAAGACCAATATGCTGATCTCACGATTTTTTAAACATTCATAACATTTTTATTATTTCACCAATCGGAACAAACCTTGGGGCAGTTGGAAGAGAGGAGGGTGGTGAGTAAGATGGTAAAAGAATCATAGCGATATAGCGTAGCGTTTTTTCTAAAATGTATTTACAACGTAAACAGGAAGAGATGAAGATGAGACTTAGTAATAGTATAGATATTTGGTTTAGGTTTATTATTATGGCACGTGTACTGAGGTACAGAGAAAAGCTTTGTTTTGCAAGTAGATCAGATAATATACATAAATGTAATAATCAAAATCAAGTGCAATATATAGAGTAAAGGAGAAATTACATAATGCAAAAGTTTTCATATTTATGTATTATATTGAAGTAAAATAATTTTGAGGAAATAATTTGCCTTCCTTTTTTCAGTAAACCTTTGCTCCAACTGTTTCCACTGAATGAGTTGGGTGGCACGGTGGTGCAGCAGTAGAATTACTGCCTTACACCGCCAGCCACCCAGGTTTGATCCTCACTACAGGTGTTGTCCGAACAGAGTTTGATGTTCTCCCCATGACCTGCGTGGGTTTTCTCCGGGTGCTCTGGTTTCCTCCCACATTCCAAAGACGTGCTGGATTGTACATTGATTGGTTTTGGTCAAACTGTAAAATGTCCCTGGTGTGTAGGATAGTACCAGCGTGCGGGTGATCGCTGGTCGGCTGAGACTCGGTGGGCCTGCTTCCGCTCTGTATCTGAAGTTTAAAGTCTTGGACCCTGTGTCAGGTCTGACCTGGCGATGAGCTTGCTCAAGCCACTATACCACGTAGAATAGTAAAATGGAGAAACACGGAACTGCAGGTGCTGGTTTGGAAAGAAAGACACGACGTGCTGGAGTAACTCCTCAGTGGGTCTGGCAGCAACTCTGGAGAATGTGGATAGGTGATGTTTCGGGAATGTGGGTAGGTGATGTTGCCAACCCAAAACGTCACCTACCCATCTTCTCCAGAGATGCTATCTGACCCGCCGAGTTATTACATAGAAAATAGGTGCAGGGGGAGGCCATTCGGCCCTTCGAGCCAGAACCGCCATTCATTGTGATCATGGATCATGGACAATGTATATTAATGATCTGGATGAGGGAATTGAAGGCAATATCTCCAAGTTTGCGGATGACACTAAGCTGGGGGGAAGTGTTAGGTGTGAGGAGGATGCTAGGAGACTGCAAGGTGACTTGGATAGGCTGGGTGAGTGGGCAAATGTTTGGCAGATGCAGTTTAATGTGGATAAATGTGAGGTTATCCATTTTGGTGGCAAAAACGGGGAAGCAGATTATTATCTAAACGGTGGCCAATTGGGAAAGGCGGAGATGCAGCGAGACCTGGGTGTCATGGTACACCAGTCATTGAAGGTAGGCATGCAGGTGCAGCAGGCAGTAAAGAAAGCGAATGGCATGTTGGCTTTCATAGCAAGAGGATTTAAGTATAGGAGCAGGGAGGTTCTACTGCAGTTGTATAGGGTCTTGGTGAGACCACACCTGGAGTATTGCGTGCAGTTTTGGTCTCCAAATCTGAGGAAGGACATTATTGCCATAGAGGGAGTGCAGAGAAGGTTCACCAGACTGATTCCTGGGATGTCAGGACTGTCTTATGAAGAAAGACTGGATAGACTTGGTTTATAATCTCTAGAGTTTAGGAGATTGAGAGGGGATCTTATAGAAACTTACAAAATTCTTAAGGGGTTGGACAGGCTAGATGCAGGAAGATTGTTTCCGATGTTGGGGAAGTCCAGGACAAGGGGTCACAGCTTAAGGATAAGGGGGAAATCCTTTAAAACCGAGATGAGGAGAACTTTTTTCACACAGAGAGTGGTGAATCTCTGGAACTCTCTGTCACAGAGGGTAGTTGAGGCCAGTTCATTGGCTATATTTAAGAGGGAGTTAGATGTGGCCCTTGTGGCCAAGGGGATCAGAGGGTATGGAGAAAAGGCAGGTACGGGATACTGAGTTGGATGATCAGCCATGATCATATTAAATGGCGGTGCAGGCTCGAAGGGCCGAATGGCCTACTCCTGCACCTAATTTCTATGTTTTCTATGCTTCTATGGCTGATCGTCCCCTATCAATAACCCGTGCCTGCCTTCTCCCCATATCCCTTGACTCCACTAGCCCCTAGAGCTCTATCTAACTCTCTCTTAAATCCAGGCAGTGATTTGGCCTCCAGCACTTTGTATTGCAGCACTTTGTTTAACAGTTTTTGTTAAACATGAAGCGGGAACTGGCAGATTTGGCCCTCTGCACCAGTCAGTAAGTCCTAGCTCTCTGCATTTCACAGCATGGGCCCATGAGCCCAGGTCTATAGTTTCAATTATTTAAAATTCCAGCAAAACTTAGCATGATCCATCTGAATGTGATGCCTCTCTCACTACTTTTAAATTGGACCTGCCTGGAATGCAGAAAAAAATCTATATCTTCCTCTCAGTTGAAAGTATGATAGCTGGTTAGTTCATTTTTGACATGTTATGACTTAAAATGCAATTTTATTGCCTAGAGCTATTAACACAACCTGCTATAGTGTAGGAATGCAGTGATTACTTCATTAAGGGCAAGGTATCTTTCAAGTCAAAATTCTCCCATCATATCCACTACCACCCAACCTGCCAACATAATGAGACAAGATGTTGACTCTTGTATGGGTAATTAGTATCAAGCAGGGTCCTCTACGTTAGTCAAGGTCCCAGTGTGACATTATTTGCAATTAGCAGAATATCAATGAATGGGTTTTGGTTCTATTATAGTGTTGCTGTCATTACTCCATTTGGATTAAATGAGTTATTTCAGACAATTGGCTCTCTCTCGTACACACTTAGTTCGTATCTTGATGTTCCACCCATTCAGCCCATCAAGTCTACTCCGCCGTTCAATCTCGCCTGAGCTATCTTTCCCCCCTCCCAACCCCATTCTCTATCCTTCACCCCATAACCCCTGACACCCGTAATAATCAAAAATCTGTCAATCTCCACCTTAAAAATACCCATTGACTTGGTCTCCGCATCTGTCTGTGGCAATGAATTCCACAGATTCACCACCCTCTGACTAAAGAAATTCCTTCTCGTCTCCTTTCCAATGCTACGTCCTTTTATTCTGAGCCTATGGCGTCTGCCTTTAGACTCTGCCACTAGTGGAAACATGCTCTCCACATCCACTCTATCCACGCCTTTGAGACTTCAGAATGACCTCTTGTTTACAAGGGTCTTTACATTGTCCTAACCACTGCATATGCAGAGCGAAACTCCTGTATTTGTACCGCTTGCAATTAAAGTCCACATAATCAAAGCTCTCAGAGTCAACATTTACTGATTGATGGGAAAATGAAGGCATATTTGTAAGTACAGGTCCACTACTGATTTTCCGATGCCCTTTGTTCCAGAGCCTTACCATATTATCTGTTTTGCTGGGCCAACAGTGGTCACGGGCTTGGGGGGCTCTATCTGCTGTTCAATTGGACTGGTAATCATTTTCAAATTAATTACCATCCATCTCCATGCAACTCGCAAGCATCTACAGTCAGACACCAATACTTTAAGTCCACATCGTAGCTCAATTACAAAGGACCAAGGGCGTTAGGTGGGGGAAAATGCACTGAGACTTTTACCCAGAGTAGGGAAATGAAGAATCAGAGGTTTAAGTTGGTTTAAGGTGAAGGGGGAAAGATTTAATAAGAACCTGAGGAGTAACTTTGTTTTACACAAAGGATGGAATCAGATGACAAGGGAGATAGTTGAGGCAGGTACTATCACAACGTTTAAAAAGCATTTGGATAGGTTTAGAGGGACATAGGCCAAATGCAGGCAGGTGGGGCTAGTGTAGTTGGAGCATGTTGGTCGGTTTGGACAAGCTGGGCTGAAGGGCCTGTTTCCACACTGTATCACTCTATTTGATCAACAGCAAATCATCCCATCTGCATTCAGTGTGGGCAAATTGGGCTGAAGAGTTTGTTCCCATGCTGTATGACTCTATGACTCCAACAGGGGTGATAACCAAAGACCATCATGACTGGAGCCAATGCTTCCAAACGTCCAGATCTGGCATGGTGGGCTGAACGGCCTTTCCCGCACCGTTTTTAATTCCATAATTAAATTTAATGCAGTCGCATAGTAAAGAGGATGAAAGGTCTGTATGATAGACATAAAATGCTGGAGTAACTCAGCAAGTCAAGTGGCATCTCTGGAGGGAAGGAATAGGTGACGTTTCGTGTCGGAACCCTTCGTCAGATAAAATGAAACAGGGCCGGCCACAGATCACCACAGACCCGAAACGTCATTTATTCCTTCTCTCCAGAGATGCTGCCTGATCTGCTTCCTCCAGCATTGTGTGTCTATCTACGGTGTAAACCAGCATCTGCAGTTCCTCCCTACACATGAAAAGTCTGCAAATAGCTGACATGTGCAGACATGAATTGTACAGCTTGGTCTACTGAAACTGAGAGGTGCGTGAGTGCTTCACCTACAGGGGTAGGTGTGGCAGAATCCTTGCAGGAATCCAGAGAGATGAAGCTCTGCTTTGGCACACAAGAAGTCCAAGTCTGGGAAAAACGTGGCAACATTTTTTCCATATTCCTGAATCACTGTTTTTTGCTTTGATTGGGGGAGGGAGGGGGGGGGGGGGAGGCGGGTGTGTGATAATAAAAAATATATATTTTCTCACTCTTAACAGATGCAGAACCCATTCGGGTTTAGCTTAGTTTAGAGATAGGCCACTTACGGTAGGCGGCGCGACTCTCGTCAGCAGCGGCCTCTGCAGCCCGTCTGCGTTTTTATTATTTTTTGTCTATGTTTCTATGTAGTTTTTGTTATTTTTTGTTGGTGTGTGTGTGTGTGTGTGGGGGGTGGGAGGGAGGGGGTAACTTTTAAATCTCTCCCTGCACGGGAGTCCCGACCTTTCTGTCGGGTCTCCGTTGTCGTTGGGGCTGCAACGAGGAGCGGCCTCAAACAGGAGAAGACCGGGGGCTCTGGTGCCGACGACTCACCCCACCGTCGCGGAGCTGGCCGAGTCCAGAGCTGGTGGAGCGGTGTTGGAGCGCTGCTGCTGCTGCGGCCCGACCTCCGGAGATTCGGAGGCTGCAAATGCGGGTCTGGCGGACGGCGGCTCCGGGAGCCCGCGGGTCCCTGGAGGGAGACCGCTTTTCAGGGCTCCCGCAATGGCGACTTCTCTCGCCCGCGTTGCAGGGTTGAAGAGCTCCTGGAGCGGGGCCTGACATCACCGCCCCGCGCGGCTTGGAACGGCCGCGGGACTCTGCGAGCGCACGCCGGGGGCTCTAACATCAAGAACCCGGTGTGCGACCTTGCACCACCTGGCGTGGCTTTAATGGCCGCGGGACAATCGCCATCGCCAGCCGGGGGCTTTGACTTTGACTCTGACATCGGGGGGGAGTGCAGTGGAGAGATAAGTTTTTTGGCCTTCCATCACAGCAATGTGATGGATGTTTATGTGAATGATGTTGTGTCTTGGGTCTATTTGTTTGTAATGTATGGCTGCAGAAACGTCATTTCGTTTGGACCTCAAGGGGTCCAAATGACAAATAAATTGAATCTAATTAGCGCGGAAATAGGCCATCTGGCTCACCGAATCCGCGCCGACCAGCGATCCCTATCATTATCCTACACACAATTTACAATTTTTATCAAAGCCAATTAATCTACAAACCTGTACATCTTAGGAATGTGGGTGGAAACCGGAGCACACGGAGAAAACCCACATGGTCACAGGGAGAAGCTATAAACTCCGTACAGACAGCACCTGTAGTCAGGATCGAACCAGGGTGTCTGGCGCTGTAAGGCAGCAACTCTACTCTGCGCCACCGGTTTACTGGAAGAAATTCTGGAGCATTGAACTTAATATTGGTTACAACGTTTGCGACGCAATAAAACTCATTTTCCAGATCACTATGACGAACATTGATCGCGTATCTTTCTGATAGGTTCTAGCTGGTTATGATGAAAGATCGGCCGGGCTTATATTCCATGGAATTTAAAAGGATGAGAGAGGATCTTATAGAAACATTTAAAATTCTTAAGGGATTGGACAGGCTAGATGCAGGAAAAATGTTCCCGATGTTGGGGGAGTCCAGAATCAGAGGTCACAGTGTAAGAATAAGGGGTAGGTCACTTAGGACTGAGATGAGGAAAAAAAATTCAAGCCAGAGAGTTGTGAATCTGTGGAATTTTCTGCCACAGAAGATGGTGGAGGCCAATTCACTTGATGTAATCAAAAGAGAGTTAGATTAAGCTCTTAGGGCTAACAGAATCAAAGGATATGGGGAGAAAGCAGGAACAGGGTACTGATTCTGGCTGATCAGCCATGGTCATATTGAATGGTGGTGCTGACTCGAAGGGCCGAATGGCCTACTCCTGCACCTATTTTCCATGTTTCTATGTTGTGAGTGTTGTGAACAGCATTGCATCGGAGCATCGGAGATTAAACCAAGACATTGGAAACAGAGGCATTTGTACCGAGATCTGCAGATGCACCCTAGATGGTGCTCTTGTTCCAGCGTTAAGCATTTAGCTGAATGTTCCTCATTAAAAGCCACAAGGTAGGATCCAGCATTACCATGGGAAATGTAAACTCTAGTTCCACCTTGTGCTTCTACTCAGCAATCGGCTGAGTCAGCCTTGCCCATTATCCTCCTCCACTTGCTTGAACTTGTCTCTCTTTCTCTGAACAAGATCCAGTTTACATGAACATAAGTTGCCACTTTATGAGTCCCAAATGTGTATCAACTTTTATGACGTGTTGAACATTAATTTTGTCCCACAATCACCACGTACTCAGAGTAGGTGAATCACAAACCCGGGTACAGAGGTTTACAACGTATGAGATGCACTAGAACTCATTTTCCAGATGCCCCATAAAAAATAAGGGAATGGATTCCTTGCCAGTGGGCCACATGAGTGGCAAGGGTGGGGGATACATTTGTGTAAACAGTATTGAATGTATGTGTAGCCTCCGAGAATGTTGGATGGAGTCTTGTAAGGATCATGTATTGGATATATATATTTCTCGAATAAAGTATATTTCTCAAACATAGAGTTTGAGGTGAATGGAAAGATTTAATAACAACCTGACAGGCAACTTTTTCACACACACACGGGTACATTCAAAGCACTGTCAGCAGACATAGATGAAACAGGTTCAATGACAACATTAATAAGATACTTGGACAGATACATGGACAGGAAAGGTTTAGAGGGATGGCACGGTGGTGCAGCGGTAGAGCTGCTGCCTCACAGTGTCAGAGACCCGGGTTCGATCCTGACTGTGGTTGCCATCTGTACGGTGTTTGTACGCTGTCCCCGTGACTGTGTGGGTTTTCTCCGCGATCGTCGGTTTCCTCCCACACTTCAAAGACGTACAGGTTTGGAGGTTAATTGGCTTGGTATGAATTGTAAATTGTGCCTAGTGTGTGCAGGGTAGTGTTAGTGTGCGGGGATTGCTGGTCGGCGCGGACTCGGTGAGCTGTTTTTGCGCTGTATATCCAATGTCAACTAAAAACTAATAGGTTATAGGTCAAATGTGGGCAAATGGATGGGGCATGTTAGTCGGCAAGGATGAGTTTATTGCTGAAGGGCCAGTCTCCATTCTTCATCGTTGACAACATTAGCAACGCAGTGGTGCTGATTTCCAACGGGAACGGTGACGGACGCACCACACATCTCTGTTCTCCAGTTCCTGCGGACTTCCACCGCTGGAAGTATAGGATTTTGGCGTGTGTGCTTTATCATCGTTCCTTACAATGCTATGTACGACAGTGATCGCAACTTCTACTGAAGTGTGGATGGCCATTGGCTCGCTAGAAGCTCATCCACCCTTCGACAGGTCCTGCTGGGGTTTCTCACCTGGCAAACCAGGTGTGCGAGACGGTTTAGTCGCCAACTATCCGACCATGGAGCAGGTAGCACGGGATTACATTGTACCCGTGGCAGGGGGGAACTCCCCCCGACGTGACCTTTCCGTTCTGGAGGGCTCTTATAATTCTGCGTTACATCACCATAACACGCAGTCTTTCTGATTTTGCAACTGACATTTGGATTATCTGCAATTGGGTCATCTCTGACATTTTCCTTGCCTTCCCTTCCAAGATGTCTTGCGATTTGGTTTTCACCGCATCACACTTTCTACAACCCTCCCCACCATAACAGTGAAAGGGACCCTCATCTCTCAATTCACGTCCATGGATTTGCCAGGCAGATGACCTCCACAGTCAACAAGACTTCATAATCAAGTACAGGTCCATCAACGATTGCCCGTCAACTGGTGATCCGGCACTTCCTTTCATCCGGACAAAATTATGAGAGTGCACCTGAATCCCGCCCCCCCCCCCCCACCCGGATGTCCTCACGACAATGTGGCGCCTAGGCCAGGTGAGGCGGCCGAACTCGATTCATCGGGACTTTCGCAGCCAATCGGCCGGGACTCTGGAACTCCAGCTCGGCTGGAGCGGCAGATCTGTTGGCATAGCCACCCACTTTGCGGGCCTATATCTCGGCTCTTCGGTGGCCCAGGCGGACAGATCCAGTACCGTTGGACTCCTCTCGGAAGCCGGTACCTCTGTTGGGCTGGCAAGAGGGATAATCCAGAAAGGATCTGGAACCAACGATCCTGGAAAATCGGTGGTGGTGGTGGTGGTGGACCTGCATTTCTCTTCCTCTTATCTCCTTGTTCTGCAGAAGAGCCACACCCTACTGGATGTTTCTACCATCACTTTATCCTCTGATGTTTCTTCTTCCGGAGCTTCCTCAGAATCCTGGTGGATGCAAGATCTATCCATCACTCCTTCCTATTCTCAGTGATGCAAACAGGCCTCACTGTTCCTGGTAGGAACTGAGTTGGACTTCCAACAGACCACACTTTGCTGCAGTGGAAGCAGAGTTCTCAGTAATGGGGAGAACACTTGAAGGTTAGTTAATCATTTTGTTAACAATCTCTACACGGACTTGTTGGGCCGAAGGGCCTGTTTCCGCGCTGTATCTCCAAACTAAATTAAACTAAACAAGTACAACACTGGCTTTCGAAGCATCAGAAGTACGTAGCCACATCATGTGTGTGTAGATCACGAAAGCACCTTTCAATCTTTTACATATTCAAATGAATCTTTTATTTTGCTACATGCCGCCAAAGAACCGGGTTCGATCCTGACTACAGGTGCTGTCTGTATGGAGTTTGTAAGTTCTCCCTGTGACTGCGTGGGTCTTCTCCGGGTGCTCTGGTTTCCACCAACGTGTGTTTTCTCCGATATCTCCGGTTTCCTCCCGCACTCCAAAGACGTACAGGTTTGTAAGTTCATTGGCATAGGTAAAATTGTAAATTGTCTCCAGTGTGCAGGAGCGTGCTAGTGTACGGGGTGATCGCTGGTCGGCGCGGACTTGGTGGGCCGAAGGGCCTGTGTCCGTACTGTCTCTCTAAAGTAAAGTCTGAAGTAAAGTCAAGATATTCGTTACCTATCACTTTCTAAAACCGAGCTTGTTACAGTTTTTCAAGCCACTACATGCTTCATTTAACCTGGTAACCTATTTTGAGTGACTCACAGGTCTCTCATTCATCTGTTAGGGCAGCACGGTGGAATAGAGATCAGCGCAAGAAGACCTGGGTTTGATCCCGACCACGCGTGCTTGTCTGTACGGAGTTTCTACGTTCTCCCCGTAACCTGCGTGGGTATACTCCGACTTCTTCCAAGGTTTACAAGGTTAATTCCCGGGATGGCGGGACTGTCGTATGCTGAGAGAATGGAGCGGCTGGGCTTGTACACTCTGGAGTTTAGAAGGATGAGAGGTGATCTCATTGAAACATATAAGATTGTTAAGGGTTTGGACACGCTAGAGGCAGTAAACATGTTCCCGATGTTGGGGGAGTCCAGAACCAGGGGCCACAGTTAAAGAATAAGGAGTAAGCCATTTAGAACGGAGACAAGGAAACACTTTTTCTCACAGAGAGTGGTGAGTCTGTGGAATTCTCTGCCTCAGAGGGCAGTGGAGGCAGGTTCTCTGGATGCTTTCAAGAGAGAGCTAGATAGGGTTCTTAAAAATAGCAGAGTCAGGGGATATGGGGAGAAGGCAGGAATGGGGTACTGATTGGGGATGATCAGCCATGATCACATTGAATGTCGGTGCTGGCTCGAAGGGCCGAATGGCCTACTCCTGCACCTATTGTCTATTGTCTATTGTCTTCGGTTTCCTCCCACACTCCAAAGAGGTACAGGCTGTAGGTTAATTTGCTTGGTGTATGTGTAAATTGTCCCGAGTGTGTGTTGAGAGTGTGTGGGGATCGCTGGTCGGTGCGGGCTCGGTGTCCGAAGGGCCTGTTTTTGCTCTGTATCTCTAAACTAAACTAAAACTAAGATTCCATAATCTGCTGCGTTCATTCAGCATTTACTGTTTTCATTTGCATGAATACGAAGCACTGCGATTTCATCAGGTTGTAACATTTACAAACACTGGGTACCGCCAGACATAAATGTAACAATTGCCCGATATTTTGGGCACTTGCTTGCCCAACATCCTTTTAAAAATAATTTATTATTTCTTCTTGAAAATTCAGTGTTAGTGTTTAGTGTGTGGGGATCGCTGGTCGGCGCCGACTCGCTGGGCTCGTTTCTGCGCTGTATCTCTAATGTAAACTAAAAACTAAAAGGATATGGGTCAAATGTGAGCAAATGGATGGGGCAATTCAGCTCTTGTGCTTTAGTCACAAAAGTGTCATTACAACATCTGAACATTAGGTGGAGACATTCACCTACAAACCTGCATGTCTTTGGAGTGTAGGAGGAAACCGGAGCACCCGGAGAAGGCAGGAGGATGGGAAAGAGGGAGAGATAGATCAACCGTGATTGAATTGGGGAGTAGACGCTCAGCCGAATGGCCTAACCCCCTTGCCCCGCGCGGCTGGAACGGCCGCGGGACTTTACGAGCGCACACCGGGGGCTCCAACACCAAGACCCGGTGTGCGACCTCGCACCACCCGGCGTGGCTTTAATGGCCGCGGGACAATCGCCATCGCCAGCCGGGGGCTTTGACTTTGACTCTGACATCGGGGGGGGAGAGAGTGCAGTGGGGAGATAAGTTTTTTTTTCTGGCCTTCCATCCCCTCTAATTCCCCCCTGGGTCCCCTGTAATGTATGGCTGCAGAAACCCATTTCGTTTGGACCTCTAGGGGTCCCTTTCCAATTAAATTGACTCCTCCTCCCCCATCTCCGAGAACTTATACACCCCTCTCCCTCCTCCCCCCCTCTCTCTCCCCCTCCTCCTCCCTCCCCCTCCCCCCTCCTCTTCTCTCCTCCACCCCTCTCCTCCCTTTCCCCCCCCCCCCCCTCCCCCCTTCTCCCCTTTCATACAAAACTTCCCCCCAAATCTCTCCCCTTCAATCACCTTCTCAAACGTCTGTGCTGGAGATAAATTCCCTCTGACAATGACAATTCTTTCCCCCCCATTTTATTGATGAACCCTGTGTCCCCTTTCACATCTCCCATCTCCCCCTCCCCCATTCATCGGGCCGGCCCTACAGACGATTCCCCAAAGAAACCTCTTCCCTTTAACCCCCTTTAAGACTCTCCCCGCCTTCTCCCCTTTCATACAAAAAACTTCAGGGCAAATCTCTTCCCTTCAATCACCTTCTCAAACCGTCCTGTGCTGGGAGATTAAATTCATAATGACAATGACAATTCTTTCCCCCACATTTTATTGATGAACACTGTGCACTTTCACCTTGAATGAGAGACTTGCCATTCATCGGGCCGGCACTACAGACGATTCCACAAAGAAACGTCTTCCTTGTAACTGACTTTAAGACATATGTGAGAGAGAAAGAAAGAGAGGAAAACAAGATAGGAGGAGGGGGGGAGGGGGGAAAGATAGGGGGGGGGGGGGGGTAAAGTCAGATATGGGGGGGTACGGATGTCTTCCATGAGAGATGGGGAGACATGTATGTAGGTGCAGGAGGAGGACATTCTGCCTTTCATGCAAGCAGGGCTCATGATCAATATGATCAATAAGCCAAAATGATCATGGTTGATCATCCAGAATCCTGCTCCTGCTTTCCCCCCATATCCCTTGATTCTGTTACCCTACGAGCTAAATGGGTCACAGGGGGAGGGGGGGATAAGGGGGAGGGGTCCTTTAGAACCGAGATGGGGAGAACTTAAAGTCAGAGTAAAAATAGGAACTCTCTGCCACAGGTTGGTAGTTGAGGCCATGTCATTGGCTATATTTAAGAGGGAGTTAGATGTGGCCCTTGTGGCCAAGGGGATCAGAGGGTATGGAGAGAAGGCAGGTACGGGATACTGAGTTGGAGATCAGCCATGATCATATTGAATGGCGGTGCACGAAGGCCCGAATGGCCTACTCCTGCACCTAATTCTATGTCTATGTTTTCTAACAATTGGTGGCCACCCCCTAAATTGTGATAACTATTCCATTAACCATAGAATTCTGAAAATGAAAACCAATGCATTTACGATTTCCATGGTTACATCTTTTTGTGTTGGTCCCGAGCATTTGTTGAATATTAGTACAGCTACCATTAATTTTTCTGGCACAATTTTTTGACTGAGACAAATGCCTAATTGACCTGCCGCCTGCAACAAAGCACGATCTGACCCATGGAACTCGTGGAAAATGTTGCTAATGACAACAACGGCTCACCATCACGGACACATCTTAGTCATAGGTTGCTGGTCCATCTGTGTACTTTGGGTTATAAAATATCTAGGCAGGATCAGCAGGATCGTTGTAGAATTGCGGCCTTTGGATGAGATATTCAACTGTGCCAACGCTTGTTCTGATCAGGCAGTTCGATGTGAATTTCTCTTTCAGTGGATGGCGCAGCGGTAGAGTTGCTGCCTTACAGCGCCAGAGTCCAGGGTTCGATCCTGACTACGGGTGCTGCTGTCTGTGCGGAGTTTGCACGTTCTCCCTGTAACTGCGTGGGATTTCTCCGAGCTGGCTGCTCCGGTTTCCTCCCACACTCCAAAGATGTACAAGTTAATTGGCTTTGGTTAAGATTGTAAATTGTCCCTGGTGTATAAGATGGAAGGGGGGGGTCTCTCGTCTGCGCGGACTCGCTGGGCCGAAGAACCTGTTTCCGCGCGGTATCTCTAAACTAAACTAAACCAGACTGCAATTTCCTGCCCCTTTATGCCTCTGTTCCTCTGTGCTATTTTGAAATGTTATATATGCTCTTCACGTCCTTCCTGACTATCTCCCATCTGCTGCGAGTTCAAATTTTGTTTGCCGATGTTCCACGTGTTCCCATGTGAACGGCTTTGTATAAATACAAGTGGTTGCCTCTAAACATGTCTGTATGAGTCGGACTGAGTGGCAATTGAGTGCACTACACATTGAGAATATTCAATGTGAAGAACACTCGGTACTTTGTGGGATATTTCGGACCCCCCTTTCTTCCCACCACAACCATTAGCATTGTTGTGAGAGGCATGTTCTTGAAACTTAAAAACAGTATTTCAGACAGACTGGAAGTGGTGCTTATCAAATCCTCTTCCCCGCCAGCCTTCCTTGTTCATAATTAATTTTGAATTGTCACACTTTGCCATCATAAGGTCATAAGTGCTAGGAATAGAACTAGGCCATTCGGCCCATCAAGTCTACTCCGCCATTCAATCATGGCTGATCTATCTCCCTCCTAACCCCAGTCGCCTGCCTTCTCCCCGTAACCCCCGACACCTGTACTAATCGAGAATGTATCTATCTCTGCCTCAAAAATATCCACTGACTTGGCCTCCACAGCCTTCTGTGGCAATGAATTCCACCGGTTCACCACCGTCTGACTAAAGAATCCATTGCTATTATTGTCAGTGACACTGACTTTAGTCACTTGTGATGTATTTTCAGAATGATCTGACAACATGGTATATGGTGTCACATTCTCACCAGTGGAGGCTGTACATGACTGTGATGAATGACCAACCCTTTCATTTGTATCTTTCCCACAAAAGTGAAATGTTTCTGGTGAGGGTGTTGTGATGAGGTCACAACACGTACAGGAAATGTGTAGGAAGGAACTGCAGATGCTGGTTTAATCCGAAGATGGACACAAAAAGCTGGAGTAATTCAGCGGGTCAGTGGGCAAACCGCAACCTTTAAGTGAGACTGAAGAAATGCTTGACGTTTCGGTCAAATTGCACAATCTAATCCGGGAAGAGACGGGCTATAATCATGGCCTTCGTCATGAAAGGAAACAAATGTGATTGTGGTAACTGCAGAGGAAACTCCCTGTGGTGACACAAGGAAAGACATCGTCACGATCACCCTTAATTGTCTTATTCAGCCTGATACCATGACATCGGTCCAGCCTTTAGTTCAGTCAATCTGTCCATCATTCATAGTCAATGCCAGCATTGATGGCAAAGATTCACTTTCCTTGTACAACCAGATGCACAGTGGAGGAGCCCGTTAAAAATTGGTCCTTGACTCTTTCGTTTAGTTTTTATTAGTTTAGAGATACAGTCTAGAAACACGCTGTGGCCCACCGAGTCCGTGCCGACAAGCGACCCCCGTACACTAGCACTATCCTACACACACTAAGGACAATTTTACTGAAGCCAATTAGTCTGAAGAAGGGTCTCAACCCGAAACGCCTTTTTCGTTTATCATCGTCACTTTTAATTCGTTGTTTATTATCTCTCCACATCACCATCTATATCTCTTGTTCCCCTTACCCTTAACTTGTCTGAAGAAGGGTCTTGACCCAAAACGACACCCATTCCTTCTCTCCAGAGGTGATGTCTGTCCCGCTGAGTTACGCCAGCTTTTTGTGTCTATCCTCAGCCTACCGGCACATTAGCACTGTCCTGAACACACTAGGGACAATTTACATTTATTCCAAGCCAATTAGCCTCCAAACATGTACGACTTTGGAGCGTGGGAGGAAACCGGAGCTCCCCGAGAAAACCCACGCAGGTCACGGGGAGAATGCACAAACTCCGTACAGACAGCACCCGTGGTCAGGATTGAACCTGGATCTCTGGCGCTGTGAGGCAGCAACTCTACTGCTGTGCCACAGTGCCACCCACTATTGTCTAATGTTGGTCTAATGGATTGTATGTGGAGAGATGTATTTCTCTAATGATAGCCACGAAGGAGTAGCTGAGCCACTGTGTGGAATCTGAAATGATGCCATTAGCTATGAACGTTTGGATGCTTAAAGCCCTGTCCCACGGTACGAGTTAATTCAAAGAGTTCTCCTGAGTTTGCCCTGATTCGAACTCGGAGATTTACGGCAATGGCCGCTCGTCGGTACTCGGGGTTTTTGTGGACATTTTTCAACATGTTGAAAAATCTTCACGAGTCTTCCCGAGCTTACCGCGTTTCCCCGAGTACCTGCCGTTAGCGTTTCGAGCCGCTAAGAGACGTCCCCGAGCTCCGACGTACCTGCTACGTTCATTCTACGTGCTTACCACGAGTTTGATTTTTTTTTAAACTCGGGAGAACTCTTGAATGAACTCGTACAGTGGGACAGGACTTTAAGTGCTTCTCATGCTTGGAATTCCAGAGAGGAAAACGGAAAGGGTTTACATGTTGTTTTCCAATCGGTTATGTCACTTCTGCAATAACGTCTTGTACTATCCAAACTCTTGAGCACAGCAAAACAAAAACTTGTATTGGTCCATATTTTTTATCAGAGCCAAGCATCTCATTACACTTCACTGGAACATTATTTATTTATCTATCACTTACGTATTATGACATTGAGGTCAGCTATTTGGACCAGCTACCAGATTCCATCAATTCCATTCCCTCTGATCTCTACTTCCATCTGATTCTCTCTCACATGTCTGCCAATTCCTCTCTGATTCTTTTAATGCACAGTGAGGGGGTAGTTTATAGCAGCCAAGTCTTTGGAATAAGGTCATAAGTGATAGGATCAATGATGGGTAGCCCATCAAGTCTACTCCGCCAATCAATCAAGGCTGATCTCTCGTTCCCTCTGAATCCTCCTAATGTGGATGGAAACAGGAGCCCGCAGAGGAAACTTGGGCAGTAATACAGAAATCAGACTGGAAGTCTGAAGAACGGCTCCCAGATCAAAACGTCACCTATCCTTTTCCTCCAGAGATGCTGCCTGGCCCACTGTGTTACTCCAGCATTTTGTGTCTATCTTTGTCAGATACTGAACAACACTATGCACCATAAGGCTGTACTATCCCAAATGCTTACACATCACTTACACACACATCACGCGGCCATCTCTTGAAAGGACATATCACAACACACGGCACGGTGGTGCAGCGGCAGAGTTACTGCCTTACAGGGCTTACAACGACGGAGACCCAGGTTCGATCCCGACTATGGGTGCTGTCTGTACGGAGTTTGCACGTTCTCCCCTGCGTGGCTTTTCTCCCAGATCTTTTCTTTCCTCCCACACTCCAAAGTCGTACATGTTTGTAGGTTAATTGGCTTGGAATAAATGTAAGACAGTGCTAATGTGCAGGGAACATTGGTCAGTGCAGACTCGGTGTACTGAAGGGCCTTTCTGCACTGTATCTCTAAATTAAACTAAACTAATACACACTACAATCTTCCAGGTGAGTGTGGTCATCATACTAGTTTCACTGTCGTCCTGTTGAGTTTCAGTGTCTGGATAACTCATTATCACCTATCCCACAGCCAACAATGGACCATTGTGGGCTCCACATTTCCTTGATTATCGTTGCTTTCTGCAAATCTTCCATTCATTTGTCAAGTCAAGTCAAGTTTATTCGAGTCAAGTCAAGTTTGTTCGTCACGCACACATACGAGATGTGCAGTGAAATGAAAAGTGGCAATGCTCGCGGACTTTGTGCAAAAAGACAAACAAACAAACAACCAAACAAACTATAAACACAATCATAAACACACACATATTCTTTTACATATTAAATATTGTGGGCGGAAGGAAAAACGTTCAGTAAAGTTAGTCCCTGGTGAGATAGGAGTTTACAGTCCGAATGGCCTCTGGGAAGAAACTCCTTCTCAACCTCTCCATTCTCACAGGATTGGCAACGGAGGCGTTTGCTAAGTTTACTAAGTACCCTCTATATATCTCGTTCCCCTTTCCTCTGACTCTCGGTCTGAAATAAGGTCTAGACACAAAAACGTCACCCATTCCTTCTCTCCAGAGATGCTGTCTGTCCCGCTGAGTTACTCCAGCTTTCCGTGTCTGTCTTCGGTTTAAACCAGCATCTGCAGTTCCTTGACAGACACACAAAAAGCTGGAGTAACTCAGCGGGACAGGCAGCATCTCTGGAGAGAAGGAATGGGTGACGTTTCGGGTTGAGACCCTGCTTCAGACGATGTGTAGTGCTTGCACTCTGTGCTGTCTTTCCCTCACCATTATCCCAAGGCTTTACCAGTACCCAAAATCAGCTCTGTCAGAGCCAATGCACTGCTTTATCTCCAACCTGCTCACGTTGCAGACTTACCCGCAGTGTTTCATGTTTGGAGGTTTATCCATCTTTACCGCCAGTTTCATTTTCAGATCTGAATCTTGGCTATTTTTTGGTGTCACCATCGTGAGCAATTCTGGTGTCTTCAGATTGTTGGGAGTCGGGTAAAGAACGAGCTGAAAGACAGCAAACAAAAAGCGTCACGTCAGCAGGATGAAACGAGACGATTAATGAAGCCCCTGTCCCACTTAGGAGACCCAAACAGCAACCTCTGGTGACTTTGCCCGCCACCCAAAAAAAAGAAAAATCAAGGTCGAGGTGACCTGCAACCTCCTACTACCTCCCACGCATATGTTGAAAACCTTCCTCAACTATGAAGAAGACCGGCTTCGACTAGACCTGCGACTAAAAAATATCGATTTTTAATACGGCAACCTATTTTTAGTCGAGGCCGGTTTTAATCATGATGAACATAGAAATATAGAAACATAGCAAATAGGTGCAGGAGTAGGTCATTCAATATGATCATGGCTGATCATCCAACTCAGTATCCTCTACCTGCCTTCTCTCCATACCCCCTGATCCCTTTAGCCACAACTAACTCCCTCTTAAATATAGCCAATGAACTGACCTCAACTACCTTTTGTGGTAGAGAATTCCAGAGATTCACCACTCTCTGCGTGAAAAATGTTTTCCTCATCTCGGTCCTAAAAGATTTCCCCCTTGTTCTGGACTTCCCCAACATCGGGAACAATCATCCTGCATCTAGCCTGTCCAACCCCTTAAGAATTTTGTAAGTTTCTATAAGATCCCCGCTCAATCTTCTAAATTCTAGCGAGTACAAGCCGAGTCAATCCAATCTTTCTTCATATGAAAGTCCTGACATCCCAGGAATCAGTCTGGTGAACCTTCTCTGCACTCCCTCTATGGCAAAATAGCAGCAACCTGGATGAAGCCTCGACCACTTTTGACCATTAGGGAGAGTGACCAAAACCTCCGGTGACCTCATGGAAACCTTGGGTGGTGTGCAAGGTCACCAGAGGTTGCTGTTTAGGTCTCCTAAGTGGGACAGGGGCTTTAGTTTCAAAAGGTGCACTGCGATGATGTTGCAGTCTCCACAACATCCTTTCTGATCAGCACAGTTTCTTTCATTGACTTCTAATATTCCTGCAGCAAATCTAACTTGCATCTGCCCGTTAACATTGAGACACCTCCCGCGACGCTCCACGGACATCAAGGGCTGTCTCAGAAGTGGAGGGAAGGTTAATTCAATGGAAGGGTCTGTGGAAGGTTTGTGAAAACCGTGAGGTGAAAAATCAAACTGGCTGCGCTGTTCCCAGAAACCAATTGATCGACGGAAATTGCGGCCACTGTCAAAAGCGGAGCTGGTGTAATGGCGAAAAGGAACTGAAGATTGTGCAGGTAACCTTGGAAGGTGAAATCAATTTGCTGGGGAGAAACCAGTGCAGATACTTAAGAGTAGGGAATAAAGGAAATACTGAACTTCGTGAAGCAATGAGGAGATTACATCAGAAGGGTCTCGACCCGAAACGTCACCCATTCCTTCTCTCCAGAGATGCTGCCAGTCCTGCTGAGTTACTTTGTGCATTTTGTGTCTATTTAGGTGTTAATAATGGTTAATTAGGTTTTGGTTAATTATCATGTACACTGAGGTACAGTGAACAATTTATTATTCGATCATTCTATATTCTGGATATTAGATTCAGCAGGGTAGAATGTGATTAGGCACGCAGTTAATATTTAGTTAGAGTAAGGAAGGGGAGTGGAAACGTTGAGATAGTTGATGTCACGCCAGCAGTTAGAAATGAACAGGTCCAAAGATGATAGAAGGTCGTCTGGTAGACTCTAAGAGGAGGGGGACTGGTGGAGACGGGAGAAAGGGCCATCACTGGGTGGTGAGGACTCCTTCCCAGAGAAAAAGGAAGCAAATTGTGGTCGCAGCCCGTACCATCACACAAACCAACCTCCCTTCTATTGATTCCATCTACACCTCACGCTGCCTCAGCAAGGCCAGCAGCATAATCAAGGACCAGTCGCACCCTGGCCACTCCCTCTTCTCCCCTCTCCCATCAGGCAAAAAGTATAGAATTGTGAAAACGTGCACCTCCAGATTCAGGGACGGTTTCATCCCAGCTGTTATCAGGCAATTGAATCATGCTAGCACAACCAGAGAGCGGTGCGGAACTACTATCTACCTCTTTGATGTCCCTCAGACTATCCTTGAGCGGACTTTGCTGGCTTTACCTTGCACTAAATGTTATTTGCTTATTATGTATCTATACACTGTAAACGGATTGATTGTCATCATGTATTGTCTTTCTGCAGACTGGTTAGCATGTTTTCTTTTCTTTCCACTGTACCTCGGTACATGTGACAATAAACTAAACTGAACTGAAGGCACGGAGGTTGACGCGACGGTAGACATTAGACAAATAGACAAATTTAACATCCACTGTTAAATTTGTGTTTATTGTGTGTTTTGTTATTTTATTATATGTATGACTGCAAGGCAACGAAATTTCGTTCAGACCGAAAGCTCTGAATGACAATAAAGGATACTTTGACTACTTAGGTGCAGGAGTAGGCCATTCGGCCCTTCGAGCCAGTGGTAGAAAAGCTGTACGTCGTGGAGGACCCGGAACTCGTTGAGGTGGGGGCAGGGATGATACGTCCGAAGAAGGGTCTCGACCCGAAACGTCACCCATTCCTTCTCTCCAGAGATGCTGCCTGACCTGCTGAGTTACTCCAGCATTTTGAGTCTATCTTCTTGTGCCCACGGCAATTGCTGAAGGAGATTCGTGCATTGTGCAATATCTGTTTAGAGGTCTCGTGTTTGCCAAGCAATCGTATGATGATAAATATTCTCAACAGCGTGGCATTTAAGTGCTTTCAATTTCTAAACAATGTATTTTGTGTTTTATGACTGTTGGCAGATCAATTTCCCTCCTGGGATAACTAAAGTTCTATTGTATCATATCGTCTCGTATCGTGTCGCAATAACAAAAATTGCTCCTATAAAGGTACATTTAGATCTATTTCATTCAGAGGCAGCTCAGTGCTCAGACTGGCCAGCCCGCAACAAAAGCTTTTCACTGTACATGTGACAATAAACTAAACTAACAGCACATGGGGGGGGGGGGGGGGGGGGGGGGGGGGGGGGTGTGGGTGGTGGGGTGGGGGGGTGGGGGGGGGGGGTAAAATGATAAACCCTTGTAAACAACAGGGTCAAGTTTACATTTACAGATGAAACATTACAACAGTGAATATTACTACTTTGATATTTAGCGATTTAAAATATATTCTGAGGCTGACTGAAGACAATAAACTTTCTACACATTGAATTATTCAGGTGAGCTTTTCCACACTAGATGCCAATAAAATGTAAATACTGGAACAAGGGATTTAGGTAGTAAAAATTGATTTGTTTTGTTTGTGATTGTGAATGTATGAATATTTTTCGTATTCTTACGATTGTACAGAGTACTTCTCATGCCACTGATGTGGAAAGTTCAGAAAGTAGTTATTGACATACTACGGAATTTTTGCCAAGCTTGCTTGAGAAACTTTCTTGGCAAATATTTTTACTTTTATAGATACAGCATGGAAATGGCCCACCAGATCCATGCTGACCATCGATCACTCGTACCCACTTTGTTATTCCACTTTCTCATCAGCGCCCGACATGCCAAGGAACATTTTACAGAGGCAAATGAACATACAAACCGGTAGAGGTCTGCCATTTGTTTTTAGCGATACAGCGCGGAATCAGGCTCGACGGTACACCGAGTCCTCGTCAACCAGCAATGCCCGCACATTAACACTATCCTACATGCTCGAAGGACAATTTTACATTCATACAAAGCCAATTAACCTACAAACCTGTATGTATTTGGAGTGTGGGAAGAAACCGTAGATATTGGAGAAAACCCACGCAGGTCACGGGGAGATCGTGCAAACTCCGCACAGGCAGCAGCCGTAGTCAGGATCGAACCCGGCTCTCTGGTGCTGAAAGCGCTGTAAGGCAGCTACTCTACCAAGGTGCCACCGTGCCGCCCATGTGGGAGGAAACCAGAGCACCCAGAGGAAACCCACGTGGTCACAGGACAGAACGTGCAAACTCTACCTTTTTATTCTTTTTTATCTTTTTATAAACCTCTTTGAAAGTGAACAAGTTGAAGGACGTAGAAGATTTGCAAAAGAACTAACAAAATGAACTGCAGATGCTGGCTTATGCCAAAGGCAGCCACAAAATGTTGGAGTAACTGAGCGGATCAGGCAGCATCCCTGGAGAGAATGGACAGGTGACGTTTCGGGTCCGGATCCTTCTTCGGACAAATTGTTCTAAAGGTGTTTGGCAATTGATGAATTCTCGAACATTAGGTTTAAGGTGAATGGGAAAAGATTTATTAGGAATCTGAGGGGTATCATTTTCACACAAAGGGTGGTGGGTGTGTGGAACAAGCTGCCAGAGGAGGTAATTGAGGCTGGGACTATCCCAACATTTTAGAAACAGTTGGACAAGTACATGGCTAGGACAAGTTTGGAGGGATATGGCAAAACGCAGGCAGGTGGGACTAGTGTAGCTGGGACATGTTGGCCATTGTGAGCAAGCTGGGCCGAAGGGCCTGTTTCTATGCTGTATGACTATGACTCCATCTCAGAGGGAATGAATTGTTTTAATCTATCGGGGTCCGAGCTTGTTGTGGGCAATGGAGAGAATCGGGAGCTGCTTCAGTAGAACAAGCTTGCAGCAATCCAGACATTGACCTTGATAAAACGCCACCAAACATGGCGGTGTTGGTATTATTTGCAAAATGAATTTCACTGTGTAATATTTAATTACATACGTGACAATAAATATCCATTGAATCTTTGAGCCCACTTTCGTTATGCTCAGCACACCTCGTGGTTTGTTGACTTGATGAAGGATTGCATCTGTGTAGGCAGCTGCCTCTTGAATTAATTAAATTTATGAATAGGCACGCTAAATATATAGACGACGCAATGTATACAAGATATTTTTTACTTCCAATATGATACGTTACTAACAATCAACATCACCTGTGCTGAGAATATTGGTGTGTGAAGGGCATTCTCCCGACCGTGGCGGCACGGTGGCGCTGCGGTAGAGTTGCAGCGTTACAGCGCTTACAGAGTCAGAGACCCGAGTTCAATCCCGGCTACGGGTGCTGTCTGTACGTAGTTTGTACGTTCTCCCCGTGACCTGCGCGGGTTTTCTCCGAGATCATCGGTTTCCTCCCACACTCCAAAGAAGTACAGGTTTGTAGGTTAATTGGCTTGGTGTAAATGTAAAATTGGCCCTGGTGCGTGTGGGATAGTGTTAATGTGTGGGCATGGCTGGTTGGTGCAGACTCGGTGGGATCAAGGAGAATTTGCATCTCCAATGTTTTCAAGAGGGGGTTAGATTTAGCACTTAGGGCTAAAGAAATCAAGGGATATGGGGGAAAAAGCAGGAATGGGTACTGATTTTAGATGATTACCCATGATCATATTGAATGGCGGTGCTGGCTCGAAGGGCCAAATGGCCTACTTCTGCACCTACTTTTCTATGTTTCTGTGTAACTAAACTAAATTAATTTTGTGGAAATACATGACAGTATGTGAGCCAGAACTGCTGGTATAAATAAATAAATAAATAAATAACTCACACAGAGAGTGGTGAATCTCTGGAATTCTCTGCCACAGAAGGTAGTTGAGGCCAGTTCATTGGCTATATTTAAGAGGGAGTTAGATGTGGCCCTTGTGGCTAAAGGCATCAGGGGGTATGGAGAGAAGGCAGGTACAGGATACTGAGTTGGATGATCAGCCATGATCATATTGAATGGCGGTGCAGGCTCGAAGGGCCGAATGACCTAACTCCTGCACCTATTTTCTATGTTTCTATGTTTCTAAGGGTGGGATTTGCGCTCTGTCCTATTTATGCTGCAAGTCCAGGTGCAGATCCACAGTTAATTGTTAAAGTAAAAATCCAGCCAGGACTGAAGGCCCTGGGCCTGCACCCGCAAGAGTTTAGAAGGATGAGGGGGTATCGCGTTGAAACTTACTGAATAGTGAAAGGTCGTGATAGCGTGGATGTGGAAAGGATGTTTCCAGTACTAGGAGAGTCCAGAACCAGAGGGCACGGGCTCAGAATAAAAGGACGTACCTTCAGAATGGAGATGAGGAGGAATTTCTTTAGCCAGAGGGTGCTGAATCTGGGGAATTCGTTGCCACAAACGGCCGTGGAGGCCAAGTCATTGGGAATTTTTAAGGCAGAGATTGATAGATTCTTAGATAGACACAATCTCTGGAGAAAAAGGATGGGTGATGTTTGGATTGGAACCCTTCCTCAGGCTTTCTCTCCAGATGCTACCTGATCCACTGAGGTTCTCCAGCACTTTGTGTCTATCTTCGGTATAAACCAGCATCTGCGCTTCCTTCCTACACATTAGACAATAGACAATAGACAATAGGTGCAGGAATAGGCCATTCGGCCCTTCGAGCCAGCACCACCATTCAATGTGATCATGATATTGATAGATTAGTAAAGATATCAAAGGCTACAGAGGGAAGGCGGGAGAATGGGGTTAAGAGGGAAAAATAGATCCCAGCCACGATTGAATGGTGGGGTGGACTCGATGGACTGAATGGCCAAACCTGCTCCATTGTCTGTAAGATTCACTGAGTGTGGTACCTTTACAGCAAAACCCACCCAGAAATGGCATGCAATATAGATGCTGTGTTTGCAAGAAAGTTCACACCTGAATTTGTCACTTAAATTAATGTCTTTAATTTCCAAATGGAAGTACACCCTCAACAATATCATCGATGTGAGTTATTGCCAATCACCACTTTCTCATTGAGCAGCAGTTAGATTGAGACTCGCATCAATCCTGTTCGATTAGGTGCTGAAAATTCTTTAAAACAATATATATTTTCTTATATTTGCCTTTCTGTCACTTTCTTTCTTTCCCCTTTTATACAATTTCTTGCTTCCTGAGGAACAAAGAACAGTACAGAAGGTAGACACAAAAAGCTGGAGTAACTCAGCGCGATAGGCATCGTCTCTGGAGAGAAGGCATGGATGACGTTTCGGGTCGAGACCCTTCTTCAGACTTTTTGTGTCTATCTTCAGATTAAACCAGCATCTGCAGTTCTTTCTTACGCAAGAACAATACAGCGCAGGAACAGGCCCTTTGGCCCACAATGTCTGGACTGACCATGATGCTATAATTAATGATGTCCATGGGCTGAACATACACTAATCTATCTGCCTGTACCTAATCCATATCACAATACAATTATACTTTATTAGCCAAGTATGTTTTGCAACATAGGAGGAATTTCATTTGCCATGTCAGTCATACAAATAAAAAACAACGGAACACACAAAATCCATTTTAACATAAACATCCACCACAGTGACTCCTCCACATTCCTCACTGTGATGGAAGGCGTAAAAAAAGTTCAAATCTCTTCCCTTCTTTCCTCTCGCGTGGTCGGGGGCCTCGAGCCCTCCGTTGACGGGATGATCTTGACCCGTAGCTGGCGGTGTTTTGGCGCTACGCATCGGGGCAATGTCAACTCCCCCATGCCGGGCGATCGAACCCCGAGTCGAGGCTGGTCGAGCCTCTGCGTCGTTGAAGCTCCCGACTAGCCTCTCCCGAGACTGCGAGCTCTCGATGTAAAGTCCGCAGGCCGAGGTGGGAGCGATCCCAGACAAGGGATCGACTCCGATGTTAAGTCCACGCCCCGCGGTGGGGCCCAAAGTCAGTCCGAGGAGGCCTCCAGCTCCATCGATGGTAGGCCGCAGAGCGACCGGAGATGCGATCCGGAAAACAACTGCATCTCCGGCAAGGTAAGAAACTGACAAAAAAGTTCCCCCTGACCTCCTCCACCTCCCCCCCTGCCCCCCCCCCCCCCACATGGAGAACATTTACACAGACTTTAAAAACACACTAAACATGAAAAAAAAGACAAAAAAAAAGACAGACTGTTGGCGGGGCTGCCAATCGTGCGGCGCCCCCTGGTGGTGGTCCCTCCAATCTCTGCATTTACATGTGTCTATCTAAAAGTCTCTTCAATGCCATTATTCAATGCCAATGCCATTCAATGCCTCCACAACCACCACCCTCAGCATAATCATCATGTCCTGCACACTTCCCTTAAACTTTGTCCCTCTGACCATAAAGCTTAATCCTATGCCCTCTAGTTTTAGACCCCCCTATCCTGGGAAAAAGACTGTGGCTATTCACCTTATCTACGCCTCTCATGATTTCATAAACCTCTATAAGGTCACCTCTATAAAGCCGCCTTTGCTACAGGGATAAAGGTACTGGCTTGATTGATCGATAGAAAGATACAGCATGGAAACAGGCCCTTCAACCCACCGAGTCCACGCTGACCATCGATCACCCGTTCACACTAGTTCTATGTTACCGCACTTTCGCATCCACTCCTTACACCCTTGGGGCAATTTACGGAGGCCAATTACTCTTCAAACCCACATGCCTTTGGGATGTGGGAAGAAGCCAGAGCTCCCAGAGGAAACCCATGCGATCACAGGGCGAACGTGCAAACTCGACATGGACAGCAGCCAAAGTCAGGATCAAACCCTGGTCTCTGGTGGCACGAGGCAGCAGTTCTATCTGCTGTGTTGCCCTGAATGAGATTCTTATCCAGTCTTTCCTTATAACTCAAACCCTCCAGACTCAGTAACATCCTTATAAACATAAACCTTTTTTGTGCCTCTTCCAGTGAATGACAACCTTCCTATAGCAGGGCGATCAGAACTGTACACAATGTCGATTACAGATCAAGAAAATGACAAGACCAGGATGGCTCAGGACAGAGAGCGAAAGTCACAAATGCAAAAGTTCCTCTTACCTTCCCCAATTCTTTGTCTTCGAGGGCAAGAACTCCTGTGCTCTCCGTGAAGAACTTAATCTTGACAACTGGACGAGGATGAGTGGTGGTAAAATCTCCCTGCGTTCCCCATCTGAAAATTGAAAGATTTTTCATCATTTAGTGGCTACGGCTTTAGCCTGGTTAGATTTGACTTTGTAATTTCACCGATCAGACGGAGAATGTTTCACGAAGGAACTGCAATGTTTCACTGCATGCAATGGATACATGGATAACTTGATACTGCTGTACAAAGGAAATACATCGATCAATCAAAGTGCTGGTGGAACTCAGCTGGTCAGGCAGCATCTGTGAAGGGAATAGACAGACACGCCAACACTTTGTCTTTTGCTCAAGATGCCCACAGCTGCATTTTCTCGACTAACTAATCATTCTCATTTGAAAACCAGCAATACTCCACCCTCATCTCTACCGACTGTAAAAAGCTGTAGTCTTGCAGCAACAGAGAAAGTGCAGGTTAAAAAAGTGCAAGAGTTCCAACAAAGTAGATTGGAGGATCGGGAATACACCCTTAGTTTGTGAGAGGCTGTTTAAGAGTTTGATCACTGCAGGTAAGAATCTGTTCTGGAATCTGGTGGAACACGTTTTACAACTTTTCTTTCTTCTTCGTGATGGGTGAATCTATAGAGGTTGGAACGAGTCTTCGACGCCATGCCGAATTTCCTGGGTGCGTAAGACGGCCAATGTAACAGACTAGACTTTATTTCCAACCAAAATCAAACTTATTTTTCAGTACAAATAATCAAAAACATCGAGAACTTCAGAGTGTCAATGCCCAACGTCTAGTCACTGAAGATAGACACAAAAGTCTATCTTGAGTCTGAAGAAGGGTCTCGACCCAAAACCTCACCCATTCCTTGTCTCCAGAGATGCTGCCTGGCCCGCTGAGTTACTCCAGCATTTTGTGTCTTTCTTCGGTGTAAACCAGTACCTGCAGTTCCCTCCTACACATCTAGTCACTGATCTTAGTTTGTTCATCTTAACTATGAATGAATGAATGATATTTTATTATTAGCCGTGACATGCCTTTGTTTTGCATACACAAATATGCAAGAAGTGGCCACATAAAGGATGGCGACAAGGCTACAAAGTATTCCGGTCATCTAAAAGATACAATACACATGTTGCTTCATGGTCGCCTGTACAGCCGAGATTGATAGGTTCTTGATTAGTAAGGGCATCAAAGGTTACGGGGAGAAGGCAGGAGAATGGGGATCAACCTGAGTGCGGATGGTCTGACTGCCCCGACCGCGGGAGACCAAGAGGAAGGAGATTGAAATTTGTTACCTTCCATCACAGTGAGGAATGTGGAATCCACTGTGATGGATATTGACGTTAACTTTTATTTTATGTGGCTGTGTGTCTTGTTGCTTTTCACTTAGTATGGCTGTATGGCAACTCCAATTTCACTGTACCTTAACCGGTACATGTGACAATAAACTGACCTTGAAACCTTGAGCAGAACTAGGCCATTCGGCCCATCAAGTCTACCCCACCATTCAATCTTGGCTGATCCATCTTTCCCTTTCAACCCCATTCTCCTGCCTGACACCCGTGCTGACAGATGGAGTCAGTGGAAGAGAGGTTGGTTTGCGCGATGGTCTGGGTTCATAGAAACATAGAAATTAGGTGCAGGAGTAGGCCATTCGGCCCTTCGAGCATGCACCGCCATTCAATATGATCATGGCTGATCATCCAACTCAGTATCCCGTACCTGCCTTCTCTCCATACCCCCTGATCCCCTTAGCCACAAGGGCCACATCTAACTCCCTCTTAAATATAGCCAATGAACTGGCCTCAACTACCCTCTGTGGCAGAGAGTTCCAGAGATTCACCACTCTCTGTGTGAAAATTTTGGGCCCTGTGTTTATCATCACAGTCATCTGGGGTTCCATGAGACAGGTTGCCGATCGAGTACATGGACTATCAACCACACCAGACCTCTCTCTTGTATCTTTAATCATCGTTCGTGAGATACGCAAGGGTGGTGTTTAACTGGAGATTTATGTCACTAGCAGTGAACAATTACAATGGGACATCAAAGAGAGAGAAAGCTAAATGTAGTTTATTCCACCACCCCATTGAGAGCAGCGGATATTGATCTTAATGAGTGCAATTAGATCAGGATCCAATTGCAGTCCATTGCGTGATGGGTGTTCTGATTGCACCACGATGTCATTGCACGAGCTGGCAAAGAATTTGTTGCTACTGACAGGATCCAGGCACATTTAGACTACAAAGAACATAGGCACAGCTTATTGTACTGATTTAGCAACTTAAGATTCATTAAACCTGCAGGTTTTCCCGCTGCTCAGTGTCACTCGGTACGTTTCCCATATCGTAAACTTCACAAAAGTCATCAATCCCCACAAATTTTCTAAACGCAAAACCATGTTGGAGATAATAAGCTTGAGCGGCCTCTACCAGTCGCTCCACCGCAGAGCTCTGCGGTTAATTCTCTGATCGTGCTGATAGCTGCCGGGATAGAGAAATGATTCCCTTCAAGGCTTTGTCAAGAAACCACTGTAACAGCTGCATGTGAACCTGCAGTCGACAACAGTGCTAAATGGTCTGCAACTTGAGAAACCTAATGAGCCAATTCCCGTCATTGTCAGACGTTATGTGGAGTGTGCCTTGATACACAGAATTGATCAAATCTCTGGTAACTCAACTGAGTGGCTATTCCTCCCGTGCAGGAACAGCGGGAGGCTATTCGACCGCGTTAGAGTTGAGGCTAAGTTGGCTGCCAGCCAGCTTTGACAAACCACCGTTCATTACGGTTCTTCGTGCCATCAGGACTTGCAATCAAATCGACCACAACATGACAAACAAATTGTGCAGCAAACCACATAACAGAGATTAAATCTGCGCCTTTCCTCGGTTGTGCAGTCGAGCAGAAGGCAATCCATTGTGGGGTGTAACAATATAGTGTGTAACGTGATGCCATGGATAGAATGTTATCGGGATGGATCACAGCTTGGTTTGGGATCAGCTCCAACCCAAGACCGCAAGAAATTGCAGAGAATTGTGGACGCTGCCCAGAACCATTACACAAACCGACCTCCCTTCCAATCACCCCATCTATACCTCACCCTGCCTCGGCAAGGCCAGCAGCATCATCAAGGACCAGTCGCACCCTGGCCACTCCCTCTTCTCCCTCTTCTCCCCCCTCTCATCGGGCAAAAGGTGTAGTGAGAATGAGAACGAGTGTGAGAACGCACACCTCCAGATTCAGTTTCTTCCCAGCTGTTATCAGGCAACCGGACCATCCTACCAACAACTAGAGAGGCTTGTGTGGAAGTGTGCGTGGGAGACATTATTAAAGAAATCATTGAAGAAAGGGTGGGAAAGATTAATGGGCCTGTCGCTCTTAGGCGATTTTTCAGCGGACTGCCGGCGACTGTCAGAGCGGAACACACACACATTGCTTCCTTCACCAGCCCGTGTGAATTTTTTAAGACAGCGTTCCCCCCGCTTGCCCTGTCCAAAAATATCACAGAGTGCAAAGCCAAGGTGATACAGACACAAACTGCGGTGAACAGGAAGGTTGGCGCTGTAAAAAGACGGCCAAAGCACAGTGTACGGTAAGTCCTTTATAAGACGGGGGTGAAGGAGTGGAGACAATTTTTAAGAAGCTAGAGATACACGGCTGTGAAGCTTGGTGGACATTTAACGTTACCGGTCGATTATCCTTAATTCTGTAAACTACTTTTTCCCCCATTGAGCCAATGAAATTCACCAGTCAGCACCGGCTCCAACCTACGAGAACCTCCGAGAGCCTTCGCCCTCCTGGCGAACCCACTAGGACCTCCTGGCGACCCACCTACGGCTCGAGAATTCTCGCTACTCTCCATGGCGGCTTCTTTTTATGATCGGCGTGAATTTTTCGGCATGTTGAAAAATTCACGCCGACCATAATGAGGCCGCGACTAGTTGCCATAATGCGGGATCTCCTCACGACCATGAAAGGAACTCGCTGGCAACCACCCGCGAACATGTGGTGACTACATAGTCTCGTGCAGTCCTCTAAGTGGGACAGGCCCATAAGAGTACTTCCAAAAGAAATAAGAGAAGTACTCAGCATCTGCAGAAAGGAACTCATGCAAGGTTCTGATGAAAAGCCATTGAGCTAGAATGTTTAAGAAGGAACTGCAGATGCTGGAAAATCGAAGGTACACAAAAATGCTGGACAAACTCAGCGGGTGCAGCAGCATCTATGGAGTGAAGGAAATAGGCAACGTTTCGGGCCGAAACCTTTTAAAATGTTAGTTCGATGAAGCCACCTTCCTAGCAGAGTGTATCCAACCTTCTGTTTTTATTAAAGATAGACTTAAATGCTGGAGTAACTCAGCAGGTCAGGCAGCATTCTTGGAGAAAATCCTTCGATGACGTTTCAGGTTGGCACCCTTTTCCAGACTCGTCCCGACCCAAAATGTCACCTATCCATTTCCTCCGGAGATGCTGCCGGAACCGCTGAGTTACTCCAGCACTTTATGTCTAACTTTGATATAAACCAGTATCTGTAGATTCTTTTTATTATATTTCTGACTTTACCATCTGACCAACTGTCCTTGGACTATTGTGGCACATCCTCAGGGTAAAACTCAAGGGCCTGTCCCACTTACGCAATTTTTTCGGCGACTTGCCGGCACCCGTCATAGTCGCAGCAGGTCGGCGAAAATTTTCAACATGTTGAAAATCCAGCGGCGACCAGATTAAGGCACAACTCTTTGGGCGACTACTCACGGCCATACAGGCGTCACCCCGCGACATGTCAACATGTTGAAGATTTTCGGCTACCTGCGGCGGCAAATCGCCGAAAAAATCGCGTAAGACAGGCCCTTAAAGGGACCAACACTTCCCCTAAGTACAGTGCATTCAGAAAGTATTCAGATGCCTTCACTTTTTTACACATTTTGTTATGTTGCAGCCTTATTTTTAAATGGATTAAATTCTTTTTTTTCTAATCATCAATCTACACACAATACCCTGGAATGAAGAAGCAAAAACAAAAATGTTTGCAAAGTAATTAAAAAGAAATAACTGAAATGCATTTCTGAATGCACTGTCTATAGAAAAACACCAAGATCCAGTATGAGGTGTTATCAAATGCTCCTTTAGATTTGCAAACTCGTGTTTTCTAGTTTCCATGTCTTTTAGTTTAGTTTAGTTTTTTAGTCTAGAGATACAGGCCCTTCGGTCCACCAAGTTCGCACCGACCAGCAGTCCCCGCACATTAACACTGCCCTGCACACTAGGGACAATTTACATTTATACCAAGCCAATTAACCTACAATGGTGGAGGTCTTTGGAATGTGGGAGGAAATCTAAGTTCTCGGAGAGAACCCATGCAGTCACGGGGAGAACGTACAAACTCTGTACAGACAGCACCTGCAGTTGGGATCGAACCCGTGTCTCTGGCGCTTTAAGTATTGTAAGGCGCCATCCCTCTGTTTGCAGGTATTGAGGCATGACAAAACTCTGGACAATCCAATACTGTACTTACTTCAAACAGAATTCAGAATAATTAATTTGTATATTGTATGTTTAGGTGAAAAAATAGGTTTGGCTCAGGCAGAAAAATTAAAGTCACTCTGCCAATTTTGCCTTCAAATACAATTTTCATTTAGTTTTCGATGCCGGGCACAGATTTGCTGAACTGTTGGCGTGTGTAATTCGGCAGAAACATTTTCTCCCAGGAGTTTGGTTTGTCTAACTCTTAATGCCGAGTGCACCTGTACAAGCTTTCCACATTATAGTGAAAATGTATGACATTGAAATATCTATTAATCACAAGGTTTTCTGTTGGCAAATAGCACTGTCTGTACATCAGAGAATACTTTGATGCCAAGAAATAAATGCAATTGTGTCTGCAGATGCACAGTTTGATCGAGGTCATCAGTTATAATTAAATTGGAGGGAGGATTTTGGCAATGTACACAATGAATTCAGTCCCTTAACATGCATGATTAGCTTACAATTCTACATTGCTAGTCCTCATGTTGCAGTTTCTTCCCAGCTGTATCAGGCAACTGAACGATCATCCCAACAACTAGAGAGTGGTCCTGAGCTACGATCTACCTCGTTGCAAACACTCAGACTATCTTTAATCGGATTTTGCTGGATTTTATCTTGCACTAAACGTTATTCCCTTTATCATGTATCTGTGCACTGTGGACTGCTTGGTTGTAATCATGCATAGTGTTTCCACTGACTGCTTAGCACTCAACAACATAAAAAAGCTTTTCACATGACAATAAACTAAACTAAACTACTGACACATATCTTTGTAGTCCAGAACCAGGGGGCCACTGTCTAAGAATAAAGGGGAGGTAATTTAAGACTGAGGTGAGAAAAAACGTTTTCACCAGAGAGTTGTGAATTTATGAAATTTCCTGCCACAGAGGCCAGTGGAGGCCAAGTCACTGGATGGATTTAAGAGAGAGTTAGATGAGCTCTAGGGGCTAGTGGAATCAAGGGATATGGGGAGAAGGCAGGCACCGGTTATTGATAGGGGACGATCAGCCATGATCACAATGAATGGCGGTGCATGCTCGAAGGGCCGAATGGCCTCCTCCTGCACCTATTTTCTATGTTTCTTTGTTCCTATGTTTGAAGTAACTTCACGCCCATTGCAGTTTTATTTTTTGAGTAACTACACATAGTGTTTGAATTTTATTAACCCTAAACAAATTTGTTTTGCTCTGCCAAGTGGCAATTGGAAATAAAGATGGCTGAATGTAAGCTTGCAGGTTCAGGAATTGGGCGCTGAAGGAATAAATCATATTGGAACATTCACAGAGGCAGGGAGCTGGAGAGTTGACCGTGCCATAGAATGTAGAACAGCACAGCTCAGGAACAGGCCCTTCAGCACACCATGTCTATGTCAAATATGATGTCATTGTAACTAATTTCATCAGCCTGCACATGATCCATATCCTTCCATTCTCTGCACAAGAGGAAAGACATTCCGGGTTGAGGCCCTTCTTCAGACTGGTCTTGACCCGAAACGTCACCCATTCCTTCTCTCCAGAGATGCTGCCTGTCCCCCCTGAGTTACTCCAGCTATTTGTGTGTATTGTTTTAAACTGGCATCTGCAGTTCCTTCTTACACATTCTGTGCATACCCATGTGCCTTTCCAAAAGCATCTTACCCATTATTGTATCAGCCATTATTGTAACCGCCACCAGCTCAGGCAGCACGTCCCAGGCATTCACCACCCTCTGTGTAAAAAAGCCTTGTCCTGCACATCTCTGTAAAACATTGCCTCCTCTTACCTTCAAGCTATTCCCTTTAGTCTTTGACATTTCCACCCATCCGGGAAAAAGGTTCTGCCTGTCTAACTTGCCTATGCCTCTCATAATTCTTTTATACATCTATCAGGTCTCCTCTTAACCTCTGACATTCTGGAGAAAACAATCCAAGTCCATCCAAAGAGAGACACAAATGCTGGAGTAACTCAGCGGGTCAGGCAGCATCTCTGGAGCAAAGGGATGGGTGACGAATCAGGCCAGAACCCTTCTTCAGAGTGAAGTCTAGAAGTGAGGTCTGAAGAAGGGATCTAATCTGAAATATCACCTATATTCCATTCTTTTTCTACAAAGATGCTGCCTGTCCCAGCGAGTTTCACCAGCATTTTGTGTCTATCAATAGTTTTTGCCCACTGCACGAATTTCCAGATCATAGACACCAAATGCTGGGGTAACTCAATGGGACAGTCAGCACCTCTGGAGGGAAGGAATGGGTGATGTTTCGGGTCGAGACCCTTCTTCCGGGGACAGGGAGGGGGAGATACAGAGATAAGGAAGTGTCAGGTGTGAGAAAGAGACAACAAGAGGAAAGAGGAAAACATTTTTCACACAGAGAGTGGTGAATCTCTGGAATTCTCTGCCACAGAAGGTAGTTGAGGCCAGATCATTGGCTATATTTAAGAGGGAGTTAGATGTTTAAGAGGGCCTACTCCTGCACCTATTTTCTCTGTTTCTATGTTTCTAATGAGGGTGGAGAGCAAGGAAAATGTACAATAAATCATTGTTTGCCAGGAGAAGGTAATAACAAAGCAAACAGAGATAAAGGGCTCCACAGGTGCTGCCTCACCCGCTGTGTTTCTCCAGCATTTTTGTCTACCAGAGATAAAAGGCAATCAGGGACAGTCAGACTGGTCGGAGACAACACAGCAAACATCAATAAAATGGAATCAGGTACAGTCAGACAAAAATCTGCAGTTTCTTCCAACACATTTCTAGATCATAGTCTGTGTTGTAGCTGCCAGTATTCTTATCTTGCCTGGCAGTAGCCTGACACTAAATCGGCATTTTAGTAAATAAACCCAGCAATGAAAGGCAAATCAATGTAACCCTGGCATTGTAGAAAGCGTTAGAAATAAATAATAGGGACAGAATTATCAGACGTTTGGATAAATGTGAATTGACTTAAGAAAGGCAGCATAAATTGGTTAAAGCATATCGTAATTAGCCAAATGTATATATTTTTTGATGAAGTATTAGAGGGACAATGAGGTAAATAGTATTCCTTAAAGACCTACAGGTCCAAAGATGCCCTGGTTTTTATAGGATGGTGGGCTTAGGTAAAAATTGTAAATTGTCTCTAGTGTGTGTAGGATAGTGTTAGTGTGCGGGGATCGCTGGTCGACGTGGACTAGGTGGAACGAAGGGCCTGATTCCACGCTGTATCTCTAGAGTAAACTGAACTAAACCTGCAAAAGGCGTCCAGTGATGAGCTGCACATCAAGTCAGAAGGCCGTGAAATAAATGTGGAAGCAGCAGATTGGATAGAAAATTGGCTGAATGACGGGAAGCGCACAGCGATGGTCAGATTGTGCTCTTGGACGGGAGGAGCAGAGAGAGAGAGTGAAATTCCCCACGGGTCAGTTGGCAATTTTCAATTTGCAAACATGACAAAACTTGGAAGCGGAGTGAGCATAAAGAAGATGGTAAATAACCAAAGCGGCATCTGGTAAAACATGTGGACATGTGGCAAATCAAAATGCAAAATGTAAAACGATTTTCAGCATCTCCAGTTTTTTTGATTTTCACTCACAGTTTAAATTTAGGTTTATTATTGTCATGTGTTTAGTCTAGTTTAGAGGTACAGCACCGGAATCCGGCCCTTCGGCTCCCCGACCAGCGATACCCGCACATTAACACTATCCTACACACACTTGGGTGGGACAATGTACTCTTATACCAAGCACAATTAACCAACATAGAGTGTGGGAGGAGACCGAAGATCTCGGAGAAAACCCATGCGGTCACGAGGGGAATGTACAAACTCCGCACAGCCAGCGCCCGTAGTCTGGTTCGTTCCCGAGTCTCTGACGCTGCTGCGCCACCGTGCCGCACTTTATCGAGGTTGAGTAAAAAGGTCTGTTTTTGTTTAGTTTAGAGATGCAGCGTGGAAACAGGCCATTCAGCCCAATGAAGGTAGACACAAAATGCTGGAGGGTCTCAGAGGGACAGGCAGCATCTCTGGACAGAAGGGAATGGGTGACGTTTCAGGTTGAGACCCATCTTCAGGCTCATTTTTTAAAGTTCTGCTTACCTTATTAAAGGAGGGGGAGGGGGAAGACCCAGTGGAATCGTTACTGAGGTTCCCTGTAGGGGGGAGGGGGGAAGCGGTAGGATCTGGGAGACAGATCCCGTGGTGTTGCAGTCTGCAGCGTGTGGGCAGTGGGTCCACTGAGTCCTTGCCGATAAATTGTTCCATGTTATCACATCTACTCCCTACACATTAGGGGAAATTTACAGAAGCCAATTAGCCTACTACCCTGCATGTATTTTGAATGCGGGAGAAAACCGGAGAACCCAGGTGAAACCTGTGCGGTCACAGCGAGAACGTGCAAACTCCACACAGTTGATGTCAGGATCGAACCCGGGGTCTCTGGTACTGTGAGACAGCAGCTCTACCGCTGTGCCACCGTGCCGCCCAATGCTATCTAATCAAATCAGACAATACCTATACATAAATGCAATCAAGCCAAAGTCAAGCATGGTAGGTATACCAAAGGGGAAGATACAGAGTGGAGAATATATTTTGCAGCATTATTTGCTGAGATTATTGCCTGATCCTACTGAATTCCTCGAGCAGTTTGAAGGATACAGCATGGAAACAGCCCTAATCCTGCCCCAATGTCCCATGGCCTTTTAATCTCATTGGACCTCTTCCCCTTTCCCAACCATGTCTTTGGAACCACTGCGGGCGGCACGGTGGCGCTGCGACAGAGTTGCTGCCTTGCAGCGCCAGATACCCGGTTCGAATCCGACCACGGATCCTGACCACAGCTGCTTGCTGTACGGAGTTTGTACGTTCTCCCCGTGACCTGCGTGGGTTTTCTGCAGGAGATCGGTTTTCCTCCCACGCTCCAAAGTCGTGCAGGTTTATAGGCTAATTGGCTTGGTATAAATGTAAATTGTCCCAAGTGTGTAGGATGGTGCTAGCGTACAGGTTGATCGCTGGCCGGTGGGGACTCGGTGGGCCAAAGGGCCTGATTCTGCGCTGTACCCTTAAACTAAAAAAAAACTAAACGCTAAAAACATGAAATATTTACTATTAGGTGCGTTTAGAGCAGAAATGTGGCATTGAGAGCACTGCTCTCCATCATCTTGACGAGCAAGTGTACGTTTAATGTCATTAAAATAATAGTCAGCAGCTAATTATTTCCCGTCTCAATTGTAGCTGCATTTCTTCTTCAGATGACCAATTCCTTAATGTATTTAAAAGTGGCTATATCGGGTGTTATTACACAAAACCCCCCTCCCTGAAACATTCTGCTGAAACCCGCACATGATTAACGATATCCTGCTTCACTGCAGAACCTGCAAATCAATTTTCACAAACGACACCAAGTATATTTATTTGCAATTGAGCTGCAAGTTAAGGTGCAAGTGTTTTATAGTTGTATGTCCCAGATAGAACAATTGAGCAGCACAACAGAATATGTAAACATTAGTACACTGTAAACAACATAATAAACGAGAAAAAAAGGTTCAGTGTGTGTGTGTGTGTGTGTGTATATATACACACATACTCACAAATACACATAAAGCTCATATACAGCACAAGCTTTTGGAACCAGGTTTGCTGTTGGTTAAAGAAAGATTTGTTGGTCCGAGAATCCCTATGATCAGCGGGGATGTTGCATTTCAACGAGGCCTGAAAACCAAATAAACTGCGCGAACGGGGAAACCAAGCCTGTGTTTACTGGACTAAGTGAGTTGTTATCTTCTACGGCTGCAGATTGCTGCAGCTCTGAGAATGGATGGGGGGGCAACACCACAGAGCCAAAAGTGGTTTTGAAAGCAGTCGCAAGACTCTGGAGTAAAGCAAAATACTGTTTTAATATTGCTGGGGTCTGGAAAGGCTGTCGACGAGGACTCTAGAGGGGAGAGTGAGATGATAGATGTGTCAGGATGAGTAAATATTGTAGAGCTCGGACTGCTTAAGCAACGAAGGAGCATTTACTCAGTGGTTGAAGTCAATGTGGTGGCGTCTACAAATGTGCTGTGCTTGGGGGTCCACGAGGGACACAGAGTGCTGGAGTAACTCAGCGGGTCATGCAGCATCTCTGGAGAACATGGATAGGTGACGTTTTGGGTCGGGATCCTTCCTCAGACTGATTGCAGGGGGGGAGGGGGTGGGGTGGTTGGAGTGAGGGAATGAAAGAGGTGCAGTGCATAGGCCTTGAACCTGATGAGACACAGGAGGAGCCCGGCCAGGATTCACCCCACAGAGCCCAGTCCCTCCACGCACTGGAATCTCCCAACCACCGCAGAGTGGTTACTAAGATGGCGGATCCGTGGGCGGTTGCTGCTGGGCCGCAAGTCGGGGCCTGATCAACCCCGGCTGGGTCGTCTAGGCGAGGGTGTCTGATGTTGTGAGACCCGAAACACCCAATGACCCCAGGTCACATCACTGAGGATGCATCACAGCTCATCTAGAGGATGTATATTTTTCACTCTTGAATACATCCAGTGAATTGGCCTCCACTGCCTTCTGCGGCAGGGAATTCCACAGATTCACAACTCTCTGGGTGAAAAAGTTTTTCCTCATCTCCGTCCTAAATGGCCTACCTACCCCCTTATTCTTAAACTGTGACCCCTGCTTCTGGACTCCCCCCACATCGGGAACATCTTTCCTGCATCTAGCCTGTCCAATCCCTTAATAATTTTATATGTTTCTATAAGATCCCCTCTCACCCAGTCGGTCCATTCTTTTATCATATGTCAGTCCCACCATCCCGGAAATTAACCTGGTGTACCTACCCTGCACTCCCTCAATAGCAAGAATGTCCTTCCTCAAAGTAGGAGACCAAAACTGTATACAATACTTCAGGTGCAATCTTACCAGGGCCCTGTGCAACTACAGTAGGACCTCAAATCCTCTCGCTATGAAGGCCAACATGCCATTTGTTTTCTTCACTGCCTGTTGTACCTGCATGCTTACTTTCAGTGACTGATGTACAAGGACACCCAGGTCTCGTTGCACCTCCCCTTTTCCTAATCTGACACCATTTAGATAATAATCTGCCTTCTTGTTCTTGCCACCAAAGTGGTTAACCTCACATTTACCCACATTATACTGCATCTGCCATGCATTTGCCCACTCACCCAACCTATACAATATTCAGTGGAAGATAATAGGTGGATACAGGCGATGGTTTGCGTTGATTAGCAGATGGTTGGAACGTAAAGGTCAGAGATTGAAAAGTAAAGTGTGAGACAAAAGGATTGAAGAGTTGCAAATTGTGAAGCCAGAGGAAGGAATGTAAGAAGGGGGAGGGGGGTGGAAGAAATATGTGCAAGTGCAGGTGGGATACAGGGGAGGGGAGGTGGGAAGAAAGGGGTGGTGTGGGGAAGAAAGAGGAGGGGAGGGTTGTTAGAGGTGACCTAAAATGAAAGAATTCCATGTTCAATGTTTAGGGATCATGAGATGTTGCAATTTTGAGACACTA